>NC_067246.2:117463847-118085779 GCF_019359855.2 Lolium perenne
GTGCCTGGGGACGACCAGTGGGGCACCACAGGGCTGCACCCCATGTGCTGGCGTGGCCAGCATGGGGGGCACGCCGCCCTGTGGTGTGGGCCCCACCTGGCCCTCCACTCACTCATTCACCTACCACTCCACTCTCTTCCACGGGAAAACAAACCACCATTGTTCAAACCCGAGTTTCTTGCTGTTCTTGCTCGAGATTTTTGATCTCCTTGCTCAGCCCATCTTTGCTGCTGAGATTTGGGGCATTTGTTCTCCGGTATGTGACTCCTCCGATTACCAAATAGAATTTTGTTTAGTTGAGTATATCTTGAGTATTTTGCTGCTGTAGGTGACATGTCAAGTGAGTTTGCATGCTTGTTCTAAGTTGTAAAAATTAGTTTTGATGCATGTTTAGTACTCTATCAAGTTCCTATAGTAGTCTCCCTCATTTATATGTCTGAAAACCAACTTTTATAATGATTGTTGAAAAACCTCATAAAATGGAGTGGAATAGACACCAACTCAACAAACATGAATTGGAGGTGCATGAAGTTATGAAAGTCCACCGTGAAGAGGGGGTATTCCCCTCCTACTACCCATGCACCGACTTCATGAATAGTGCAGGAATTTTTCAGGATGTTCAAAATATAATTTCTAATGCAGGGTTAGAAGATTTTGTTATTGGTGAACCTTACCAATATGCGAAACTAACCATGTCAGTGGTGCAGGATTTTGAATTCCATTGGTCCCAACCTAACCCCATGGTTCAATATAAAATCTACAATAAACCTATCAACTTGCCATTTGATGATTTTTGTGCAGCTATTAAAGTGCCACAGTGGGGATCACGTGAGAAGATTAGGGGGCTGCCACCGCAACTCTTGAATCTATACGAGATGATCTGTCAAGGGAGAAGCTTCTCGGATGAGAGTGGTAAAATTCGTAGTATTCAACTCCCATCTATTCGCTATTTTGCTTACTTTATCACCAAGTGCGTTCTTACTAGAAAGAATGCAAATAAGTTATCCATCCATGACTTGGTTTTCTTAGCTGCTGCAATGCAACATGATAGAACTTTTAATTTGGGTGCTTTGCTAGCTTTTAGGCTTGCTACTAACCGTGATAAAGGAGGAATTTGTGGAGGTCTCATTGCCTCTCGTTTGCTAGCTATGCATGGTGTAGAACCTCACTCTTTTGATGTTCAGCTCTATATAAAGAAACTTGATATTGTTTCCATGATAAAACATGACTTTGTTTCTAATTGGTCTAATTTGAATAACCTGCCCTATGAGATAACCTTTTTCAAGAAAAAGTGGAGAGTAATTAAATCTGAAAGGCTAGTTGGATTGCCTGCACCTCCTTTGTTTAACCTTGATTCCAGGAAAAGTTGGTCGGTCGCAGAAGATGAACTTGATGCATACATAGAGAGGTGCGGCCATCACGCAGGGGATGGCATGGAGGAGGCCGGGGACCCCCTCGACTTGTCATCCAACGCAGCAAGTTCTTCACATCAGCATTTTGGGCATGTGGAGCCTTCATCCTCTTCTTCTGCACAGGGATCTTATTACGACCACGCCATATATGACCTACCGGCGTGGAACCCTGACCCTCGCTGGGGTTGATCTCCACTTAGGCCAAAAGCCTAAGCTTGGGGGGAGGTACGCCGGCATCACTCATTCATTGCATATTACAATTGTCGGTCATTTGTATATACTTGTTTCGCTTCCTTTGGTTGTTTCTCTTTCGGTTATTTTTATTTCAGTAGGTTCTTATTTTAGTTTTTGAAGGTTGTTACTACTGTAGTAACCTTTACTTTTATTTTTTATTTAATTTGTGTGCCGATGGTTGCCTCTAATATGAGGAAGATGATATTTGGGGAAGTGTTGTCTAAAAAAAAAACAGATTCTAGACTGATAATGGAAAAATTCCTAAACATAGCCAGAACGTTATTTTGAGCTGCCAATTTTTGTGCATGCTCCCCAGGTCATTATCTAACTTTCATTAGATGAGCACTTTTCGAGTTGAACATTAGAAGATTTTCGAAAAAATTATTACCGTACTGCTGTCAAATTTTGGCAGATTTCTGCCACTTTGCTTTTGTGTGACTCTTTTAGTTTTCATTCTCTTGTTTTTTGCTTTGTTTCTTTTCTAAAACACAAAAGACCAAAAAAAATCTATTGTTTCTCTTTATCATTTGTTTATTTGGTTTCTTGTTCCTATTTTGCTTTATTTACTATCGTTGATTTGCTATGAGAAAATCCAAAACGATTTTACTTTCGTTCAGTGACTCTAATATCGAAAATCCAAAAATATTTGTTGATCTTCTTCGGTTTTCTAAAGTTTATTATGGAGTTCAGCGGTCTCCGGTGGTTGGAGATTGGTTTTCATTTCATATTATTCAAACCACACAAGTGAAAGGCAATAATGACGATCTACGGCAACTCAACTGTGGTGAGAGGCTGGTATGAACTCTATTTGTTTTCATTTTTGTACATATACTCATCCATGTGAGCATGCTTAGTTGGTTCATGTGAGGTATATGTCATTTAATGAAAGTCTAGTAGTTCATGATCTCTCATGTTTAGCTCCAATTTATTAATAATGAATAGCGTGTCATAAATATTTGCTTGCATTGTTTTATTCATAGATAGGTATGACATTGTGGTATCCTCCTCTGAATAATTCATTTGAATTGACTTGGCACATGCTCACGCATGCATATGACTGAAAACAAAAAGTCAATTAAGCCTCGATGATTTACTTTGCTTCAGAGTTCTTGTATCACTTTTATGCTTCCGTTAATTTCATTTTGTCGCAAGCATGATTATGACGGTTATTTCTCTCTTGATTGTCACTTCCTAGTCTATTGCTAGCCTTCATTTGTACTGAGCGGGAATGCTGCTCGTGCTTCCAAATCCCTGAAAACCAAGTTATTCCAAAGTGTCCGCCATAAATACCTATGCATGGCATTTCAAACCTTTCCAAGTAAATTTTCATGTGCTACCTTTAAAACCTTCAAAATACTTTACAATTTGTGTCGATGTTTTATAGCTCATGAGGAAGTATGTCGTGTTTTATCTTTCAATCTTGTCAGCCAGACTTTCACCAATGGACTAGTGGCAGATACATCCGCTTATCCAATAATTTTGCAAAAAGAGCTGGCAACAGGGTGCCCAGCCCCAATTAATTACAACTTTCATTAATAATTCTCTACACATGTTTTTCCCTAATTTATTAGTAAGCAGCTTAATTTGCAAATAGACACTCCTCCATGGTATGTGAATGTTGGAAGGCACCCGAGGATTCGGTTAGCCATGGCTTGTATAAGCAAAGGTTGGGAGGAGTGTCATCCATAATGAAACTAAAATACATGTGTAAACAAAAGAGAAGAGGGATGATCTACCTTGCGGGTAGAAACAACGTCCTTCATGGGAGCCGCTCTTGAAAGTCTGGTTGACAAGGTAGTTAGAGTGCCCACTACCATTCGTTGATAACAACAAACACCTCTCAAAACAATTTTACTTCTGTTTCAAAAATGAAAAGCTCTAGCACATGTTAATCCCTGCTTCCCTCCGCGAAGGGTCAATCTTTTACTTTTATGTTGAGTCACCATCCTTTCTTTGAGCACCTTCTTGAGAGCATAATTGTCATTCTTAGTGTAATATGTTTGTCCCAGAATATGGATAGCTGTGGTATAACTTTGATGCTTTTATCTTTGATAATCTTTACTTCTAGTCTTCCCATGAATTTCAGAGGTGCCTGGGCATTTATGTTTTGCTGTACAAATACGAGCAAGCGAGATACCACTTTATCATATCTTTATATGAGCATTGCAATCCTCCTGATAGATATGTTTCATGATGCTTATTATTAGTTTGTTGGTATCTTTTTCATGATTGACATAACTATTATATGACTTTATCTGCATTTATCTTATTATGAATTGCCTAAGTACTCATCCATGTAATGAGAATATTTACATCATATGAGCAAATGTGTTCGTGAAAGTTCTTTTATCGCACTCAGTTGTTAACTGAATTTCTTGAGGACAAGCAATAAGCTAAGCTTGGGGGAGTTGATACGTCCAAAACGTATCTACTTTCCCGAACACTTTTGCTATTGGTTTGCCTGTAATTTGTGTATTTTGGATACAACTAACACGGACTAATGCTGTTTTCAGCAGAATTGCTCTGGTGTCTTATTTCTGTGCAGAAAATCAACTTTCAGGAAAATCCCCCGAAATAATTGCAATGGGCCTATTTTTACAGAAGACCCACTGAGCCAGAAGACGAGACGGAGGGGTGCCACGAGGCGCGCACACCACGTGGCCGCGCGGTGGGCCCATGGCCGCGCCACCACATGGGGACGCCGCCTCGGCCAACCCCAGGCGCCCCCCTCTGGACTACTTAAAGCCCTTGACCTAAAAACGCACGGGGGGTTCAACCAATTTTCCAGAAGACACCCGGAACTCCGCCGCCACCAAAAACCTTATTTCGGGATCAGAAACTCCGTTCTGGCACCCTGCCGGGACGGGGAATTGGAGGAGATCATCGCCATCATCGCCACCGACGCCTCTCCATCGACCATCCATGTTTCCCCCATCCATGTGTGAGTAATTCCCCGTTGTAGGCTGAAGGGGATGGTAGGGATTGGATGAGATTGTTCATGTAATAGCCATAAGATTGTTAGGGCATGGTGCCTAGTATCCGTTGTTGGTACTTTTATGATATTGTTGCAACTTGTTATGCTTAATGCTTGTCACTAGGGCCCGAGTGCCATGATTTCAGATCTGAACATGTTATTGATTCATGATGATATTCATTGTTTTATGATCTTACCTGCAAGTTGTATACACATAATGTTGTCCGGAACCCGAGGCCCCAAAGTGACAGAAATTGGGACAATCGGAGGGGAAGGCTATGATATAAGGATCACATGTGTTCACGGAGTGTTAATGCTTTGCTCCGGTACTCTATTAAAAGAAGTACCTTAATTACCAGTAGTTTCCCTAGAGGCTCGGCTGCCACCGGCTGGTAGGACAAAAGATGTTGTGCAAGTTTCTCATTGCGAGCACGTACGACTATATACGGAACACATGCCTATGGTTATTTAGTACTTAGATACATTTTCATTATTATCTGCAAATGCCCTGTCTTGATTATTACATGAGTTATCTTATCCATGCAACGCCCATTCATCCATCCCTATGCCTATAGTATTTTAATCCTGCTATTTACTTTAATCACTACTGCTGTCTTTATTACACTGCTGCTTATATTTCATGACTGCTACTGCTATAAAACTGTTGCTACTGATAAACTATTGCGAGCAAGTCTGTTTCCAGGTGCAGCTGAATTGACAACTCCGTTGTTAAGGCTTACAAATATTCTTTGGCTCCCCTTGTGTTGAATCAATAAATTGGGTTTTACTTCCCTCTAAGACTGTTGCGATCCCCTATACTTGTGGGTCATCAGTCACAACAAGTAACCTTTTCCTTGCTCAAGCGAATCCATTCCATCAAGGACTCATTTTGCATATCATTCACTTCCTTGAGCTTGGCTTTGTGTCTCTTTAGAGCGGTGATCTCTTCTTCATGATTGTAACATGGCACCTTTTCCTTGCTCAAACGATAGTACTCATCCAAGGCTTCCTCTTGGAGAGAATTGACTTCTAAGAGTCTTGCATTATGTCTTCTCAAGGAGCAAACTTCATCAAGGAGCTTATCACAACATGGATTGGGGCCTTCATCTTCTTGCTTCTTGTGCGCTTCTTCTTGAGGATGCCTCCTCATCTCGGATAGAAGCACAAATTTACTCTCCAAAGATTTGAAGTTCTTGGTGAGGGTTGCAACTTCCTCAAGCAACCATTCATGACTCTCCTCAAGATAGCGCTTCTTCGTCTTGAGCTCATCCACCCAACAAAGAGCATGGTCTCGATCCTTAGTGAGATGGGAGATGGTAGAATTGTTGGAGTCTTCAAGGAAAATGGCACTAACTTCAAGAGCCATGCGCATGCTTAACTCCTTCTCGTGAGCTTGAGTGAGGGAGATAATCTCATTTTCTGCCTTTTCCCAATACGGTTTTGATCCGCACAAAGTTGAGTCAAGAGTATCTCAACATGAGTCTTGGTATCCCCTAGCATGTTAGTGAGAGAAGCATCCAAACCCATGATGCTGGCGTGCAGTTGACGTGCCCGTTGGGAACCCCAAGAGGAAGGTGTGATACGTACAGCGGCAAGTTTTCCCTCAGTAAGAAACCAAGGTTTATCGAACCAGTAGGAGCCAAGAAGCACGTTGAAGGTTGATGGCGGCGGAGTGTAGTGCGGCGCAACACCAGGGATTCCGGCGCCAACGTGGAACCTGCACAACACAACCAAGATACTTTGCCCCATCTTAACAGTGAGGTTGTCAATCTCACCGGCTTGCTGTAACAAAGGATTAGATGTATAGTGTGGATGATGATGTTTGCATAGAACAGTAGAACGAGTATTGCAGTAGATTGTATTCGATGTAAAAGAATGGACCGGGGTCCACAGTTCACTAGAGGTGTCTCTCCCATAAGAATAAGCATGTTGGGTGAACAAATTACAGTTGGGCAATTGAAAAATAAAGAGGGCATGACCATGCACATACATGTTATGATGAGTAGTGTGAGATTTAATTGGGCATTACGACAAAGTACATAGACCGCTATCCAGCATGCATCTATGCCTAAAAAGTCCACCTTCAGGTTATCATCCGAACCCCCTCCAGTATTAAGTTGCAAACAACAGACAATTGCATTAAGTATGGTGCGTAATGTAATCAACAAATATATCCTTAGACATAGCATTGATGTTTTATCCCTAGTGGCAACAACACATCCACAACCTTAGAACTTTCTGTCACTGTCCCAGATTTAATGGAGGCATGAGCCCACTATCGAGCATAAATACACCCTCTTGGTGTTACAAGCAAAAACTTGGCCAGAGCCTCTACTAGCAACGGAGAGCATGCAAGATCATAAACAACACATAAATGATAGATTGATAATCAACATAACATAGCATTCATTATTCATCAGATCCCAACAAACGCAACATATAGTATTACAGATAGATGATCTTGATCATGTTAGGCACCTCACAAGATCCAACAATGATAGCACAATTAGGAGAAGATGACCATCTAGCTACTGCTATGGACCCATAGTCCAGGGGTGAACTACTCACACATCACTCCGGAGGTGACCATGGCGGTAAAGAGTCCTCCGGGAGATGATTCCCCTCTCCGGCAGGGTGCCGGAGGCTATCTCCTGAATCTCCCGAGATGGGATTGGCGGCGGCGGCGTCTCTGGAAGGTTTTCCGTATCGTGGCTCTCGGTACTGGAACTATTATCGACGAAGGCTTAAGTAGGCGGAAGGGCGGAGTCGGAGGGCTGACGGGGGCCCCACACGCTAGGGCCACGCTGGCCCCCCTAGGCCGCGCCGCCCTAGTGTGGCGGCGCCTCGTCGCCCCACTTCGGTTCCCTTTCGGTGTTCTGGAAGCTTCGTGGAAAAATAGGCCCCTGGGCGTTGATTTCGTCCAATTCCGAGAATATTTCCTTACTAGGATTTCTGAAACCAAAAACAGCAAAAAACAACAACTAGCTCTTCGGCATCTTGTTAATAGGTTAGTACCGGAAAATGCATAAATCTTTACTATTAAATCAGAATAGGTGACCGCCTGGTGTCACAAACGGGCCAAAACGTGTTATTTCTAGGCCCAACATAATCTATACCTATCTATACCTAATAATAATGGGGGATTGTTTCCTTGGTCCAACATTTTTTTGGACCAATTTACCCTCCACAAAATCTTAACTATTAAATTGGAATCGGACCATACGTCGTATCATTCCGACAAACGCGACGACGGAAAAAAAAACCAAGCCAATGCACGGGGCCAGGCATGACTCGCTTCAATCCTGAATTCCTGATACGAGCGTTGCCACCGAGACCGGGTCAAGACCAATTGTGTCCACGCCACGCAGCATCGTGCCGCTCAAGGAGGCATCGGCCGGAGCGGGTCAAGACCAACGGTGACCACGCCACACAGCATCGTGCCACTCCCGGAGTCGTCGGCAGGAGATCTCCTGCAGCGGGATTGTGCGCCCGCGCAGCCGATTACGCCGCTGGCCAGGTTTGCGGCAGTGGATGCCGACGAGCTACGGCCGGCGACGCTGCCGTCGCGCTGGAGAGCTTCCATGGGCGCGGAGAGGATCAACCTCTGTGACAGGAACGATCGACCAAGCCAATGCTACCTATAGGTCTTACCTCCGCCGCGGACTGGGAGACTGCATCGCCGGCAGGAGTCGAACATGAGCGCCCATCGCTTGCCGCCTCTTGGTCCTGCGCACAGCGTACGTTGCCGCCAAGACCGGGTCAAGACCAACGATGCGCGTTGCCAACCAACGGCCGCTTGGCGGGATAAAAAAACCACGCCACACAGCACCGCACCACTCCAGCATGCGACGGCGGGAGATCTCCTGTCGGGGATTCTGCTGCCACGCAGCCGAGGAGGCCACTGGCCGGGTTTGCCGCACCTCCAAACCACCGTCTCGTCACAACAGTGAATGCCGACGAGTAACAGCCGGCAACGCCAACGTCCCGCCGGAGAGCTTCCATGCGCAGAGAGGTCTCTAATAGGACCGGCCTCCGCGACGGGAGGACTCGACCAAGCCTATGCTGCCTATGTGTCTTACCTATGCTACAGGCTGGGACACTGTGCCGGCCGAAGCCAAGCGCCCATCGCTTGCCGCCTCTTGGTCCTGCGAGCAACGTCTTCATCTTCCTCCTCTATCTTCTCCTCCTGATGCGTGTGTGCTGCTACAATGTTTGGATGTATGTCTGCTGTTGGCTCTGTGCTAGGTACAGATGGTATTGGTCGTGAGAGCTTACAAGTTACTGTTGGGTCATACTATCTCACCCAATATAGACTGCCTTTTTAGTTAATAGAGTACTTGATATTGTTCATGGCATGGTAAATGGTAACTCACATATATTTGTAAAATGAGAATGGTATATAAGTGTGATGAGTTTGATGCGTACATATGTCTTCTTTGCGAGTTATTTTTTTTACAATTATTTTGTACTAAATCAGCGACAAGTAAGCTAGATCACATGGAGTATATGTTGATATCTCGTGGCAACGCACGAGCATTTTGCTAGTATGACATAAAGTTTGTATAAAACATGTAGGTATTGTCATAAAACAAGCATGGAACACAAGAAATTATCGATACGTTGGAGACGTATCAGCATCCCCAAGCTTAGTTCCTACTCGTCCCGAGTAGGTAAACGATAACAAAGATAATTTCTGAAGTGACATGCCATCATAATCTTGATCAATACTATTGTAAGCACATGTAATGAATGCAACAATCCAAAGCAATGGTAAAGACAATGAGTAAACAACTGAATCATATAGCAAAGACTTTTCATGAATAGTACTTTCAAGACAAGCATCAATAAGTCTTGCATCAGAGTTAACTCATAAAGCAATAAATTCAAAGTAAAGGTATTGAAGCAACACAAAGGAAGATTAAGTTTCAGCGGTTGCTTTCAACTTGTAACATGTATATCTCATGGATAGTTGTCAACATAAAGTAATATGATAATGCAAATATGCAAGTATGTAAGAATCAATGCACAGTTAACACAAATGTCTGCTTCTTGAGGTGGAAGGAAATAGGTAAACTGACTCAACATAAAAGTAAAAGAATGGCCCTTCAAAGAGGGAAGCATCGATTTCTATATTTGTGCTAGAGCTTTTATTTTGAAAACAAAAAACAATTTTGTCAACGGTAGTAATAAAGCATATGTGTTATGTAAATTATATCCTACAAGTTGCAAGCCTCATGCATAGTATACCAATAGTGCCCGCACCTTGTCCTAATTAGTTCGGATTACCTGGATTATCACCGCAATACATATGTTTTAACCAAGTATCACAAAGGGGTACCTCTATGCCGCATGTACAAAGGTCTAAGGAGAAAGCTCGCATTGGATTTCTCGCTTTTGATTATTCTCAACTTAGACATCCATACCGGGACAACATAGACAGCAGATAATGGACTCCTCTTTAATGCTTAAGCATTCAACAATAAATAATATTCTCATAAGAGATTGAGGATTGTTGTCCAAAACTGAAACTTCCACCATGGATCATGGCTTTAGTTAGCAGCCCAATGTTCTTCTCTAACAATATGCATGCTCAAACCATTCAACTCATGGTAAATCGCCCTTACTTCAGACAAGACGAACATGCATAGCAACTCACATGATATTCAACAAAGGTATTTGATGGCGTCCCCAGGAACATGGTTATCGCACAACAAGCAACTTAATAAGAAATAAGATACATAAGTACATATTCAATACCACAATAGTTTTTAGGCTATTTGTCCCATGAGCTATATATTGCAAAGATAAAGGATAGAAATTTAAAGGTGGCACTCAAGCAATTTACTTTGGAATGGCGGAAAAATACCATGTAGTAGGTAGGTATGGTGGACACAAATGGCATAGTTATTGGCTCAAGGATTTGGATGCACGAGAAGTAATCCCTCTCAATACAAGGCTTAGGCTAGCAAGGTTATTTGAAGCAAACACAAGTATGAACCGGTACAGCAAAACTCACATAAAAACATATTGCAAGCATTATAAGACTCTACACTGTCATCCTTGTTGCTCAAACCCTTACTAGAAAATATCTAGACTTTAGAGAGACCAATCATGCAAACCAAATTTCAACAAGCTCTATGTATTTCTTCACTAATAGGTGCAAAGTATATGATGCAAGAGCTTAAACATGGACTATAACAATTGCCAAGTATCAAATTATTCAAGACATTCTACCAATTACCACATGTAGCATTTCCCGTTTCCAACCATATAACAATTAACGAAGCAATTTCAACCTTCGCCATGAACATTATGAGTAAAGCTAAGGACATATTTGTCCATATGCAACAGCGGAGCGTGTCTCTCTCCCACACAATGAATGCTAGGATCCATTTTATTCAAACAAAACAAAACAAAAACATACAGACGCTCCAAGCAAAGTACATAAGATGTGACGGAATAAAAATATAGTTTCACTAGAGGAACCTGATAATGTTGTCGATGAAGAAGGAGATGCCTTGGGCATCCCTAAGCTTAGATGCTTGAGTCTTCTTGAAATATGCAGGGATGAACCACCGGGGCATCCCCAAGCTTAGAGCTTTCACTCTCCTTGATCATATTGTATCATCCTCCTCTCTTGATCCTTGAAAACTTCCTCCACACCAAACTCAAAACAACTCATTAGAGGGTTAGTGTATAATCAAAATTCACATGTTCAGAGGTGACATAATCATTCTTAACACTTCTGGACATTGCACAAGGCTACTGAAAGTTAATGGAACAAAGAAATCCATCAAGCATAGCAAAACAGGCAATGTGAAATAAAAGGCAGAATTTGTCAAAACAGAACAGTCTGTAAAGACGAATTTCTAAGAGGCACCAGACTTGATCAAATGAAAAAGCTCAAATTTATTGCGTACATATCTGATGATCACTCACGTAAATTGGCAGAATTTTCTGAGTTACCTACAGAAAATTCAACCCAGATTCGTGACAGCAAGAAATCTGTTTCTGCGCAGTAATCCAAATCTAGTATGAACCTTACTATCAAAGATTTTACTTGACACAACAATGCAACAAAATTAAGATAAGGAGAGGTTGCTACAGTAGTAACAACTTCCAAGACTCAAATATAAAACAAAAGTGCTGTAGTAAAATCATGGGTTGTCTCCCATAAGCGCTTTTCTTTAACGCCTTTCAGCTAGGCGCAGAAAGTGTGTATCAAGTATTATCAAGAGGTGAAGCATCAACATCATTTTCACAATTTATCCCATTAGGTATCTTAGATGCTCCTTTTTCTATAGTGGTATTAAGAGCTTTATCAATTTTAGGCCTATAATAGTTTTTTGGTTTAGGCACCTTAGAGACATACATGAACTTTTGCTCCTTGCCCACATAAGCTTTCTCTCTAAACTTAATAGACGAAAAAGTTGAACCCAATGTTACCATAGCTTCTTCAAGTTCACTAATCCTTTGGGTTTGATTATCATGAGTAGCACAAGCTTCTAGGATGGTGATTCTCTCATTAATTCCACGTATAGATTTGTCAAGTTTATCAATGCTATTAAGTAATTCTCCCAGTTTAGTCTCAATACTTGGAAGGTTTTGCTCTATGGTTTCCAACTTTTTCATGACATCTTCAAGAGAGATTTCAATTTTAACTTCATTAACAGGTGGTATTCCAAATAGACTCTCAATAATGCAACTAGCTGCTAAGGCAGGAGTACCTAGGAAGTTACCTCCCGCGAGACAATCAAGAACATACCTATTCCAGCTAGAGATACCAACATAAAAATTCCTGAGTAGGATAGTGGTGGAGTGTTTCTTAGTGCACCTATTATGGGCATCACTAATTCCATACCAAGCATCTTTTAAACATTCTCCCCCTTGTTGCTTAAACGAACGAACTTCAACTTCAGGATTACTCATTTTAGCAATAGTAAATAAAGCAAACTAGATAAAGTAAATGCAAGTAACTAATTTTTTGTGTGTTTTTAATATGGAGATTGCAGACAAGACAGTAAATAAAGTAAAGCTAGCAACTAATTTTTTTGTGTTTTGATATAATGCAGCAAACAAAGTAGTAAATAAAATAAAGCAAGACAAAAACAAAGTAAAGAGATTGGAAGTGGAGACTCCCCTTGCAGCGTGTCTTGATCTCCCCGGCAACGGCGCCAGAAAATCTTGATGTTGGCGTGCAGTTAACGTGCCTGTTGGGAACCCCAAGAGGAAGGTGTGATGCGTACAGCGGCAAGTTTTCCCTCAGTAAGAAACCAAGGTTTATCGAACCAGTAGGAGCCAAGAAGCACGTTGAAGGTTGATGGCGGCGGAGTGTAGTGCGGCGCAACACCAGGGATTCCGGCGCCAACGTGGAACCTGCACAACACAACCAAGATACTTTGCCCCAACTTAACAGTGAGGTTGTCAATCTCACCGGCTTGCTGTAACAAAGGATTAGATGTATAGTGTGGATGATGATGTTTGCAAAGAATAGTAGAACGAGTATTGCAGTAGATTGTATTCGATGTAAAAGAATGGACCGGGGTCCACAGTTCACTAGAGGTGTCTCTCCCATAAGAATAAGCATGTTGGGTGAACAAATTACAGTTGGTCAATTGACAAATAAAGAGGGCATGACCATGTACATACATGTTATGATGAGTAGTGTGAGATTTAATTGGGCATTACGACAAAGTACATAGACTGCTATCCAGCATGCATCTATGCCTAAAAAGTCCACCTTCAGGTTATCATCCGAACCCCCTCCAGTATTAAGTTGCAAACAACAGACAATTGCATTAAGTATGGTGCGTAATGTAATCAACAAATATATCCTTAGACATAGCATTGATGTTTTATCCCTAGTGGCAACAGCACATCCACAACCTTAGAACTTTCTGTCACTGTCCTAGATTTAATGGAGGCATGAACCCACTATGGAGCATAAATACTCCCTCTTGGAGTTACAAGCAAAAACTTGGCCAGAGCCTCTACTAGCAATGGAGAGCATGCAAGATCATAAAAAACACATAAATGATAGATGGATAATCAACATAACATAGCATTCATTATTCATCGGATCCCAACAAACGCAACATATAGTATTACAGATAGATGATCTTGATCATGTTAGGCAGCTCACAAGATCCAACAATGATAGCACAATTAGGAGAAGATGACCATCTAGCTACTGCTATGGACCCATAGTCCAGGGGTGAACTACTCACACATCACTCCGGAGGCGACCATGGCGGTGAAGAGTCCTCCGGGAGATGATTCCCCTCTCCGGCAGGGTGCCGGAGGAGATCTCCTGAATCCCCCGAGATGGGATTGGCGGCGGCGTCTCTGGAAGGTTTTACGTATCGTGGCTAGGCCGCGCCGCCCTAGTGTGGCGGCGCCTCGTCACCCCACTTCGGTTCCCTTTCGGTGTTCTGGAAGCTTCGTGGAAAAATAGGCCCCTGGGCGTTGATTTCGTCCAATTCCGAGAATATTTCCTTACTAGGATTTCTGAAACGAAAAATAGCAGAAAACAGCAACTAGCTCTTCGGCATCTTGTTAATAGGTTAGTGCCGAAAAATGCATAAATATGACATAAAGTATGTATAAAACATGTAGTTATTGTCATAAAACAAGCATGGAACATAAGAAATTATCGATACGTTGGAGACGTATCAACCCACAATGGATATAGCATTAGAGGAAGGTGTAGGTTCGGAAGGGGATTCTACCTCCAACGATACCGTTGCCACAAGGCAACGAGAGTTGTTGCTGATGAGGTTCTCATTTGGAGAGTCGAAGAGGGAGACGGAGGGAGTGGAGATGGCGATGGAGTCCACTCCCTCTTCCTTCTTGTTCAAACCCTTGTCATCACGCTCTTCACCTTCGTCGGAGGAGTACTCCTCACGGATAATGAAGGCTCTAGGCTTCTTGGTGAAGGAGACCTTGGTGTCATCGTAGTTGGAGGTGAACTTGGAGAAACCTTTGGAGAGGTATTTGAACTTGTTCTTTCGGACGAGCCTTCCACCATTTTGTTCCCTTCTCTCAAAGTTACAATCCGCAACAAAATGACTTTTGTCACTGCAATTGTAGCATGATCTCCCCTTTTGATCCAACCTTGGACTCTTGGAGGGGTAACTTGAAGAGTCATGATGTAAGTATCTTCTTGGCCTTGAGCTTCGTGTCTCGTTCCCATTCCAAAAACTCTTGGTGGCAAGATCCATGTCTTCATGATAATTGGCCTTGAGATCATCCGGACCCCACTCAATGGGATCCTCATCACTCTCACTAGCCTCATGCTCCTTCATTTTCAATGAAAGGTTGGGCTTGCGAGTGTTGTGGGTGCGAGCAACAAGATCCTCTGCATTCTTCTCGGAGATGTCCAAAGCGATGACCTTGCTAAGGACTTCATCGGATGTCATCGCACGGAAGGAGGCATTTTGGCGGATGGCCGTCAACTTCAATTCCTCGTAAGGGAGGAGAGCGTTGTAGAACTTTTGCTTGATCCAATGGGCATCCACAAACTTTGCTCTGAGATCTTGCATTTGTACGGCGAGAGCGATAAGGCGCCGGTACATCTCTTCGGGCGATTCTCCCTCATTCATGAAGAAGTTGTCGACCATGTTGTTCACTTCATCGAAACGAGAGCTTTGAATGCTTTCATTTCCAAGGAAGAGCTTGTCGAGTTTATTCCATGCTTCCTTGGCGGTCTTAAGCGAGCGAATATGAGCGCAGTCCTTGGGTGTGACGGCCATGTGAATCATGTTGATGGCGGTGGCGTTGAGTTGGTCATCCACCACTTCTCTTCTTGTCAAGTTCTTCGGGTCTCGTGGTGAATAACCTTCCTTGATGATGCGCCAAAGCTCAGTAGAAGCGTTGCGCACATGAGAACGCATCAACAAGAGGAAGGGTGTTGACTTGTTGTTGGGGAATATATGCACTTGCCTTAGGATATATGATGGAGGTTGGTTTTGGAGCCATCAAGTCCATCATCATAGCCTTCATTTGACATACAATGGATGACTCCAATTTCTTGAGGTCGTCCAATGTAGCCAGAGTGCTATCGGCAAATGATGGTGGAGGTGATTGTTCACCAGGAAGGAGCCCATTCACAACCTTCTCTTCTTCGGCCATTTCTTAGGTGGTGAAGTCCGAGCAAGAAAACCTTGCTCTAATACCAATTGAACGGATCGTAGCGAACAAGAGGGGGGTGAACGGATGCTACACAAATTTTAAGTTTTTTTTCAGATTCTAGGCGATGTGGAAGGTAAAGGTGATAGCTTTAGTGGTGGAGATGTTCCTAGTATGATCCTAGGCTAGTGCAACAAGTAAAGGAACCAAGCATAATAACAAAGTTATAGAGCGGGACAACCGGGGGGCGCGAAGATGAGGCGAGGTTTGTTTCCCGCAGTTCCTCCCAGAAAAGGGGGTATGTCTGCATTGAGGAGGTGCTACCTCATACAAGAGGCTAGGCGGCCACACCACGAAGGAAGGCCTCACGTTCTTTTTCGAGAGAGCTCCACAAAGGGGCTCTCCCTTCTCCACTAAGGCACCGGTCGAGGTGGTGGTTCCTTCACAAGGTTGGGGCGAGCTCCACAACACCGGAGGCTCCCAACACCCTATGGGGCTAGCACAACTCCAGGCTAGCCTCCATAGGAGCACTTCCTCCAAGATCCCATCATAGGAATCCTAACTCCAAGATCCACAAAGGACTAGCACGAATTGGTGAAATCTCTCTTGGTAGAACTATAGATCGGGGCCTGCTCCACCACTCCTCAAAGTTTGGGCAAGATTGGTTGGATGGGTGGGGAGATACTCAAGGTTTAATCTCAACAACAATGGAGGAGAGAGAGAAGAGATAAAAACGAGCTGGGGAAGAAGGGGCCTTTTTATAGGGCCCCTCAAATCCAACCATTATGTGTTGTCTCCGCACAACCGGTACTACCACTTTGGCAAGCAGTAGTACCGCTCTCGATTTGAAATCCCACACAGATGCAGCCACGTGGACTTATAGCGGTAGTACCGCTTGCGGTACCGATTTGGTACCGCAATGGCCTCTGTAAGTTTCTGCCTTAGTTAAGGTACCTAAGCGGTACCAAAGCGGTACTACCGCTTGCAAGCGGTACTACCGCCCATGGTACAGTAGAGGTGCCGTAACCCTTTTTGTAAGTTTTTCAGTGCGATTTTTCCAGAGCGGTACTGCAGGGCGGTACCAGTAGGGGTAGCGGTACTACCGCTCCTGGTACCGGTAGTACCGGTCATGCACTGACTGCTTTCTCCTCTTTTCCTCTCCAGCCATGTTACCTCGTGATACACACACAAAACCAGAAAACCTATAAGCTACGCTTCAGTCCTCCGATCATGACGTGTTCAGCGAGGTCACCGTGCACTTGCAAATCTATCAAAGACAATCTTTGCACACGGTGAAAATTATTCAAGTGTTGTTATCAAACACAAAAAACACGGAGTATAGACTTTGCTCTTTCAAACCCATTCGGACGACTAGATTGTGATTAGATAGCTTTTTACGTATTCGAGCACTAGTTTAAACTAAAGATATATTTTCTCACAAATCTTTGATTCAAATCGAATGAAACTTCACCAAAATATAAATCAAAATATGCATAATTTAGTAGAATTTTTTCAAATATTTATGAGCAATTATAATTATTTAGTTTAAATTTTGGGTTGATCGCATATGTTGGATCTGAGATGGATGGTGGATGGTGGCACCAAGTCACAGTGAGATCTGGAAGCATCAAGTCAGTGGAGCTCTATCCCAAAATAAAAGCTTCGTGAAGGGTCAATTTGGTTCAAAAAAAAGACAGTGCCAAGCAACTGTCAAACAGTAACATAACGTCAAATGTACTCCCTCCGATTCAAATGAATTGACTCAACTTTGTCTAGATATATGGATGTATCAAGTCACTGAAGCTCTATCCCAAAGTAAGAGCTTTGTGAAGGGGAAGTTTGGTTCAAAAAAAAGACAGTGCCATGCAGTTGTCAAACAGTACCATAACGTCAAATGTACTCCCTCTGATTCAAATGAATTGACTCAACTTTGTATTTTGCATGTTAAAGGTTTTTGGTAAAACTTGGTGCTGAGCGCGGAGTTGATGAAGGAGAATTTATGCGCAACGTTGAGTGGAACCCCAAGAGCAAGGTATGATGAGCACAACTTGAAGTTTTCCCTCAGTAAGAAACCAAGGTTTATCTACCAGTAAGAGAAAAACGTTCTCTCCTGAGGTGTTGCGAACCAACTCGTGGCAGGGCGCACTGCCGGCGTCAGCAGCAACATGGAGACCTACACACAAACAACCAAGTACTTTGTCCCCAACTTTCAGCAAGGTTGTCAAGCTCACTGGTTTTGCTGAAAACAAAGGATTAAACGAACCGTGTGGAAGAAGAATTGTTTGTAGAGAACAAAACAGAAAAATGTTGTAGAAGATTGCAATTAAAAGAAGAAGGACCGGGGTCCACAGTTCACTAGAGGCGCCTCCCCAACAAAAATAAATACGCTGGGTAAATAAATTACAGATGTGCAATTGATAAATAGAGATTCTACGCTAATAGTTGGTGCAGAGTACATGCTATGAAAGTATGCGGGCATTACAACAATATACATAGACCGTAATCCAGCTGCATCTATGACTTAAAATCCACCTTCAGGATTGCATCCGCGACACCCTCCAGTATTAAGTTGCAAGCAATGGACTATCGCTTTATGCAATGTGTGTAAAGTAAACGATGAAACTACCCTTGAATAGAACACCAATGTTTTCTCCCTAGTAGCAACAACACATCTACAACCGTAGAGAACGAGGTCACTTCCCATGGTTAAATAGAGGCATGAACCCACTATCGAGCATAAATACTCCCTTTTGGAGTCGCTAGCATCTACTTGGCCAGAGCATCTACTAGAAACGGAGAGCATGCAAGATCATAATAACATAATACATAATCTCAACCAAAGCAATCTCTCCATAAATTGGATCCACATCAAACCAACATGTAGCAATTACAAATAGATGATCTTGATCATGTTAGGCAGCTCACAAGATATATACATGAAGCACAACAAGGAGAGGACAACCATCTAGCTACAGCTATGGACCCATGCCCCGTGGAGGACTACTCAGTATCACCTCAGATGAAGACATGGCGATGTAGAGGAAGGGTGCCGGGATGGACTGCAGAACCCTCCTGAACTAGGGTTTCGTTTGACGATGGCGTTGGAACTTTTCGTGGATGGAGGCTCCGGTCCCTGGGGTTTTCCTGATACGAGGAACAAATAGGCGGAAGGGCGGAGCAAACGAGGCGATGAGGCGCCAATACACGGGCCAGGCGCGGCCAAGGGTGGGGCCGTGCCTGCCCTATGTACTGCTGATACGCGTACAACACGCGTCCGTTGGGAACCCCAAGAGGAAGGTGTGATGCTTACAGCGGCAAGTTTTCCCTCAATATGAAACCAAGGTTTATCGAACCAGTAGGAGCCAAGAAGCACGTTGAAGGTTGATGGCGGCGGGATGTAGTGCGGCGCAACACCAGAGATTCCGGCGCCAACGTGGAACCTGCACAACACAACCAAAGTACTTTGCCCCAACGAAACAGTGAGGTTGTCAATCTCACCGGCTTGCTGTAACAAAGGATTAAACGTATTGTGTGGAAGATGATTGTTTGCAGAAAACAAGAGAACAAAGATTGCAAGAGATTGTATTTCAGTATAGAGAATTGGACCGGGGTCCACAGTTCACTAGAGGTGTCTCTCCCATAAGATAAACAGCATGTTGGGTGAACAAATTACAGTTGGGCAATTGACAAATAGAGAGGGCATGACCATGCACATACATATTATGATGAGTATAGTGAGATTTAATTGGGCATTATGACAAAGTACATAGACCGCTATCCAGCATGCATCTATGCCTAAAAAGTCCACCTTCAGGTTATCATCCGAACCCCTCCAAACATTAAGTTGCTAACAATGACAATTGCATTAAGTATTGCGCGTAATGTAATCGGTGACTACATCCTTGAACATAGCACCAATGTTTTATCCCTAGTGGCAACAAGACATCCATAACCTTAGAGGTTCTTGTCACCCTCCGCATTCACGGAGACATGAACCCACTATCGAGCATAAATACTCCCTCTTGGAGTTACTAGCATCAACTTGGCCAGAGCATCTACTAATAACGGAGAGCATGCAAGATCATAAACAACACATAGACATAACTTTGATAATCAACATAACTAGTATTCTCTATTCATCGGATCCCAACAAACGCAACATATAGAATTACAGATAGATGATCTTGATCATGTTAGGCAGCTCACAAGATCCGACAATTAAGCACAATGGGGAGAAGACAACCATCTAGCTACTGCTATGGACCCATAGTCCAGGGGTAGACTACTCACACATCACTCCGGAGGCGACCATGGCGGCGTAGAGTCCTCAGGGAGATGAATCCCCTCTCCGGCAGGGTGCCGGAGGCGATCTCCTGAATCCCCCGAGATGGGATTGGCGGCGGCGGCGTCTCAGTAAGGTTTTCCGTATCATGGCTCTCGGTACTGGGGGTTTCGCGACGGAGGCTTTAAGTAGGCGGAAGGGCAGGTCAGGAGGCTGCACGAGGGGCCCACACCACAGGGCCGCGCGGCCAAGGGGGGGCCGCGCCGCCCTAGGGTGCGGCCACCTCGTGGCCCCACTTCGTCTCCTCTTCGGTCTTCTGGAAGCTTCGTGGCCAAATAGGACCCTGGGCGTTGATTTCGTCCAATTCCAAGAATATTTCGTTACTAGGATTTCTGAAACCAAAAACAGCAGAAACAAAGAATCGGCACTTCGGCATCTTGTTAATAGGTTAGTTCCAGAAAATGCACGAATATGACATAAAGTGTGCATAAAACATGTAGATAACATCAATAATGTGGCATGGAACATAAGAAATTATCGATACGTTGGAGACGTATCAGCATCCCCAAGCTTAGTTCTCGCTTCGTCCCGAAAGGTAAAACGATAACAAAGATAATTTCTGGAGTGACATGCCATCATAACCTTGATCATACTATTTGTAAAGCATATGTAGTGAATGCAGCGATCAAAATAATGTATATGACATGAGTAAACAAGTGAATCATATAGCAAAGACTTTTCATGAATAGTACTTCAAGACAAGCATCAATAAGTCTTGCATAAGAGTTAACTCATAAAGCAATAATTCAAAGTAAAGGCATTGAAGCAACACAAAGGAAGATTAAGTTTCAGCGGTTGCTTTCAACTTATAACATGTATATCTCATGGATATTGTCAACATAGAGTAATATAACAAGTACAATATGCAAATATGTAGGAATCAATGCACAGTTCACACAAGTGTTTGCTTCTTGAGGTGGAGAGAAATAGGTGAACTGACTCAACAATGAAAGTAAAAGAATGGTCCTCCATAGAGGAAAAGCATCGATTGCTATATTTGTGCTAGAGCTTTGATTTTGAAAACATGAAACAATTTTGTCAACGGTAGTAATAAAGCATATGTATCATGTAAATTATATCTTACAAGTTGCAAGCCTCATGCATAGTATACTAATAGTGCCCGCACCTTGTCCTAATTAGCTTGGACTACCGGATCATCACAATGCACATGTTTTAACCAAGTGTCACAAAGGGGTACCTCTATGCCGCCTGTACAAAGGTCTAAGGAGAAAGCTCGCATTGGATTTCTCGCTATTGATTATTCTCAACTTAGACATCCATACCGGAACAACATAGACAAATGTGATAATGGACTCCTCTTTTATGCATAAGCATGTAACAACAATTAATAATTTTCTCATATGAGATTGAGGATATATGTCCAAAACTGAAACTTCCACCATGGATCATGGCTTTAGTTAGCGGCCCAATGTTCTTCTCTAACAATATGCATGCTTAACCATAAGGTGGTAGATCTCTCTTACTTCAGACAAGACGAACATGCATAGCAACTCACATGAAATTCAACAAAGAGTAGTTGATGGCGTCCCTAGTGAACATGGTTATCGCACAACAAGCAACTTAATAAGAGATAAAGTGCATAAGTACATATTCAATACCACAATAGTTTTTAAGCTATTTGTCCCATGAGCTATATATTGCAAAGGTGAATGATGGAATTTTAAAGGTAGCACTCAAGCAATTTACTTTGGAATGGCGGAAAATACCATGTAGTAGGTAGGTATGGTGGACACAAATGGCATAGTGGTTGGCTCAAGTATTTTGGATGCATGAGAGGTATTCCCTCTCGATACAAGGTTTAGGCTAGCAAGGCTTATTTGAAACAAACACAAGGATGAACTAGTGCAGCAAAACTCACATAAAAGACATATTGTAAACATTATAAGACTCTACACCGTCTTCCTTGTTGTTCAAACTCAATACTAGAAATTATCTAGACCTTAGAGAGACCAAATATGCAAACCAAATTTTAGCATGCTCTATGTATTTCTTCATTAATGGGTGCAAAGTATATGATGCAAGAGCTTAAACATGAGCACAACAATTGCCAAGTATCACATTACCCAAGACATTTATAGCAATTACTACATGTATCATTTTCCAATTCCAACCATATAACAATTTAACGAAGAAGAAACTTCGCCATGAATACTATGAGTAGAAACTAAGGACATACTTGTCCATATGCTACAGCGGAGCGTGTCTCTCTCCCATACAATGAATGCTAGGATCCATTTTATTCAAACAAAACAAAAACAAAAACAAACCGACGCTCCAAGCAAAGCACATAAGATGTGATGGAATAAAAATATAGTTTCAGGGGAGGAACCTGATAATGTTGTCGATGAAGAAGGGGATGCCTTGGGCATCCACAAGCTTAGATGCTTGAGTCTTCTTAGAATATGCAGGGGTGAACCACCGGGGCATCCCCAAGCTTAGAGCTTTCACTCTCCTTGATCATGTTGCATCATACTCCTCTCTTGATCCTTGAAAACTTCCTCCACACCAAACTTAGAACAACTCATTAGAGGGTTAGCGACAATAAAAATTAACATGTTAAGAGGTGACACAATCATTCTTAACACTTCTGGACATTGCATAAAGCTACTGGACATTAATGGATCAAAGAAATTCATCCAACATAGCAAAAGAGGCAATGCGAAATAAAAGGCAGAATCTGTCAAAACAGAACAGTTCGTATTGATGAATTTTATCAAGGCACCATACTTGCTCAAATGAAAATGCTCAAATCGAATGAAAGTTGCGTACATATCTGAGGATCACTCACGTAAATTGGCATAATTTTCTGAGTTACCTACAGAGAAAACAGCCCAGATTCGTGACAGCAAAGAAATCTGTTTCTGCGCAGTAATCCAAATCTAGTATGAACTTTTCTATCAACGACTTTACTTGGCACAACAAAACACTAAACTAAGATAAGGAGAGGTTGCTACAGTAGTAACCAACTTCCAAGACACAAAATAAAAACAAAGTACTGTAGTAAAAACATGGGTTGTCTCCCATAAGCGCTTTTCTTTAACGCCTTTCAGCTAGGCGCAGAAAGTGTGTATCAAGTATTATCAAGAGACGAAGTGTCAACATCATAATTTGTTCTAATAATAGAATCAAAAGGTAACTTCATTCTCTTTCTAGGGAAGTGTTCCATACCTTTCTTGAGAGGAAATTGATATTTTATATTACCTTCCTTCATATCAATAGTAGCACCAACAGTTCGAAGAAAAGGTCTTCCCAATATGATGGGACAAGATGCATTGCATTCAATATCCAAGACAACAAAATCAACGGGGACAAGGTTATTGTTAACGGTAATGCGAACATTATCAACTTTCCCCAAAGGTTTCTTTGTAGAATGATCAGCAAGATTAACATCCAAATAACAATTTTTCAGCGGTGGCAAGTCAAGCATATTATAGATTTTCTTAGGCATAACAGAAATACTTGCACCAAGATCACATAAAGCATTACAATCAAAATCTTTAACCTTAATCTTAATGATGGGCTCCCAACCATCCTCTAGCTTTCTAGGAATAGAGGCTTCGCGCTCTAGTTTCTCTTCTCTAGCTTTTATGAGAGCATTTGTAATATGTTGCGTGAAAGCCAAATTTATAGCACTAGCATTAGGACTTTTAGCAAGTTTATGCAAGAACTTTATAACTTCAGAGATGTGGCAATCATCAAATTCAAACCATTATAATCTAAAGCAATGGGATCATCATCCCCAATGTTGGAAAAAATTTCAGCAGCTTTATCACAGGCAGTTTCAGCAGTTTTAGCAGCTTTCGCGCTTTGCATTAGAAGTGGAAACATTGCTAGCACCAATTCTTTTATTATTAATAGTAGGAGGTGCAGCAACATGTGTAGCATTAGCATTACTAGTCGTGGTAATAGTCCAAACTTTAGCTACATTCTTCTCTTTAGCTAGTTTTTCATTTTCTTCTCTATCCCACCTAGCACGCAGTTCAGCCATCAATCTTATATTCTCATTAATTCTAACTTGGATGGCATTTTCTGTAGTAACAATTTTATTTTCAATATCCCTATTAGGCATAACTTTCGATTTCAAAAGATCTACATCAGCAGCAAGACTATCGACTTTAGAAGCAAGTATATCAATTTTCCCAAGCTTTTCTTCAACAGATTTGTTAAAAGCAGTTTGTGTACTAATAAATTCTTTAAGCATGGCTTCAAGTCCAGGGGGTATGTTCCTATTATTATTGTAAAAATTCCCATAAGAATTAGCATAACCGTTACCATTATTATAAGGATATGGCCTATAGTTATTACTAGAATTGTTCCGGTAAGCATTGTTGTTGAAATTATTATTTTTAATGAAGTTTACATCAACATGTTCTTCTTGTGCAACCAATGAAGCTAACGGAACATTATTAGGATCAATATTAGTCCTATCATTCGCAAGCATAGACATAATAGCATCAATCTTATCACTCAAGGAAGAGGTTTCTTCGACAGAATTTACCTTCTTACCTTGTGGAGCTCTTTCCGTGTGCCATTCAGAGTAGTTGATCATCATATTATCAAGAAGCTTTGTTGCTTCACCAAGAGTGATAGACATAAAGGTACCTCCAGCAGCTGAATCCAATAAATTCCGTGAAGAAAAATTTAGTCCTGCATAGAAGGTTTGGATGATCATCCAAGTAGTCAGTCCATGGGTTGGGCAATTTTTAACCAGAGATTTCATTCTTTCCCATGCTTGTGCAACATATTCAGTATCTAATTGTTTAAAATTCATTATGCTACTCCTCAAAGATATAATTTTAGCAGGGGGATAATATCTACCAATAAAAGCATCCTTGCATTTAGTCCATGAATCAATACTATTCTTAGGCAGAGATAGCAACCAATCTTTAGCTCTTCCTCTTAATGAGAAAGGGAACAATTTTAATTTTATAATGTCACCATCTACATCTTTATACTTTTGCATCTCACACAATTCAACAAAATTATTAAGATGGGCAGCAGCATCATCAGAACTAACACCAGAAAATTGCTCTCGCATAACAAGATTCAAAGAAAGCAGTGTTTAATTTCAAAGAATTCTGCTGTAGTAGCAGGTGGAGCAATAGGTGTGCATAAGAAATCATTATTATTTGTGGTTGTGAAGTCACACAACTTAGTATTTTCAGGGGTACCCATTTTAGCAACAGTAAATAAAGCAAACTAGATAAAGTAAATGCAAGTAACTAATTTTTTTGTGTTTTTGATATAGCAAACAAGATAGCAAATAAAGTAAAACTAGCAACTAATTTTTTTGTATTTTGATTTAGTGCAGCAAACAAAGTAGTAAATAAAACTAAGCAAGACAAAAACAAAGTAAAGAGATTGGGAAGTGGAGACTCCCCTTGCAGCGTGTCTTGATCTCCCCGGCAACGGCGCCAGAAAAAGTTGCTTGATACGCGTACAACACGCGTTCGTTGGGAACCCCAAGAGGAAGGTGTGATGCGTACAGCGGCAAGTTTTCCCTCAGTATGAAACCAAGGTTTATCGAACCAGTAGGAGCCAAGAAGCACGTTGAAGGTTGATGGCGGCGGGATGTAGTGCGGCGCAACACCAGAGATTCCGGCGCCAACGTGGAACCTGCACAACACAACCAAAGTACTTTGCCCCAACGAAACAGTGAGGTTGTCAATCTCACCGGCTTGCTGTAACAAAGGATTAACCGTATTGTGTGGAAGATGATTGTTTGCGTAAAAACAAGAGAACAGTATTGGCAAGAGATTGTATTTCAGTATAGAGAATTGGACCGGGGTCCACAGTTCACTAGAGGTGTCTCTCCCATAAGATAAACAGCATGTTGGGTGAACAAATTACAGTTGGGCAATTGACAAATAGAGAGGGCATGACCATGCACATACATATTATGATGAGTATAGTGAGATTTAATTGGGCATTACGACAAAGTACATAGACCGCTATCCAGCATGCATCTATGCCTAAAAAGTCCACCTTCAGGTTATCATCCGAACCCCCTCCAATATTAAGTTGCTAACAACAGACAATTGCATTAAGTATTGCGTGTAATGTAATCAGTGACTACATCCTTGAACATAGCACCAATGTTCTATCCCTAGTGGCAACAGCACACCCATAACCTTAGAGGTTCTTGTCACCCCTCCAGATTCACGGAGACATGAACCCACTATCGAGCATAAATACTCCCTCTTGGAGTTACTAGCATCAACTTGGCCAGAGCATCTACTAATAACGGAGAGCATGCAAGATCATAAACAACACATAGACATAACTTTGATAATCAACATAACAAGTATTCTCTATTCATCGGATCCCAACAAACGCAACATATAGAATTACAGATAGATGATCTTGATCATGTTAGGTAGCTCACAAGATCCGACAATTAAGCACAATGGGGAGAAGACAACCATCTAGCTACTGCTATGGACCCATAGTCCAGGGGTAGACTACTCACACATCACTCCGGAGGCGACCATGGCGGCGTAGAGTCCTCCGGGAGATGAATCCCCTCTCCGGCAGGGTGCCGGAGGCGATCTCCTGAATGCCCCGAGATGGGATTGGCGGCGGCGGCGTCTCAGTAAGGTTTTCCGTATCGTGGCTCTCGGTACTGGGGGTTTCGCGACGGAGGCTTTAAGTAGGCGGAAGGGCAGGTCAGGAGGCGGCACGAGGGGCCCACACCACAGGGCCGCGCGGCCAAGGGGGGGCCGCGCCGCCCTAGGGTGTGGCCACCTCGTGGCCCCACTTCGTCTCCTCTTCGGTCTTCTGGAAGCTTCGTGGCAAAATAGGACCCTGGGCGTTGATTTCGTCCAATTCCGAGAATATTTCGTTACTAGGATTTCTGAAACCAAAAACAGCAGAAAACAAAGAATCGGCACTTCGGCATCTTGTTAATAGGTTAGTTCCAGAAAATGCACGAATATGACATAAAGTGTGCATAAAACATGTAGATAACATCAATAATATGGCATGGAACATAAGAAATTATCGATACGTTGGAGACGTATCAGCTGCCACGTGGCAGCTCTCCTGCACGTGTCCTTCTGGCTCCGTCTTCGTCTCGGAAAAATAACACTCTGGGATTTTGTTTTGTCCAATTCCGAGAAAATTTCATGTACAACTTTTCTGAAACACAAAAATAGCAGAAAACAGGAACTGACACTGCGGCACTACGTTAATAGGTTAGTCCCAGAAAATGCTAAAAAGTGTGGAAAAGTGCACATACAACATATAATAATTGTAAAAAAACAAGCATGGAGCATCAAAAATTATAGATACGTTTGGGACGTATCACTTGGAAAAACTTAACATAGTTTGACTTTCTAAAAATAAATATAAACCCTAAGGCTCCTTTGATTCATAGGATGGGAAAACCATAGAAATATGAAAAACATAGAACTGAGATGTCATGTCTAGTTGAATCATATAGGAAGATGATTTTTGTTTGATTGTGCCAAAGGAAATTTTCCATGAGGTATGACCAAATGTTTTATTCTTATAGGATTTGTACTGCAAGATTCCTATAGGATATGTTCATATGATCTAAATCCTACATAATTTCTATACGAATCCTACATATGAATCAAATAAGCCCTTAAGCTTTGGGATGGAGGTTGTGCTACTACCTCTGTTTCGATGAATAATTGTGACGCCCCAAAACCAGTACCATGAGGATTCCAGCAATCCCGCCGAAATCCGCACGATATCGATTCTGAGATACCCTCCGACACAACTTGCGCGACGAATCACACACGTGATGCCAGAGGAATTAACACGAGCGGTAACATTACAACAGGATTACAATAGAGCCCACAAGATACATATATTGCAACAACGACTCCAACGAGCCAAGATACAAATAAGTACATACGAAGATGCAAATCATACAGAAGATCAAATACGTCCGAGTACGGACAAGATACAAATTGGACTAAGAGTCCTGAAGATAATCAGTGGCCCCCATAACCCTGCCCAGGACAAGCCGGAAGGATAACCTTGCTAACGTTGTCATCTTGTACCTGTCGAAGTCGGGCCATCGGTTGCCGATAAAAGGGAGGAAGCAAAAGAGAAAGAGAAAAGGCGAGAGTAAGTACCAAGGAACGAACTCCGGCACGTACTTAGCGAGACTAGAAATGGCTATGCTCGCCGGGCGAATATATCGCCTGGGGCTATATGGTAGGTTTAGCGGCAGCAAAACTATAACCAATAGAGACACGCTGCAATATTCGTCTAATCATAGAAGATAAGAGAGCGCATAAGGTAACAGATAAGTACTACTCAAACATAACCCAGCCGATTACACATATCCCCTTCAACAAAGCGTAGAGGCAATGTAAAAGGCACTCAACGGTGGACAAGTTTTATTAGGTATTGGTTGTAGTAATGCTATATTACTACACAAGTTATTAGCAGATTCTTAGCAACAAGATAAGGGTGTAAGTTGTTCTATGATCAAGCTATACAATTCCAAGTCGTCCATAACCGCGGACACAGCTTATCGATAAGATGTACACCCTGCAGGGGTTGCCCAAATATAACCATACGCATGCTCGAACCCGCGTAGCAAGTGCGGAGTCTCACAACAAGACCGTTCCCAGATCATCAAGAAAGTCTAGGGGGGCCACCCGACTAAGCTACCCGTAACGAAGTCCGGCCGTACTCCGAAGCTGACTCAGGGTTTGCGTTAACGGCTCGGCGTGCAAACCAAACGCTTCGCTAAACGTTCCGCGGGGTACAATACATAATATAAACACCCGAAGGCAACAGGAAGTAAACACCCGAAGGCAACAATATATAAACATGCATGCACCAAATAAAACCAAGGTTGTGGCCCCCTTTTCAACTGACTTGAGAAAAGGTAATGGGTGAGGGGGATCCCAATAATCGTCCCCACACATGGGTAGAGCGCTCAATCTCGGAACAGATAACAAGAACTCGGGTCCTAGGGGACATTAGCAAGTCAAAGTTCCGATGCTTTCTCAAAGGGGCTCACAGATGCCTCTGCTTACAATTTTAGTTGTTAACAATTAAGTAAAGTATGTGTATCTCCAACAACTGATATAACATGTGATAACCTCCCAACAGCCCAACATATCCCGATAACAGATCGAGATAGACAACAGAGCCTAAACACGCCTACGACTCGCAAGGCTCAAACATCAAGCAACGACTATGGTTAAGGAATGATACATATAGGATTATTAGGGTAAACAAGTGGAATAGGACACGTGACTTGATAAATAAGCGCAACATAAGGATAGCAGTGCGAGGGAGAGCAAATTATAAAATAGGTGAAGAGAGACGGCTCGCCTGTAAAAAGCTGCAGAAGCACTTGTCGAAGAACTTGTCGTATCTCACATCAACACTTCGTGATCCTATTCGAGAAGAAGCAAACGCTGGACAAACAACGGGTGAAAGTCTTACTACTACGGAGAAGAATCGGCATGATCAAGATGATATGCATGACATGGCAGATATGATGCGATGCAACTTATCCATATTAATCGGAGTCGGAACCCCGGACAAAAAAATTACAGTTGAAGTTGCATATCTACCGACAAAGTTAAGTGGTTGTTAGCATGGCATACCATGGCAAGGGTGCGCTAGTTCAATATTAAATGGAGCGGGGAAAACCCTAGTCGGTATCCGAAATACTCCGCATGCTATGTGAGGTGAATATGCACGACTATCAACGAGCGACATGATGCAAGATGCAAATAGATGAATGGGTGGCATATTCATCTTCCGCGCTCTTTTCTGATCAAAATGCTTATAAAGTTTACCAAATTTGGAGTTACAGACATCAAGTTATGAATTTAGCAAAATTCATCACTTTTAGTTCAGATTTGAAAAGTGACCCAAATTTAGTTGTTCAAAAGTTGAAATAAATTACATGGTTGAAAATATCATGTTTTTCTGATCAAAAAGGATATAAAGTCAGATTTGAAAAGTGACCCAAATTTAGTTGTTCAAAAGTTGAAAAAAATTACATGGTTGGAAATATCATGTTTTTCTGATCAAAAAGGATATAAAGTTTGTCCAATATGGATTCGGAAAAATGCATTTTTAAAGAACAAAAGGCACCGAGGCAGATCTAGCCACGGTCCATGACATGTGGGTCCGTGTGACACGTAGGCGCCAGCGTGGCAAAGGTTTAATTCTATACAGGACGTCAGCAAAGTGAAGTGTGGGCCCGTGGGATATCTGAAGAAAAGAGACACTACGAACTGAAACTGAACAGCTGCTGTTCCTGTAGATAGCAACCCTGCACGGTTTTTAAAGCTTCTGCCACGACGAATCGTGGCACCGTTTTGAACGAAACAAAACACGTTAAACAAGATGGATGTGCCAAGATTTGAATGTGATGGTTTTGGTCAGAAAAGGCGTACGGACACGACGGTGAACTCGCCGGAAAATGAGTCGGAGAAACAGCGAACTGAATTTTGAAAAACTTCTGTTTTTGGAGCCGAATTGGGAAGACGATGGCGACTTTGGTTCTGAACCGTTTTTGAGAATTCAAAGTCCACTGGAAAGAGGAAGATGTTGTGCATCCAACGGTGCAAGAATCGTGGGCTGAGGTGGTCTATGTCGCCGGAGATCGACACCGATAGACAGTACTGTGAGACAGATAAAACTGGAACCTTTTTCTCGTTTCCCAAAAACGTTCCTTGATCTCTTCTCGCAGCGATCATGCAGAGAGGAAGGTGGGGTGCTGATGTTGCTCACCCAGTGGTGCTCGGCGAGGAGGAGGGGCAGCCGACGTTGGAGGTGAAGATGGTGGCCGGGTAGACGAAGCAGAGACCGGAGGCGCTGAGACGACGACGATGGGGCTTGAGGCAAGCACGACGGGGTCGGGCGGCGATGGTTGGAGGCTGCTGCGGACGCGCTTGCAGCAGCGCGTGCTGGGGCGACGGATGTAAGGAGCGCCGGGAGCAGTCGGCGAGAGGCAGTTCATGCGCTCGGAAGAACGTGACCAAGAGGGCATGGCGTTTGGCCGGCGCTGCAGGACGCGAGCTTGGTAGGCCGGAGGTGGAGCAAGGACACGCGAACAGCGCAGTACCTGGCTTCGAAGACGTCCTCGACGGGGAGGCTGCTGCATGCGCGCAGATTTGCCTTGAAGCCTGGATGGATCGTACACGATCAAACATGGAAGGAAAACACGCAGCTTCGAACTTTCGAAGGAGCAGGAGCTCACCGCGGGGTTGTGGCCTTGTGGGAGAAGCAGATAATTAACGGTGATGTCGAGGCTGATGCAAGCGGCGTAGGCTGGGGCTTGCAGGGAGCCTTACACGGACGAGAGCGGAGGTGGACGACGACGGCCTCTCCCGAGGTAAAAGACGGAGCGATGCGTGGCTGAGGACAGAAACAAGCCGCTGTTGTTTATCTCGGAAAGCAGGAATAAGAGAGGAAGCGACAAGGAAAAGAGAGGGGTGGCGGCGCAACGCGGAAGAGGTGGAGCTACGTTTTGCAGGTTAGGGAGGCAAGTGATTTATACTGGGAGCGGAAGGAATAGTAGCCGTCCCATCGTTGCACTGTCGACGTGGAGTTGCTAGATATTCTGCCGTACAACGAAGAAGAAGAAGAAGAAGAAGCACTGGTAGAAAAACAGGCTTCCGTCCAGCACCATAAGTCGCGAAGCCATAGGAACCGCGACTAATTTAATCATTAGTCGCGGTTCGGGAGGCGAACCGCGACCAAAGGCCTGGGCCCAGGGCGCTCGGTGGCCAGCTGGTGCACGTGGGGGGCGAACCGCGACCAAAGGCCTGGGCCCAGGGCGCTCGGTGGCCAGCTGGTGCACGTGGGGGCTTTAGCCAACCGCGACTAAAGGGCACCTGGCCAACCGCGACTAAAGCCCCTCCCCTATATATACTCATCCAGCAGCCAACACTTAGCCATTTGGAGTCATTCTCTTCACAAACTTCACAAGTGGGTGTTAGGTTTGCTTTTGGTTCCTCTTATGCACATAAGGTGTTTGATAAAATGCCCCAAGAGCATGAAACAAACATGATATGAAGTGTTGGAGCCACGCTTGAGCTTTCTCATTTATTTTTTCCTCCTCGATCGCGGTTAGCAACTTGAACCTTTGATGTGTCATTGATAAAATATGCATGTGTGTAGTTCATTGTTTAATTTATATTGTTTGTAGCTAGTTAGTTTAACAAATGCATGATGGTTAATTATATATTTTATATTATAATAATGCAGATGAATCGGCAATGGATGTACGGTAACCGACTCTCCGGCGAGTTCACTGCGGGTTTGAAAGATTTCCTCGTAGTGGCTAATGCGAACAAGCATGGGGGTTTTGTTATCTGTCCATGTGTTAACTGTAAGAATCAGAAGGGTTACTCTTCCTCAAGAGATGTTCACATGCACCTGCTTCGGCACGGTTTCATGCCAAGCTATAATTGTTGGACCAAGCATGGAGAAAGAGGGGTTATAATGGAAAAAGATGAAGAAGGGGATGATTTCATCGATGAAAGCTATCTTGCTCATTTCGGTGATACTTTCATGGAGGATGCTGAAGGTGAAGGGGAAGGTGAAGGGGAAGGTGAAGAAGAGGCACGTGATGATCCCGTTGATGATCTTGGTCGGACCATTGCTGATGCACGGAGACGCTGCGAAACTGAAAAGGAGAGGGATAATTTGGATCGCATGTTAGAGGATCACAGAAAGGCGCTGTACCCCGGATGCGATGATGGTCTGAAAAAGCTGGGCTACACACTGGATTTGCTGAAATGGAAGGCACAGGCAGGTGTAGCTGACTCGGCATTTGAAAACTTGCTGAAAATGTTGAAGAATATGTTTCCAAAGAATAACGAGTTGCCCGCCAGTACGTACGAACCAAAGAAGGTTGTCTGCCCTCTAGGTTTAGAGGTTCTGAAGATACATGCATGCATCAACGACTGCATCCTCTACCGCGGTGAATACGAGAATTTGAATGAATGCCCGGTATGCACTGCATTGCGTTATAAGATCAGAGGCGATGACCCTGGTGACGATGTTGAGGGCCAAAAAACCAAGGAAGAGGGTTCCCGCTAAGGTGATGTGGTATGCTCCTATAATACCACGGTTGAAACGTCTGTTCAGGAACAAAGAGCATGCCAAGTTGTTGCGATGGCACAAAGAGGACCGTAAGTTGGACGGGGAGTTGAGACGCCCCGCAGATGGAACGCAATGGAGAAAGATCGACAGAGAGTTCAAAGATTTTGCAGCTGACGCAAGGAACATAAGATTTGGTCTAAGTACGGATGGCATGAATCCTTTTGGCGAGCAGAGCTCCAGCCATAGCACCTGGCCCGTGACTCTATGCATCTACAACCTTCCTCCTTGGTTGTGCATGAAGCGGAAGTTCATTATGATGCTAGTGCTCATCCAAGGTCCGAAGCAACCCGGCAACGACATCGATGTGTACCTAAGGCCATTAGTTGATGAACTTTTACAGCTGTGGGGCAGACCTGGTGTCCGTGTGTGGGATGAGCACAAAGAAGAGGAATTTGACCTACGAGCGTTGCTTTTCGTAACCATCAACGATTGGCCTGCTCTTAGTAACCTTTCGGGACTGTCAAATAAGGGATACAATGCATGCACGCACTGCTTACATGAGACTGAAAGTGTACATTTGCCAAATTGTAAGAAGAACGTGTACCTTGGGCATCGTCGATTTCTTCCGAAAGGTCATCCAGTAAGAAAGAAAGGCAAGCATTACAACGGCAAGGCAGATGACCGGCCGAAGCCTGCGCAACACTGGGGGGCGGAGGTATTTGATATGTTCAAGGATTTGAAAGTCATCTTTGGAAAGGGTCCTGGCGGACAATCAGTTCCGAAGGGAGCTGACGGGCACGCAGCCATGTGGAAGAAGAAATCTATATTCTGGGAGCTAGAATATTGGAAAGTCCTAGAAGTCCGCTCTGCAATCGACGTGATGCACGTTATGAAGAATATTTGCGTGAACCTCCTAAGCTTCTTGGGCGTGTATGGGAAGTCAAATGATACAAAGGAAGCACGGCAGGACCAGCAAAGTTTGAAAGACCCTGATGACCGGCATCCGGAATGGTTTCAAGGTCGTGCCGCCTACGCCCGACCAAAGAAGAGAAGGTCATCTTTTTTGAATGCCTGAGCAGTATGAAGGTCCCGTCTGGATTCTCGTCCAATATAAAGGGAATAATAAACATGGCGGAGAAAAAGTTCCAAAACCTGAAGTCTCACGACTGCCACGTGATTATGACGCAATTGCTTCCGATTGCTTTAAGGGGGCTCCTGCCGGAAAATGTTCGAGTAGCCATTGTGAAGCTATGTGCATTCCTCAATGCAATCTCTCAGAAGGTAATCAATCCAGAAGTTCTACCACGGTTACAGAACGATGTGATCCAATGTCTTGTCAGTTTCGAGTTGGTGTTCCCGCCATCCTTCTTCAATATTATGACGCACCTCCTGGTTCACCTAGTCGATGAGATTTCCATTCTCGGTCCTGTATTTCTACACAATATGTTCCCCTTCGAGAGGTTCATGGGAATATTAAAGAAATATGTTCGTAACCGTGCTAGGCCAGAAGGAAGCATCGCCAAGGGCTATGGAAATGAGGAGGTAATTGAGTTTTGTGTTGAATTTGTTCCTGACCTTAAGCCGATTGGTCTTCCTCGATCGCGGCACGAGGGGAGAGTAAGTGGAAAAGGCACGATCGGAAGGAAATCAACGATATGTATGGACGGCCATTCTCTGACTGAAGCACACCACACAGTTCTGACCAATTCCATCTTGGTGGCTCCGTACTTTGAGAAACACAAGAATATTTTACGCTCGGACAACCCTGGGAAGCCTGAATCCTGGATTAGGAAGGCCCACATGGAGACTTTCGGCAGTTGGTTGAGAAAACATTTAATGAATGACGATCATGTTGTAGATCAGCTGTACATGTTGGCCAAGACACCATCTTCGACTATAACGACTTTCCAAGGGTACGAGATAAATGGGAATACATTTTACACGATCGCCCAAGATAAAAAGAGCACCAACCAAAACAGTGATGTCCGCTTTGATGCAGCAACCGAGAATGGGCAAAAGGTCACATATTATGGTTACATAGAGGAGATATGGGAACTTGACTATGGACCCTCCTTTAGGGTGCCTTTGTTCTGGTGCAAATGGTTCAAGCTAACAGGAGGTGGGGTAAAGGTGGACCAGCAATACGGAATGACAATGGTGGATTTCAACAATCTTGGTTACCTTGACGAACCATTCGTCCTAGCGAAAGATGTTGCTCAGGTTTTCTATGTGAAGGACATGAGTAGCAAACCGAGGAAACGGAAAGATAAGAAAACAATCAGTACATCATGCGATGATCCAAAGCGCCACATTGTTCTTTCAGGGAAAAGAAACATCGTGGGAGTGGAGGACAAGACAGACATGTCAGAAGATTATAATATGTTTGCTGAAATTCCGCCCTTCAAAGTGAACACCGACCCAAGCATTAAGTTAAATGATGAGGATGCTCCATGGATACGGCACAATCGTAAGCAAGCAGGGACACAAGGAAAGAAATGATGTGTAATAATTTATTGTACCAAACTTTGTTGAATGGATCATGTGAATTATATTACCCGTGATGTGTTTGGTGTCCATTTTCGAATGATTCAATTGACTCGAGATAGCACTGATGATACATGAAATTTGGAGTGATTTAGTCATACTCCTGCCTAGGCGTATAATATGCATACTCGTAGTCTTCATAGCCGCCGTCGTTGTACTGGTAGTCGTCGCCTTCTAAGTTGCCGCCGCTGCCGCCGCTGTCGCTGCCGTCGTCATCGGGCGGCGCTCGTGGCTCGAATCGAGGGTAGCGCAGCGGGGATATCGCCGGCCGTGATGTAGTCCATGACCCTCTGCAGAGACTCGCCGTACCACCATACCCGACGGCCGGCCTCGTGGAAGTTCCTGTGAGGCGCACCGTCCCTCCTCATACCCGGCGAGCGCTCTCACGCCGATTGATGAAGAAGGCGTCCCAAGTATGCTGGTTATCGGGATGCCGCCGGGGATTCATCCGCTGCTCCAGCGTGAGGTCGAGGTAGTAGTGGTTCGTGATGGCCGCCCTGCCGCAGCACTCGAGGGACGGGAGGGACCGGCACGCCGCCGGCGCTTAGGCTCCAGCCGGCGGGGACACGGTAGCCCGGTGGGCAAGGGTAGTTCGAGGCGCAAAGCTCCTCCACCTGCTGGTAGGTTAGAGTGGGTGCGGTGGAAGCCATGAGAGAGTGATGAGAGATTGTAGAGATGTGATAATGCTGGCCAAGCCGGGCTACATATATGGAGTGACAAATGGCGGGAAAAATGGGAGCGGGAAGACAGGAGGCGGGAAGAGGGGGAAGAAATGGCGGGAAGATGAGGCGGGAAGAAAAAGAGGCGGGAAGACAGGGAAGAAATGGCGGGAAGACGAGGCGGGAAGAGGGGGTCGGCGGAAAGACAGAGGCGGGAAGAAATTGGCGGGAAGAAAACGAGGCGAGAAGACAGGGAAGAAATGGCGGGAAGAGGAGGTAGTTTAATTTTTATGAATTTTTTGATAATTTGTATTTTTAAAATTTTGAATTGAATTAGTTTTACTTTTCTTAATTTTTTGATATACTATTTGTATTTTTAACATTTTGAATTGAATTAGTTTTATTTTTCTGAATTTTTTGATATATTATTTGTATTTTTAACATTTTGAATTGAATTAGTGTTATTTTTCTCAATTTTTTGATATATTATTTGTATTTTTAACATTTTGAATTGAATTAGTGTTTTTTTCTGAATTTTTTGATATATTATTTGTATTTTTAACATTTTGAATTGAATTAGTTTTATTTTTCTGAATTTATTGATATATTATATGTATTTTTAACATTTTGAATTGAATTAGTTTTATTTTTCTGAATTTTTTGATATATTATTTGTATTTTATGATTCTGAAATGAATTAGTTTTATTTTTCTGAATTTATTGATATATTATATGTATTTTTAACATTTTGAATTGAAAAAGAAAAGTAATTTGAAAAAAGACCTTTAGTCGCGTTTGGCCTCGCAAACCGCGACTAAAGGGTCCTTCAAACGCGGAACGAAAAACCGGCGAAAAACCCTTTAGTCGCGGTTGGTCCGGCCAACCGCGATTAGTAGTACCCTTTAGTCGCGGGTCGCCTCCCCAACCGCGACTAAAGGGGTGTTATAAATACGCGTGCGCGCCAAGCGGCGCGCGCTTCCTCTTCTTCTCCGCGGCGCGCAGTTTCGATTCTCTGCAGTCCTCGACGCCGCCGCGCTCTCGACGCCCTCCTCGACGCCCGTGCTCGCCGCTGTCGCCGCCGAACTCCGCCGTCGCGCGCACGTCTGCCGCTCGCCGTCGTATGTTGCTGCGCGCCCTTCCGCTAATCTGTTGTCGCCGCGCGCTGTCGCCGCCGCTCCTAGCTCCCTCTCGCCCACGGCGCCGCCGCCGCGCACGTTTGCCCCTCGCGCGCCACCGCGCTGGCGCCGGCCGCCTCGCTCGCCGCCCAACGCTGCTGCCTAACGCCGCCTCGCTCGCCCGCCGGCGGGCGCGCCTCGGTGTTGCAGCAGACGCTGGCCGCGCGCCTCTCTCTGCTTGACAGAGAGATCGTGTGGGGCGCCGGCCGCCTTTTTTTTTTTAGTTTTTTAGTTTTTTTAATTTTAACTAGTTAATTAGTTTTAGAAAAAACGGTAAAATTTGATAATTAACAAAAAAACAGTAAAATTTGATAATTAACAAAAACGTATATAAAACTTGACAATTACCAAAAAAAGTAAAACTTGACAAAAAAGTTAAAAGTTAAAAAATGTACACGACACCCCGCGCGTATACGGAGAGGGGGCGGCGAGGGGGCGGCGATGCGCCGCCCCCCTCGCCGCCCTCTCTGTATATGTGCGGGGTTTTTTTTTGTTCGCAGCGAGGGGGCGGCGCCACCGCCACCGCCGCCCCCCTTTCGCCACCGCCACCGCGCCGGTCTCTCTCTCACCGTCCGTGCTCCTCGCCGCCCTCCTCCTCTCCCCTTCCCGCGCGCCGGCCAGCCCTCTCTTCTCATCACAGACGCGCACGCGCTGCCTCGCTCTCTCTCACCGCATGCGCACACGTGTTGCCGATCTTCGCGCCGCCTCGTTGATCTCTGCCGCGCCGCCTCACTAAAATTTGTAACTTAAAATTTGTATAACTTAAAATTTGTAACTTAAAATTTGTAACTTAAAATTTGTTCCCGCGGTATCTCTAAGTTTATTTGACTACAAAATTTATTTGAGTTTGTCAAAATGCCTAGATTCTTTTTATACTTTCGCCACCGCCACCCCTTTCGCCACCGCCACCCTTTCTCCACCGCCCCCCTTTCGCCACCGCCACCGCCCCCCTTCTTCACTTAATTAATTTGTTTTTACTACATGTTTTCAGGACTGACATATGGCGGACGATAGAGCTGACCCGATTATGGACAACTATGATCCGGACCTTGAAGACCATATGTTCGGCATCATAAACGGCGATATTCTATATGTGCCGACCGGACAAGAAGAAGATGATATCTCTTCTTATCTGAACCTTGAGGGTGAAGATGAAGGGCGCCGTCAGCAAGATGATGCCGAAGAAACGTCGATAAACGACGATCTTCAATTGGAAGTAGCAACCACCTCCGGCGCCGAGGTATATATATACATTGAGCCTCTGGTGATACAAACTAACTGATTTGAATAAATATGTGTGTACTAACGCGCGCGACTCTCTTTCTTATTTTAGCCCTCGGCCGGATCGTCGAAACAATCGAGTACGTCGTCAAAGCGTGGCGCAACCAAGACGATGAAACCAGGAGAAACATGCACCATCGAGGTTGTCGAGGAAGCAACCGGCAGGCCGCTGGAGCCCCGCAAGAACGCCACCAAGTTTATCAGCCAATGCGGAGCCGTTGTTAGAGACAACGTCTCGATCACCGTCCAGGAGTGGAATGAGCCAAAGAAGGCACGTCTTGGTTTCACTTTTGTCGATAAGAGAACAAAAAAAGATTTCTTCAACAAGCTTATGGAACATTTCGTTCTACCTCCGGAATACCGCAAATACGATGAGGAGGGTAACAAGATTGAGGAAAACAAGGAGAGGTGCAAGCTAGTCAAACAGTTCGCTCTTTCTAAGATGTCCGACGCATTCCGGAAATACAAGCAAAATCTAGCCCATGACTTTGTCAAGCAGGGCAAGACTCCGGATTTCAAAGGACAATATGAGAAACTGCAACATGATTGGCCAGAATTTGTGAAGCAAAAGAAATCGGAGCAGTTCCTTCAAATATCGAAAAAAATAAGGAAAATGCGGCCAAGAAGGAGTACAATCATATTATGGGGCCAGGAGGGTATCGCTTTTGGCTGCCTAGGTGGGAGAAGATGGAGAACGAGCTGAGGGCGCGAGGAATCCATCCAGGTAAGGAGGGATGGGACCCAAGGGCCAAAAGCTGGTGGTACGGGCATGGGGGATCGCTGAACCCGGAGACAGGGGAGTGTGTTTACCAGGGCAAAATAATTAAACCCACCCAAAAGCTTATTGAGGCAATGAGGGATGCTCAAGAGGGGAGGATCAAGTTCAACAGAGAGAACGACGCCCTGACAAAAGCCCTCGGGAATACTGAACACGGAGAACGTGTACGAGGCATGGGGCACATTCCGTGGAAAGTAGGGTTCCCCCAGAATGATGACCCGTACGGTTACAGAAGCCGTAAGAGAAAGATGGATCGGGAAGCAGATGTTGTGGCGCGGTTGGCATCAGAAATGGATGTCATGAAGAAAACCGTGAGTGTACTAGTAGCCGAAAGAGATGCAGCTCGGGCGCAGCATGAAGATCATCCATTGGATCTCGGAAGCCAGCAGCGGAGAAGCAGGGTGGCTTCCACGAAGGCCCCACCGGCTGGTGCACCGACGATCGAAATTACTGCACCGGAGCCTCTGGTGGTCAAAATTACTGCACCGGAGCCTCCTCGCTACCCCGTGGACGATATAAAGGAGATGAAAGCATGTCATCTGTATTATCCTATCGGGAAAATGTCCATGAAGGTATCCATCGGCAGTGCTTTACCACCTGGAGCACTCCACCACAACAACCCCATTCAAGATGGCTATGCTCGTGTCACGGTGGAGGACATAGTCCAAGGGTTTGAGGACCTGGACATTGACATTGCTACACCTGAAGGGGCAACAAGACTTGGAGATGTCAAGCGCCAGTTCATTCTATGGCAGAAGAAGTTTATCAAGTTTCCAGGCGAGGCGCCAACAAGTCCACCCCCCTACGGTGGTGGTGGTGGCGGCGGTGGCGGTGGTGGTGGTGCTTCACCTACACCTCCTTCACATCAGCCGACGCCGCCCCCCAATTCACCTCCGGCGGGTAAGCAGCCGCCGCCCCCTAGTCCGCCCCGGGCGGGTAAGCAAACGCCGCCCCCCAATCCACCTCTGGCGAAGAAGCAGAAGCAGCAGTCCTGGATTATTAACCCGGACCCTTACGTACCTAAGAAAACAAAGGTACCGGAGCCATCACTGAAGACTCTCCCCACGAGGCCTTGGGAACGTAGTGCCGAGGAAGTCGAGGCGGCCGCGACTACTGAATTAGAGAAATGGAAGGCGGGCTGCAAGAAGAAAAGAGAGCCCGAGCCCAAGCCAGTATTTTCTGATGAGCAAAAGAAGTTGTAATAACCCAAAACATAGGAACAACGAAGGTTAGATTTAGAAATGGGATGTGCATTTCATCGCAAAACTGGGGAAATTTTCGCGCCTTATTGCAACTAAACCTAAGAGGGATCGAGGTTCTCTCTCATTTTGCACTTAGGGTTAGGCAATGTGAGTTAGGGAAATTTCGACATGATCTCTTTTGTAACTTGTTACTTTGGGGAAAGATTGCATTTGATAAGTATTAAACAATTAAAGATAAACATCACACAATATAACAATGAATTTAAAATTCAAACACAAGATATAAATTCAAATCATTTTGAATTTCAAAGTGAATATCAAATACAATATTTAATCAAGAATTTAAACATTACATAATACAAAGCTCATAAACCAAAACTTGAGCTTTATTGATATGTAACACAAATACAAAGTCTTTACAATATTCTTGATACAAGAATTGAGACATAATGATCAGTAATAAAAGAAAAGGAAAATTACAAGTTTAATTCTAAACTAAACCTAAACTAAGTGGTTTGAGGATGATCTTCTGGCCATAGCATAATCCAAACCTGCAAAACAAAACAAAGAACAGATACTAACCAGAATACAAGTGTTAGCATGATTCAGTTTAGACAGTTAGCAGAAATAACACAAAGTTCAGTTTGGACAGTGAAACTGTCACAGCACACTTGTGCTTGTCCAAAATCCTGGACAGCACCAGATAAACATAGGCAGACCAGCACTGAGCAAGCCACAGGGGCCCAAGTTTCACCATATGAAGGCTGTTGCTAGGCAAGCAACAGCAAGGCAATGCAAAGGGTGAGTCATAAAGTAAATGAGCTTGTGTGTCATGGCCAGGGAAGAAGTAGAGGCCATATAAATAGCACACAAACCCTAGAACCATAACATTCGACCACATTTGCAAATCACCAGGTAAGGGTGAAGCAAGAACAAGCACAGTTCATCTAGTTCATACTCAAGAACAGAAACCAACACAACCAACTTAGCCACCAGTAATCATGGTGACCTGAGAAGATCAACCAGACACTGGAGGTGAAGGGCTGTGCACAAAAACCCCAAGTCTGCATCAACCAAATATTTCACACTAGGAGCTGGAACAAGGTATACCAAATACCTGGACAGATCCAATGGATCTGATCCATCATATGCATGAAATAAGCATGGGATGAGCAGATGCTCATATGGGTAGATCATCACTTGGTTTTCACCAAGGATTACTGCCAGCCAAAAGCTACTAAAATAGAAAGCATCTAGGTACAGATCTTGTATACAGAAACTAGCACACATGCACAGATACACACCATAGCCAGATCACATGCACAGATAGCACCAGTAGATGAATTGCAAGGATTAGCAGCTAAGACTACACAGTAAATCCTAAGCTATGAACCATCAGTAACCCTAGATTTTCATCAGGCAAACATATTGGCATTCATATCAAGTATGATTCCCAAATATGCAAGCAAAGGTTGAGTAGCCACAAGATCCAACTAACTAAGTGAGCAACCAATCAGTAGCAAGGCTACTGAGGTCACATCACACTTAGCATCAATTAAAAGAAACCCAAATATAGCACATCATTATCCAAGTCTAGATTCAGATTCAATTGCTTGCTAAACACTCATGAATAGCCAAATCATTTGCAAGCAAGTCATTTAAATCATTACTGCATAAGCAGTTCATCATAATTTAATTAATACAAGCATGAATTTATCACAGATCCATGCTTAGCACTGACAGTAGCAAACTATTAAGCAACACAGTTTAATCACTGCACCATAGCCACTGGAGCAAGTCCAGTAGCTTGAGTAAGCAACAACATAGTGATGGTTGAGCATCAGCATCACAAGGAAATTGAATCACTTAGCCACAATATGAATCAGTAAGCCATCACTAACAATTAATTGATCAAATGGATCAATTGAATCAAGTCAAGCTACACAGGGAAGTTAGCCAACAAGCAAGGAATGATCCAATGGATCATTGGCTTGCATAGGAAGCACTAAAGCATATCACAGGCACCACTGGCACACACACAAGTGTCACTGATGCATCACAAGCACACCTAGACAAGCAAGCATGATATGCCAGTAAGCACAAGCAAGCCATAATCAAGCATAGCATGGTATAGCAAGCTTTTGAGCAAAGCACAGTACAGCATGGCAAGTATAGAGCATGCTAGGAGCAGCAGAGAAGCAAGCACAGCATGAATAGCAAGCAAAGCAACATGGGTCAGTACCAGTAACTGGTAATTTGGCCATGAGCTTGCAGTAGACAGATGCACAGGAAGATTGCGTAGCAATAGCATGGCTCTGCATGATCACAGGACCACCAGAGAGCAACAGAGCATGAGGAGGAAGAAGAACAGTAACAAGGGGAGGCGCACAGATATGGAGAAGAGGAAGAGGAAGTGCAGCAACTTACTTGCGCCTGAAAGCAGAAGCTAGGGCATGGCGAGGCAGTGCTCGCGCGGCCCGAACAGCTGCAAGTCCAGGGTAGGCGCCGACGTTACGCCGGCGAACCCAAACACGAACCCAGCACCACCGTAGCAGATGCACCTGAGGCGACGGCACGAGTACTGCGAGCAGCACCCGCGCCAGGTCAACCCCAGGAGCGTACCCATCGTCGGCGAGGACGAGAGCTCGCCGGAGTTCGTCGAAGCGAATCTCCGCGAGATCCAGAACGGAGGCGATTCGCCAGGAGAGGAAGAGAAGGGAAAAACCACGCAGACAGATCGATAGATCTGCACGCGGCGGTTCCGAATCGGTAGGTGGCTACAGCGGGGGAGCACGGAGCTGGCCGGAGCAAGGCGGCGGCCATGGCGGCGACGCCATCGCCAGAGCGTCGCAGGAGGTTAGGGTTAGAGGTGAACGAGAGAGAGAGGGCCGATTGAGTGAGAGAGAGGTGGGCTGTTCGGCGCCACCGAACCCAAAAGGGATTAGCCTTATTGGGCCGTCCCTGGGTTCAGGTAAATGGGCTGGGCCGAATATGGGTCCAGAGGGGTATTTTGGTCTTTTAACATTTAATAAAAGACCAGCACTTTACCAATTTTTAGTAAATCAAATACAACTCTAAAAATCCATTAAAAATTGGATTAATGAATGAAAAATAAATCTTAACAAGAATAAAATATGAAATGGAATTTATGAAACAAATTCAAAATTATGAATTTTAAGAATTTAAATAATAACTGGGAATTTAAACTATTATTTCCTTGTATTTAAAATTCAAGGAAAAATCTCAAATAAGTTCAAATACTTATTTTCAAACAATTCAAAATGAAATTCTACTATTCCAAGTCATTTCCATTGAAAAGGGTATTTTTTCCAAGAAAAATACTATATTCCTTTTATTCCAAAAACTATAGAGAGGTAACTCTATGATTTTAAATTATTTTTGGAATGATTAAGGAAATCACCAAGTAGAAATAGTTTTACTTTGAATTGTTGTACTCTGTGTGAATTAAAATGGTTTATACTTTTAAATCAATTGCAAGTTACCGTCAAAGACATAAAATCTTAAACTTAACCCTAAATTGCTATAACTCAGCGGGGTAAAGGGATCCAACATAAAATAATACATCCATGATTGCATTATTTGGATTTTATAACATTGTCCTTACCGGACAATGATGCTTCTTACAGAACCCGAGGTCCAGGTTCCATCAACTGTATTGAACTGCACTATCTCGCTATCAACAGGCAAGTTCACCCTTGCTCATGTCAACTTGAGTATTTTCTACTACTTTAATGCAAAGCTATGTACTTATCATTCCTGCATCGCAAATGAAATGTTACTTTCCAACTATGAATATGACTATGTGGCTAGCAATGGAACCATGGTATGTGTTGATATGGTGGAGGTTCCATTGCAATGGGTTATATCACCCTAGGATTAAATTACCAATGCCGTCCAGTGATTCTAGCGCCGTACAAACCGCATTGACCATGAGATCTATAATGGCTCTGGGGAAGCCAGTCGTATCTTTTCCCTTCTGCACGCCAACGGATTGGTAGAGCCGGTGGGGTGTTGGAGGCACTTCCGCAATAGGTTGGGATATCCTTTTAAATCCCCATCCATTAGTGATGATAAGCTCTACCATCTATGAAGGATTGTCCGGAGTACACCATGAGTAAAGCCGTATTATCGGGGGAAGTCTACTGGGGGTGTACGGTTGGACAAAAGGGTGGGTTTGCAGTCGCGGAGAAGGCGGTGTGGGCTTGGATCTTTATACCTGGCCTCACACCAAAGGAAGTGTGAACGGGGGCAAGTCCCCGCGGATGGCAAAAAGGGTGAGATCTCTTGTGAGAAAAGTAACGCACCTCTGCAGAGTGTATCAAATTGTGGCTGTCACTCCTTATTCCGGGAAGGGAACTGCGAACGCGGCAGGAAAGGAACTCCACGAAGTTCTAGTCAACCTGTGAAGACTGACGGGCATAGTTTTCATAATAAAAGCAACCTTTTGAAGAAATGATTTCAAAACATGCATTGACCTGCGATTTCCTGATCAATGGTCGTAGCTAGTGCATCAAACACCTTTTTATTCTTTTAGAACTTGCTGAGTACCCCTGTACTCACTTTCTTTCGCCACCCTTGCTAGACTGTGATCCGGAAGTGGAGGCCATCAACGATGGAGCACCAGAAGGAAGTTACGAGCTGGTCTACGAAGAACCTGATCTTACCGGTGGAGTGGAAGGCGTAGACTATGGGATAGTCTACGGACCAGATGACACGGAGGTGGAGGAGTAGTGACATACCCTAGCATCATAGAGCCGAGCAACGTAGAACTTACCTAAATAAGTTGTTGAGCTCTCTTTATATTTGTTATGAGTTGTAATCGTACTTAAGTAGTATCTTAGGGTGTTCTCATAGGACCTGTGAGAATACCAACTTGTTAAGACAATGTTTGTAATAAAGTATGGAGTGTTATGACCTGCAATGTTTCTGTTGTACCACTCTGAGGGATATGGCAAATTGTGAAGAAGTCCCTTCGCAAAGATCATATCAACGAGTTGTATACTACAACATGCAGTGGTATGCTGGGTCACCGCAGCTGGTATCAGAGCAAATGTTGCGACCTTAGGTTGGAAAAAAACCTAGTATAGGGAAGAAACCTGTAGGAGTCTAGTAGAAATAGTAAAGGATTCTCTAGAAATATGGTGATTATTCACTTGAGAATAGCAAAACCATATATTTTAGTGCGATAATTCTTTATTATAGCTATTATTAATGCATTATCACTACTAATATTCTGCTTTTGTATACAGCCATAATGGCGAACACTTTTCCTAAGAGGACTTTGAGGAAGGTTGAGGGATGGCTCGGTGATTATGATGGACCAATAACAGCTCTCCTGTGTGGGATGCTGAAGGAACTTCATTGTGATCCACGGATACCTGTTATCAAGTATACCTACTATGATGGGGAAATCCTAGCCAAGTGCAGAGTATCGGTCCAATTACCGACAAAACTGCTGATGAGTCGTGTAATGCCATACGGAGAAGCCAAAACTATCACCACAGCCTACCACATGGGCCTATTCAAGGCAATCCTTGAGATAAGGCAGCACAAGTCAGTAGAACTGATATGTTCAGAGTTTTCTCATATACCTCATGCCGAGGAAGATGAGGATCCCACTCTGAATCATTTGGTGTTAGCACGCAGAAGTCCTGAAGCTGCAGCACAGCACATGGATAGATGTAAGTCTTTATTGACCACGATGTACCTTTTACACATGAAGATGAGAGGTGAGATTGACCACATGCTAGCTGAGTTCACGGACCCTGATAAAGTCCAAACTCGGATGAGTGATTTGAGGGCACAACCACAACACACTACAGCTTTCTTTAGCCTAGACAGCTATGTAGATTTGAGTGACCAGTTGTCCCATAAAGATCCACTCACACCCAACTTTGTTCCACATTATCCACATGTGTCAGCATCATATGAGTCTGGATATGGGGGAGATGATTCCAGGAACCTAAACTGCTCGGAGTCACCAATCGAGAACTTGACTGGTTGGCGTTTCGGGGAACCATTTGTGAGTCAGAGGATGAAGGAGGCGCGGTTAACCAGAATGTTAACCAGAGCTTTGGGCAGGAAGAGAAAGATACCAACTCCATTTCTTTAGATTTGGAGATGGGATTACCCAAAACATCCCAGTACGTCGTAGGTGAGAGTTCTGGAACCAAGAAAAAGAAGAAGAAGAAGATGAGGGGTCAAGTGAATAGGAATCCTACATGGATGACAGAAGAAGATGAGCTGTATCCCACTGGGGATATATATGAGTCTTTATCTAGCTACTTTGGCATGACAGATCTCTGTCTCGGCACTTCGTCCGATTCAGACTACATACCTACGGGAAGGACCTTCATTCCGGACGGTGTTCGGAGGACAAACCGCTGTACCGGATGGACCCCAGGGATGTACGCGGAGGCGAGTTATGATGATGAGGAGTAGAGCTCCAAGGAAGAATAAAGTAATCTAGGGGGTATTGTAATAGAACGTATTTTAAATTCCCGTTGGCTTGGGCTTTGAGCCAAATAAGTGGTTTATATATACCACATGTAATATAAGTTTGTGAGTGTGTTATGTATTATACAAAGTATATGCATAATAAATGTTTGTTTTGTATTTGCTTCTTGATTTCATTGTGTGACTAGTTCTGGGCATTGAGTTGAGCTCATAAAGCATTTGCATGGTGTAATTATGAGTAATCGCTCTTTGTTACAGGACTAGGGGGAAATGGCGTTAGTAGAGACCGAAGAGGCTCGCAGAGAGCGGGAAGCAAGAGAGAAAGAGGAGGCAGATGCAGCAGCTAGAGCAGAGAACGCACCACCACCACCACACCCAATGATGCACCCAGACTTCCAACAGTATATGACGGCAATGGAGGAAGATAGGAGGCGTTACCAGGAAAGCCAGAGCAAGAACATGCAAGATTTCTTTACCCACGTCATCAATGATAGTGGTAATGAAGGCAAAGGAGTGACTCTATCGGACTTCCAAAATGCAAGACCACTACCATTTACATCAGCTCCAGAACCAATGGACGCTGAAGATTGGCTTATGGATACGGAAAGGAAGCTGAAAACCGTTGGTTGCAACGATGAGGAGAAGATCAGATATACCACTTATCTGTTATCAGGACCAGCAGCGTCATGGTGGGAGAATCTTGTAGCAGTACACCCTCCTGATAAGGTGTTCACCTGGGAGGAGTTCAAGAAGAAGTTCCGGGATGCTCATGTTCCGGACAGCGTGGTGGAGTTGAAGAAGAGGGAGTTTGAAGAACTAAGACAGAATACTGCACCCATCATGCAGTATGTTCGGGATTTCAACAGGCTATCAAGGTATGCACCGGAGGATGTAGATACAGAGGAGAAGAGAAAGAAGCGGTTCATGAAAGGCATGAATCCATACATGAAGATGCAACTGAGGTCGGCACGGACTGCCGAATTCCAGGAACTGATTGACTCGGCAATCACTTTCGAGGATGATTACCGGCAAGTCCAAGAGGACAGGAGGAAGAGGGCTCGTATCGAGCCAAGGAAGTACCCAATCAGTAAACCAACACCTGATCGGAGTTTCAAACCCCGATATCGACCTACTACTGGTAATCAATACAACCGGGAAGGTCAGAGTCAGAATCCAATCAACCAGATCATCTGCAACAATTGTGGCCTGAGAGGTCATTTGCAGAAGGATTGTCAGAAACCCAGAATCATCTGTTATGGTTGTGGGAAGGAAGGACACATCAAGCCGAATTGTCCAAACAAGGCGTCTTGGAGCGGACAGAGCTCTGGAGGACGAGGTGGAAACAACAACAACAACAACAACAACAACAACAACAACAACCGCAACAACAACAACAACAACAACAACAACAACAACAACAACAGCAACCGCAACTACAACAACAACAACAAGAGGGGAAAGCCTTATGGAAAGCTGAATTGCACATCTTTGGAACAAGCGGAAGAGTCAGATCGAACAGTCTTAGGTACGCTAAGCATCCTTACTCATCCTGGCAAAGTATTATTTGATACTGGAGCAACCACATCATTTCTTGCATTGGAGTTTGTGGAAAAATTTGGGCTTAGATGTTCTAAGTTAGAAACTCCTATAACTGTTCTATCTGCGGGGGGAACGATCTTAGTAACCCACGTGAAAGAAGCACAAGTCCTAACCATATGTGACTGTGTGTATTTCGCGGACCTATTCATCATACCCATGAAGGACATATCAGTCATCCTAGGGATGGATTGGTTGACAGAAAATGGAGCGGTGATTAACTGTGGAGACAAAACAGTATCACTTCGCAACTCCATCGGAGGTCGAATAGTGTTCCAAGGAGATAAGTACAGTGAGTTGGAGATTGGATTGGAACTCAATAGTCTGAAGGAGGTGAGAATTGAAGATATTCCTGTAGTGAATGAGTTTCAGGATGTATTTCCTAAGGAACTACCGGGAATGCCACCCGATAGAGAGATAGAATTCACAATCGATCTGATTCCAGGCACAGCACCAATAGCACAACCACCATATAAGATGGGGCCGAAGGAATTAGTGGAACTGAAAGCTCAGATTGATGAGTTAGAACAGAAGGGATTCATTCAAGAAAGTGTGTCACCATGGGGTACACCAGTTATTTTTGTGGATAAAAGAGATGGCGGAAAGAGAATGTGTGGAGATTACAGAAATCTGAACAATGTAACTATCAAGAACAAATATCCTTTACCTAGAATCCAAGACCTGTTTGATCAAGTTCAAGGAGCTGGAGTCTTCTCGAAGATAGATTTAAGGTCAGGGTACCACCAAATCAAGATCAAGAAGGAGGATGTACCAAAAACAGCGTTCGTATCAAGGTATGGACACCACGAATACTTGGTTGTACCATTTGGACTAACCAATGCACCAGCAATTTTCATGAATTTGATGAACAAGATATTCATGAAGTACTTGGACAAGTTTGTGATAGTGTTCATAGATGATATTCTAATCTATTCCAAAGATAAAGAAGAACATGCCAAGCATTTGAAGATAGTTCTGCAAACTTTGAGGGAACATCAGCTATATGCGAAGTTTAGCAAGTGCAAATTTTGGTTAGATAGTGTTGAATTTCTTGGACATGTCATAACTAAAGAAGGCATAGCAGTGAATCCAAGCAAGGTTCAGTCCGTATTGGAATGGAAATCACCTAAAAATGCTAAGGAGATACGAGGATTTCTTGGTATGGCAGGCTATTATCGGAGATTCATAGAGGGATTTTCGAAGATTGCAGGACCAATGACCAAGTTACTCAAGAAAAATACTCCATTTGTGTGGACAGATGAGTGTGAAGCCAGCTTCCAAACACTCAAAGATAAGTTAACCACAGCACCGGTGTTAGCAGTTCCTGAACCTGGAAAGGATTATACGGTGTATTGTGATGCTTCCAAGAATGGACTTGGATGTGTTCTTATGCAAGATCGGAAGGTGATAGCTTATGGATCAAGACAGTTGAAACCACATGAACACAACTACCCAGTACATGATCTAGAGTTAGCGGCAGTTGTGTATGCTCTGAAGAGTTGGAGACAATTTCTATATGGATCCAAGTGTGAGTTATACACCGATCACAAAAGTTTGAAATATTTCTTCACCCAGAAAGAATTAAACATGAGGCAGAAGAGATGGTTAGAGTTGATTAAGGATTACGACCTTAAGATCAACTATACACCAGGCAAGGCTAATGTAGTAGCAGATGCCCTAAGTAGGAAGAGTACGGAGAATCAACCTACGGAATGGAAGATTCCAAAGGAACTTCGGAAAGAGCTAGAGGAGGCTCAGATTTTGTTTATTCAAGGTGATGATAAGGGAAGTATAGCAACCATGAGGATTATGGATGAGATGTACTCAGACTTGAAATATGAGATTATCCGAAAGCAAGCGGATGATTTGTTCATCCAAGAGGAAATCAAGAGGATTAGAGAAGGAAAACCATCAGAATTCCATCTAGGGGATTTTGATTCATTATACTTCCAGAAAAGGATCTGTGTACCGGATGATCCAGAAGTGAAGTCAATCATATTAAAGGAAGCACATGAAACCCCTTATTCAATACATCCGGGAAGTACTAAGATGTATATGGATTTGAAGGAGATGTTCTGGTGGAACAACATGAAAAGAGAAATAGCACAATATGTCTCGGAATGTCATACATGTCAACGAGTGAAGGCAGAACATCAGAGTCCTGCGGGATTACTCAAACCACTAGAGATACCAGAATGGAAATGGGATGAAATCGGAATGGATTTTGTTACTGGTCTACCAATGACTAGTAAGAAGAAGGATATGATATGGGTAATAGTGGACAGACTTACCAAGAGTGCTCATTTCATAGCCGTAAACACAAAAGATACTGCAGAAAAGCTTGTGGATATATATGTGAAGGAGATTGTGAGTAAGCATGGAGTACCAAAGAAGATAGTCTCAGATAGAGGTTCAATTTTTACATCAGCATTTTGGAAACAACTACAAGAAGCTTTGGGATCCAATTTGGATTTCAGTACAGCATATCATCCAAAAACCGGAGGACAAACCGAAAGAACCAATCAGATACTTGAGGACATGCTTAGAGCTTGTGCTCTGAACTTTGGAGGCTCATGGGAGGATCATTTACCTTTAGCGGAATTCTCATATAACAATAGTTATCAGAGTAGCATCCAGATGGCATCGTACGAAGCATTGTACGGAAGAAAGTGTCGATCACCAATTTGTTGGTTTGAAACAGGAGAAAACAAGGAGTTTACACCGGACTACATCAAGGAGAGACAAGAAGTGATCGAGGTGATCCGGGATAGACTCAAAATAGCTCAGAGTCGTCAAAAGAGTTACGCCGACTTAAAGAGAAGAGATTGGGAACCGAAAGTGGGAGACATGGTTTATTTAAAGGTTAGCCCAATGAAAGGACTTAAGAGGTTCGGAGTGAAAGGAAAGTTAAGTCCTCGATATATAGGACCATTTAAGATACTCAGTCAGAATCGAGGAACAGCTTTTGAGTTGGAATTACCAGCACAACTAAGTCAAGTTCATAATGTGTTTCATGTTTCACAACTCAGAAAGTGTTTGAAGGCACTGGATGATCCCATTACATATGAGGAAATAGAATTGCAATCTGACCTAACTTATGTGGAAAGACCGGAAAAGATCTTAGAAGTACAGTGGAAGAAGTTAAGAAACAGAGCAATCAAATACTGCAAAGTTCAATGGCAACATCATCCTGAGCGAGAAGCAACTTGGGAGACGGAAGAAGAATTAAGGAAGTCTTACCCCGAGATGTTCAGGTACCAATCTTAACTTTGGGACGAAGTTTCTGTTAAGGGGGAGAGGCTGTAATAACCCAGAACATAGGAACAACGAAGGGTAGATTTAGAAATGGGATGTGCATTTCATCGCAAAACGGGGGAAATTTTTGCGCCTTATTGCAACTAAACCTAAGAGGGATCGAGGTTCTCTCTCATTTTGCACTTAGGGTTAGGCAATGTGAGTTAGGGAAATTTCGACATGATCTCTTTTGTAACTTGTTACTTTGGGGAAAGATTGCATTTGATAAGTATTAAACAATTAAAGATAAACATCACACAATATAACAATGAATTGAAAATTCAAAAACAAGATATAAATTCAAATAATTTTGAATTTCAAAGTGAATATCAAATACAATATTTAATCAAGAATTTAAACATTACATAATACAAAGCTCATAAACCAAAACTTGAGCTTTATTGATATGTAACACAAATACAAAGTCTTTACAATATTCTTGATACAAGAATTGAGACATAATGATCAGTTATAAAAGAAAAGGCAAATTACAAGTTTAATTCTAAACTAAACCTAAACTAAGTGGCTTGAGGATGATCTTCTGGCCATAGCATAATCCAAACCTGCAAAACAAAACAAAGAACAGATACTAACCACAATACAAGTGTTAGCAAGATTCAGTTTAGACTGTTAGCAGAAATAACACAAAGCTCAGTTTGGACAGTGAAACTGTCACAGCACACTTGTGCTTGTCCAAAATCCTGGACAGCACTAGATAAACATAGGCAGACCAGCACTGAGCAAGCCACAGGGGCTCAAGTTTCACCATATGAAGGTTGTTGCTAGGCAAGCAACAGCAAGGCAATGCAAAGGGTGAGTCATAAAGTAAATGAGCTTGTGTGTCATGGCCAGGGAAGAAGTAGAGGCCATATAAATAGCACACAAACCCTAGAACCATGACAGTCGACCACATTTTCAAATCACCGGGTAAGGGTGAAGCAAGAACAAGCACAGTTCATCCAGTTCATACTCAAGAACAGAAACCAACACAACCAACTTAGCCACCAGTAATCATGGTGACCTGAGAAGATCAACCAGACACTGGAGGTGAAGGGCTGTGCACAAAAACCCCAAGTCTGCATCAACCAAATATTTCACACTAGGAGCTGGAACAAGGTATACCAAATACCTGGACAAATCCAATGGATCTGATCCATCATATGCATGAAATAAGCATGGGATGAGCAGATGCTCATATGGGTAGATCATCACTTGGTTTTCACCAAGGATTACTGCCAGTCAAAAGCTACTAAAATAGAAAGCATCTAGGTACAGATCTTGTACACAGAAACTAGCACACATGCACAGATACACACCATAGCCAGATCACATGCACAGTGTGGTGACCCGTCATACCACTGCATGGTGTAGTATGCAAGTCTGATATAACACCAATGAAACATCATTCCACTAGTCTTATATCGCTCAGAGTGGTACAACAGAAACATATGCGGGTCCAAGGCATGTCTATAGAATTACATACAGACTCAGTTACATAAGATCAGCACAGCCTCCTACTTTACAATGAGGTAAATCTGCAAATAAACTCCAGAAGAACGACTCGTAGTCTAATTATATCACGAACTCTATGTGTAGAATATTTGACTAGCTATAGGGGCTATGAATAGATTCTAGCTAAATAGGAGCTAGGTTTAGGAGGCTAGTTCCCTTCTATGGCTAAACTAGGTTTTCTCCTTGTTGGATGTGATATCTGATTCTTCTGACAGGGTCATGTCCCGTGAAGTAGTTGTTGACTCCTCGGTCTCCGAGTTGCACTGTAGATCCTCCTTCAATGCCTCCATATCTAAGCAGGGGATTTAAGAGTGGGATGAGTACGAGCGTACTCAACAAGTTCATTATAGGAAAGAGGTGTTTAATGCACTAGCTACAGCATTAGACCAGAAAGTCTAATACCAATGCAAGTTTTCATAACCATTTCTTCAAAAGGTTGCTTTTATTCAGAAGAACTATGTCCGTCAGCCTTCACCGGTTTACTAGAACTTCATGGAGCTCCTTTCCGGCCGCGTTCGCAGTTCCATATCCCGGAACAGGGAGTGACAGGTCACGGTTCTTTATACTCTGCAGAGGTGTGTGATGTCTACGCCCCCTCCTTTTCCTCTAGACAGTGTTGGGCCTCCAAGAGCAGAGGTTTGTAGAACAGCAGCAAGTTTCTCTTAAGTGGATCACCCAAGGTTTATCGAACTCAGGGAGGAAGAGGTCAAAGATATCCCTCTCATGCAACCCTGCAACCACAAAGCAAGAAGTCTCTTGTGTCCCCAACACACCTAATAGGTGCACTAGTTCGGCGAAGAGATAGTGAAATACAGGTGGTATGAATAAGCAGTAGCAATGGCACCAGAAAAGTGCTTTGCCCTGGACAGTAAACAAGCAGTAGTAACGCGGTAAAACAGTAAACAAGCAGCGATAGCAGTATTTAGGAACAAGGCCTAGGGATTACACTTTCACTAGTGGACACTCTCAACATTGATCGCGTAATAAATAACTCTTTCTCATATGTGCTACATACACTCTTTTGTTGGATGATGAACACATTGCGTAGGATTACACGAACCCTCAATGCCGGAATTAACAAGCTCCACAATTCAATGTTCATATTTAAATAACCTTAGAGCAAAATAGATCATTGCAAAATAAACCAAGAACTAACATAGTGCACACACTGTCCACATTACACTATGAAGGAGGAATAGATCACATCAATACTATCATAATGATAATTAACTCCACAATCTACAAGAGATCATGATCATAGCCTATGACAAGAACCACATGGTGCACACACTAGTCACCTTTACACCATGCAGGAGGAATAGACTACTTTAATAACATCACATGAGTAGCACACAACTAGTAGCGATACAAAGCTCATCATATGGATCTCAATCATGTAAAGCAGCTCATGAGATCATTGTATTGAAGTACATAGGAGAGAGATTAACCACATAGCTACCGGTACAGCCCCGAGCCTCGATGGAGAACTACTCCCTCCTCATGGGAGCTGCAGCGGTGATGAAGATGGCGGTGGAGATGGCAGCGGTGTCGATGGAGAAGCCTTCCGGGGGCACTTCCCCGTCCCGGCGGCGTGCTGGAACAGAGACTCCTGTCCCCCAGATCTTGGCTTCGCGATGGCGGCGGCTCTGGAAGGTTTCTGTGGGTTTCGTCGAACGTGATAGGGTTTTCGCGACGGAGGCTTTAAATAGGCGGAAGGGCAGCCTCGGAGGGGGCCTGGGGCCACCACACCATAGGGCGGCGCGGCCCCCCCTCTGGCCGCGCCAGGGTGTAGTGTGGGGCCCCCAGGGCTTCCCTCTGGCGGCTCTCGGGTGTTCTGGATGCTTCCGGGCAAAATAGGAACCTGGGCGTTGATTTCGTCCGATTCCGAGAATATTTCGTTACTAGGATTTCTGAAACCAAAAACAGCAGAAACAAAGAATCGGCACTTCGGCATCTTGTTAATAGGTTAGTTCCAGAAAATGCACGAATATGACATAAAGTGTGCATAAAACATGTAGATATCATCAATAATGTGGCATGGAACATAAGAAATTATCGATACGTCGGAGACGTATCAGCATCCCCAAGCTTAGTTTCTGCTCGTCCCGAGCAGGTAAACGATAAACAAAGATAATTTCTGGAGTGACATGCCATCATAACCTTGATCATACTATTTGTAAAGCATATGTAGTGAATGCAGCGATCAAAACAATGTATATGACATGAGTAAACAAGTGAATCATAAAGCAAAGACTTTTCATGAATAGTACTTCAAGACAAGCATCAATAAGTCTTGCATAAGAGTTAACTCATAAAGCAATAATTCAAAGTAAAGGTATTGAAGCAACACAAAGGAAGATTAAGTTTCAGCGGTTGCTTTCAACTTATAACATGTATATCTCATGGATAATTGTCAACATAGAGTAATATAACAAGTGCAATATGCAAGTATGTAGGAATCAATGCACAGTTCACACAAGTGTTTGCTTCTTGAGGTGGAGAGAAATAGGTGAACTGACTCAACATAAAAGTAAAAGAATGGTCCTTCAAAGAGGAAAGCATTGATTGCTATATTTGTGCTAGAGCTTTGATTTTGAAAACATGAAACAATTTTGTCAACGGTAGTAATAAAGCATATGTATCATGTAAATTATATCTTACAAGTTGCAAGCCTCATGCATAGTATACTAATAGTGCCCGCACCTTGTCCTAATTAGCTTGGACTACCGGATCATCGCAATGCACATGTTTTAACCAAGTGTCACAAAGGGGTACCTCTATGCCGCCTGTACAAAGGTCTAAGGAGAAAGCTCGCATTGGATTTCTCGCTATTGATTATTCTCAACTTAGACATCCATACCGGGACAACATAGACAACAGATAATGGACTCCTCTTTTATGCATAAGCATGTAACAACAATTAGTAATTTTCTCATATGAGATTGAGGATATATGTCCAAAACTGAAACTTCCACCATGAATCATGGCTTTAGTTAGCGGCCCAATGTTCTTCTCTAACAATATGCATGCTTAACAATAAGGTGGTAGATCTCTCTTACTTCAGACAAGACGAACATGCATAGCAACTCACATGAAATTCAACAAAGAGTAGTTGATGGCGTCCCCAGTGAACATGGTTATCGCACAACGAGCAACTTAATAAGAGATAAAGTGCATAAGTACATATTCAATACCACAATAGTTTTTAAGCTATTTGTCCCATGAGCTATATATTGTAAAGGTGAAGAATGGAAATTTAAAGGTAGCACTCAAGCAATTTACTTTGGAATGGCGGAGAAATACCATGTAGTAGGTAGGTATGGTGGACTCGAATGGCATAGTGTTTGGCTCAAGTATTTTGGATGCATGAGAAGTATTCCCTCTCGATACAAGGTATAGGCTAGCAAGGTTATTTGAAACAAACACAAGGATGAACGGTGCAGCAAAACTCACATAAAAGACATATTGAAAACATTATAAGACTCTACACCGTCTTCCTTGTTGTTCAAACTCAATACTAGAAATTATCTAGACCTTAGAGAGACCAAATATGCAAACCAAATTTTAGCATGCTCTATGTATTTCTTCATTAATGGGTGCAAAGTATATGATGCAAGAGCTTAAACATGAGCACAACAATTGCCAAGTATCACATTATCCAAGACATTATAGCAATTTACTACATGTATCATTTTCCAATTCCAACCATATAACAATTTAACGAAGAAGAAACTTTGCCATGAATACTATGAGCTAAGAACACATGTGTTCATACGAACCAGCGGAGCGTGTCTCTCTCCCATACAAGCATGATGTAATCCAATTTATTCAAACACAAACAAAAATAAAAGCATACAGACGCTCCAAGTAAAGCACATAAGATGTGACCGAATAAAAATATAGTTTCAAGAGAAGGAACCTGATAATTTTGTCGATGAAGAAGGGGATGCCTTGGGCATCCCCAAGCTTAGACGCTTGAGTCTTCTTGAAATATGCAGGGACGAACCACCGGGGCATCCCCAAGCTTAGAGCTTTCACTCTTCTTGATCATATTATATCATCCTCCTCTCTTGACCCTTGAAAACTTCCTTCACACCAAACTTCTCATAAACTTCATTAGAGGGGTTAGTACATAATCAAAAACTCACATGTTCAGAGGTGACACAATCATTCTTAACACTTGTGGACATTGCTCAAAGCTACTGGAAGGTAATGGAACAAAGAAATCCACCCAACACAGCGAAAGAAGCAATGCGAAATAAAAGGCAGAATCTGTCAAAACAGAACAGACCGTAAAGACGAATTTTTAGTAAATACTTCCGTTGCTCAGATCAGAAAACTCAAAACTAATGAAAGTTGCGTACATATCTGAGGAACACGCACGTAAATTGGCATATTTTCTGAGTTACCTACAGAGAAAACAGCCCAGATTCGTGACAGCTAGAAATCTGTTTCTGCGCAGAAATCCAAATCTAGTATCAACCTTCGATTAGAGGCTTCACTTGGCACAACAAAACACAAAACTAAGATAAGGAGAGGTTGCTACAGTAGTAAACAACTTCCAAGACACAAATATAAAACAAAGTACTGTAGCAAAATAACACATGGGTTATCTCCCAAGAAGTTCTTTCTTTATAGCATTTAAGATGGGCTCAGCAGTTTTAATGATGCACTCGCAAGAAATAGTATTTGAAGCAAAAGAGAGCATCAAGAGGCAAATTCAAAACACATTTAAGTCTAACATGCTTCCTATGCATAGGAATCTTGTAAATAAACAAGTTCATGAAGAGCAAAGTAACAAGCATAGGAAGATAAAACAAGTGTAGCTTCAAAAATTTCAGCACATAGAGAGGTGTTTTAGTAACATGAAAATTTCTACAACCATATTTTCCTCTCTCATAATAACTTTCAGTAGCATCATGAGCAAACTCAACAATATAACTATCACATAATTCATGAGTCTCATGCATAAAATTATTACTCTCCACATAAGCATAATCAATTTTATTAGTTGTAGTGGGTGTAAATTCAACAAAGTAGCTATCATTATTATTCTCATCATCAAATATAGGAGGCATATTGTATTCATAATCAAATTCATCCTCCATAACAGGTGGTAACAAAAGACCACTATCATTATAATCATCATAAATAGGAGGCAAAGTATCATCAAAGTAAATTTTCTCCTCAATGCTTGGGGGACTAAAAAGATCATGCTCATCAAAGCCAGCTTCCCCAAGCTTAGAATTTTCCATAGCATTAGCAACAATAGTGTTCAAAGCATTCATATTAATAACATTCCCATTAGCATGCATATAAAGTTCCATGGGTTTTTTAATTCTCTCTTCAAACATATCATGTCCTAATTCAAGATAAAGTTCATAAAGATCTCTCATATTTTTGTTGTTTTCCATTATGCCTAACTAGTGTAAACAAGAAACAAAAAGTTGCAATTGCAGGATCTAAAGGAAATAGCTTCGAGTACTTACAACGGCGGAAAATAGCTTAGTAGCCGAGATCCGGAGTGTGAGTACCTTTTACCTTTCCTCCCCAAAGAACGGCGCTTTAAAATAGCTTGATGTCTACGCCCTCCTTTTCCTCAGACAGTGTTGGGCCTCCAAGAGCGAGAGGTTTGTAGAACAGCGACAAGTTTCCTTAAGTGGATCACCCAAGGTTTATCGAACTCAGGGAGGAAGAGGTCAAAGATATCCCTCTCATGCAACCCTGCAACCACAAAGCAAGAAGTCTCTTGTGTCCCCAACACACCTAATAGGTGCACTAGTTCGGCGAAGAGATAGTGAAATACAGGTGGTATGAATAAGCAGTAGCAACGGCACCAGAAAAGTGCTTTGCCCAGGACAGTAAACAAGCGGTAGTAACGCAGTAAAACAGTAAACAAGCAGCGATAGCAGCATTTAGGAACAAGGCCTAGGGATTACACTTTCACTAGTGGACACTCTCAACATTGATCGCATAATAAATAACTCTTTCTCATATGTGCTACATACACTCTTTTGTTGGATGATGAACACATTGCGTAGGATTACACGAACCCTCAATGCCGGAGTTAACAAGCTCCACAATTCAATGTTCATATTTAAATAACCTTAGAGCATAATAGATCATTGCAAAATAAACCAAGAACTAACATAGTGCACACACTGTCCACATTACACTATGAAGGAGGAATAGATCACATCAATACTATCATAATGATAATTAACTCCACAATCTACAAGAGATCATGATCATAGCCTATGACAAGAACCACATGGTGCACACACTAGTCACCTTTACACCATGCAGGAGGAATAGACTACTTTAATAACATCACATGAGTAGCACACAACTAGTAGCGATACAAAGCTCATCATATGGATCTCAATCATGTAAAGCAGCTCATGAGATCATTGTATTGAAGTACATAGGAGAGAGATTAACCACATAGCTACCGGTACAGCCCCGAGCCTCGATGGAGAACTACTCCCTCCTCATGGGAGCTGCAGCAGTGATGAAGATGGCGGTGGAGATGGCAGCGGTGTTGATGGAGAAGCCTTCCGGGGGCACTTCCCCGTCCCGGCGGCGTGCTGGAACAGAGACTCCTGTCCCCCAGATCTTGGCTTCGCGATGGCGGCGGCTCTGGAAGGTTTCTGTGGGTTTCGTCGAACGTGATAGGGTTTTCGCGACGGAGGCTTTAAATAGGCGGAAGGGCAGCCTTGGAGGGGGCCTGGGGCCACCACACCATAGGGCGGCGCGGCCCCCCCTCTGGCCGCACCAAGGTGTAGTGTGAGGCCCCCAGGGCTTCCCTCTGGCGGCTCTCGGGTGTTCTGGATGCTTCCGGTCAAAATAGGAACCTGGGCGTTGATTTCGTCCGATTCCGAGAATATTTCGTTACTAGGATTTCTGAAACCAAAAACAGCAGAAAACAGCAACTGGCACTTCGGCATCTTGTTAATAGGTTAGTTCCAGAAAATGCACGAATATGACATAAAGTGTGCATAAAACATGTAGATATCATCAATAATGTGGCATGGAACATAAGAAATTATCGATACGTCGGAGACGTATCAGTGTGTTGCTTTAGCCATAAGAGATCTTAACCTTGGTGCCAACCGGGCATATTCCCCGTCCACACTTCCTATGGTGTGAGGCCCGGTATAAGGTCTAGCCAATCATGTTCCTCCGCTAGCTCGAACACCCACCCTTTGTTGCATGCCCCGACCCTGGGTCCTCGCCGGTCCCATTATTCCCATATATTTCAGGGTGGACCCCGACCACGACGACAGTCTGGGATCGAACCAAACTCCTTCGCTGGTAGCTGCAACCCATCATAGACCGCAATACCGTGGGGACTTAGGACTCCCCAGCCTCACCATCTTGCTCCTTTGGGCGACAAGTGTACTACGGACAATGCCGTGGGGACTTAGGACTCCCCAACCTCACCAGCTTGCCCCCTTGGATTACAAGTGTACTACGGTAAAGCGCATCTGTTGATGAACGAGAGGTGGAAACACTTTTGACTACTCCGTCCCACTCCGGATCTTATGGTTAACACGGGTATTACGGCACAAGAATCACTGGCGACATTTGTTGTTTAATCCTAGATGGATATAAACCCTTGCAATGGAACCTCCACCATATCAACACAATCCATGGTTCCATTGCCCACCACATAGTCATATTCATAGTTATGAAAGTAGTGGTTTTGGTTTTTATGCAATAGTGATAATCATAGTACTTTGCAAGTAATTTGATAGAAATACTCAAATGACATGAGCAAGTGATGAACTTGCCTTTCTTGACTGCAAGATTATGCAGGCAAGGTCTTCGTTGCGCAATAACTCCAAATTCTGAAATAGCATCATCGTCCGGTAAGGACGATGTTTAAAAGATTGGCAAGGATGCAATAATGCATAAGAATGAGATGCAATCGCTCTAAGCGTGACCTAACCCCGATGATTTAGGATCAGTGAGTTGTAATGATTGGTTTAGGGTGTGTTGCACTTTTAGAGTGATTCACATACAAGGTTCTTATTCAGGTGTGATTATTTGGTACTATAAACAGGTAGATCATAAACCATAATAATCAATTGAGTACACAAAGAATGATAATTAGCATAATGTTATCAAGTAAAGAACAGTGGTTAGTTTAAACACTATATGGCATGGTTAATGATTATTTATCATATACTTCAAAAGAATAACTTTTGAAGAACATATTCTTTAATAAAGAATAAGTATGATAATTAGGGTTGTGGAGATCTATGGTTTATTATGATTCTAATTGGTTTCTGAAGTAAGTGGTAATGGATCACAACCTAGTTGGATTCATCAGCTACTAGGCTTGTATTGTTGAATTAAGCCTAAACATCTTAATTACCAATAGTTGCTATCAAGGTGGTATACCTTGTTGGTGATAGCTGGCTAGGGTTTATAGGTCCTTATAAGCAGGGTTGATGATGATTCTTTATTTACTTCAAAAGAATAACTTTTGAAGAACATGCTTCTTAAATAATAAGAAGTATATCAATTAGGGTTGAGGTGGTCTAGGTTTTTACTGTTGGTTCTATTAAGTAAGGAATAATTGGCTCCTAAATAGGATGGTTGGTAAGTTTCCAACACTAGTAGGGTTTAGTGGGTATGGTGTGTGATGCACAATTAATGGGCATGGTTGCTATTATGGTTCATCACAGGGGTGTGATGCTAAATATGGATAATTAAGGTTGTTGCCTCTAAGGATAGGAACTATGGTTGGTTCTATTTGATCATCTAGGTTTGATTAAGATGAATATATGGGATACTAATTTAGTAATGATGGTTACTACATTTTATGTGATCAAGGTAAACATTTAGAAGCTACTATGGTTCTATGAATGAAATCAAAATATCATGATCACATGTTCTAACTTAGGTTTAGGTTTGGAAGTAATTTAGGGTTCACAAGTAATAATGGAACTAGGGTCTAAATGGCATTAGGGTTTTAGGTTTATACATGAAATGATGAATTCCTGTTTTTCTACCATGTGGAACTAGGGTTTTCTGGTTACCCTATAATTCTTTGATTAATAACTTTATTAAGGAAATTAAAGTTATTAATAGCTTCGAAATAAAAATAATGTTGGATTTGGCATTTTATTATTTTTAATGAATTAATAAATTAGGGTAATTATTAATTAGGGTTTAAATTTCCCTAATAATTATTTAATAGGATTGCAAATAAAGAAAATTAGTTTTCATGTTTTCTTTATTTGCTTACTGGTTTTATTTAATTTATAAATGGTTTCTTAATTTCTGAATTTTTAATGGTATTTAGAATTTAAAATTAAAGGCTTAAATAACAAGTATTAAATAAGTGAATTTTTATTAAAAATAAAAATTTCAATTTATATTTTTATTGGATAGAGTTTTCTTCTCTAAGAATTTTGATATCTTATTTTCATTTTTCTGAATTATTATTTGTTTTATATAAATTTGTAAAGTTGCAGCAATTAATGGATTTTGAAATAAAATGAAAAGATCTGCTAAACGCACCCAGGCTACTCCTACACAGGGTCACTGACAGGTGGGCCTATGGTCCACGTCAGCTGCCACGTAGGCTTGACTGGGTCAAAATTGAATTCATGTCCAGGGGTTGCCGGCCGGCGGCCAGACGGCGATGATCCCCGGCGATTTCGGGCGCGTGAGGTCAGGGGATTACTCGCATTCAATTCGGGGTGGTGTGGTGAACGTTTTGAGGGTGGCGCCGCCCACTATCTGTCGCTGGAGCCTGCTCGCCGGCGTGGTCGAGCGGCGGTGCTCACAGACGTGCGACGCAACAACGATAGAAGGCGCGCGCGAAGGAGCTACGGGGTGCTCACGAAGCAGGAGCTCACCGTGATTACGCAGGAGGCATCGGCGAGGTCGGAGACGGTCCCAATCACCGGAATTGATGGCTACCGGCGTCGGAGAAGGTGAGCATGACGCGGACTCTCTGATGGTCTGTGGCTCGATTCCTCGCGCGGTTTGGGCATGTCGAGGATGGAGATGACGATGGCGTCCACGGCAGGGCCTAGGGCTTCCCCATTCGGCGGCGAGAGGTGGCGGTCCGGGAGCTAGGGTTTCCAAAATTTGGACGATTGAGACGAAGAGAGGAGAATGGAAGGGCTTCTGCGCCTTTTATACGGGCTTCGGCGTGTGCTGGCGGTCAGCGTCGGCGGCGGCGACCGTGGGACGTGTCCCTTCCCGTCGCGGTGTCGACCTCCTGTGGCGCGGTGGAGAAGACGAAGACGATGTCCTTCGTCTCGTCTTTATCCACGACGAAACGGTAAGTGGATCGGTTCTGATGGTGGACTGGGCCGTGCTGATGGGCTCGTGCTGGGCTACGGTGGCCCGTCAGGTAAGCCAGGTAGGCTCCCTTCTCTTTTCTATTTTTCCATTTTCTGTTTTTAACTTCATTTATTGAATTCTGTTTTAAATCTAATTTGTTTTCAAAATTTTCTTGCAGGGTTATTATTATGTTAATTCAATTAAAAATTTAGTGTGATGTATTACACCACACTCCAATATGAAGCAAGTATTTTACATTTTATTACATTTCATCCTTGTTGGCTTATTCAAAAAATAAATAGGCATGAGTTTATATTCTCATTTTTAATTTTCTTTTTCCTTGTGAATCCAATTATTTGGATTAGTATAGTTGATACTTTCATCTCAAAGTATTTTAAAGGTTGTATTAAGAGGTGGTTTCATTTTAGGGAATTTGTCACTTGCACATAATTTTATATGAGTACTTGCTTGTTAAGGTTTTGTGGTTTTTATTATAACCACATTTCAAAGGTGGCACTAGGATTATATTTAATAACACCTTGAATTACCTAGAGTAGACATTGCTCTTGTAAGGGTTTGGTCTTGGTTATAAGGGCAAGTGGTTGATCACCAGACATGGGTTTAATTATAGGATTTAGCACTAAGTTATTCTTAAGTTCCATATTAAGCATGAGCTTTAATTAGTGAACAATTCTAGGGTTCTCATCATATTCACCTAATGGTAATTGTTTTGAATCTCAATTGTGGTTTAGTTTTTATTTGTGATCACCCAAGTGATACTCAAACTAGGGTTGAGATTTAATTCTAGGGTGTAGAGATGAGATGACACCATATTGCATGAGCTAGGGTTTAATCTCCCCTAACCATGATAAGGTGGTTACTTGCTTAATATTTCATGTGCTTCTCTATTTACTAAGGATTTGGGAATTGGTTTTATCTTTTACTAATTAACTTCTATTAGTATTCTCAATTATTCATTAAAGTAACTACAGTGGTTATAGTTCTTTTTATAGTTAACTTTGGTCATATGGATGGATGGTTTCTCACCATTTAGAGTATAGAGTTTGACTCTAAATGTTTTCTTGTGGTTCTTAAATGAAGAATAGGTGGAATGTAAAAGTGGTAGGATTCTACTTATGATCACCAGGTGATTCACAAGTTAAGGTTGTGATATAAGCCTAGGGTTTGCTGACTATTGACTTTTTTATAATTTCATGTGGTTAATGATATCTACTTATCCTATTAGGTTCTAACTTATCCTCACATAGCTCAAGGGCATGATCATGGATTAGGCATAATCAACTTGTTCTTAATCTCTCATTAATTAGGTTTCTCAGTTCCATGATCAAGCATTATCTTGATCAACTAGGGTATAGTACTTCGAATTTACCTTCTTGAATGGGACTACTATGGTTATCTCAATAGGTTATATCCCAGGAGAATGCCTGAGATATTTTGTTAGGGTTCTACTTAAACAATGTTGATATTATCATCTGGTTATATGGATAGTGTAACACCCCAACTTTTGCAACCTTGATTAATTGTCCTTAATGCAAAAAAATCAGGGGGAACAAAAAAAAACTTTTTCTTTAAGCCAATTAGATGAATTGCCTTGATCTGTCTGTTAAGATGAATTGCTTTGATCTGTTGGTAGATGTATTGTCTTGTTTTGCCTGTTGAGTTTTGTCTTGAGCTGCTTCAAAGAACAACACCTCTAGTGGTCAGACATACAACTCACCTAATAAAACACATGTGTGACTTAGGTAAAATTGTTTTCCTTTTTACTACATCAAACTCTTCTTCTGATGGTAACATGAGTGTGCCATCATGATCTTCCTCTTTGTGGTACAAGATAGCTCAATCATACTTAATTCAAAACTTGGGATCATCTACCCCTAGCTACATCCCTCTCTTATACCCACTCATCCTTGTTGGTTTTGAGGCCATGTCGACCATCTGTGTTGACAGGCTTAAAATGTCCAGACTTTGGCAATTGATCTCTAAGCACCCACAACTGTTATTGTTGTTCTCAGTGCATGGATCCCATCTATGCAATACCCTCTTCGACCTCCATGTCCTGCATGTCTCAGTCAATCCTTGCAACTCATATACTCAACTTGATCTGGTATCCTATCCCATGTTCCAGCACCAGATCACTTCTTCCTCTTTTACCTCTTGTTTTTATTTTTATTCAAGTTTAATCTTCACAAAACCAAGAGTGGGAATGATGGGTACATTTTGTAGCCACCATCTACCCTTGAGAACACTTCTCCCTAAATTAGCTTTCTTTCTCAAAAAACCCAATTGATTTTCCTTCTCTAGTTTCATCACAAAACTACCTCTAGTTTTATTAAATCTTTTCAAGATATTTCTTCAAAGAAAACAAAGAACTGAAATGGGTTTTGTTTTTCATCCCATTTCTACCAAGCACTGATTTCTAAAACATTACTCTCTATTTTGCTTTGTTTTTAACAAAAGGCTTGTCTATGGTACCTATACCATTTCTTGTTTACTTTAAAATTGAGAAAACTCTACTTTACTTGAGAAAGTAAGTAGAATATTTTGAACTCCTATGTTCCAACTAGTTTTCTCCCAACATCTTCAAGATTCCATTTCACTTGGGTTCATTCCCAATTGTCTCTAGACAATTGAGGTGTGTCCCATACCTTTCAATTAAACTCTTTTTCAAATGGCAACCCTTGCACATCTTATGCACATCTCTGATCCACCACATTGTATCCCCCCCTCCTCCAATTCTTGATCAAATGGATAATCATTTGATACTCTCAAACCACTTCCAATTGACCTCTCATTGTAGAGTACTTTATATTCTCTTCCATCATCACCTTGATCTCATAAATTGATGATTTATGTCAATATATTCATCCTTGTGAGTATATGGATACTTCACTCACCATCTCTCTTAATCTTGCTCTGTCATTGGCTAAGCCACCATCACCATCCCATCTACCTTGACATGCTCATGCATTGTTGCATGTGGTCAACTCCAATATTTCCAAGTTTGAATTCAAATGAAAACTTCTATTCATTAACTCTACCTTGGGAACTATCTTCATCATAAGTTGGTCTCCACCAAAGTGGTGAAGATTATTCTCATGGCACATGTCACCTTCATACCCCTTTTTTATCTATATGCATCTATTCCTATTTTTATCATTATCAAAGTCACTCATTGACATTATCTTCTCAACATCATGCCTTGGTCTATACACGTGAATGTTGTGCACCTCTCTCATTGTTCATTTGTGTTTGGCAAAAATGGAGCCGGCCATTGTGTTGGCATGACAATTTTGGCCAGCCATTGTGCTCCTCATTTTCTTCTCTTGCAAGCCTTGCCTCCCAACTACCCCAACAATTAAATGGGCAGCCACCCACCTTGGCCAATCAAAAAAGGAGGCAGCCACCCCTCTCCCTCTATATAAAGAGCTTGGCCGGCCACCCCCTTCACCTTTGGCTCTCATTTCTCTTCCTCCACTCCCTCACACTCTCCTCCACCACTTCCCCACGAAATGCTGCTGCCCCTTGCTTGCATGGCCGGCCATGGCCATGGAAAGCCACCAAGATGGAGCTCCCCTCCTTCCTCAAGCTCATCCTCACCATGAGAGCATCTCTCTCACTCTCTTCTCCCCTAACCTTTGATGAATCCAGCTCCCTTTCTCTTCTCCCCTCTCACAAGATTGGATCTTGATGCAGGTGCATGTTAGTCCAAGCATGGAGAAGGTTGAGCTATCCTCAGATCTGAAGTTCTTGAGCAAAGTTCGTCCAAAACCTTGCAGTAATTTCTGTATCTTGCTGTTTCAGATTCTGGTACGAACTTGTAAAATCCGCCAAATCTTGTGTGCAGATCCAAAACGAGTGATTCAAATTTCCCCATATAGGTATTGAAAAGATCTACAACTTGGCGTTGGTCTCATCCTCAAATTCGTTACGGATTTTGCATGGTAAATAAAGATCTGCAAACATGCAGAATCACTGTTTGTTCGATTTCTTCTGTTTTACAAAACCTTTTTGAGCAAACTCAACTGCGGTTGAAAGCCCTCTCCCGTACCTTCATTTTGGCGGGGGTTTCACTTCGATTGACCTCCTGAAACTGAAATGGTTCGCAGATCAAGATCTGGTCAGATCTGAATTTGTCGAATTAAACCAGGAGCTTGGAAACTAATTTTTGAACGAAACCAACTGGGTAAGAACCACCTTTTCAATACCTTTCAGGTGCAGCAGACTCATATTTTTGTGATTTGTGTATGATTTTTGGTGAATTAAACTTGTTCTGTGTGTTCTGCAGACATGGCTGTTAGATTTTAATTCATCAAAAATCCATTTTTCAACCTAATTGAGTGATTCCAATTCTGTAGGATTACTGAATGTTTTCTTAATCATCTCAAACAAGTTTCAAATCTTTATCTGTTCTGCAACTCCATAGTTAAAGCAAATGGTGAAAACATGCAGTAAACTTGTAAATCCATTTGTGAGAGTTTCAGAAACAATTTGAACCCAAATCCAATTGTGTGTGTATCTCTGTTTAAATATCTTTCAAATGCCAGTGGCCTCATATTTTTAGGATTTTTCTACGATTTATGGCTTGCAGATCTTGTTTTCTGTACAGTCAGATTCAAAGAAATTCCTAAAATTGTAGGTTTAATATTTTTGGGTGGTTCCAATTGGGTTAGTCTTGTATTAGTACTGGCTATCTAGGAAAAATATTATTAGTCTCTGTTCATACATATTTGTTGCTGTTAATAATGTTTATGTGTGACATGCATTGTTGAAACAAAACTTTTCGGTTTATCTAAAACCCTTGACCAACTCTTTTTAGTAGAGGTGGGCAACCTTTGTTTTATGCTTGCAAAACAAAACCTCTGCAACCTAACATTAGCTCTTTTGTTTTGCTTAAGTTTCCAAATGATGTGGAATATGGTTTGCTTCCTATTTTGGTTGTAGTGTTATGGGAACAAATTAAGTTAGGAAAACTGTTTTCTACTTTTCCAAAAATGTTTGAAAATGCTTTGTGAATGTATTTGATGTCAAACTAATGCACTTGTCCTCTTTAGGATGTTATCTACCAGGGGATATTTGGTTTATACCATGGTGATACCCGAGAGAGGCAATTGCTAAGTTGTGATGCACTCATACCTTTACTAGGTAAATAAATGGGGTTTTCTAAACTAAAACTCTTAAAGTTGTTTTGTGGTATGTATAGGTCCTTAGTATGTTATACCTTGGCTGCATGGTTAGTTGTTGATTGATGAATGTTGTCTTGTTGATGCAATGTGATTGATTGTGTTCCTTTTATATTTTCCGGCGATAGATGCGAACAATTCCGGAGAAGAAGAAGTGGAATCGGACGAGGATTTTATTTATATTGTTGGGATTCTTATATTTATGGAGTTGAAGAAGTCCAGGGACAAATAAGCCAAGGCAAGCCATCTTTTGATCTCTGATTTGGTGTCTAGTTGGATGTCATTTGTTGATGTCCAAAGCACCTTAATTCTATGTGTGTTACTCTCTCTATTTATGTCATCTATGTGTGATTTCAAGTGGGGAACTCCCTAGTGGTGATACTCCACTATTGTCTTTGTGATTATGGGATGCATGGTATCATGGCCGTGCTATTTCACTTGGTTATCTTGTATGCTCAACTTGAGCATGTTCCATCTCAAGATAGTAACTTACACCACATCCACCCTCTTGGTAGTATAGAGGTATCAATGTCATGATCTTGGCGTATTCTCAACTTGAGAGAAGTATGCCGTGTACCCATGGGAAAGTAGGTTGGATAGTGATACTCCACTATCTAACTTGTACACTTAGCACCATCAATCTGAAAATGTTTCCTCTTATGTTGTCATTATACATGCATACCTTAAGCAAGTATGATCCTCTTTACGCCACTCACACATCCCCTCATGGGCGTGATGACCTTCATCTTGGCCATGGTGATGTTTTAGTTCCATTCATGAAACTATAGGATGGGAACCCCTCAAGGTTTACCTTGTTGTAAATGTTTTTGAAAACCTTGGGTGAGTTGGACTTACCCAAGTGTGTGTTTATGAAAGGAAAGGATCTTGGCAAAGATGGTTGAAAAGAAAATCTTGTTTTCGAAAACTTTGGCGCCTAAGTATTCACCCGTGACAATTAACCCGCGCAACCACATTACCCTGGAGTGGGACGGGGCTTAGCTCGTAGTTTGTTCTTCTTAACATGGGACACCGCACAACTATATAAGGGTAAGGTTACCCCTGAATCCGGATTGTCGTTGGTGGAGACAATAGTATAACGGGAGGCCTTCGGGGCTAACCCGTCCGGAAGACACTATGGGTCTCCTGGCTTGGCGGTGGAGCCACGCTCAAAGGAGGTGAGCTGCCACGGTGCCGGGGAGGTACATACTCCATAGGGTAGGATCCCGTGCTAAGTCGAATAGGCGAAAGGCTATGTCCGAGTTTTTGTCATGGCATAGTTGATATGCAGGGATGATGCCCACATGATAAACTCGCGGATCTTGTGGGGAAAGTGTGCAAACTCTGCAGAGTCAAATCTATTCGAATAGCTGTGTCCGCGGTCATGGACGGTTGGAATGGCTGTTGCTTAGCCTAATGTGTTTTGTTTATGAAAGTGTTTGACAAAGGAAAGAAATGAACTTGTTTTCGGAGTACCGGAAGGGTACGGGAATGGTTTGGTTGACCATATGGAGATGGTCGGAAAGGAAATAAATTGGGTTACCCCCATCCTAGTGTTTTATGTTGTAGAACTCTTTTGAAGTATCTTCTTCAATAAAGATATAGATATGTCATAGGATCTCTCTAGCATTCCCATCAAATGAGGTGGCGATATGCTAACTCCTCTTCAATAAAGATATAGATATGTCATAGGACTTCCCTAGCGTCCCCATCAATTGAGAGGGCGGTATGCTACCTTCCCTCTTATTAGGTTAGCATGATGTCTTTGAAAACACCATAGTATCCGCATCACTTGAGATGCCGGCATGCTATATCCACAAGAGAAACTGATCTTCTCATGCATGCTATATCCATAAGAGAAACTATTCTCTCCCTCTTGTCTTCTCTAGTTAGACTTGTATTCACCTTCTTGATGGTTTGCGAGTACAATTCCCAATGTACTCACGGCTTTGTCCCTGGCTATTTACTTGGCCAGACTTGGAGGAACACGACGGATGAAGAAGGAGTTGGCGACGTCTATGCGAGCTAGGAATGTCTTCCCAGTCAGTTGCCTATAGGGTTATGGCAGATGACTTGGGTACTGCGCTGCTGAAGTGATGATGCTACTCTGATGTTTAGTTAGGCCCTCTGAGGCTATTATGTAAGTACTGGTCATGTGACCATATTGTAATTTTCTTATTCCGCTTTGTAATGGATGGTGTAATTTGATATCAGTTCGGTTATGTGTTCACGGCGCACTGATCATGGGATCGTGAACTGTATACATAACAGGGAATTTCGGCCAGCTAGTCCGGGGTCCCCACAGATAGTTCTCTCCCTCACCTTCAAGTGTTGGCTCTAACATTCTTGAGGGTAACACCTTGGCTTGATCTCTCTTATAGAGGAATGGTTTATTCTAGGTTTTATGATGTAATCCTAATATTTATTTAGATTGCTGAGCTAAAGATTCAATTGTCTAACTTAGTTGGATTATTCCACTCCTTATTTCACTAATTCATAGATATGGTCTTATACCACTTGGTATTTGGTTATCTCACCACTCCAAGATGAAATGGTTAACAACCCAATACTTTAGTTCAAAGATTGTCCTTTATTCATTAATAGGTAAAGCTAGAATTGATATGAATGGGCTCTCTCACTTGGGAAGGACTTCAATACTAACCTAAGGTTATTCTCCAAAGATAATTATGTGGTCACCAATATCTATGGTTAATATAAATGGGTTCTCTCTCTAGAAAATATCTTGAATAAGATCCTAGGGTTCCTCTTAAAGATGATGATTTGAATATTTGGATGTATATCCAAGGTTTGACTCAAGGTTTGTTATTGATTCTCTACTAAATACTATATAACTCTCACCTCTCTAGGTTTGAAGTGTAATAACTTGGAATGTAGAAGAATATATACTTCTTGAGTGGATCTCCTTGTTATAATTCCAATGTTGAAGTGGAATGAATACCATGAGGTTTCATGGTAGGATCATGGATTAGTTTTCAGACATGGAGAAGATAAGTCAAGAATGGTTTCTCCATTTTATTGTTACTTGGTTTGTAATTGCACATATGTTCTTATGTTATGGCAAGGGTTACCATATTATAATCTTTTATAAGATCAAGCAATTGATCATTGAGTAAAGTGTTGTTGTGTTAATTATTAGTTCCATTTGATCTAACCCCTTAGATCAAATCATCTCTACCCAAAACAAAGTTTTAGCAAAGTCACATTGAGGTTTATAGCGCTTGACGTGATGAGCTACTTCAATTCCACCAAGGTCAAGTGAAACTTCAGTTACTATGTCTATTTTACTTTAAAGCGCAAAAATTCCCCAGATTTTCTATGCATGAATGCAATGCACACATCTGTTTCCTCTATTTTTGTAACCCCATTACCTCGGATATTATAGTCTCTACCCCTTGAACTAAACTTCGTCCTCGAAGTTTGATCTCTCCCACGTTTCGGAGTGTGGATCTGCCTTGTGCAGACTATATCTTTTCTCGAACTCCGTAGTGATCTCACTGGATATAATTGAATTTATCCCTTGTCCAGATTCTTCCTGGAATCCAATAGTGTCTGTCTCTGAGTCATGGTTTCTTAGTTCAATACCATGATTTCTTTTAATATCATAATCTTGTCTCCTTTCTCATTGAATATTCAATGATTGGGACTTCTTCTGATGCTGCTAGTCTTAACTGAAGACTAGTTTGATAACATACTCCTAATTGGTAAATAGGTCTTTGTTTTCCCTTACTACCCAAAACTGCAATAATGGTACTAAGTAAGGTACTTAACATGGAAATGATCATGATGGCTTATTCCACTAAGAATGGATTAGACTCATTTAGTCCATCCAATCCTGGTTTATAGTTGATACCTATAACTATTTTGGGTTCTCTAGGTTCCATGAAAGGAATCATTCTATTAGTCTTTGGTATTGGTATATTCTATCTTCTTCGGTCTTTGGCCTTTTTGAGCTGTATTTGGTCTATAGTATTTCCTTCATACAACTTCATTATACTTAGCTTCCTTGAGCTTCCGTACTTTTGAGTAAAATTTTACTCACTTTCTCAAGTTTTTGTCCACTTCTTACTTCCTCGAGGTATGAACCTCGGCTTCTAGTCTGACATCTTTCTGAAAGTAATGTTCGTTAATCTTATGAAAATAAGATCGAACTTCCTCTCAGTTCAGATTTTCTTCTTATATCTTACTCAAAGTATTGAGTCGTGGTACATCCAACTCAATCTTTACTCTACCCCTTAGAGTTTTCTTATGGTCTTCAGCTCCTTTTCTTCCAACCATTGGATTGATGGTTAGAATATTGGTCTAGGTATAGCTGATGGTTTATATTCTTCTAAGGTCTCGTGAAGAATCCTGGTGGTGTATCCACTCAATTGTGGACATCCAATGTGAATCCTTCGACTAAATGATTATAGGAAATTTTATTTGTTTGCATCTTCTTGGTACAAATAATCCAATGGTGGACTACTTGATACCAATTATGGCTGTTTGTTATCTAAAAAAGTACTCTATTATAGGTTTTGATCCACTGGACGAGATATCTTCTACCTGATCTCGCAGTATTGATCCTATACCACAACTGTTGTTTTCTGATATCAACTATGGTCTTCTCATATCTGCTATGGTTTCATCGGTCATCTTCCTTTCTTCGAGGGTTTATTGTTGCTAGAAAACCACTAGCTGACACTATGATTATAGTATCCTAAGTGATTTCCCATGCATTCCCTCTTCTATGTTGACTATGGATCTGCTTGAGCTTCACCATAATCACCAGATTTCTCACCTTCATGCTTCTTATGTACTAAAGTACTCCTCTGTTGAGGTAAAGCATGAGTTTTGATTGGTACTTCCTTCAGAGTATTGTGGTTACTTCCCACAACTTTGCTTCCTTTCTCTGATGAACCTTCATCTTGTTTTCAGAATCTTCCAGAATTCGTCGCTTCCTCACACGAATACTATTACCCTCTAGATCTATAGCATCAAGTAAGGACTTGATATTGCAACATGCATTTGCATATCAAAGTCAAACTTCATGTATGGATCTAGTCAAACAATGAAAATCCAATAAAATCCAAGAAGATTCAGGTTTGTGCTTGTAGTACACATCAACATAAGCCTGAATTATAATAGTTGAGTAAGACGTCTCTAAACATCAGGCTCTGATGTGTAGTATATAACACCACATAATATAGGTTTATATCGTGATACTTAGCACGAATATATGGAATTCTACTATTTGTCTCAACATTTACCTTAATTGCACATTTGCAATGAGATAAACTTGAAACAAAGTGGTTTGGGATGGTTAAGGTTAACCTAATTTTCTTTGGATGTACTACTTAACTTAGTATTATACCATATATAAGTGCTATTGAGGACTATTTTGTATGATACCTCTAGTTCTAATATGGTTACTCTGAATACATATTTATTAGGATATAGTTCCTATACTTCTAAGTGTTTCTACCATAAGCATATGGTCATGATGTGCTTGGCACACTTCCCATATTTTTGGAACACAATTTCTTGCACTATTGTTTTGCACTTGGCTTCTTATTGTACTCCTCTTAATTAATTATGAGGTTCTAGTCCATCACATAATGATTCTCAGGTGAATCATATATGATTACTATCACTACTCTGTAAGTAGACATGTTTTATTTCTATCTCTCTTACTTACCTCTCATGATTGACTCATCATGGTCTATACTACCTCATATAACTCATAGTTATCACTTACTAGCAACTGTTTTCACACGTCTAGATAATTTTACTTACTCATTACTTAACTTGGTCTACAACTTCTATTAGGATATCTTAATTACCTTCATCACTTGATATTACTCCTATTACAGGTCTGGATAACTTTTACTTAATCATAACATATGTTGGTACACATCTTCCAATAGGATAGCTTCCTTATGGTTGTATCCTCTCTTTGGACTACCTTGTATTGTATACCAACTGTGATCTACCCATCTATTGTTTTAAGGACCTAATGGTATGCTACATGTTTGGGATTAACTAACTAATTTCCCTTAGGAAGGATAGGTAGGAAATGTTGACTCAAGTGTGTCAGGATTATTCTCAAGTGAATATCCATCTCAAGTCATAAGAAGATTTGGTTTATCTAAGACAACTTCCTATAGACACTACCAATCCTATAGGTCTCCTTTAAAGGGTTTTAATCCTAGGTCAAAGCATTTGCTCTGATACCAACTGTGGTGACCCATCATACCACTGCATGGTGTAGTATGCAAGTCTGATATAACACCAATGAAACATCGTTCCACTAGTCTTATATCGCTCAGAGTGGTACAACAGAAACATATGCGGGTCCAAGGCATGTCTATAGAATTACATACAGACTCAGTTACATAAGATCAGCACAGCCTCCTACTTTACAATGAGGTAAATCTGCAAATAAACTCCAGAAGAATGACTCGTAGTCTAATTCTATCACGAACTCTATGTGTAGAGTATTTGACTAGCTATAGGGGCTATGAATAGATTCTAGCTAAATAGGAGCTAGGTTTAGGAGGCTAGTTCCCTTCTATGGCTAAACTAGGTTTTCTCCTTGTTGGATGTGATATCTGATTCTTCTGACAGGGTCATGTCCCGTGAAGTAGTTGTTGACTCCTCGGTCTCCGAGTTGCACTGTAGATCCTCCTTCAATGCCTCCATATCTAAGCAGGGGATTTAAGAGTGGGATGAGTACGAGCGTACTCAACAAGTTCATTATAGGAAAGAGGTGTTTAATGCACTAGCTACAGCATTAGACCAGAAAGTCTAATACCAATGCAATTTTTCATAACCATTTCTTCAAAAGGTTGCTTTTATTCAGAAGAACTATGTCCATCAGCCTTCACCGGTTTACTAGAACTTCATGGAGCTCCTTTCCGGCCGCGTTCGCAGTTCCATATCCCGGAACAGGGAGTGACAGGTCACGGTTCTTTACACTCTGCAGAGGTGTGTTGCTTTACCCATAAGAGATCTTAACCTTGGTGCCAACCGGTCATATTCCCCGTCCACACTTCCTATGGTGTGAGGCCCGGTATAAGGTCTAGCCAATCATGTTCCTCCGCTAGCTCGAACACCCACCCTTTGTTCCATGCCCCGACCCTGGGTCCTCGCCGGTCCCATTATTCCCATATATTTCAGGGTGGACCCCGACCACGACGACAGTCTGGGATCGAACCAAACTCCTTCGCTGGTAGCTGCAACCCATCATAGACCGCAATACCGTGGGGACTTAGGACTCCCCAGCCTCACCATCTTGCTCCTTCGGGCGACAAGTGTACTACGGACAATGCCGTGGGGACTTAGGACTCCCCAACCTCACCAGCTTGCCCCCTTGGATTACAAGTGTACTACGGTAAAGCGCATCTGTTGATGAACGAGAGGTGGAAACACTTTTGACTACTCCGTCCCACTCCGGATCTTATGGTTAACACGGGTATTACGGCACAAGAATCACTGGCGACATTTGTTGTTTAATCCTAGATGGATATAAACCCTTGCAATGGAACCTCCACCATATCAACACAATCCATGGTTCCATTGCCCACCACATAGTCATATTCATAGTTATGAAAGTAGTGGTTTTGGTTTTTATGCAATAGTGATAATCATAGTACTTTGCAAGTAATTTGATAGAAATACTCAAATGACATGAGCAAGTGATGAACTTGCCTTTCTTGACTGCAAGATTATGCAGGCAAGGTGTTCGTTACGCAATAACTCCAAATTCTGAAATAGCATCATCGTCCGGTAAGGACGATGTTTAAAAGATTGGCAAGGATGCAATAATGCATAAGAATGAGATGCAATCGCTCTAAGCGTGACCTAACCCCGATGATTTAGGATCAGTGAGTTGTAATGATTGGTTTAGGGTGTGTTGCACTTTTAGAGTGATTCATATACAAGGTTCTTATTCAGGTGTGATTATTTGGTACTATAAACAGGTAGATCATAAAGCATAATAATCAATTGAGTACACAAAGAATGATAATTAGCATAATGTTATCAAGTAAAGAACAGTGGTTAGTTTAAACACTATATGGCATGGTTAATGATTAATTATCATATACTTCAAAAGAATAACTTTTGAAGAACATATTCTTTAATAAAGAATAAGTATGATAATTAGGGTTGTGGAGATCTATGGTTTATTATGATTCTAATTGGTTTCTGAAGTAAGTGGTAATGGATCACAACCTAGTTGGATTCATCAGCTACTAGGCTTGTATTGTTGAATTAAGCCTAAACATCTTAATTACCAATAGTTGCTATCAAGGTGGTATACCTTGTTGGTGATAGCTGGCTAGGGTTTATAGGTCCTTATAAGCAGGGTTGATGATGATTCTTTATTTACTTCAAAAGAATAACTTTTGAAGAACATGCTTCTTAAATAATAAGAAGTATATCAATTAGGGTTGAGGTGGTCTAGGTTTTACTGTTGGTTCTATTAAGTAAGGAATAATTGGCTCCTAAATAGGATGGTTGGTAAGTTTCCAACACTAGTAGGGTTTAGTGGGTATGGTGTGTGATGCACAATTAATGGGCATGGTTGCTATTATGGTTCATCACAGGGGTGTGATGCTAAATATGGATAATTAAGGTTGTTGCCTCTAAGGATAGGAACTATGGTTGGTTCTATTTGATCATCTAGGTTTGATTAAGATGAATATATGGGATACTAATTTAGTAATGATGGTTACTACATTTTATGTGATCAAGGTAAACATTTAGAAGCTACTATGGTTCTATGAATGAAATCAAAATATCATGATCACATGTTCTAACTTAGGTTTAGGTTTGGAAGTAATTTAGGGTTCACAAGTAATAATGGAACTAGGGTCTAAATGGCATTAGGGTTTTAGGTTTATACATGAAATGATGAATTCCTGTTTTTCTACCATGTGGAACTAGGGTTTTCTGGTTACCCTATAATTCTTTGATTAATAACTTTATTAAGGAAATTAAAGTTATTAATAGCTTCGAAATAAAAATAATGTTGGATTTGGCATTTTATTATTTTTAATGAATTAATAAATTAGGGTAATTATTAATTAGGGTTTAAATTTCCCTAATAATGATTTAATAGGATTGCAAATAAAGAAAATTAGTTTTCATGTTTTCTTTATTTGCTTACTGGTTTTATTTAATTTATAAATGGTTTCTTAATTTCTGAATTTTTAATGGTATTTAGAATTTAAAATTAAAGGCTTAAATAACAAGTATTAAATAAGTGAATTTTTATTAAAAATAAAAATTTCATTTTATATTTTTATTGGATAGAGTTTTCTTTTCTAAGAATTTTGATATCTTATTTTCATTTTTCTGAGTTATTATTTGTTTTATATAAATTTGTAAAGTTGCAGCAATTAATGGATTTTTAAATAAAATGAAAAGATCTGCTAAACGCACCCAGGCTACTGCTACACAGGGTCACTGACAGGTGGGCCTATGGTCCACGTCAGCTGCCACGTAGGCTTGACTGGGTCAAAATTGAATTCATGTCCAGGGGTTGCCGGCCGGCGGCCAAACGGCGATGATCCCCGGCGATTTCGGGCGCGTGAGGTCAGGGGATTACTCACATTCAATTCGGGGTGGTGTGGTGAACGTTTTGAGGGTGGCGCCGCCCACTATCTGTCGCCGGAGCCTGCTCACCGGCGTGGTCGAGCGGCGGTGCTCACAGACGTGCGACGCAACAACGATAGAAGGCGCGCGCGAAGGAGCTACGGGGTGCTCGCGAAGCAGGAGCTCACCGTGATTACGCAGGAGGCATCGGCGAGGTCGGAGACGGTCCCAATCACCGGAATTGATGGCTACCGGCGTCGGAGAAGGTGAGCATGACGCGGACTCTCTGATGGTCTGTGGCTCGATTCCTCGCGCGGTTTGGGCATGTCGAGGATGGCGATGACGATGGCGTCCACGGCAGGGCCTAGGGCTTCCCCAATCGGCGGCGAGAGGTGGCGGTCCGGGAGCTAGGGTTTCCAAAATTTGGACGATTGAGACGAAGAGAGGAGAATGGAAGGGCTTCTGCGCCTTTTATACGGGCTTCGGCGTGTGCTGGCGGTCAGCGTCGGCGGCGGCGACCGCGGGACGTGTCCCTTCCCGTCGCGGTGTCGACCTCCTGTGGCGCGGTGGAGAAGACGAAGACGATGTCCTTCGTCTCGTCTTTATCCACGACGAAACGGTAAGTGGATCGGTTCTGATGGTGGACTGGGCCGTGCTGATATGAAGCAAGTATTTTACATTTTATTACATTTCATCCTTGTTGGCTTATTCAAAAAATAAATAGGCATGAGTTTATATTCTCATTTTTAATTTTCTTTTTCCTTGTGAATCCAATTATTTGGATTAGTATAGTTGATACTTTCATCTCAAAGTATTTTAAAGGTTGTATTAAGAGGTGGTTTCATTTTAGGGAATTTGTCACTTGCACATAATTTTATGTGAGTACTTGCTTGTTAAGGTTTTGTGGTTTTTATTATAACCACATTTCAAAGGTGGCACTAGGATTATATTTAATAACACCTTGAATTACCTAGAGTAGACATTACTCTTATAAGGGTTTGGTCTTGGTTATAAGGGCAAGTGGTTGATCACCAGACATGGGTTTAATTATAGGATTTAGCACTAAGTTATTCTTAAGTTCCATATTAAGCATGAGCTTTAATTAGTAAACAATTCTAGGGTTCTCATCATATTCACCTAATGGTAATTGTTTTGAATCTCAATTGTGGTTTAGTTTTTATTTGTGATCACCCAAGTGATACTCAAACTAGGGTTGAGATTTAATTCTAGGGTATAGAGATGAGATGACACCATATTGCATGAGCTAGGGTTTAATCTCCCCTAACCATGATAAGGTGGTTACTTGCTTAATATTTCATGTGCTTCTCTATTTACTAAGGATTTGGGAATTGGTTTTATCTTTTACTAATTAACTTCTATTAGTATTCTCAATTATTCATTAAAGTAACTACAGTGGTTATAGTTCTTTTTATAGTTAACTTTGGTCATATGGATGGATGGTTTCTCACCATTTAGAGTATAGAGTTTGACTCTAAATGTTTTCTTGTGGTTCTTAAATGAAGAATAGGTGGAATGTAAAAGTGGTAGGATTCTACTTATGATCACCAGGTGATTCACAAGTTAAGGTTGTGATATAAGCCTAGGGTTTGCTGACTATTGACTTTTTTATAATTTCATGTGGTTAATGATATCTACTTATCCTATTAGGTTCTAACTTATCCTCACATAGCTCAAGGGCATGATCATGGATTAGGCATAATCAACTTGTTCTTAATCTCTCATTAATTAGGTTTCTCAGTTCCATGATCAAGCATTATCTTGATCAACTAGGGTATAGTACTTCGAATTTACCTTCTTGAATGGGACTACTATGGTTATCTCAATAGGTTATATCCCAGGAGAATGCCTGAGATATTTTGTTAGGGTTCTACTTAAACAATGTGATATTATCATCTGGTTATATGGATAGTTCTCTCCCTCACCTTCAAGTGTTGGCTCTAACATTCTTGAGGGTAACACCTTGGCTTGATCTCTCTTATAGAGGAATGGTTTATTCTAGGTTTTATGATGTACTCCTAATATTTATTTAGATTGCTGAGCTAAAGATTCAATTGTCTAACTTAGTTGGATTATTCCACTCCTTATTTCACTAATTCATAGATATGGTCTTATACCACTTGGTATTTGGTTATCTCACCACTCCAAGATGAAATGGTTAACAACCCAATACTTTAGTTCAAAGATTGTCCTTTATTCATTAATAGGTAAAGCTAGAATTGATATGAATGGGCTCTCTCACTTGGGAAGGACTTCAATACTAACCTAAGGTTATTCTCCAAAGATAATTATGTGGTCACCAATATCTATGGTTAATATAAACGGGTTCTCTCTCTAGAAAATATCTTGAATAAGATCCTAGGGTTCCTCTTAAAGATGATGATTTGAATATTTGGATGTATATCCAAGGTTTGACTCAAGGTTTGTTATTGATTCTCTACTAAATACTATATAACTCTCACCTCTCTAGGTTTGAAGTGTAATAACTTGGAATGTAGAAGAATATATACTTCTTGAGTGGATCTCCTTGTTATAATTCCAATGTTGAAGTGGAATGAATACCATGAGGTTTCATGGTAGGATCATGGATTAGTTTTCAGACATGGAGAAGATAAGTCAAGAATGGTTTCTCCATTTTATTGTTACTTGGTTTGTAATTCCACATATGTTCTTATGTTATGGCAAGGGTTACCATATTATAATCTTTTATAAGATCAAGCAATTGATCATTGAGTAAAGTGTTGTTGTGTTAATTATTAGTTCCATTTGATCTAACCCCTTAGATCAAATCATCTCTACCCAAAACAAAGTTTTAGCAAAGTCACATTGAGGTTTATAGCGCTTGACTTGATGAGCTACTTCAATTCCACCAAGGTCAAGTGAAACTTCAGTTACTATGTCTGTTTTACTTTAAAGCGCGAAAATTCCCCAGATTTTCTATGCATGAATGCAATGCACACATATGTTTCCTCTATTTTTGTAACCCCATTACCTCGGATATTACACACAGATAGCACCAGTAGATGAATTGCAAGGATTAGCAGCTAAGACTACACAGTAAATCCTAAGCTATGAACCATCAGTAACCCTAGATTTTCATCAGGCAAACATATTGGCATTCATATCAAGTATGATTCCCAAATATGCAAGCAAAGGTTGAGTAGCCACAAGATCCAACTAACTAAGTGAGCAACCAATCAGTAGCAAGGCTACTGAGGTCACATCACACTTAGCATCAATTAAAAGAAAGCCAAATATAGCACATCATTATCCAAGTCTGGATTCAGATTCAATTGCTTGCTAAACACTCATGAATAGCCAAATCATTTGCAAGCAAGTCATTTAAATCATTATTGCATAAGCAGTTCATCATAATTTAATTAATACAAGCATGAATTTATCACAGATCCATGCTTAGCACTGACAGTAGCAAACTATTAAGCAACACAGTTTAATCACTGCACCATAGCCACTGGAGCAAGTCCAAAGAGGCTTGAGTAAGCAAAGATAGTGATGCTTGAGCATCAGCATCACAACGAAATTGAATCACTTAGCCACAGTATGAATCAGTAAGCCATCACTAACAATTAATTGATCAAATGGATCAATTGAATCAAGTCAAGCTACACAGGGAAGTTAGCCAACAAGCAAGGAATGATCCAATGGATCATTGGCTTGCATAGGAAGCACTGAAGCATATCACAGGCACCACTGGCACACATACAAGTGTCACTGATGCATCACAAGCACACCTAGACAAGCAAGCATGATATGCCAGTAAGCACAAGCAAGCCATAATCAAGCATAGCATGGTATAGCAAGCTTTTGAGCAAAGCACAGTACAACATGGCAAGTATAGAGCATGCTAGGAGCAGCAGAGAAGCAAGCACAGCATGAATAGCAAGCAAAGCAACATGGGTCAGTACCAGTAACTGGTAATTTGGCCATGAGCTTGCAGTAGACAGATGCACAGGAAGATTGCGTAGCAATAGCATGGCTCTGCATGATCACAGGACCACCAGAGAGCAACAGAGCATGAGGAGGAAGAAGAACAGTAACAAGGGGAGGCGCACAGATATGGAGAAGAGGAAGAGGAAGTGCAGCAACTTACTTGCGCCTGAAAGCAGAAGCTAGGGCATGGCGAGGCAGTGCTCGCGTGGCCCTAACAGCTGCAAGTCCAGGGTAGGCGCCGATGTTACGCCGGCGAACCCAAACACGAACCCAGCACCACCGTAGCAGATGCACCTGAGGCGACGGCACGAGTACTGCGAGCAGCACTGATGCGTGTGGTTGGCACGTCCGTTGGGAACCCAAGAGGAAGGTGTGATGCGCACAGCGGCAAGTTTCCCTCAGTAAGAAACCAAGGTTTAATCGGACCAGTAGGAGTCAAGAAGCACGTTGAAGGTTGATGGCGGCGGGATGTAGTGCGGCGCAACACCAGGGATTCCGGCGCCAACGTGGAACCTGCACAACACAACCAAAGTACTTTGCCCCAACGAAACAGTGAGGTTGTCAATCTCACCGGCTTGCTGTAACAAAGGATTAACCGTATTGTGTGGAAGATGATTGTTTGCAGAAAACAGTAGAACAAGTATTGCAGTAGATTGTATTTCAGTAAAGAGAATTGGACCGGGGTCCACAGTTCACTAGAGGTGTCTCTCCCATAAGACAAGCAGCATGTTGGGTGAACAAATTACAGTTGGGCAATTGACAAATAAAGAGGGCATGACCATGCACATACATATCATGATGAGTATAGTGAGATTTAATTGGGCATTACGACAAAGTACATAGACCGCCATCCAACTGCATCTATGCCTAAAAAGTCCACCTTCAGGTTATCATCCGAACCCTCCAAGTATTAAGTTGCAAAGCAACAGACAATTGCATTAAGTATGGTGCGTAATGTAATCAACAACTACATCCTTAGACATAGCATCAATGTTTTATCCCTAGTGGCAACATCACAACACAACCTTAGAACTTTCTCATCCTTGTCCCAGTGTCAATGCGAGGCATGAACCCACTATCGAGCATAAGTACTCCCTCTTGGAGTTACAAGCATCTACTTGGCCAGAGCATCTACTAGTAACGGAAAGCATGCAAGATCATAAACAACACGTAGATATAACTTTGATAATCAACATAACAAGTATTCTCTATTCATCGGATCCCAACAAACGCAACATATAGAATTACAGATAGATGATCTTGATCATGTTAGGCAGCTCACAAGATCCGACAATGATAGCACAATGGGGAGAAGACAACCATCTAGCTACCGCTATGGACCCATAGTCCAGGGGTAGACTACTCACACATCACACCGGTGGCGACCATGGCGGCGTAGAGTCCTCCGGGAGATGATTCCCCTCTCCGGCAGGGTGCCAGAGGCGATCTCCTGGATCCCCCGAGATGGGATCGGCGTTGGCGGCGTCTCTGGAAGGTTTTCCGTATCGTGGCTCTCGGTACTGGGGGTTTCGTCACGGGGGCTGGGAGTAGGCGGAAGGGCACGGCAGGAGGCGGCACCGGGGCCCCGGATGACAGGCGGTGCGGCCAAGGGGGGCCGCGCCGCCCTAGGGTTTGGGCACCACTGTGGCCCCACTTCGTTTCGTCTTCGGACTTCACGGAAGCTTCGTGGAAAAATAGGCCCCCGGGCGTTGATTCGTCCAATTCCGAGAATATTTCCTTACTAGGATTTCTGAAACCAAAAACAGCAGAAAACAAAGAATCGGCACTTCGGCATCTTGTTAATAGGTTAGTTCCAGAAAATGCACGAATATGACATAAAGTGTGCATAAAACATGTAGATAACATCAATAATGTGGCTTGGAACATAAGAAATTATCGATACGTCGGAGACGTATCAGCATCCCCAAGCTTAGTTCTGCTCGTCCCGAGCAGGTAAAACGATAACACAGATAATTTCTGAAGTGACATGCCATCATAATCTTGATCATACTATTTGTAAAGCATATGTAGTGAATGCAGCGATCAAAACAATGTATATGACATGAGTAAACAAGTGAATCATAAAGCAAAGACTTTTCATGAATAGCACTTCAAGACAAGCATCAATAAGTCTTGCATAAGAGTTAACTCGTAAAGCAATAATTCAAAGTAAAGGTATTGAAGCAACACAAAAGAAGATTAAGTTTCAGCGGTTGCTTTCAACTTGTAACATGTATATCTCATGGATATTGTCAACATAGAGTAATATAATAAGTGCAATAAGCAAGTATGTAGGAATCAATGCACAGTTCACACAAGTGTTTGCTTCTTGAGGTGGAGAGAAATAGGTGAACTGACTCAACATTGAAAGTAAAAGAATGGTCCTCCATAGAGGAAAAGCATCGATTGCTATATTTGTGCTAGAGCTTTGATTTTGAAAACATGAAACAATTTTGTCAACGGTAGTAATAAAGCATATGCATCATGTAAATTATATCTTATAAGTTGCAAGCCTCATGCATAGTGTACTAATAGTGCCCGCACCTTGTCCTAATTAGCTTGGACTACCTGGATTATCACCGCAATACATATGCTTTAACCAAGTATCACAAAGGGGTACCTCTATGCCTTTGTACAAAGGTCTAAGGAGAAAGCTCGCATTTGGATTTCTCGCTTTTGATTATTCTCAACTTAGACATCCATACCAGGACAACATAGACAACAGATAATGGACTCCTCTTTTAATGCTTTAAGCATTCAACAATAATTAATTCTTTTCTCATTAGAGATTTGAGGATGTTTGTCCAAAACTGAAACTTCCACCATGGATCATGGCTTTAGTTAGCGGCCCAATGTTCTTCTCTAACAATATGCATGCTCAAACCATTCAACTCAGTGTAGATCGCCCTTACTTCAGACAAGACCAACATGCATAGCAACTCACATGAAATTCAACAATGAAAAGTTGATGGCGTCCCCAAAGAAACATGGTTATCGCACAACAAGCAACTTAATAAGAGATAAAGTGCATAATTACATATTCAATACCACAATAGTTTTTAAGCTATTTGTCCCATGAGCTATATATTGCAAAGGTGAATGATGGAATTTTAAAGGTAGCACTCAAGCAATTTACTTTGGAATGGCGGAAAATACCATGTAGTAGGTAGGTATGGTGGACACAAATGGCATAGTGGTTGGCTCAAGTATTTTGGATGCATGAGAAGTATTCCCTCTCGATACAAGGTTTAGGCTAGCAAGGCTTATTTGAAACAAACACAAGGATGAACCGGTGCAGCAAAACTCACATAAAAGACATATTGTAAACATTATAAGACTCTACACCGTCTTCCTTGTTGTTCAAACTCAATACTAGAAATTATCTAGACCTTAGAGAAACCAAATATGCAAACCAAATTTTAGCATGCTCTATGTATTTCTTCATTAATGGGTGCAAAGCATATGATGCAAGAGCTTAATCATGAGCACAACAATTGCCAAGTATCACATTACCCAAGACATTAATAGCAATTACTACATGTATCATTTTCCAATTCCAACCATATAACAATTTAACGAAGGAGAAACTTCGCCATGAATACTATGAGTAGAAACCAAGGACATACTTGTCCATATGCTACAGCGGAGCATGTCTCTCTCCCATAAAGTGAATGCTAGGATCCATTTTATTCAAACAAAACAAAAACAAAAACAAACCGACGCTCCAAGAAAAAGCACATAAGATGTGATGGAATAAAAATATAGTTTCAGGGGAGGAACCTGATAATGTTGTCGATGAAGAAGGGGATGCCTTGGGCATCCCCAAGCTTAGACGCTTGAGTCTTCTTAATATATGCAGGGGTGAACCACCGGGGCATCCCCAAGCTTAGAGCTTTCACTCTCCTTGATCATGTTGCATCATACTCCTCTCTTGATCCTTGAAAACTTCCTCCACACCAAACTCGAAACAACTCATTAGAGGGTTAGTGCACAATATAAATTGACATATTCAGAGGTGACACAATCATTCTTAACACTTCTGGACATTGCATAATGCTACTGGACATTAGTGGATCAAAGAAATTCATCCAACATAGCAAAAGAGGCAATGCGAAATAAAAGGCAGAATCTGTCAAAACAGAACAGTTCGTATTGAAGAATTTTAAAATGGCACCAGACTTGCTCAGATGAAAATTCTCAAATTGAATGAAAGTTGCGTACATATCTGAGGATCATGCACGTAAATTGGCTTAATTTTATGAGCTACCTACAGGGAGGTGGACCCAGATTCGTGACAGCAAAGAAATCTGGAACTGCGCAGTAATCCAAATCTAGTACTTACTTTTCTATCAACGGCTTAACTTGGCACAACAAAACACAAAACTAAGATAAGGAGAGGTTGCTACATTAGTAAACAACTTCCAAGACACAAAATAAAAACAAAGTACTGTAGTAAAATAACACATGGGTTATTTCCCAAGAAGTTCTTTCTTTATAGCCATTAAGATGGGCTCAGCAGTTTTGATGATGCACTCGCAAGAAATTGTATTTGAAGCAAAAGAGAGCTACAAGAGGCAAATTCAAAACACATTTAAGTCTAACATGCTTCCTATGAAGAGGAATCTTGTAAATAAACAAGTTCAAGAAGCATAATGCAACAAGCGTAGAAAGATAAAACAAGTGTAGCTTCAAAAATTTCAGCACATAGAGAGGTGTTTTAGTGACATGAAAATTTCTACAACCATATTTTCCTCTCTCATAATAACTTTCAGTAGCATCATGAGAAAACTCAACAATATAACTATCACATAAAGCATTCTTATCATGAGTCTCATGCATAAAATTATTACTCTCCACATAAGCATAATCAATTTTATTAGTTGTAGTGGGAGCAAATTCAACAAAGTGGCTATCATCATATATAGGAGGCATATTGTAATCATAAAAGAAAATTTTCTCCTCAATGCTTGGGGGACTAAAAAGATCATGCTCATCAAAGCTAGCTTCCCCAAGCTTAGAATTTTCCATAGCATTAGCAACAATGGTGTTCAAAGCATTCATAGTAATAACATTCCCATTAGCATGCATATAAAGTTCCATGGGTTTTTTAATTCTCTCTTCAAACACATCATGCCCTAATTCAAGATAAAGTTCATAAAGATCTCTCATATTTTTGTTGTTTTCCATTATGCTTAACTAGTGAAATAAAAAACATGCATGATATTAAGTAAAGTAAAACAAGTAACTAATTTTTTTGTGTTTTTGATATAGCAAACAAGATAGCAAATAAAGTAAAACTAGCAACTAATTTTTTTTGTGTTTTGATTTAGTGCAGCAAACAAAGTAGTAAATAAAACTAAGCAAGACAAAAACAAAGTAAAGAGATTGGGAAGTGGAGACTCCCCTTGCAGCGTGTCTTGATCTCCCCGGCAACGGCGCCAGAAATTTGCTTGATGCGTGTGGTTGGCACGTCCGTTGGGAACCCCAAGAGGAAGGTGTGATGCGCACAGCGGCAAGTTTCCCTCAGTAAGAAACCAAGGTTTAATCGGACCAGTAGGAGTCAAGAAGCACGTTGAAGGTTGATGGCGGCGGGATGTAGTGCGGCGCAACACCAGGGATTCCGGTGCCAACGTGGAACCTGCACAACACAACCAAAGTACTTTGCCCCAACGAAACAGTGAGGTTGTCAATCTCACCGGCTTGCTGTAACAAAGGATTAACCGTATTGTGTGGAAGATGATTGTTTGCAGAAAACAGTAGAACAAGTATTGCAGTAGATTGTATTTCAGTAAAGAGAATTGGACCGGGGTCCACAGTTCACTAGAGGTGTCTCTCCCATAAGACAAGCAGCATGTTGGGTGAACAAATTACAGTTGGGCAATTGACAAATAAAGAGGGCATGACCATGCACATACATATCATGATGAGTATAGTGAGATTTAATTGGGCATTACGACAAAGTACATAGACCGCCATCCAACTGCATCTATGCCTAAAAAGTCCACCTTCAGGTTATCATCCGAACCCCCTCCAGTATTATGTTGCAAAGCAATAGACAATTGCATTAAGTATGGTGCGTAATGTAATCAACAACTACATCCTTAGACATAGCATCAATGTTTTATCCCTAGTGGCAACAGCACAACACAACCTTAGAACTTTCTGTCACTGTCCCAGGTGTCAATGCAGGCATGAACCCACTATCGAGCATAAGTACTCCCTCTTGGAGTTACAAGCATCTACTTGGCCAGAGCATCTACTAGTAACGGAAAGCATGCAAGATCATAAACAACACGTAGATTTAACTTTGATAATCAACATAACAAGTATTCTCTATTCATCGGATCCCAACAAACGCAACATATAGAATTACAGATAGATAATCTTGATCATGTTAGGCAGCTCACAAGATCCGACAATGATAGCACAATGGGGAGAAGACAACCATCTAGCTACTGCTATGGACCCATAGTCCAGGGGTAGACTACTCACACATCACACCGGAGGCGACCATGGCGGCGTAGAGTCCTCCGGGAGATGATTCCCCTCTTCGGCAGGGTGCCGGAGGCGATCTCCTGGATCCCCCGAGATGGGATCGGCGTTGGCGGCGTCTCTGGAAGGTTTTCCGTATCGTGGCTCTCAGATCGGGGGTTTCGTCACGGAGGCTTTAAGTAGGCGGAAGGGCAAGTCAGGAGGCGGCACAGGGGCCCCAGATGATAGGGCGGCGCGGCCAAGGGGGGGGGCCGCGCCGCCCTAGGGTTTGGGCACCCTGTGGCCCCACTTTGTTTCGTCTTCGGACTTCTGGAAGCTTCGTGGAAAAATAGGCCCCTGGGCGTTGATTTCGTCCAATTCCGAGAATATTTCCTTACTAGGATTTCTGAAACCAAAAACAGCAGAAAACAACAACTGGCACTTCGGCATCTTGTTAATAGGTTAGTTCCAGAAAATGCACGAATATGACATAAAGTGTGCATAAAACATGTAGATAACATCAATAATGTGGCATGGAACATAAGAAATTATCGATACGTCGGAGACGTATCAAGCACCCGCGCCAGGTCAACCCCAGGAGCGTACCCATCGTCGGCGAGGACGAGAGCTCGCCGGAGTTCGTCGAGGCGAATCTCCGCGAGATCTAGAACGGAGGCGATTCGCCAGGAGAGGAAGAGAAGGGAAAACCCACGCGGACAGATCGAGATCTGCACGCAGCGGTTCCGAATCGGTAGGTGGCTACGGCGGGGGAGCACAGAGCTGGCCGGAGCAAGGCGGCGGCAGCGACGCCATCGCCAGAGCGTCGCAGGAGGTTTGGGTTAGAGGTGAACGAGAGAGAGAGAGCCGAGTGAGTGAGAGAGAGGTGGGCCGTTCGGCGCCACCGAACCCAAAAGGGATTAGCCTTATTGGGCCGTCCCTGGGTTTAGGTAAATGGGCTGGGCCCAATATGGGTCCAGAGGGGTATTTTGGTCTTTTAACATTTAATAAAAGGCCAGCACTTTACCAATTTTTAGTAAATCAAATACAACTCTAAAAATACATTAAAAAATTGGATTAATGAATGAAAAATAAATCTTAACAAGAATAAAATATGAAATGGAATTTATGAAACAAATTCAAAATTATGAATTTTAAGAATTTAAATAATAACTGGGAATTTAAACTATTATTTCCTTGTATTTAAAATTCAAGGAAAAATCTCAAATAAGTTCAAATACTTATTTTCAAACAATTCAAAATGAAATTCTACTATTCCAAGTCATTTCCATTGAAAAGGGTATTTTTTCCAAGAAAAATACTATATTCCTTTTTATTCCAAAAACTATAGAGGTAACTCTATGATTTCAAATTATTTTTGGAATGATTAAGGAAATCACCAAGTAAAAATAGTTTTACTTTGAATTGTTGTACTCTGTGTGAATTAAAATGGTTTATACTTTTAAATCAATTGCAAGTTACCGTCAAAGACATAAAATCTTAAACTTAACCCTAAATTGCTATAACTCAGCGGGGTAAAGGGATCCAACATAAAATAATACATCCATGATTGCATTATTTGGATTTTATAACATTGTCCTTACCGGACAATGATGCTTCTTACAGAACCCGAGGTCCAGGTTCCATCAACTGCATTGAACTGCACTATCTCACAGTCAACAGGCAAGTTCACCCTTGCTCATGTCAACTTGAGTATTTTCTACTACTTTAATGCAAAGCTATATACTTATCATTCCTGCATCGCAAATGAAATGTTACTTTCCAACTATGAATATTACTATGTGGCTGGCAATGGAACCATGGTATGTGTTGATATGGTGAAGGTTCCATTGCAATGGGTTATATCACCCTAGGATTAAATTACCAATGCCGTCCAGTGATTCTAGCGCCGTAGAAACCGCGTTGACCATGAGATCTATAATGGCTCTGGGGAAGCCAGCCGTATCTTTTCCCTTCTGCACGCCAATGGATTGGTAGATCCGGTGGGGTGTTGGAGGCACTTCCGCAGTAGGTTGGGATATCCTTTTAAATCCCCATCCATTAGTGATGATAAGCTCTACCATCTATGAAGGATTGTCCGGAGTACACCGTGAGTAAAGCCGTATTATCGGGGGAAGTCTACTGGGGGTGTACGGTTGGACAAAAGGGTGGGTTTGCAGTCGTGGAGAAGGCGGTGTGGGCTTGGATCTTTATACCTGGCCTCACACCAAAGGAAGTGTGAACGGGGGCAAGTCCCCGTGGATGGCAAAAAGGGTGAGATCTGTTGTGGGAAAAGTAACGCACCTCTGCAGAGTGTATCAAATTGTGGATGTCACTCCTTGTTCCGGGAAGGGAACTGCGAACGCGGCAGGAAAGGAACTCCACGAAGTTCTAGTCAACCTGTGAAGACTGACGGGCATAGTTTTCATAATAAAAGCAACCTTTTGAAGAAATGATTTCAAAACATGCATTGACCTGCGATTTCCTGATCAATGGTCGTAGCTAGTGCATCAAACACCTTTTTATTCTTTTAGAACTTGCTGAGTACCCCTGTACTCACTTTCTTTCGCCACCCTTACTAGACTGTGATCCGGAAGTGGAGGCCATCAACGATGGAGCACCAGAAGGAAGTTACGAGCTGGTCTACGAAGAACCTGATCTTACCGGCGGAGTGGAAGGCGTAGACTATGGGATAGTCTACGGACCAGATGACACGGAGGTGGAGGAGTAGTGACATACCCTAGCATCATAGAGCCGAGCAATGTAGAACTTACCTAAATAAGTTGTTGAGCTCTCTTTATATTTTTTATGAGTTGTAATCGTACTTAAGTAGTATCTTAGTGATGGGGATATGCCCATAGGGGGTGGGTCGCCAGTCCCACTCGCCGTGAGGGTGAAGGCCCAGGAAGGACCGCCAGTCGCCCAGTCGACTGGGCCTGAAGGCGACTGGGCCGAAGCTCTAAGGAGAAGATCTGCTCGGTTCAAGATAGAGATTACTTGAAGAAGGGTGCGGTATCCCGGATTTGTAGTAACTGATACGATTCGGAGTTATCCCTTTGTAACCCTAGGCCGGGGGTGGAAATATAAACCCCCGGGCTAAACCCTAGAAGGACACATCATCTGAGATCAAATCTCTTCATTGTAAGCTCTTGGCTTCTCGCCGACTAAGCCCCCCCATTGTAATTCTCCACTGAGCAATAAAGATCTAGCAGGACGTAGGCCTTTTACTCTCCGGAGGGGCTGAACCTGGGTAAAACCCTTGCGTCTCTTGCACCTCGACCCGTAGATGGCGATGTTCCCTTACCCTCGCATCAATGAAGTGCTACCCCCTGTAGCATCTGCAGTGGTCACATCCACGACAGTGGCGCCCACCGTGGGGCATGGGACATCAAGCCTCCGAGCTACGGCGAGGCCCTACTCGCCAGTGCGGCGGCCGGTCGCTTCCGGCAGGATGATCGCCACCGGCAATTTCTTCCACATCCAGCCAAGCACCTACCGGCCCGCCTCGTCACCTCTCGAGCACGCCTGGATGGTGCCGATCGGCTCCATCAACCTCTTCGTTGGGCTCGCCGGTGTCAGCGACCCCGCCGAGCCTCGCCCCGGTTGGTCGCACGACCCCTTCGCGCCGGGACAGCTCCTCACCGCTACTCGCCCGGTCACCGGCGAGGTATACGCAGAGGCCGAGTCGGCCCTGGAAGATGATGCCGATTCGGCGGTCGTGGCGCCGACCGCCAACTCCATCGTTACCTCGTCAGCCGCCGACTCCATCGACACCGTCCCAGCCATCGACTCCGTTATCGCCGCAATCGACGCCGACTTCACCGACATCATCGCTATAACATCGGTCGCTGGGTCCACCGCTGCGTCCCCGACTGCCCGCTCTGTCGCCACGGCGTCGGCCAAGGACTCTATCTCCTTGGTCTCTCACCCAAGCGACTTCGAAGATGGCTTCGAGGACGACTCCATCCTCTCCCTCTTCGGCAGCGACTCCGACCCGGACTCCGTCGAGGCCCCACGCTACCGCTACCCGACCGCAGTCTTCATGGCAGGGGGCGAGGAAGAGCTTCCGGTCGACGCCTTCGCCACCCCCCTCCCTGCAACCGCTACCGCGACCGAGATCGAGGCGCACCGGGCGGCCCTCGAAGAGCAGAGGAAAAAGGAGCTCGCCGAAAGGCAGAAATTTCGTCTCGAGCAAGATGAAGTGAGAGCCGTATCTCATTATCGTCAGCAGCGAAACCGCCGGCGCATGGAGCGCGCCCGCGCAAATGACTTCCCCAGCGCGCGCCTTAACTTCGACGACCCAGATGGAGAAATCCGGGTCGCCCGAATCCAGAACCCTGACATCCCGGAAGGAAGTCAGGCTGCTACCGATAGAGCGGCGCACGGAGCACCTCCGCCACCACCACCGCCACCACCCGAAGTTCCTCGGGCAGAAGTTGATGCCAACGGCCTACCGTTGCACTCGTCTCCAGCCGACAACGTTGCGGCTGCACAGGCCGTCCTCGCAAGAATCCCCGAAACGGGAGACGGCGCAATCCTTGTCCAGCACGCCAAGGCCTTGGTTGCCAAGGCATTGGAGCAACAGCACGCCGCAGCCGACTCGCAAGGGCGACTCTATTCGCGCACATCCGCCAGTCGCGCAGCGTCGTCGGACGAGGCAAACCGCGCAGTGGTCAACGCCAAAAACGGCCCGCCGCCAGCACCGCGCGCGGCCCACTCGTCTAACAACCGAATCGAGCCGCGCCCCACGCGGGTGATGGTCGCCGCCAATGGACAGCCAGTCGACGCACGAACCCACATCGTCAACGACCAAGAATGGCGGGCGCGAAATCGGCTGAACGACCGCCACGCCGATGAAGCCCCGTGCCAGAGCGCATTCACTCGAATCGGCCCAGCTTGCTTCGGGCCAATGATCAGAGGCGAGCCGTACCCCGTTGGGTTCAAAGGGCCCCGTGACATCGAGAAGTACGACACACATATCGACCCCACAGTCTGGATCGACTCGTACGCCATGGCAATGGGGATCCAAGGCCACTCCGAGTTACTCGCAGCACGTTACCTACCTCTCATGATGGACGGCGTCAATCGCCACTAGTTCAACACCCTCACCATCAACAGCATCGACTCCTGGGAAGAAGCCCGCGCCGCATTTATCCAGCACTTCGCTAGCGCATACACTCGTGCTACAACCATAGAAGACCTGGATCGCTGCGTCCAAGGCCCGCGCGAGTCGACCGGCCGGTGGGTGCAGCGCTGGCAGGACATGTGGACGACCTCCAGCGGCATCAGCACGGACACGGCAATCTATTGCTTCCGACGCTGCTGCCGGTACGAACCGCTAAGCGCCAAGTTCCGTCACGTCAGCACGGATAACATCTCAATCTCCGAGCTCTTCGACATCGCCACCCGCTACGCTGACGAAGACCCTACAGTCGACTCGGACGACGAGTACGGCCAGCGACGCAATCGCCGCCCCGCGCACACGGAGCCCCGGCGTGGCGACTACCGATTCGCCGGCCGGTCTAACAACAGCAAGCGCCGCGGAGAGGGAGGACACAACGAGCTGGTCGCCACCACCGACTATGAGCAGCGCGAGCCAAAATCGTTCCGGCGCGACACTCGCGCACCACGGGAGTATCGGCCTCAGCCCAAGCGCTTCGACGCCCGCAGCCTCCTAGATGCACCATGCATCTATCACAGCAAGGAGGGCAAACCCGCCAATCACACGACGGGAAATTGCTACTCCCTGAAGCAGATAGAAAAGGCCCGCCGCGCCAAGGAAAACGACGGCGGTAATCAGCACAAAGACCGCGCCAAAGACCAAGACCAGCACAAGGGAGAAGGCTTCGGTCGCAGCGCCGGCTCGCTTCATACCTTCACTGGGGTCGGCGATCGGCGGGACAGGAAGGTCCTCGCAAGGGCAGTGGCGGTACACGCGGTCATCCTTTCTGATGTGCCCCGGTGGCTTAACTGGTCCGAGCAAAGCATTACCTGGAGCCACGAAGATCACGCTCCCCACATCGAGTACCCCGGCCGAGTGGCGCTAGTCGTCAGGCCCAAGGTCGCCGACTACTGGCTACCAAAAACCCTGATGGACGGAGGAAGCTCCATCAACATTATGTACTACGAAACCTTCCAGCAACTCGGTTTACCGGACTCACGCCTCGAGAACACCAAGGTTACGTTCCACGGCATCGTCCCTGGGCGGAAGGCCTTCCCGATCGGCAAGGTCACATTGCCAGTCACCTTCGGTACGCCCGTGAACTACCGTACCGAGCGGATAACGTTCGAGGTGGTGAACTTCCGCAGCTCCTACCACTGTGTGCTCGGCCGACAGGCATTCGCCCGCTTCATGGCGACACCCCACTACGCATACAACATGATGAAGATGCCAGGGCCTCGAGGCGTCATCACCGTCCACGGCGATCCGGAGATGGCACTGGAATGCGAGGATATCAGCGCCAAGCTCGCCGACGCCGTCATCGCCGACGAACAAGACAACTCCGCCGAGCTCGCCAAATACCCAGTAGATCGCAATGACCCCGCCATCCTGGAGAAGCCAACTGAGCTCGACTCGTCCGCAGCAACCTTCAAGCCTGCAGCAGACACTCGCCAAGTAGATCTTGTAGAAAACGATCCAAGTAGGCAAGTTACCATTGGGACGGGCCTGTCCGCCCAATAGGAAAGCGCGCTCATCAAGTTCCTCCGTGAGAATCGAGATATCTTTGCATGGAAACCATCTGACATGCCAGGTGTCCCGAGAGAACTTGCTGAGCACAAATTACAGGTCGATCCCTCCGCGCGACCCGTTAGGCAGGCAATGCGCCCTGTAGGAGAAGAGCGGCGACGCGCAATCGCCGAAGAAGTAAACCGGCTACTCGCCGCCGGCTTCATCATCGAAATCAAACACCCCAAATGGCTGGCAAACCCAGTCCTGGTGCTAAAGAAGAACAAGACATGGCGAATGTGTATCGATTACACAAGCCTCAACAGCGCATGCCCCAAGGACCCATTCGTCCTGCCGCGAATCGACCAGATTATCGATGCGGTCGCCGGGTCCGAGTCGCTATGCTTCCTTGATGCGTACTCCGGGTACAATCAAATAAAGATGGCCAAGGAAGACCAAGAGAAGACAGCATTCATCACGCCCCTGGGTTCCTACTGCTACACGTCGATGACCTTCGGCCTCAAGAACGCCGGAGCAACATACCAACGGTGCATGAACAGCTGCCTGGAAAGCCAAATCGGCCGCAACGTGCACGTCTACATCGACGACGTGGTAGTCAAGTCGACTCACCAGGCTGACCTCATCAATGACCTCGCCGAAACATTCGCCAACTTACGGCGATACAAGATCAAGCTCAATCCTCTAAAGTGCACCTTCGGGGTACCTTCTGGACAGCTGCTAGGCTACGTCGTCTCCAAACGAGGCATTGAGCCCAACCCGGAGAAGACACTGGCGGTCATGCGCACCAAGCAGCCGACCTGCCTAGTCGACGCGCAGAAACTCGCCGGCCGAGTCGCCGCCCTCAGTCGCTTCATACCCCGGCTCGGCGACAAGGCCATGCCACTCTACCGCTTGCTCAAGAAGTCGGAGTCGTTCAGGTGGACGGATGAGGCGCAACGGGCCCTGGAAGAACTCCAACACGCCCTTTTGCATGCCCCTATCCTCGCGGCCCCACTGCCAAAAGAGACTATGCTCCTATACGTCGCCGCGTCGAACCGCGCTATAAGCGCGGTCATGGTCGTCGAACGGAAGGAAGAGGGAAGGGAGCAACTGGTACAGCGCCCGGTCTACAACATCAGCGAAGCTCAAATCGAATCCAAGCAGCGGTACCCGCATTACCAAAAGCTGGTGTATGCAGTCCTCAGGGCCCAGAGGCGACAGGCCCCTTACTTCCACGAGCACCCCATCAAGGTAGTCGCCTCAACACCACTCGCCGACATCATCCGTAACCGCGACGCAACTGGCCGGATCGCCAAGTGGGCAGTCGAACTCGGCGTCCACAACATCACCTACGAGTCGCGCCACGCCATTAAATCTCAGGCACTCGCCGACTTCCTCGCTGACTGGGAAGAGGCCCAGCAGCCAAGCTCCCCCGCGGACCTCAAACACTGGACAGTACACTTTGACGGTTCTAAAAACCTCGAGGGGGCAGGCGCGGGAGTCGTCCTCACATCACCAAAGGGCGACACCGTGAAGTACGTCCTGCAACTCAGATTCGAGCCCTGCACCAACAACATGGCCGAGTACGAGGTGCTTCTACACGGTATGCGAGTAGCAAAAGAGATGGGCGCAACGCGGCTGCGCTGCCTCGGCGATTCCGACCTGGTCGCCAGCTAGACTTCCGGCACCTGTGACACCACCGACGCCAACATGATTGCATACAAGCGCGCCGTCGACCAAACCGGCGCTAGCTTCGCCGGCCACATCGTCGAGTGGGTCGACAGGCGCAAGAATGAGGAAGCCGATGCACTAGCCAGAATCGGGTCCAAGCGACTCCAACCCCCTGCGGGCGTCGTCCTGGATATCCTCAGCCACCCCTCGGTGCGCGCACCCCGCGAGCTGGACATTGCCGAGCCTCCTGCTCCCGACTCCACACTAGTCGCACTCGCCGCCGACAGCGTCGATTGGACCGAGCCATACATAAGCTACCTCGAGCGCCAGATACTGCCAATGGACGAAGCTAAAGCACGGGCTATCATACGCAGGTGCAAGTCTTTCACCATCATCAACAATGAACTGTACAAGCGCAGTGTTTCGGGAGTGTTCCAACGATGCGTCGACACCACGGAAGGGCGCAACATCCTGCGCGACATCCACGCAGGGGACTGCGGCCACCATGCAGGCGCGCGTTCAATCGTCGCCAAAGCCTTCCGTCACGGCTTCTACTGGCCAACAGCCCACGAAGATGCAGTCGCGCTCGTCCGTTCGTGCGCCGGGTGCCAAAAGTACGCAAGCCAGTCGCACATGCCGGGGTCAGCATTGAAGACCATCCCCCTTACCTGGCCCTTCGCCGTCTGGGGCATGGACATGGTAGGGAAATTCAAAACGGCCCCCGGCGGATATACTCACCTCCTGGTTGCGGTGGACAAGTTCACCAAATGGGTAGAAGCAAAGCCCATAAAGAAGTGCGACGGGAAGACAGCCACAAAGTTCCTACGCGAGCTTATCTATCGATATGGCTACCCTCACAGCATCATAACCGACAATGGCACCAACTTCGCCAAAGGGGAGATGGCCGACTTCTGCGAAGAGAAGGGCATCCGACTCGACCTCGCGTCAGTCGCACACCCCGAGTCGAATGGCCAAGCAGAAAGAGCAAACCAGAGCATCCTGCACGGACTCAAGCCACGCCTGGTTGTGCCCCTGGAACGCGCAGCCGGTTGCTGGGCAGAAGAGCTCTCTTCAGTATTGTGGGGCATCCGCACAACACCAAACAGGTCAACTGGCTTCACGCCTTTCTTCTTGGTGTATGGCGCCAAGGCCGTTATGCCCACGGACATCTCCTACGACTCGCCTCGGGTCGCCAACTACGCCGAAGAAGACAACGAGCGAGCTCGCCAAAACGACATCGACCTCCTTGACGAGGCCAGAGACCTCGCACTCTCCAGGACTGCCATCTACCAGCAGGATCTCCGTCGCTACCACAGTCGTCGCGTTCGGAGTCGCTCCTTCCAAGTCGGAGACTTCGTGCTCCGGCTAATCCAAGACAAGAAAGGCATGCATAAGCTATCCCCGCCCTGGGAAGGACCATTCGCCGTCAGCCGCATACTCGGCAACGACTCCTACTACCTCACAGACGTCCGCAAGGACAACAAGGGCGAACCACTCACCAGAGAGGTGGAGCGCCCCTGGAACGTGAACCTCCTCCGACGGTTTTACACCTAGGGACAAAGTGTAGCCCGCAAATTCAGAGGTTAATAAAAATCGCCGACCGCATTGATCTCCAACTCCGATTGCCTCTCCTTCACCCGCTAGCTATCTCCATCTCTCATCCCGGTACATACCGGCCTAGTCGCCGCGACAAGCGACTCGGTACTGAGAGACTTTCGGTCGCCGCTGCTGGAAGAGTGAAGTCCACGATCGGCCAAGTAGCCGGGCTAACAAGGGCATGGCGGTGTGACTGGATGCAACACCAGGTCCGGTCGCCCACCACCCCTTACGCCGTCGGGCGAAAACAGCGACTGGAACCCACAGCAGGGCCGCATGCTCGGCCAGCCCCACGGGCCACGGCGACCGTCTCGTGCTACGCTATACAGCACACCAATGGCCTCCTCTACCTTAGGCTGGCTAATTGCGTGGCCAAGTACTTCGACCAGGGACCCCGCAAAACGGACCCGCGGCTCGCCAAGGAAAAACGCCCGCAAAGACCCCCTTTGGAGTCGCCTAGCGACTGGCTCACCGAGCCACGACGAGTGGCGCGCTACATACAAACAGCGCAACTACAAACTCACCGCTACTCCACCCATGAGGCTGCTATTCGCACTATAACGACTACGTACTGCGACTGGGGACGCCCAGCTCGACAAGGAAAACAGTCAAGTCGATAGCCTTCATTGGGGTCGCAAGGCGACTGGCCTGAAGGCCATGGAGAGTCGGACCCAACTCCAAAGCATCGCCGCCACAATAACATAAATTCAAAAGCAACCATCGAATTATAGTTAAGAAAAGCTGACACTTTATTTACAACTGACACCCGCTCGCGGGAATTCAAGTTACTTCTTACACAGGGACTCAGTAACCTACGAGGACGGCCCCGGAGCCCCTTCTACGACAGGCTCGGCGCCACCATCGCCGTGACGAAATTTTGGTGTGTACAGGACGACCGGATACGTGGACAAGGAGCCGGTGGCCGCGGCGTGGAAAAGGCGCTCCGCGGGGTAGTCCACCGGGCCTGGCTCCTTCTCCGTGTCCCCAGGCGCCGCCTGGCTGGAGATGTGAGTCTCCAAGTCAGCAGTCGCCAGCACCCGGTCGGCAAAGGGGCGCACCGCATCCATCAAGCGCAGCACTTCGGCAACGTCGAACTCACCAGTCTCCGAGGGGAAGCCAGCGGTGACCTCCTCCACGTCGAACCCCTCGGAGTAGTGCGCCAGTACCATGCTCAGAGCCATGGTAATGCCAACACGGCAGGAGGAGCGGCGAAGCCAGTCAACGACGGCCGGGATGTTGGACACGGCCCTGAAGACGGACGGCGTGTCCCGCGGAATCACCTCCCGCGGACTCAGGTACTGGAGCGCAGCCAGTATCTCCCCCGCGCAGGCAATGATGCGTGCGGTCGCAGTCGACAGGCATTCCCGCGGAGTCGCCGTCTCCGTGAAGTCGCTCGTACCTGCATCCAACAACACAAGGAAGAGACATAAGTACTCGCCCTCGACGTCGACTCGCCATGCTCGGGGACTCGCCCCCGAAGTCGACTCGCCAGGCTCGGGGACTGGCCTCTAACGTCGACTCGCCATGCTCGGGGACTGGCCCCCGAAACCGCCTCGCCACGCTCGGGGACTGGCCCCCGAAGTTGACTCGCCAGGCTTGGGGACTGGCCCCTAACGCCGACTCGCCACGCCCAGGGACTCGAAGCCTCGGCAATCAAAAAACAAGGGAGAGGCAAGAACTTACCGAGAAGCTGCCGCGACATCTCACGGATGAAAGCCTCGAAGTTCGTCTTCTCGGCCTGCACCGCCAGGACAATGCCTTCGGATGCCTCCTTTTCCGCAGCCAACTCCTTGGCGTGCTGCTGCTTCAAGGCCACGACCTCTTCCCGCAGAGCCGCGGCGGCCCCACGCGCGGAATCCCGCGCATCAGTTGCGGCCTCCAGCTTCACCTTGTACTCGGCGATGACATCTTCCAGTTCCCGGCCCTTCTGCTCCAAGACCTTCGTCAATTCCGCCACCTCTGCTTTCGCCCTTTTCCGGGCCTCTTCGGCCTGCTGCGCCCGGAACTCGGCTTCGCGGTAGAAGGATTCCTTGACAAACCCTTCCCGCGCCTCGGCAAGAGCCTTCGCCTGCGCCTCTGCTACAAAAAAAAGAGGACGGTGAGAACAGAAGTACAATCAAGGCCAGCGCGACTGAGAGAGGAAGGCGAACGGGCGTGACTTACTGCCCAGAGCAATAAGCTTCCGGTTCTTTTGCGCCGCCTCCTCCACGAGCGTGGTCAATCGCTTAACCTCCGCCTGCAGAAAATCAAAAACAGTGCCAAGATCAATAAAAGCAGTCCAGATAGGCAAAAGAAGACTCGACTCCCCCTTTCAGGCCAAGTCGACCCTCGGGGACTGGGGGTGACTGGACTGCGAGTACAGAAATACTCACCACGTGTGCTTCACCAAGCGCCGTGTGGAGCTCAGTGAAGGTCAAGGTAGAGGGCGGTCGATGGCGCGACTCGGCCGCCTCCCCCGCCTGCATCACCGCTTCGGTCGACGGCGCCCCGCCTGTCCGCGTATCGGCGTCGCTAGGTGGGGCTCGGTCCCTAGCAGCCTTGGACCGGCGCTCCTTCAGCGGCTCCGAGAGGCCGCCCTCCTCGACGATGTTTTCTTCGGCTTCAGGCGCCTTCTGGCCCTCGGTCGACCCGACGCCTGCCGACTCCTCCTCCACCACGGGTGGAACGGCGCCCGGTCCCATCGCTGCGCTCACCGTGCCCCCGCGAACCATGCTGGGCAGGGGGAAGACTTCGGCGGCGGGCTCGGCGTGGCTGGCGCCCGTCTTCTCGGCCTGGCTCGCGGTGACAGGCTCCTCCGGAGCCGACCCCGCGCCCCCGAGGTCGGAAGGCGCCGCTTTCTTCTCCGAGGCCTTCTTCTTCGCCTCGGCCGGCCTCGTGGCTGCCGCCCCAGTTGTGGCCGGCCTTGCCAAGATCTTCTTCTTGGACCTGCACGGGAGCAAGGTGACTCGACATCCAACCCCGTCGTAAAGAGAAAAGGCTTGACGGGGAGCACTTACTTCACCGTGGGGATTGCCTTTACGCCCGGACCGGCCCAAGCTCCCGCGTCGATTGCGTCCTTCAGAGGGCGCTGGAGCTTCATGGAACCTTCCAGGATAGTCGGGCGCAGTCGCTTCGGCGGCAACTCGACCCCTTCCTTGGAGGGCTCCGCCTCCCCCTCCGGGTGAGAGGTCGCCTCTTCATCAGCTGCACCTTGAGACGAAGACCCGGCACCCCTCTTCGACCCGCGCGGGAGTTGGATGAAGTCCCGCGCCTCAGAGTCCGACTCGGTGCGCTCCTCCTCGTCGTCGACCTCTTCTTCTTCGCCTTCGGTCATTTCCGGAGGCTCCTTCACGGCGAGGGGGGGAGGTGGTCAGCAATCTTCTGCCACCGCTGCAGTCGAATCAAGGAAATGAGTCAGAAAAGAGAGACATTGCCAAAGCGTTTGGAGTCACCGCACGAGGCGTTACCTGAGGCGCCGGGGTATCTTCGGAGTAGGGCCGCAGGCCGTCCTCGAAGGAGGTAAAGGTGGCCGTGGTGATCTTAGCGAGTGCCTTCCGATACTCGCCCTCGTCCCACTCGGTCGCCGTCGACCGGGTGCAGTCGTTTTGCCCCCGGTACTCCCACATGGGATGAGCTCGGCACCGCAGGGGGATCAGCCGGCGGCCAAGCCAGCAGTTGTACATGTTGGCCGCCGTCAGGCCATTGTCCTTTAGCGCCTGGATCGCCTGGCGCATCTCCTTCACCACTTCCTCCTGCTCGCGCGGCAGCGACCGGACATTGAGACGTCGCGGGACGCTGGGCTCGGGGCTGAACTGGGGAATGCAAACCTCGCCGGGGGGAGTGTATTCCTTGGCGTAGAACCAGAAGTGGCGCCACTGCGATTGCGCCTTCTTGGGGAGCGCCATGTCGATGAAGCTCTCCCCGGACTTCACCTGGAAGGTGATCCCGCCGTTCGGAATGAGCGCCTCGCTGCTCTTGTTGGCCCGAGTCGCCCGCCCGTGGAAGATTGATACCCACAGCGGAAAGTACGGCGGGCAACCCAGGTAGCACTCGCACAGTGCTACAAACAGGGAGATCTGCTGTACACTGTGCGGCCCCAGGTCGCATATCTTGATGCCGTAGAAGGCCAACAACTGGCGGATGAAGTCGGAGGAGGGGAGCGCGAATCCGCGATCCAGGAAGCTGAGGAAGAGCATGAATTCGCCCGGCCTCGGGAGCGGCTCCACCTCGTTCGCCGGAGGAACTCGCCAGCGCTCCTGTTTGAACTCGGGGATGATCCCGGCGGCGACGTACGGAAGGAGGGACTCGCGCGTGACCTTGGACTTGCCCCAAGCTCTCGCCGCCATGGTTGCGCTCGGGAGCTCTTGGTGTAAAGAGAAGGGAATGAAGGAAGAATGCGGTGGAGTGATAAGCCCTAACCCCCGGCTTCGGCCTTTTATATCGCTGCACTCGCCCCAGATAAGCACCAAATCCGCCCGTTGATCCGCCGCAAGATCGCCGCCCCGTGATTAACGGTCAGGATCGGCAGCGGGATCAGTGGAACGGGCGTTAAGACTAGCCGTTAACAGTCCCATCGGGCTCAACGGTCAACTCCATGCAAACGGTCTGCACCTCGGTCAACGTGAAATCTAGCCGTTGCCTCCTCCACGTGTCCGCGCATGGGACTTACGCCGACTGACCTGCGGCGACTGGCATGCGCCGACTGCCATATGACGACTGGCACAACGCCGACTGACCCACGTCGAAAGGCTCATCAAGTTCAGGCGAGTGAAGACTAGCGATCCGCTGGAGTTTACTTTGGGAGCCCGGCGGCGATTCATCTCAATCCGCCTTCGTGCCTCTCCGCGACCCGCGCCGGATCTACACTTCGTCACCACCGCGCTCGGGGACTACTGATGGGGATATGCCCATAGGGGGTGGGTCGCCAGTCCCACTCGCCGTGAGGGTGAAGGCCCAGGAAGGACCGCCAGTCGCCCAGTCGACTGGGCCTGAAGGCGACTGGGCCAAAGCTCTAAGGAGAAGATCTGCTCGGTTCAAGATAGAGATTACTTGAAGAAGGGTGCGGTATCTCGGATTTGTAGTAACTGATACGATTCGGAGTTATCCCTTTGTAACCCTAGGCCGGGGGTGGAAATATAAACCCCCGGGCTAAACCCTAGAAGGACACATCATCTGAGATCCAATCTCTTCATTGTAAGCTCTTGGCTTCTCGCCGACTGAGCCCCCCCCCCCATTGTAATTCTCCACTGAGCAATAAAGATCTAGCAGGACGTAGGCCTTTTACTCTCCGGAGGGGCTGAACCTGGGTAAAACCCTTGCGTCTCTTGCACCTCGACCCGTAGATGGCGATGTTCCCTTACCCTCGCATCAATGAAGTGCTACCCCCTGTAGCATCTGCCGTGGTCACATCCACGACACTTAGGGTGTTCTCATAGGACCTGTGAGAATACCAACTTGTTAAGACAATGTTTGTAATAAAGTATGGAGTGTTATGACATGCAATGTTTCTGTTGTACCACTCTGAGGGATATGGCAAATTGTGAAGAAGTCCCTTCACAAAGATCATATCAACGACTTGTATACTACAACATGCAGTGGTATGCTGGGTCACCGCAGAAGTGGGCTAAGTCATTTTTGAACACACCGTCCCAAGCCGCGAAGAATCTCCCTGACGACTATGCACGTGAACTAAAGAATCAGGCACGCATGTTCAAGAAGAAGAAAGAGGAGGCCGATAAAGCGGAATTAGAAAGTGCACAAAGCGGGAAACGAGTTGTTGCCCAGCTCGGGGAACAAAGTAAACAATCGATTGCCCCGCTTATAGTGACAGCCGCCGGTCCGGATGCCCCCGAAATCATAGAAGCTGCGGCAAAGACAGGGATTGACCGTAACGAGTGCCAGAGAACAAGCGCCCAACTTATCGATTACTCTTCGTCAACTGTTAGGCCTTTATGAGTCGACAGTGAAGGATGTTGTACTTTCATATTTGAAGAATGGGCCTCTCGTCGAGCCTGCGCAGGAAGAGGATCTACCTCCACAAATGAAAGGTCTGCTGAACTGGTACAAGGGTTACATACAACATAAAAACGCCAAAGATTATATTTATGCGGAAGTTGGATATGAGCATCACTTCAAACAATACTCTGTACAAATTCATCTGAGTGAATTGTTCCAGCTTTTCAATCTGTGTGAGCTCGACAAATCTATCATCATTTGCTACGTTCTGTAAGTGATTTATTTCTACCCCATCTCGTTCATATTGCCTGCACTATATATATATATGTCCTAACTATATTGTTGTGTCCGCTATTATACATGCAGATTGAAGATTAAGGAATGCAGAGTAAGGAGCATCCATGATGTTGGGTTCATTGACCCACACATCGTTAATGGATATACGTTAAAGCATCACCCCGCCGACGTGGAGAAAGACCTGTGGCAGTTTCTTGAAAAGCAGGAACTCAAAAGTGATATTCTATTTCCTTACCATTTTGGGTGAGTGTTTATGTCTTGAGCACATTCTCTTTTGTTTACTCCATGCATGGTATGTGGCCGGCTAATCGATGAGTTATGCATGACGTATTGTGCATGTATCGTGTCCGCAGGTTCCACTGGATTCTGCTAGTAATTAAAGTTGACAAATCAGAATGTATCGTCCACGACTCTTTGAATATGGATAAGGCGGAGTGGGCCGACATGAGACAAATGATTCAAAAGTAATTGTTTTCATTCATTTGCGCTCTATATCGATCGGCCTATTTCGTTCATTTCCTAATTAAGCTTCAAGTAATTAACTAATAACTCTCTTGTTCATTTAATTTTCTTTGCCTCGTAGGGTTTGGAGACGGTTCTCAGATACAAAGGTCGGTGAATTCAAAAAAGAGCTAAATTTCATGTGGTCAAAGGCTAAGAATGGTGGCGATATTCAGCCACCGGGAACCAATCTGTGTGGATACTATGTCTGTGAGACGATCCGGAGATACACCTCTGAGCGCGTTCCGAGTGATCTCAATGCTCAGAGGAATAACCTCCGGATGATGCTTAGTCCAGAAGCTCGCTTCCGACCACTTCAAGAGGAACTAGCTGGATGGTTCAGGAGGGAAGTCCTCGATCCTAAAGGAGAACACCATTGCGAGGACGTAGAACTATACATGCATTAAATTATGTATGGAAACTTGTTCAAACTTGTATATGGTCATCCGATAATATTGAATATATATTGTATATTCCTCTTGAATTCTTTTTGGTTCTAATTTCAAATTTGTTTGAAATTGTACATTCATATGCATGTATATATGTAGTACCGTAGAATATGTGAAACTCCTTCAAAATTACAATAAAGCACAAAAGAAATAAAACAATATACAAATTAAACAGAAAATATGTTAGGGGGGGGGGCCTAAAACCCTAAACCTGCGGCGGCCTTTAGTCGCGGTTGGCCAGAAGAACCGCGACTAAAGGTCCTCTGCCCCGACGGTCGCCTGGCGCCCACGTGGACGGGCCTTTAGTCGCGGTTCGTAAGCAACCGCGACTAAAGGAGGGGGCCTTTAGTCGCGCTCATTTGGTCGCGGTTGCGCAACCGCGACTAATGGCAGTTGCGAACCGCGACCAAAGGCCCTTTTTCCACCAGTGAAGAAGAAGTGTGGAGCGCTGGTATTTGGTGGGCTGCTTCGTTGGTGGAAGTTGGGCTTGGTGGTGTTTTTAAGCTAGGAAGGAAACATGGTGGAGAGGCCAGCGAGGAGTTTTGGGCCAAGGGAGTGCCCAGCCATTTGCCAAAGACTTTGCCAAACATCAAAAATTAAAAGGAAGAGTTAAGATATGGAGAAAAGGATAAAGAACGTGTTCAAGATAGAAGGCAAAGAGAAAAGAGATGGGAGGAAAAGCTGAAAATAGTTTCAAGAACTTTATTGTTAAATTAAAACAACTTTTCAAATACTCATAAATATGTAATTTGGGTTTTCTTAAATAAGAAAAGGTCGAGGGAGGGTTTTATATAGAATCATATGAGGGGGGAAGAAAATAATTTAGGGTTTATAAAATAATTTTACTTAGTTAAAACATGGATGATATGATGCATGAGGCATGATGATGCATCAAATAAAAAATAACAAGCAGTTCTATTAGGGGTACTACCCGGGGCCGTTACTATAATGCACACGTGTATTCCAAGACGAAGTTTGACCAAGAAAAAGAGCAACAAAATCTTCATTGTATTGTAGGTAATTAGTATCGTTGGATTCGTTTTGAAAAACACTTTCTAATGATGCTAATATGTACCACTATATATTGTACATATAACTTTGAATATCAACTGTTGGACATATAGATAGGCAAATCCCAATATTGATGATTGAAAAACACCATCTCTGCAATATGACCCACATGTGCATTAGTCGGGCATCTTTTTCTAGAAAAGGGAAAGCGATGGTTCTAGATGTTTAGAGGCACCTATACAATTGTGATGATGCAGAACACTGGCTAATTCCGCTAAAGTTAGTCGTTCGAGATTCTACAACCCATAAGCTAGGATTGATGCTCTAATGCACAGTTAAAAACTGCCATATTATATTATATTTTATATTAAAAATGGGTGTATAGAGAACATAACCTTAGCACCAAGATGGGACCCACAAATGATATTGGTGTAACCTCATGCTTGAGAGAGGAAGGAGAGAGAATTTATTTTCTATTGCTTGTGGACAACCCACGCAAGCTGCTTGTAAGTCACCCAATAAGAATTTTTTCATTTTGGACAACCTCCACTAATGTATAATATATAGACAACCTATCGATTACTTTTTTTCTTTATGGTGGGTAGGTCTAGTGGACAATATATATAGTGTGGATGACCTTAGGGAATCAACTATAGTGTGAACTTTTGCCATAAGGTATGTCCCACACTTATCTTAATTGTGATATCACCCCGCTACGAAGTCAATTTTAGCATTACGAACACACACACACACACACACACACACACACACACACACACACACACACACACACACACACACACACACACACACACACACACACACACACACACACACACACACACACACACACACACACACGCACACACACACGCACGCACGCACGCACGCACGCACGCGACGACGCGACGCGACGACGACGCGACGACGCACGACGCGACGCGACGCGACGCACGCGACGACGCGACGCGACGCGACGCGACGCGACGCGACGCGACGCGACGACGACGAAGACGCGACGCGACGCGATGCGATGATACGATGCGATGCGATGATGTGATGTGATGCGATGACATGATGTGATAAGATGTGATGCGACGCGCGACAGATGTGATGATGTGATGCGATGCGCGACGCGATGATGATCGCGATGACGCGACGCGATGATGATCGCGATGTGATGTGATGATGCGATGATGTGATCGCGATGCGATACAGACGCGATGTGACGTAAGACGCGATAAGATCGCGATGTGATAGATAGATGCGATAGCGACGCGATCGCGATCGCGATGACGATGATATGATATGATAAGAGATAGATGCGATGATGATGATGACAGATAAGATGATGTGATCGATAGATAGATGATGTAGATAGATAAGATGATGATAGATGCGATGCGATGCGATGATGATGATGATGATGCGATGCGATGATGTGATGATGTGATGATGATGATGCGATGTGATAAGATGATGATGATGATGCGATGCGATGCGATGATGATCGCGATGATGCGATGCGTGATGCGATGATAGATGTGATGTGATGTGATGTGATGCGATGATGTGATGCGATGCGATGTGATGATGCGATGTGATGCAGATAAGATAGATGATGCGATAGATGATCGCGATGTGATGCGATGATGTGATGTGATAGATGCGATAAGATGTGATGCATGTGATGCGATGTGATGATAAGATGCGATAAGATGTGATGCGATGATGCGATGATGCGATGTGATAACAGATGCGATGATAGATGATGATGATGCGATGCGATGCGATGATAAGATAAGATGATGCGATGCGATGCGATAAGATGCGATGATGATGTGATGCGATAAGATGATGTGATGCGATGATGTGATGATGATGTGATGTGATAAGATGCGATGATGATGATGCGATGCGATATGATGCGATGCGATGATGATGATGCGATAAGATGTGATGATGTGATGATGATGCGATGCGATAAGATGATAAGATGATGATGATAAGATGATGCGATGCGATGATGCGATGCGATGCGATAAGATGCGATGATGCGATGCGATAAGATGCGATGATGATGATCGCGATGTAAGACGATGCATGATGCGATGTGATAGATGATGATAAGATAAGATAAGATGCGATGCGATGTGATGTGATGTGATGCGATGTGATGTGATGTGATGATAAGATGATGTGATGCGATGCGATGATGAGATGTGATGCGATGATGAGATGTGATGCGATGCGATGATGATGTGATATGATGATGTGATGCGATAATGATGCGATGATGATGATGTGATGTGATGTGATAAGATGTGATGATGCGATGATGTGATGATAAGATGATGATGATGATGTGATGATGATGCGATAAAGATGCGATGATGATGATGATGATGCGATGTGATAAGATGTGATAAGATGCAGATGTGATGATGCGATGATGCGATGATGATGCGATGCGATGATGTGATAAGATGATGATGATGCGATGATGATGCGATGCGATGCGATGTGATGATGTGATGTGATGTGATGTGATGATGATAAGATAAGATGTGATGCGATGTGATGATGTGATGTGATCGATGATGATGCGATGATGATGCGATGCGATGTGATGTGATGTGATGCGATGTGATGATGATGATGCGATGATGATGATGATGCGATGCGATGATGCGATGATGCGATGCGATGATGCGATGCGATGATGTGACGATGATACGCAGATGTGATGATGCGATGCGATGCGATGCAGATGATGATGATGCGATGCGATGTGATGATGCGATGCGATGATCGATGAGATGATGATGCACGCACGCACGCAGATGCACGACGCACGACGACGATGTGCACGCGACGCACGCACGACGCACGCGACGACGCACGCGACGCGATGACGCACGCACGCACGCACGCGACGCACGCACGCACGCACGCGACGCACGCACGACGCACGCACGCACGCACGCACGCACGCACGCACGCACGCACGCACGCACGCACGCACGCACGCACGCACGCACGCACGCACGCACGCACGCACGCACGCACGCACGCACGCACGCACGCATATATATATATATATATATATATATATATATATATATATATATATATATATATATATATATATATATATATATATATATATCCAAAATAGTGGGCTACCATGGTGGCTAGCTGTGCACACCACACCGTCCGTTGGATATACATCATACTTTACCGGATGTACACTTGGGATCACATTTTGGAAATAGAAGCAGATGACGCCGTCTCCAACACAGCTGTCCGAGAGCACAAGTTTCAAATTCTGACTACACATCCATTACTTGCAGTACAGTTTGTAATACACATACTGCTCAGCTACCAATGTAAGAAATACCGCTATGCAAACTGTACGACACTTCGAAATACAAATCGTCATTTATGTCTACCGTTTCTCTTATCGCTAGCCAGTACATACATATACTGCTCAGTTATCAAAGTAAAAGATAGCACTAAATCAACTGTACAGCACTATGAAATACAAATCGGCAGATATGACTACCCCAACACCGTTTCTCTTTTGGTAGCCAGTACACACATTCATCTCTTTCCAGAATTCTGGAACACAAGATTCGTTTCTTCATCTGTTTATGTTTCTTCATCTGTTTATATGGTATGCACTTTGCATGGTCAGTTTTAAGGTTCATATGATATGCAGGTTCGATGGTCTTATCCATTTCTGCCTGCTGCAGCGATGGTGATATCGTCGAGCTCAAGGTTTCTCGGCAGCGCGGGGGGCTTCGAGGAATGCGCCAAGTTCTGCTACAACACCATCATCACGCACAACCTCGTCCTGCTCCAGTGGCCAGGGGAGGTGCCGGCGGCGGGGCTTGGCTCACACCACCACCCGACGACGCGAGCGACTGCCTCCCACCTCACGGCGCGAGCCACGCGGCCCCGTTCGTCCGGTCTTGGATGTGCTGCCGCCGGTGCGCGGTGGCAGTCCATGGGCGGGCCTCAGACCCTCAGATCGAATGGGTGGGATGGAGCAGGAGAGGGTCGCGTGCGGTGGAGGTGCTGGCCGCTGGGTCGCCCTGGCTCCTTCGTTCCCCACCGGCAATCTGTATCGCTTGTACTAATTTTTGGAGAATCTGGTCGGCGCGTTGTAGGAGGTACGGTGGAGGCGGTGATGTTCAGAATGGGCGGCTCAGTGGCTCACCGGCAGCTGCTGCAGACTGAGTGGCTCGTCGGCAGCTGCTGCAGGCCGAGTGGCTCGCCGTCGCGTTGTGGCTGGACTCATATTGTGCGTCCCTATTCCGGCGGATGCGATGTCCAATTACGGCGTGACTGGGTCACTGAATCCCAGTCCATTGCGAGCGCCCTCTGGTCCACCTTCCATCCAAGGTACGTCTCCTAACTTGTGTAAAATCATGTGAACAAAAAAGGAGCTAATTGAGCAGGGATTTGAGGCTGCTCTATGGTTTGTAGAGCGCGAGCAGCTCGATTGGAAAAGATGATTTTGCAATGGAAAAGTCCCCTCTTCGATTAAATTTCAATGATCGTTCTAGTCATTGATTGTGTGTATGTTTCCTGTATGCAGTAGCTCTACTCACATGTCCAGTTGATTTTTTTCAGTTCCTGTAATTTGTATGGACGAAGATGCTGTCATTTGATAATTGTGATTATTTGCTGACAGTTCTAGAACACATCCAAGAGAGCTTAGAATTTAATTTGATTCCAAATTTCAGGTTGCTGCCAAACATCAAAATTTGGGAAGGATTCCAAAAATTATGCTAAGACCACAACGGAACTTGAAATTTTAATGACGCTATGGTGTCAAGTCATGGCTTCGGCCTGCTGCTCCTGCACCCTGTTGTCCTCCACTGGCTCTATTTATTCTATTTTTTCAATGACAGAGAAGAGCAATTTCAAGGCTATACTTTGATTTCGTAGTATTAAAATGAATACTGTTTGGACCGCTCCGCTGCTGGGAGGGACCAGCGCCGCCGCTTCAAGCTCCTCGCGCGCCGCCGCCTCGAGGTCGTCGCGCGCCGCCGTCTCCAGGTGCTCTCTTCTTCCCCGTCACCGACGCCCTTCTTCCCCATGACCAGCGGCCTGCCTTCTTCCCCGCGGCGCTGGTCCGTCCATTGTTTCCCGCGGCCGGCAGGCCGCCTGCTTCCCTCTGCCGCTGATGGAGTCCCTCCGGCAACGCCTGCTCCATGCCCGTGGGGCACCGCGCCCAGGCCATGGTTTTCGGCCAGATCATATCGAGTACTACGTACGTCGCAAAGTAGGGATGCCCGCACGCCTGTTTTCCTTCCGTTCTAGTGTCTCCATGTACGCAGCAACTGCTGCTTTTCTCTCTGTGCCTGCTACTGATGCTCCCTCTGCCTCTAATACTGCGCAGCAGCAGTGCAACTGGCTACTCACGGAAGTACAAGGAAGGTCAATTAGAAAAAAAAATCCAATTTACTAAAACGTGGATGAATCGGAATGTGGGGAGTGCACCGCGCCCCTGGTACTAATTATTTTATATGCACTGTTTTATTTCGGAGTAAATTTGTTTATCTTTTCTGAATTTCGAGTCGACCTGTAAGTTTGCAAGAAATCTGTTTTAGTAGATAACATAGAGGTCAGTACAAAAAGTGTTAGCATACGCATACACATTAGATTACATGGCAGAGGCTAGCGGCGGCCGATGCATCTTTACATTGGGAAAATGTAGATACAAGCATACGGGGTGTCATCTGGCTAGCTAGACAGGGTGCCACAACTGAGATAATTATATATAGTCTCATCGCTACTGGACGAAAGTGCTAGCACTTGCATGATGTGGTGGAGAGGATGAAACTCTCATCGCTGCAGCACCCTCTTCGTTCGGCAGTACAAGCAGGTTCAAGAGAAAAGTGTAATCGTCTATAAAGCAAAAGTACAAATGGATAGTGCTTGGGTAATGCTAGGATTTTATTTTTTCGCTGTTCTTCGTGGTCGACGCATTTGCTTTTCTGTAACTTGCCAAGCAGGACATGTTCTACCATTTAGAAAAAGTTGGGAAGTACAGTTAGAACATGCGGAAAATTGCAGATAAGTGCTGATCTAGCAGAACCACATCCTCGCTCGTTCCTGTCATCAGCTTCCGCTTTGTATCCGCACAGAAACAACAGTACACATTTTGGTAACAGTGGTGGTTAACAGAATTACAAAATATATTTTAACTACGTTGACCATATATTGCTTCCTCGTATGATTGAATTTGTATGTGCGTGTGAGTATGTGCTGAACCTTTTAGTTCATGTGCTTGCATAGAGTTAATTACATTTTTCCCACCTAGCCTTTTAGTTTGGATTTATTCGCTCCCGCTGTCATAATCTCATTTCTGGTGATTCTTTGCTGTTGCTAAGCCCGACAGTAAACTTAACTTGTAACAGCAGTGCTTCTTTTAGTTCGGAGAGGACAACATTGTTCTTCATAGACAAAATCATCTAACGTTAAAAGCTGCGGAGAGCTCGTGCGCCGCAGCCTGGGAGGACAACCGGGCGGCCATCTCGAGGGCTCGACTCCGTCGCCTGGGAGGCCCGGGGCGCCGTCCTCAGGCAAGTCAGCGTCGCCCCAACCTGCCTCGCTCAACCCTTGCTGGCGATTTCTGCTGCGGTTGAACTTACTTCAAAGGGGACTTGTACTTTTTTTTCACGGCGCATGTACTTCCGTAATTTTCTTATATTGTTATGTTCTGATGGTAAACCATGTTGCATGTCGTGGCTGCAAACTGTTGCTATTTCTCTTGGAACTATGTTTTCTATCTTAGTTTGTTGAACACTAAAATTTCTCTTTCTATAAAAAAATTCGTAGTGCAAACTGTTGGAACGGGCAGTGCAAATTTTGTGTATGTAAAGATGGCCATCTTTAGTTTCAGTTTGGACTAGAGTCAGTTCGTGTGCGTAAAGATGGCCAGTTTAATCTTGTCTCGGTAAGATGCCAGTTTAGTCCTGTTTCTGTTAGACTTGTACGATGCTTCCACTTAGCATCCACTACTTTCTAGAATTTTTTTTTCTAGTTTTACCTCTGTACTGTGTATGTGTGTGGCGGATTCCAGTCCGAAAGCTATTGTCCATTTATCTCTGAATTTTGGAAGTTAAGTACTTGCATCGAGAACTCTGAATTTTCAGTCTGAGCTGCTATTGAATTATTCCGAACTCAATCAATTGATCTGTCATTAGCTCTAGCAAACATTTCCTGCAAGTTTAAGGACAAAGTCCACTCGTATTTATAGAACACTTGTCCTTTAACGGCTATACAAGAAATTCCGAGCGCGGATGATTTTCTAGATGTCGGCTTGTAGTGGGAAATCAAAATTGATTGGTTTTGGGAAGTACATGGTTCGCCTTGTAGTTGCAAACTAATAATAAAAATCATCCAATTTTTTTATCTTTCAAGAAGTATAATTAGAGATCCTAAGAAAAACAAGGGGTGACTAAACAAGCAACGTTTTCTCCTACGAAATGAAGCATATTATTTTTTTGTTTCAATTTACCTGGATCGCGGGATGGTTTAACTTTTAATTGATAATTTTAACATATGGACGCTGAAAAGTATAATAATTCGGTAGGAGCAGTACACCCACTTAATATAGGAAGTACAAGAAAACCAGAAAAATGGAATATAGAAAAAGAAAAATAATCCTTCATCGACGGTGAAATTTACTTGACGCTGAGAAGTACAACTATTCGACACGAGCTATATACCCGCTAAATATAGAAATTACAAAGAAAATCGACGAAAACAACAAAAAATAAATATCGTCATCCGCAAGGAAGTACAAATAGTTGAGGCCGAGAAGTACAACTATTTGGTGCGAGCAGTGCACCCACTTAATATTGGAAGTACTAGAAAACCAATGGAGAAAAAATGAAATAATCTAGTCATCAGGAGTGAAGGTCAAATACTTGTGGTTGAGAAGTACAACTATTTGGCGCGAGCAGTGCACCTACTTCATATTGGAAGTACTAGAAAACCAATGTAGAAAAAGCAAAATAATCTTGTTATCCACGAGGAAGTTCAACTACTTGACGCTGAGAAGTACAAGTATTCGACACGAGCAGTACACCTGCTTAATATATGAAGTACAAGAAAACCGAGAAAATCCAAATGTACAAAAATATATAATTCGGTCATCCGCGAGGAAGTTCAAATGCTATACACAGATAAGTACAACCATTTAACACGAGCAGTACAAGCAGTTATTATAGGAAGTAAAAGAAAACCAACAAAATCCAAATCTAGGAAAAACATAAAAAAATCCCGTCATCCGTGAGGAAGTTCAAATAGTTGACGCGGAGAAGTGCAACCATTCAACACGAGCAGTACACCCGCTTAATATAGGAAGTACAAGAAAACCGACAAAATCCAAATGTACAAAAAACAACAAAGTCCAGTCATCCGCGGGAAGTGCAAGTCGTGATTCCGAGAAGTACAACCGTTGACTATAGGAAGTACAAGCACTAACTACTGGAAGTACAAAGTGCTCAACTAAAATTATATCGGCTTTTATGAACAGTTTTGTGAAACCGTACCGAGAAGTACAACTGTATTGCTCGGGAAGTATAAGCTCATGTCGAGGGAAGTTCAACGCTCTGTTCTTGCGGGGCGGAAATCTATTACGAAAATTTAATGTAGAAAAAAATCCTATCATCCGCGGGGGATTTCAAATACTTGACGCTGAGAATTACTACCATTCAACACGAGTAGTACAACCACTTAACATAGTAAGTAAAAAAACCGACAAGATCTAAATGCACAAAAACAAAATAATCCCATCATCCGCGAGGAAGTTCGAATACTCGATGATGAGAAGTACAACCATTCAACACAGGCAGTACAACCACTTATTTAGGAACTACAAGAAAGCCGATAAAAATCCAAATATACAAAATAATCTCGTCATCCGCGAGGACGTACAAAGACTTAAAGCTAAGAAGTACAATCTTTCGACACAAGAAGTACACCCACTTAATATAGGAAGTACAAAAAACGACAAAATCCTAATGCACAACAAATAAAAAATAAAAATCCTCATCCGCGGGAAGTACAATCTGTGATTCCGAGAAGTACAAGCGGCGACTGCATGAAGTACAAGCGGTAACTACGGGAAGTACACAATGTTCAGATAAAATTTATTAGTTTTTCTGAACAGCTTCGTGAAACAGCATCAAGAAGTACAACCGCATTGCCCGAGCAGTACAAGCTCATGTCGGCGGAAGTTCAATGCTCTGTTTTTTGCGAGGCGGAAATCTATTGTGAAAATCTCATTGTTTTGTTCACTAACCAACTCAACCATTGCCACCCAAAGCTTTATATGATAGAGTATGCGTCTAATTTCATTACCTACAACATTTGACAACAAATAAATGGATCTAATCCATCGAATTCGAGTCATTATCTCGCAAAGTATACCGGAAACATGATTTCAAAACTTCTAAAATTACTTTCATACCGTTTGGATTTGGCAAAAATGGTAAATACAAAAAAGATGTGCCCTTTCGACACCTTTCCAACCGTATATCATTTGCATTGTTTCAATATACCGGATGGAAATCGCGGGCAAAATCATTCGGTGCCTGTCACATAAAACGGGCGGACAGTAATTCAAGTTGTTCTTTTAAACTGTAAGGAATTAGAGAAAACAATTGGAATAAGAAAGTTGCGCCTAGTTCACAGCTTTCCAACGCCATATTATTTGCATCATTCCGACAAACGGTTGAAACAAATCATCCAAATTACCGTCCGCTCGTTTTTAAGTACGTCCGAATTTTGGTATTTTCAAAATTATTCAAAAACTGTGAGGATTTTTAAAAAACGTAAAACATGAAAAAGTTGCGCAATTTCATTATCTATCCAACGGTATATCATTTGTACATTTCCGATAAGCGATTCGAAAATCAAGCTAAAAGTTCGTTTTCTGACCATATAGAAGCATTTTCGTATTTTCAAAATTAAATTTAAACCGTGCTGAATCTGTGAAAGTTGTGAACATGAAAAAGTTACGGTTTTTCATTATCTATCCAACGGTATATCATTTGCACATTTCCTCCAAATGGTTGAAAAAATCGTAGTGTAATCAGTAGCTCTTAAGAAAATGGGAAGTTCAAGTAAGTTCCGACAAAAAGGTCAACCCTCTTATCCAGGAAGTTTAACCTTGTGTCCAGGAAAGTACAAGTCGGTGCTCAGAATATTATTCTGCAACCGGTTGCAGAATAGTGCTGGTATATATATATATATATATATATATATATATATATATATATATATATATATATATATATATATATATATATATATATAGGTAAACTAACTGGTGCACCATGGTGCCTCTAGGCACCACAAATCATAAAAGGAAACCTGCACAACAAACTATGAAGTGATTTGTCTCTATTTATGATAAATGGAAAGTGCATTCTCACTCGTGATGATATTTGAAAGTTATTTTCTCTCCTTTATACACCTATGATGCAATTTCAAACCCATGATGTAATTGTACGATCATGATGTATTGTGCCTGGGCACCATGGTGCCCCAGTTGATGTGTGTGTGTGTGTGTGTGTGCGCGCTATTGGTGTACTCATGCATGAGAGGTTAAGGGGAGGTAAATTATTTTCTATTATTTGTGGACGGTCCACAAGCTGCTTTTAGGTCACCCATGCATAATAAATGTTCTTGTGGATAACCTGAACTAGTAAATAGACAACCTTATCAACTATTTTTTCTTCTGGTACGTATATAGGTCTTGTGGAGACAACATATTGGATGCTCTTAGCATTTTGCACCATTAACACTAGCTATGCATAGTCCTCAAAACACACTTCACCATCATTCTACAATCTTCTATATATGCTTAAAATATTCCCACTTTTTGGATTATAACTGCGGTTATCGGATGAACCTCGCTGCCCACGGGGGTAGCTGCACACCCCTTCACCATCCGACACGTACCCAATTGGTCAAACCTCGTTTACCAACCCTGCGTGTCCTTAAAGGAAAACTTAGCGCTAATCAGCGTTCTTTACAGACTAAAGTAAAAAAAGAAGTGTTTCTTCCCCAACTCTCTCAACGCGCGTCCACCGGGAGGAACTCCCCACTCGTTCCTCGCGACCGGCGGCGCCGCCGGTTCTCGTGCCTCCATCACCCTCTCCGAGCACCTCCATCGCCCCTCTCCCAAGCGCCCCGACCTCCATTGCCCCACTCTCGAGCGCCTAGATGGCCACAACACTGGCAGGGAAGAGGCCGCAGCGTCCCACGGTAGGGAGACCAGCGGTGGCGCCACCGCGTGACGCCCTCAACGCCGCCGGCTACGAGATGCAGCTCGCACCCCGACCACCCGACGACCTCGGCGCCGCCGGCTGCTCGCGTCCTGGCCGCGCGACGGCCTCGACGCCGGCAGTTGCTCGCGACCCGGCGGCTGCGAGATGCAGCTTGCGTCCTGGCCGCCCGACGACCTCCGCGCCGCCGGCTGCTCGCCTCCCGGCCGTCAAAGACCACGATCTGCTGCGCCGGTGCGTAGGATAGTGGGGATGATGGCGGCGCTGCAAGATCCCGTTCTTCCTCCCTGGCTGCGCACGCAACCATTGATGGAGATGCGGGAGCGGCGCTGATGCGGGAACGTTAATAAACGATCAATTAACGCTATCTCTCTCCTCGTATCTTTTGGTCCTCTTCGTTGTCTCTGCCAAATCCCAATCGTCAGTGTGCGGTAGGTGGCCTCTTCGCTGCTATCCAGTTTAAGAACCACGGCCACGACGTCCCTCTGCCTCCTATTTCTTCAGCGCCGGCGGCAAAAATCCCTCCGGAATCCGGCCGGGGATGAGGGTGGGAGACGATCTGTACTCCCATGTGACACGCTCCTCCCTCTTCCTATTCCAGCGCCGCCGTACATCGATGCTCTCTGTCTCCACCTCCAAGTTCGGGACAACGCGGGTCAATGGTGGCGATGTGGAGCGGCCCAATCGTTTGGAGGCGCGCGGGAGGTGGCTGGGCCGCCTCTGTAGCGCACGCACGCGCGGAAGCGATGCAGGAGATGGGCAAGGGCGGCTCGATGACTGGAGTTGCAGCGCAAGATAGATCGCGGGCGGACGAGGCGTGGCGGTGGACACTTGGGCGTCCGCCATTGTCGCCCCCTTGAGCTCCCACAGCCTCGATTTTGGCTCGGTGACTGGAGTTGCAGCACAAGCTAGCTCGCGGGCGGACGAGGCGCGACGGTGGACACTTGGGCGTCCGCGTCGGGATCTTGGGCGTCCGCCATTGCCGCCCCCTTGAGCTCCCGCAGCTCCCCTTGTAGTCTTCGTGGCTGGTTACTTGTTCTAAGCAAAGGTTTCTGGCTAGTCGTCTCGGAGCCCAGACCCGCTCCTGATTTGGGCGTGGTGGCGGGCGGCTCTACTGCTTCGTGCCGCAGTGGCGCTGAGCTATCCTAGCAACGAGCGATGGCAGGAGATATTCAGCGCTTGACGGCGGCGAGCTGTCAATTTTTGGTCGGCGGAGCGGCCGGACGGAAGAGCGATTTGGCGGCGTTTGATTCTAGGCCGGCGGCGGTAGCACTAGAGAGGTGGGGATTTTTATTCGAGCGGTGGGCTCTGGCCAGCGGTGGCGACTTTTATTCTGAGATTAGCTACTGTGGTTACTGTATCGCTCGTGTGACACGGTCAAAGGGGAATCAAAAAAGTACGAATCTTTGGGCTGATCTGACGGTAACACATGCATGCGCAGCTACCTCCGTGGGTAGCAAATCCACTCTCCTGCGGTTATTATTGTTTTTTAAATATAATCTTGTGTTTGGACTATATATATACTAGTAAGTTACACGTGCATTGCACATGAGAACTCACACAATTAATTAAAGCACTCCTACGACATATATTAGTTGAAAATATATCTTAATTAATGTGAGTTTTTTGTGAAACGCACACAAACTATGAAGTGAATAAGGTGCAAACATATGCCATTCTCATGAAATTTTCACATGTGAGCGGCGATTTGGCTCCCGGGAGCATATGCTCCCGGTTTTTTCGAAAAATCAGAACAAATCGAAAAATTATCAAAAAATTCTGAAAAAAAATCATGCACATACCTGACCATGGTACGCACCAACGTGTAAAATTTCGTTGCAAAATGTCATCGTATGCGCCCTGGACAAAAATGACAAATTTCTGACATGAAATGAGATCCAAAAATTTGAATCTCAGATCTGGAGATTTGTCATTTTTGCCTAGGATGCATACGATGACATTTCGCAGCGAAATTTTAGAAGGTGGTGCGTGCCATGGTTAGGTACATGCATGATTTTTTTCGGAATTTTTTGAAAAGTTTTGAAAAACAAAATTTGCTCCCCAAAAATCCGGGAGCAAATGCTCCCGGGAGCCAAGACGAATTTCCGCATGGAAAGAAACTATGTAGTGTGTCCATTTTTTAACTTGTAGTTGTATTTGAATTTACTTTTTATCGAGTTATGCATGGCCAATTTATTACTCAAATTGGAACAATTAGTATGGGCATATATTAAATGTTGGCCCACAAAACTGGGACACGAATGTGCGAACTTATTAACCTGCTCATATCTACCTAGAACGGCATGCACCATATGCATGAATGTACACATTAAATTAAAAACGCCCCAAGCTATATGAATATGTGCTTGGAAATATTAAGAGTTGGATTATGCATGGTTTCTATATATCAACATGTATGTATGACTTGGATTTGGTATAATTTCTAACAATGTAGATAGTGACCATATATATGTTTGACTACAAAATGCTAGTTTTTAAGAGGCTACTATAAATAATAATGTAATGTTTTTGCACTTCAATTTTCCAACTTAATTAGTAGAACTCATATATTGGATGGCGAATAATTCTACAATATGACAAATCATCTCGAACTGTGGCTAAATCTGGTTTTATTCTTGATGATTTATGTCTATCCTATTTTACTCGCATTTGAACTATATATATTGTATATGTTCCTCCTAAATTTGGGACAAATAAATACAGTTTTCGTGACCAAAACTTATTAGAAATTCCACACCCTAGCCATCTTTTGTATGAATATGAATGGATGGATTCATCTAAAAAATTGACACCGATTTTTATTCAACCTATAGGATCGCTATTAATGTGATATGGAGATTTATCATGATATGAATTTATATTTTTATGTATGTGTTTTTTCTTATTTATATTCTAATTTGAATAGATTTTGGTATATCTCCGACTTTGGGGAACATGCTCAAAACATATGCCGCATAATCTCATGGATGTCGAAATGCCTAGTAGATAGCTACTTGGGAGAATTTGGACTTTGTCGTGTCGTGTTTCGCAATAGCTATTTGGGTGTTATGTGGAAATCATAGAGACGATTGTGCATTTTAATTTCTTTGCGAGGTCTTTCTGTAAATGTAGACCCGCCGTTGTTCTAAGGGCATGTTTGTTTGGATTGTGGCTGGCTGGCTGTGCAGAGAAAGCTGCTGTGCAGGAAAAGATGTTGCGCAGGAAAAGCTGCTGTTTCAAATTTCAGTGTTTGGCAGTCTGGCTGAATTGTCTGAAATACCCACAACTTCAAGAACATTACTATTTTTTGTTACTATATAAAACATATACGAGTTTTACTTAATTTTCGGCATGGAATCAGTTTATGGAAAATTATATTTGAAAATCATATTTGGTTAGGACGGTCTAATACCAGATTTACACCGTTCAGCAAGCACAACGCCAGGCTCTTAATTCGTATTCAGAGGCTGCGTAGGTAGCTAGCTTTGCTAGTTCGTTTCATCCAAGCAAGCGAAAATACGAAAAGTGTATTTGACACATGAGCACTAGTGCTCCTGATTTTTAAAAATCAAACCTTTTGAATTTGAAAAAATATGAAATTAAATACCCACATACATATAAATATTCTGAAGGTACGTTAGAAATTTTGAAGAAAAATATGTTATTTTTTAAGCTATACAAAAAGACAAAATTCCCAAACATATATCTCTATACGTAGCCACAAATTTGTTATTTTCCTGTAGCTCAAAATACAATACAATTTCTACCGAAACTTTGCATAATTATTCAGAATATGTGTATGTATTCATGGAATAAATGTAATATTTTTTTGAAATGCAAAAAATTCAATTTTTAAATATTTTAAAAACTGAGAGCACTGGTGCTCATGTGCACCAAATTTGCTTCCGTGAAAATAACTATGTAAAAGAAATTAGAGATCGGCGCCAGCGACAAAACATGGATTTCTCCCAGGAAGAGCACGCATCCACCGCTTGCTGTTCGCTCCAGCGCATGCTCTGCCACATGCCTGTCGCTTGTGCCGGTCGCCTTTCTGCTGCTCCCGTGCCTGCCGCTTGCGCCAACCGCCGGCTGCCTGCCTGCTGCTTGGCTCGCTCTGGTTCTGTGCTTGACGCGCTCGATCTGGGAGGCCGGGAATGAGACAAGGACAGTGAGAACGAGCCGGAAATGGAGGGGAACATCGGACGCGGAGGGTCACGGGCGCTGTGGTGGCGGCGGGCGGCGGCCTAATTTGGGGTTGGCGGCGCGTACGGGTCAAACCCTTGGGCGGCTCTCCCTTCTGTGCTGAAAAAACGATTCGGTTTGCGGGTGGCAATCATTCGTAAATACTCCAAACGAAATGGATAAATGCAAATAAAGGTTTGCGTGTTAGTGGAAAATGTCAGCGACCAGGAGGGCGACGAGGCTGACAGCACGCAAGGAAGCTCACCAAGGCCAAGGCCCAGAAGAGAAAGGCGGCCCGCTACGCGCTACGCGGGGAACGAGTGGGACACTAGGACTTGACCACGTCGTCATCTCGCCTATAAGTAGTGTTGCGTGCGTAAGAGGAAGACATGCGTTGTAATGTTATGTTAACCGGCTGTGCCGGAGGATCTGCTCGGGGGTGGTTGGGTGGTTAAATCGAGCAAATATAACAATTTCCTTGCGTTGATCCTTGCTTCTCCTCTGATCCGTGGAGTGAGAGTAGTTGTAGTTTACAATTGGTAATCAGAGCCAGGTTCAAAAATTTTTCCCCAGTTCTAGATCTGGAGTTATCCACCCACACCCACGCCACTCGTTTCTCCATTCGCCGCCGATCCGAGGTGATGGATGAGATCTCGCCGGAGTCACGAGCTCTCTATGAGCTCTTGAAGGCCGACACGGCCGAGGAGTACGAGCGCCGCTTCGTCCACTACAAGAAGGAGGTTCTCGACGCGTTCCAGCCTTTCGTCGTCGACACCCGTGCCCAGCTCAAGACCGTCGACGCCGGTATGGCCACACTTTCCCAGGATCTGGCGGGCGTCAAGGCCCATCTTGGCGGGGAGCTTGACGCCGTCCGCACCACCCTCAGTTCCGAGATCGCGCAACTCGCAGCAGCGATCGACGGCATCTCCCGCGCCGATTCCTCCACACGGGCGCGTGATCCCTCCGCTCCGCATCACCTCGAGCCTGGAGGAGGCACCGCCGGCCCGGATGGGCACCGCAGGACGTTCGACAGCCGGGGGACGGTATGTGTTAACCACATATCTCCTCCGGGAGGAGGTATGCGATCTGATTCCTTCCTCCCTGGATCTTCATCGTCCCGTTACAATCCACCTCAGAATACTGACTTGCAACACTCTCCGCGCGTGGATCTGCCGCAATTTGACGGATCCAACCCCAAATTATGGCAATGACGCTGTGAGGATTATTTCCATCGATGGCAGACACCGACGACGCTCTGGGTTTCTTCCGCATCGGATAAGTTTGTTGGGGCAGCAGCAACGTGGTTGGACTCTTATCTGCATCAACACCGTCAGTCAGTTTGGACAGAGTTTGTGGCAGCAGTGTTGGCACGATTTTGCCGTAATCAACATGCTATTCTCGTCAGGCGCTTGATTCATATTGGGCAGATTACCACAGTGGAGGATTATGTGTCTCCATTCTCAGCTCTTATGGATCAGATCAGTGCTTATGAAGTGCATCCGGATCCCGTACACTACACCACCAAGTTCATTGACGGTCTGCAGCCCGGTGTTCGTATCCTTGTTGCTATTCAGCAACCGCGTGACCTCGACACGGCTTATTCTCTGGCGTTACTATATGAGGAACTTGGCGAGGAATGTGGTCCTACAGTGGCTGGTCCTCCATCATATTTACCACCTCGAAGGACAGCATATTCCCCTGCCAGTTCGCAAGCACCACCTCCACCACCAGCTCGTTGGGTTTCACCGAAGGTCGAGGCGAAGAAGAATGCTGAGCACCAACAGTCAGCTACGGAGAACAAATGGCAGAGTCTCCGAGCCTATCGGAGAGCGAAGAATTTGTGCTTCCCTTGTGGAGAGAAGTACCACCGAGACCACCAATGTAAGAACACTGTGCAGCTCCACGTCGTTCAGGAAATGGTGGAATACATGCAGTCCAGTAACCAGGAAGAACTAGAGGACGCTAGTACAGAGGAAAATGAACAAGACCCACACCTGATGATGTTGTCAGCAGCAGCCCTCGACACGTCGATGACAGTTCCTAGAACAATGCTACTCAAGGTTGAAATCCAAGGCCAATTCCTTTTATTCCTTGTGGATTCGGGCAGTTCCTCTTGCTTCATCGACAGACAGAAGGCAGAAGGAATGTGTGGCAGAATGGCACTTCCTCGCACGATGAAGGTCAAGGTAGCTGGTGGAGCAAGGTTGCCTTGCTGTGAATATTTTCCAGCACTCACTTGGACAGCTCAAGGAACTGAATTTCAAGATGATTTCAAGGTATTGGAATTGGGCAGTTACGATGGTATCATTGGCCTGGACTGGTTGGGAAAGTATAGTCCCATGTTTACTCACTGGAGCCAGGGATGGATCGCTGTTCCAAAGAATGGCAAGCTGGTTGTTCTGCAGGGTGAAGGAGACCATCTGTGTACGCATGCAATTATCGAGTTGAACTTGGTCCATGAGACTCCGAAAACTGAGCCTGCTCCTATTCCATCAGAGGTTCAGGCATTGTTAGATCGGTTCAGTCCCGTGTTTGCTACACCTGAAGGGTTACCACCCAGGCAACAGTATGACCACCACATTCCCTTGATACCAGGTGCTAGGCCAATTTCTATGCGGCCATACCGAGTGGTACCAGAATTAAAAACAGAAATAGAGAAGCAGGTTAAGGAGCTACTCGATCAGGGTGTAATTCAGCTAAGCACTAGCCCCTTTGGATCCCCAGTTCTCTTGGTAAAGAAAGGGGATAAGACATGGCGCTTGGTCGTCGATTACCGGCACCTCAATGCTTTAACAGTCAAGGGTAAATACCCATTGCCAGTCATCGACGAGTTACTTGATGAGCTCGCTGGTTCTCGCTGGTTCTCCAAGCTGGATTTAAAAGCTGGTTATCACCAAATTCGTCTCGCTCCCGGTGAAGAACACAAGACTGCGTTTCAGACTCACAATGGTCACTATGAGGTTCGAGTGATGGCATTCGGCTTGACTGGAGCACCGGCGACTTTTCAGCATGCAATGAATGCCACTCTGGCGCCAGTGCTCCGCAAATTCGCTCTAGTTTTCTTTGACGATATCTTAATATATACAGCAAGAACTACTCTGACCACCTGCAGCACTTGGAAGCTGTCCTGCAGATCTTATAGCGCGACCAGTGGCAAGTGAAATTGTCGAAGTGCGCCTTTGCACAGGAACAAGTGCATTACTTAGGACATGTAATTTCGGCAGCTGGAGTAGCAACCGACCCTGCGAAAATTCAGTCAGTTGACTCCTGGCCAGTACCCCAAAACTTGAAGGAATTGAGGGGATTCCTGGGGCTCACAGGTTATTACAGGAAATTCATCAAACACTATGCAGTTATCAGCCAGCCACTGACACAGTTGCTGCGTAAGGGTGCTCTATTCCTTTGGACAGGTGATGCAGAAGTAGCTTTCCAAGCTCTCAAGCAAGCGCTGATCACTGCACCAGTCTTGGCTCTACCCAGTTTCACGGAGCAGTTCGTCATCGAAATAGATGCCTGTGATGTGGGAATTGGGGCAGTTCTGTCACAGTCAGGGCACCCCCTTGCTTATGTCAGTCGTGCTCTTGGACCTAGGAACAGGGGTTTGTCTGTGTATGAGAAGGAGTACTTGGCTATCCTTCTGGCAGTTCAGCAGTGGCGACCATATCTCCAGATTGGTGAGTTCCTCATCAGAACTGATCACAAAAGTTTGTCCCACCTCACAGACCAGCGGCTCCACACTGACTGGCAACAAAAAGTTCTCACAAAGCTGATGGGCCTCCAGTACAAAATCCTCTACAAAAAGGGAATCCTTAATGCTGCAGCTGATGCTTTGTCAAGGAAGCCGCCAGATAGTTCACAGCTGATGACAGTTACAACGGTGCAGCCCACCTGGCTTGCAGAAGTACAAACCAGCTACGATGAGGACGCTCATGCTCAGAATCTCTTACAGAAGCTGGCAAAAGCGCCATTAGCAGATGAGCACTATACCCTCGACCATGGCATCCTCCGGTATCAAGGAAGGATCTGGGTTGGCAAGGATGAGCAGCTGCAGACTCGCATTATCTCAGCTTTCCATGACAGCCCACAAGGGGGGCACTCTGGCTTCCCAGTCACCTATCGTCGCTTGATCGCCCTGTTCAAATGGCCCACAATGAAGCACATGACTCGTGAATACGTGCGCTCTTGCCGTACCTGTCAACAAGATAAGCCAGAACGTATACCACCAGCCGGGCTCCTGCAACCTCTACCAATTCCATCAGATCCTTGGGAAACTGCTAAAATGGATTTCATTGATGGGTTGCCTACATCCAGACAATACAATTGTCTCTTGGTGGTCGTGGATAAGCTTACCAAGTACGCCCACTTTATTCCAGTTCGACACCCCTACAATGCTGGCAAGATCGCAGAAGTATTTGTCGACAACGTGTACCGCCTCCATGGTATGCCGCAGAACCTCATTTCGGACCGTGACCCCGTTTTCACCAGCCAGTTCTGGCAGTCTGTGTTCAAAGCCACTGGTACGAACTTAAAAATGAGCACCGTTAATCATCCCGAGACAGATGGGCAAACGGAACGGGTGAATCAGTCTGTTGAATGCTATCTCAGGTGTTTCATTAGTGCGCACCCGCAGCATTGGGCCAAATGGATTTATCTTTGTGAATTCTGGTACAACACCAACTGGCATGCTTCATTAGGTAAATCACCATTCGAGTTGCTGTACGGCCGCCAGCCCCGTTATTTTGCCATCACGGCTACCGATTCTATTGCCTCTGGGGATACGAATGAGTGGTTACAGGAACGTGTGGTCATTCTGAACTCAGTGAGACAGCACTTGTTGAGAATGCAGCAGCGTATGAATACGCAGGCTGATAAGCATTGGACAGAAAGAGAGTTCGCTGTGGGGGAAGAGGTGTTCCTTAAGCTCCAGCCCTACATCCAATCTTCTGTAGCTCGACGGGCGAATCAGAAACTCGCCTTCAAGTTCTTCGGCCCTTACCAGATTATGGAGCGCGTTGGCAAAGTCGCCTACAAACTGAAGTTGCCAGAATCAAGCCGTGTTCACCCAGTGTTCCATGTGTCTCAGCTGAAACCCTGCATTGGACCGCCACGACAGGTACTACCCCAGCTTCCCTCTCGTGATGATCTGTTCAGATTTCCTGTTCGTATCCTCTAGCAGCGTGCGAGGCAGGTTGGACACCGGACCATAGCTCAGGTCCTCGTGCAATGGAGTGACTTGCCAGCGGCACAGGCGACCTGGGAGGATCGTAACTCGCTCCAGCAGCAATTCCCGGCAGCCCCTGCTTGGGGACAAGCAGGTTCTCAACAGCGGGGGATTGTCAGCGACCAGGAGGGCGACGAGGCTGACAGCACGCAAGGAAGCTCACCAAGGCCAAGGCCCAGAAGAGAAAGGCGGCCCGCTACGCGCTACGCGGGGAACGAGTGGGACACTAGGACTTGACCACGTCGTCATCTCGCCTATAAGTAGTGTTGCGTGCGTAAGAGGAAGACATGCGTTGTAATGTTATGTTAACCGGCTGTGCCGGAGGATCTGCTCGGGGGTGGTTGGGTGGTTAAATCGAGCAAATATAACAATTTCCTTGCGTTGATCCTTGCTTCTCCTCTGATCCGTGGAGTGAGAGTAGTTGTAGTTTACAGAAAAGCTGCGGGAAGCACCTCAAAGCACCTCAAAACGTGCTTCTCCATCTTTGCCTATTAGGTGCTTTGGCTTTGGCAAAAAGCTACCTCTCAAAGCTACTCGTTTGTTTGGATTTGCTGGCTTTTGCTTTTAGAAAGCTGAAAAAGCTCAAACAAACACTCCCTAATGCCTACTCCAGGTTCTTCGAGGACCTTGTGTGTGTTTGTGTGTGTGAGAGAAATTCTAGGGCGAAGCGGGAGACATGCACTATTAGAAAAAGACCCTTTAGTCTCGGGTCGTAAGGGGCTTTAGTCCCAGTTGTGCAACCGGGACTAAAGGGTCGCGACGAAAGACCCCCCCCCTTTAGTCCCGATTGCTTACGAACCGGGACTAAAGGCCCATCCACGTGGTTCCACGCGCCGGGCGAAAATATCTCCAGATTATGTAATTTTTTTTATTTTTTCACTCCATTTTTTTCTATTTTTTCGGTTTCTATTATTACCGTTATTTGCATAGTTTAGTCTATATCTCTAACTACACTTATCTCTACTCAAATTACTTACTCGTGGTCACACTTCCCGCTCGGTCACCCATCCTCCCACACTAGCACGCTTAACTTCCGAGTTCCGTTCCGTCCCGCATCCAAGTGCTTCGCGCGCATGTATGTGATACTAGTATCATATCAATCCAATTAACATAAGTGTCGATGTCACATTTATTTATTGTTTGAATTTCAAATAATTCTTTTAATAAACAAAAGTAATGATGCAATAATGAACTTGAATAAATGAATAAACATTAACTTTTAAATTTGTATTTTTTAATTTTTTTTGCCAAACCTAAAATTTGAAAATCTAAAAATTGGGTAAAAGTAATAGTTATCTTTATGCAGGATGCAATTATTAATTTTATTTTTTATAAAAATAAAAATATAAAATCCGTAATTTATAGCAAACACTAAAATCTTCCTACTTTCATATTTTCATTTGGAATTTTGAGAATCTAAAAATTGGCTAACCGGGTAAACCCAGGTGAATTCGGATGTAACTTTTTCCCACGATGATTTTGATATATTATACGTTTTTTTCGACATCATATGCAAAAGTTAATGCAGTTTTACCATTTTTCAAACCATTTTTGTAAAATAAGTGAAAATTAGAATTTCTTAATTTTCCATAATAGTAGGTTGCGTAACATACAAGAATCTCAAAAGATTTTATTTTTTGAATTTTCTATCATTTTATTTTCTATTTTACAGAGTTAAAAAGACGATCCACAGGGGGGGGGGGGTGGTGAAGGGTACCCTTTAGTATCGGTTCGTAACATCAACCGGGACTAAAGAGGCCTGCGCCGGCCGCAACCCACCATAGCCCTTTAGTCCCGGTTGGTGTTACCAACCGAGACTAAAGGGTACCCTTTAGTCACGGGCTGGAGCATTAGTCTCTGTTCACCAGCAGAACCGGGACTAAAGACCCCATTAGTCTCGGGTCAAAATATTTGGGGACTAATGTGTTGGGATGGAAGGCCTTTTTTCTACTAGTGGTGTATCACCTACTATGTATGTCAATTGTGACCCCGTTGACTTTCGTCGGTAGCTCTGCAATTGCTATGCTTGCTCAGGGTAGTCTATAGGGAGGACCGACAACCTCTGAAGAAGTGGCCGGGGCTGGTTTGGTGGTCATGCCACTCTTGGACTTGTTCCAAACAGAAGCAGACAAACCCTAGTCACAGCACACCCTGCACACCCCTCATGTTCCCTCCCCTATCGACCTAGGCCACTCCCTTCAGTCACCTCTCGCATGTGGTCACCCACATGAGGACAACCGCATCCCCCTTCCCTCTGCTGTTCGTGCACGCGAAGCCAGCATGCTATCGACGCTCTCTGAACCTCTCTACCCCTCCTGGACAACTCCCTGGCTCCCCTTTCTCACTCCCCCTCACTGACAGCACTCGGGTGACCCCCAATGGTCACCATGCACGCCGGCATGGACACGGCCATGGTGGCGACCTCACCTCCTCGCGTCTGTGCTCCTGGACGACCTGGACTGTTTGGGAGAGGGTCACGCGCCTCAGAGACAACTTCAACCCCGCCCTCTCCCATCATCCTAGACACCACCGTCGGCGTCGTGTCGCGTCCTTCCGTCGAACGCCTGGCAGACGACATTGCAGCCACCGTGTCTACTCCTTCCTCTCCACTGCCGATGCTCACTCGCGTCCAAATGGTGGCACCGTCGCTCAGACACGTAGCTCGCCGCCCCTCTCGACCAATCCAACGCTGCATCCTCCATTCTCTCCCTCGCCGGACCTGGTGCACCGTTGAATGGATCGTAGCAGACAAGAGGGGGGTGAGTGGACGCTACACAAAGTTTAAGTATATTTCAATTTTAGTGGTGCGGAAGGTAAAGGTGATAGCTTTAGTAATGGAGATGATCCTAGTATGATCCCATGCAAGTGCAACAAGTAAAGGAAACAAGCATGATAGTAAGAGTAAGGAGCGGGACAACCGGATGGCGCCGAGACGAGGCGAGGTTTGTTTCCCGCAGTTCCTCCCACAAATGGGAGTACGTCTGCGTTGAGGAGGTGCTAGCCTCACACAAGAGGCTAGGCGGCCACACCACGAAGGAATGCCTCACCTTCTTCCTCGAGAGATTTCCACGAAGGGGCTCCCTTCTCCACTAAGACACCGGTGGAGGCGGTGGTTCCTTCACAAGGTTGGCGCGAGCTCCACAACACTAGGAGGCTCCCAACAACCTATGGGGCTAGCACAACACCAAGCTATCCTCCATAGGTGCACTTCCTCCAAGATCCCACCATAGGAACCCTAACTCCAAGATCCACTCAGGACTAGCACAAATTGGTGAAATCTCTCTTGGTAGAACTATAGATCGGGGCCTCCTCCACCACTCCTCAAAATTTGGGCAAGATTGGTTGGATGGTTGGGGAGATCCTCAAGGATTAAGCTCGGCAACAATGGAGAAGAGAGAGAGAGAAGAGATAAAAACGAGCTGGGCAAGAAGGGCTCTTTAAATAGGCCCCCCGAAATCCAACCGTTACCTGCAGTTTTTGCCTAAGCGGTACTACCTCTTTGGTAAGCGGTACTAGCGCTCTGGATTCGAAATCCCCATAGAACTTATCCACGTGGACACATAGCGGTACTACCGCTCGCGGTACCGCTCGAGGTACCGCAATGGCCTCCAGGGCTTACTGGATCCCAAGCGGTACCGAAGCGGTACCACATCGGTACTGCCGTAACTTATGTTACGGTACTTAAGCGGTATCGAGGCGGTACTACCGCTCTCAAGCAGTACTACCGCTCAAGGTACCGCAAAGGTACCGTAACTTGTTCTGTGGGACTTTCGCAGTGTAAGTCTCCAGAGCGGTACCGTTGGGCGGTACCAGCACGGGTAGCGGTACTACCGCTACTGGTACCAGTAGTACTGGTCTGGCAAAAACTGCTTTATCCTCTTTTCCTCTCCAACCATGTCACCTCGCGATACACACACAAAACTAGAAAACCTATAAGCTACGCTCCAGTCCTCCGATCTTGACGTGTCCAGCGAGTTCACCGTGCACTTGCAAATCTATCAAAGATACTATTTGCACACAGTGAGATTATTCAAGTGTTGTCATCAAACACACAAAACACGGGGTTTAGACTTTGCTCTTTCAATCTCCCCCTTTTTGGTGTTTGATGACAACACAAGAATTTTCAATGGCATAAGATATTATGATGAGATTTTATATTTGCAAAAGCTCGACGGAGCTCCCCCTAGACATGTGCATATTTCGAATATGTATTTGAATACAAATGCACACATCCTAGAGACATAACTCCCCCTAGATTTTACAAACTAAGCACATACGCAACAAGGATACTTGACATGTTCATATAGCATATGCACAATATGGAGGCAACACAAGATCATGAAAAGAGTTTTGGGTGAAGTTATCATACCTTTGGCTTGGGAATACCCAAACTCACAACAAGTGCCTCCATAGGGTTGGTGTAGCCACAAGAAGAGATAAGCAACGAGGACCAAAAGGCTACAACAACGAAAGTCCCCATGCAGAAACCCATCCTAATAGGCAACTTCTCCCCCTTTGGCATCGGAACACCAAAAAGGAGGATAAGCAAACCAAAAAGGACGGTAAGGAAATACACAACCAAGCTTGCAAAAACCAACAAGCAAAACAAAGCTTGGATGAGACTCCCCAAATACATGGAGAAAAAAAAGACAACAAAAGAAGAAGGACAAAACAAAGTCACAAAGAAATAAGAAGAACCAAAAACTCCTCAAGGAGGAGGTTGGTGGCCGAAGCCACCGTGTAAGAGTATAGTAGTGTGAAGTCGCATAGATGTATCTACGACTCACAGATACAACTCAACATGAAGCTCATTAGTCACTTATTTGAAAAATAGCATATGTTTTGGATTTCTTTATGCATTATGGGGGGAGGGATAGCTCAATAAGTTTAAACCGCACTCCCCCTATGTTCATGCGTGCTCTTCATCTAGACATATAGTTAAAGAGTGGTATGTGCGCACGATGGTCAACCGAAGTTTGATGGATCAATGATATTTAGCTCATGCCTCAACTCAATGAAACGCTTCTCATCTAAGGGCTTCGTGAAGATGTCCGCCAATTGCTCCTTGGTACCAATGAAGGATAGAACAATATCTATGCGATCTATCTGATCCCGGATGAAGTGGTTCCTTATCTCAATGTACTTCGTCTTGCCATGAAGAACTGGATTGTAGGCGATCTTGATTGTGCTCTCATTGTCACACAAAAGAGGCACCTTGCTATACTCGAGTCCATAATCCCGCAAGGTTTGCCTCATCCATAAGATTTGAGCACAACTACTCGCCGCGGCAACATACTCGGCTTCCGCGGTAGAGACGGAGACACAATTTTGCTTCTTTGAGGACCAACACACCAAGGATCTTCCAAGAAAGTGACAAGCTCCGGATGTAGACTTCCTATCCACCTTGTCGCCCGCCCAATCGAAGTCGGTGAAGCCAACCAATGAGAAGTCTGTGTCCCTTGGGTACCATATTCCGAAGTGTGGGGTATCAACTAAATATCGAAAGATCCTATTTACCACCACAATGTGGCTTTCCTTCGGACTTGCTTGAAACCGTGTACACATACCGACGCTTAACCATTATGTCCGGACGAGAAGCACAAAGGTAAAGAAGCGAACCTATCATCGAACGGTAGAGCTTGGGATCCACCGCCTTGTCGGACTCATCAAGGGAGAGTTGACATTTGAGATGCATCAGAGTTCCAATACCCTTGGCGTCCTTCATGCCAAAGTGCTTGAGCATGTCTTGGAGGTATTTTGCTTGATTGATGAAGGTGCCTTGTCGCATTTGCTTGATCTCAAACCCAAGGAAGTACTTGAGTTCACCCATCATCAACATCTCAAACCTATTAGTCATAAACTTCGCAAACTCATCATTGAACTTTGTGTTAGTTGAGCCAAATATGATGTCATCTACATAAAGTTGGCATATGAAGAGCTCCCCATTGAATTTCTTAGTAAAAAGAGTGGGATCAATTTTCCCCACTTCGAAACCACGGTCTACAAGCAACTCCTTTAGATGCTCATACCAAGCTGTAGGAGCTTGTTTGAGACCATATAGGCCCTTTTTGAGCTTGAAGACATGGTCCGGGAAATGGGGGTCCTCGAACCCCGGGGGTTGCTTCACATATACCTCCTCATGTAAAGGACCATTAAGAAAAGCACTCTTAACATCCATTTGTTGTAGCTTCAAGCCATGGTGAGCGGCAAAGGCCAAAAGGATACGGATGTACTCAAGCCTTGCAACGGGTGCAAAGGTTTCGCCAAAGTCCACGTCTTCAACTTGAGAATAGCCTTGTGCCCCCAATCTTGCTTTGTTGCGGATGACGATGCCGTGTTCATCTTGCTTGTTCTTCAAAACCCATTTGGTGCCGCTAACATTGCGGTAATGATCGGGTCGCTTCATGAGAGTCCACACATCATTCCTTTTGAAGTTGTTGAGTTCCTCTTGCATTGCTATCAACCAATCGGGATCTTCAAGCGCATCGTTAACCTTGAGTGGTTCTACCATAGAGACAAAGGCGTGGTGCTTACAAAAGTTTGCTAGTTGCCTCCGGGTGGTTACTTTGCTCTTTAAATCACCAATGACATTACATAAGGAATGAAACTTGAGGCTCAAATGTCTTGAAGTAGGATCTTCACGGCGAGTATCATCCATAGGAGTAGATTCTTGTGAGTATTCTTGGCCTTCATCATGGTTTAGATCCTCGCCTTGACCTTCATTGTTGTTGGGTGGGGCATCATCATCATCATCATCATCATGAGGGCCGAACGACTCGGGGGTATTGGGTATAGGAGTATCCATAGAGATTGTCCCCGAGCCATTTGGTGAAGAACTTGAAGCTTGACCTTGGTCACTTGATGTTGGTTGTTGAGGTAGATGAGCTTGCAGTAGTTGTTGATGTTGTTCTTGAGTTTGTTGAGGTAGGCTTGCACTTGATTGTTGTTGTTGTTGTTGTTGTTGTTGTTGTTTATGTTGAACTTGAGGTTGTTGTAGAGGTTGGATTGCACTTGTATGATCAACGGAAGAAGCTTGGCCTTGTGGTCTAGATGGCTCCACTTGGGTGGAACTTGGTCCTTCCCCGGTACTCATAGAAGGTAGCTCTTGAGGTCGTCGAATGCCAACACCCATCCTTCCTATGTCATCCGGGGGAATTGCATCTCCTTTCTCACAAGAAGCACTTCGCTCCTCCAAAGATCAATCATCTTCATCGAATGTCACATCACAAGATTCTACAACTCGCCCATCTGACTTGTTGAAGACTCTATAGGCGTGAGAATCTGTAGCATAGCCAACAAAGATTCCTTGTTGAGCTCTTGAATCAAACTTGGATAGACGTGTGTCCTTGACAAGCACATAGCATTTGCATCCGAGGACCTTGAAGTATGACACATTGGGCTTGTTGCCGGTGAGAATCTCATATGGTGTCTTCTCTAGACCCTTACGAAAGTAGAGGCGATTAGTAGCATGGCATGCGGTAGAGATAGCTTCCTCCCAAAAGTTATAGTTGGACTTGCACCCCATCATCATTGTTCGAGCGGCTTCGATCAAGGTTCGATTCTTCCTTTCGGCGACCCCATTTTGTTGGGGAGTATATGGCGAGGAGTATTGATGTTGGATTCCTTCTTCGCCGAGGAAGTCATCCAAGGTGTAGTTCTTGAACTGTGTTCCATTGTCGCTCCTTGTTGCGAGGATCGTGGCGTTGTACTTGCCTTGAAATTGATTGGAAAACTCCATCATGGCCCGTTGAGTCTCACTCTTGTACTTGAAGAAGAATACCCAACAATAACGTGAATAGTCATCAACAATGATGAGGCAATACTTCTGCCCTCAAGACTTTCATGAGACGGTGGACCGAAGAGATCAACATGTAGGAGCTCCAAGAATGTTGTGGTAGAGATGATCGTCTTGGCCTTGTGAGGAGCTACATGCATTTTTCCTTGTACGCAAGCCCTACAAACATGATCTTTGCAAAAGGAAACATCTTCTTTTAGTCCGAGAATGTGGCCACCCTTGTGGAGACTTTGCAAATTCCTCATGTTGACATGGGCTAGTCGGCGATGCCATAACCAACCCTTGTCACCTTTAGCGAATAGGCAAAGAGCGGAAGACGTTGTCTTTCTGGAGAAATCAACAACATACAACCCGCTCTCTACATATCCAACAAAGGCTACACGGAATGTATTGCTCTACAAGAGGACCACCATATGTTCATCGAAAAATGTACATAGACCCATACGAGCAATTGTATGAACAAAAAGTAGATTGTAACCAAGGGTCTCGACCAGGAGGACATTCACAAGTGAAATGTCAGGTGTTACCACCACTTTGCTAAGACCCAAAACCTTTGAGCATGTGTTGTCGCCATATAAAACGGTAGAGTGAGATGGCTCGAGGTCGACAACAATTTCCTTGCTTCCGGTCATATGACTTGTGGCTCCACTATCAACCACCCATTTAGCACCACCGGAAGCATAGTCCTACAAGGAATCAAGTCTTGGATTTAGGTACCCATTTTTCAATGGTTCCTATCATGTTAGTAACAAGGGGTTTGGGAACCCAAATAGTCCAATCAACATTGTCCTCTTGAGGACCAATAAAGCGAGCACAAATATGTCCATAGTAATCAACTAAAAGAACATGAGAAGGGTTGTTAGAGCTGGCGAAACCCTTGATGGTGGAGTCGGGTACTCCATCCCTTCTTGAGTTAGGGTTGCCTTCCTCATGGTTGATCTCCATGTTCTCCGTGTCATTCTTCTTCTTGGTCCTCCTACTTCTCTTCCTCTTTGGCTTGGTGTTGCGGTCTGAAACCCACCGGCGAGCAGCGACGGGCAACACAGTAGAGCCGGGAGGCTCCCAGGACTGCGGCTGGCCCTAGTCCCTCTGAGCGACGGCCCGCAAAGACTCGGCACGCACGTCCAATGCTGGTGCAAGGGCGTGCCACCTGACCTATACCTGGTCAGGAAGGTGATGGATGTGCCTCGCTTAGTTTCCTGCATGGCATACACGTAAACATTAAATACGAGCCTCGATCGGCTCTCAGGTTGTCCTGTGAATCGGCTCAAAGAGCCGATCCACCCATGATCCGTACGAGGTGTACGAATATATGGTGGTCCTGCTTGATCAAAATAAAGCTAAAACGACCTACTACGATCTAGGGTTTTCACCACATAATCGGAACATCCTACTCGTGATTGAGCCTGGCGGCCACGCACGGTGATCGTAAACCGACCCTAGACAAGGCCTAAAAACCAACACGAGGTTGATCCCCGGAACATCCTGTCTAGGGCTAGCAAACTACACCCTACGCGCCACTGGATCCTTCAACCCGTTTGTAAGGCCTAACTATGCGGATATTAAACTAATCCTTGAAGAACAAGGAGCAATCATAACGGATCGGATCTACTAAATAATGATCAAGCGGGGTGCCGCCCTTACACCTAAGATAGGTGTAAGGGCGGCTAGACGTATAAGGGTTGCACAACGACGGCATATGATACGATGAACAATGCTAACCCTAACACGTCTAAGATAACTACGTTGCTCGCCATCAAAAAGGCTTCAGTACGAGCAATGCATGAACAGCGGATAAACGTGTACTGCCTAGATCGCAAGATGCGATCTAGGCAGCATGATGCTTACCCGGAAGAAACCCTCGAGACAAGGGAGTTGGCGATGCGCCTAGATTGGTTTGTGGTGAATGTGATTGTTGTTTATTTTTTATAAACCCTAGATACATATTTATAGTCCGTAGACTTTCTAACGTGGGAATAATCCCAACCGGGCACGAGCCAAACTCTACCTAATCGACACGTATCCTACTATATTACAGATACACGGGAAACTAGCCCAAACTTTGCATATAAGGCCGATTCATGTATTCCTTCCATGTATGTTCTTCAAGCCCATCTTTAATCGCGGCCCACCTCTGATCCGGTCAGATTCTGGTGATAACACATGCCCCCCTGGTTTTGGAAATGACAATTCCAAAATCATTCTGTTTTTTCCTTAGTCGGGTCATGTCGTGGCAGAGCAGAACCGTCACAGTATTCTTCATCATGATGCCCTGCCTTCTCAACTTCTCCGCAAGATTTGATAGCTTTAGCATCACTTCCTCGGAAACTGTAATGGCATTAAATCTCCACTAGGCTCCCCCTTATTTAACTGTGCCGACCGATTCGCCTCTTCATCCCCCTCCTCTGTTTTAGCTATCGGCACCGAAAAACCCTCTCTCCCTGTAGAAATGTCTTCTTCTTCCTCCGTCTCCTGCGGCCTCTCTTTCCAATCTTCTTCCTCAAGCGAGCCGATGTCAGAGCCAGAGTGGGACTTCGACTTCGTGCCAGATGGCCCACCAGAAGCCCTCGTCGGATCAGATGGCGACCTGCCCCTGACTGATGGGGAGGGCGACCTCCAGTTCCTCATTGAAGGTGAACTGGAGAGCCAGAGCGAGGATGACCTCCACTCCTGGGGGAACCCCACTTCCTCCGATAAGGAGGAGGAAGAGGAAGACGAGGAAGAAGAGGAGGAACAGGAAGAAGAGGAGGAAGACGACTCCTCCTCCTCCACTGGGTACCCGCCGGCGAAGCGCTTCCGCGCTTGGGCGGACAGTGAAGATGATGATGATGACGAGGAGGAAGAAGCTCCGGCCGAGGGCTGGGGCAGCAGCGACGAGGAGTTCTCCGGAAGCAGCGCCGGCGGCAGCTACGATGCCGACGACGAGGGCAGCGAGGATTAGTAGAGTAGGATCAGTAGTACTTCGAGCAATCGGCTCTTCTTTTGTTCCCCCTTTCTTGAGCAATCGGCTCTTCATTGTAAAAAACCCTCCTTTTATTAATGAAGAAGTATTTCCAATCAACTTTTTGCCGATAGTCAAAGTCAAACGATCTCCCAAAAGAGCCGATGGCATCGCATCGGTCTCTACCATAAAAACACGAGTAAGGCCGACCCAGCTGCCCCTCCAAACGGTAACCTGCGACCTCCATCTGAGAAAGCAAACTCAGATCCCCAATCGCTGCCTGAGCAGTTCCAACTCACGGCCACCCGCATCCCAGATCTCGACCGCGCCGCCCCAACTCTACAGCGCCTCCAATGGCGGAATCATCCAATACCAACGCCATGGTCTCCGGTCTGAAGGTAATCTTTAACCTCCTCTCGCCATTCGAATCAACGTTAGTATTAATAGCAAACACCTGAATTAATGTTCTGTTCCGTTATTAATCTTAGGTTTCAGACATCCTACTGCCACATCCTTCTCTCGCAAATTCTATGTGCCTCGGTCCCCGTTCTTCCGAGAGTTCCGCTCTCTTAATTTCATGTGAGGCTAACAGAATCCCCTTCGTGAACCAGAACTTAGATCTGTCTTCCTGGGCCGACTGCCTGCGAGCCTGGCCTAATCCTCCTGAGGGTTGGGTGGCATGGTACAATAGAGTACCAAAACCCACTATGCCACCTAGGAAGCCATAGGGATAGCCGACGCCTTGTCATTATCATTGTCTCCCCTTGAAAAGAATGAAAATATTCTGAAAACCATCGGCTACTTCTGGTCTGATGCACTGAACTGCTTCATGTTTGGCCATGGCCCTATGACACCAACTCTGCTGGATGTGGCCATGATCATAGGCCTAGACATTGCATCCCCAAGCCCTTGTGCATTCAAGCTGCCGAAAGTCCCTTTCACCCTTTCCTCTAAAAAGAATGTACCAGCTGGGGTGCCTACCTCAACCATTATATGAAAACCAAGGGCCCTGTGACAGAGAGAGAACACACAGCCTTCCTGAACTTCTGGTTGGAGCACTTCATATTCTGTGGCCCATCACTCGCCCCTACCAAGAATTACCTTTCCCTGGCCTATGAACTTGCCAAAGGCACCCAACTTGGCCTCGGCAAACTGTTTCTTGGAGAGGTCTATCGATCTCTTCAACTGATGTCTGTCAAACTGTTCTCTCAAAAGACAGTTAAAACTGGAGGCCCCTGGTGGTTTATTCAGTTATGGGCTCAGCTGTACTTTCAGAACCAGATCCCAGACTTCCCACCTTTGGCCACCTGCACCTTCCCAGATGCTAATGGAAAGGAGATCCGATGCACCAGCTATGGCCAAGCTTTGTATGGTCTCCCAGGCAGCAGGCTGATCCCTAAGGAAGCAGCAGGGTGGTTCAAGATTTTCTTCCAAGGTTTGGACAACCCCCTGTTCTTTCCTTATACTGAATCGGAGAACTTTGAGAACCCAGTCTCCTTCCGATTGGATAACTTTGCCGATGACGCTAGCACCCGGCATTTGTACTCTATCATGATTCGTCCTTGATTTCTCCCAGTTGGCATGAGTACCTCAAATCGGATCATCAAGCCTGGTTATGAGTCTTACCAACCGGTAGTAGTAGCCCGACAGCTTGGTCTCGGGCAGGTGCCTCCACACTTCTTCCTACACCACCTGACAGCAAGCAGAGCTGAACTGCCTGACATCCTCACTGGCCAAAGGTGCTATACCTTCTTTGATGCTCTGGCCATTCCAATTCCCCACAACCTCCATTTCACCTTCACTACCGATGGTTTCGAGACTTGGTGGTCCATGTGGAAGACCCATGCCTTCAGAAGAGCTCTAGGACCGCTGCTGAGACAACTTGATGCCGAGTATGACGTTCCTGCAGACCAGGGACCATTACCTATAAATTTCTTGCAATGGCTTATGCTGATTGTCTGTAACCTGACTCCATCTCCTGGTAGCAACAAGATGGCCCAGATCCCACGCAAGCCGATGGATCCCCCTTCGAATTCCTTCCTCCAGCCCCAGTGGTTCTCTTCTGCCAGAGCTCGCCTCCCCTGAAGAAAGTCATAATGCAGAGTCAGCCGATTTCACCGAAATCGGCTCCCAAGAGTAAAGCATCTTCGGGGCCAGTTGCCCCCCGAGCCTCAACTCAGGCGAGGACGGCAGTGAGGAAGGTGGCTGCCAGAAAGACCCTAAAGCGCAAAGCTCCTGCCCAAGAAAGCTTGCATGTAAGTTGACTTGTGCCCTGTCCACATTTATCTGCTTTCCCAGTCTTTTGCAACATGCTTGTACTTCTTTCTACAGACTTCCACCGAAGAGAACTCCAGCGGGGATGTAGAGTCCAGCCAGAGGGATTCGAACTCCGGCAACTCCGAGAGGTCGACCACACAGAGCCAGACGGCCTCGCCAGCGCCGGCTTCTAAGAAAAGGTCGATTCCCGAGCCTCCTGCTCCCCAAGCCCCGATCAAATCAGGGTCACGCGTGAAGCGTCGATGCGTCAAAAGGGCTCGCAAAGACCCACGAGTTTCTCCATCAAGCCAGGAGCTCTCAAATGTAATTATCTCCCTGGTTTATATTTCATGCTAACCCGTTGCCACTTGGATCGGCTAATTACTTCCTTTTGCAGACCAATGATACCTCTAGCGGAGACGTCGAGGAGGTACTGATGTCGTCCGCCATGCTGGACCTAGCCACCTCGACGATCGTGGCTGACCAAGTGGCTAACCTAGCCAAGTTCATGGAAAAGCCGATTATCACAACATCGGCTGCTCTTCCTACCTTGGGAGAGGTACACCCCACTTCCTTGGCTCTATCACTTTCTTCGTTGTATACTAACACCACTTTTGTTCGTCTTGTCAGGGTTGTGATCTCTCAAGCTTGCTGACGTTCGATCCTGAATCCATCGAACCAACTACTTCCAAGGCAGGTGAAGAGCCCAGTCCTAGCACGGTCCATGGTCCACTCCATCGTCTCAAGGATTTGCTCTCTTCCTCAATTGAGACCCTGGTCGAAAATTCCGAGGAAGTCAAAGGCATCCTCGAAGATATCCAGCCCCATCTCCCTATGACACTGCAAGTGAAGCTTTGGCCAGCTGTGACTCTGTCGGTCTTCAAGTCAAGGGTGCAGTCGGCTCACCAAAGGATTAATCTTCGCCACACCCAGCTTCCATTGAGAGCCAATATTGCAGACAAGTGTCAATGGCTCAACGAGAAGAAGGCTGCTTTAGACGCCAAAACTGACACTTCTGCCAACAGTGCCGAACTCGGGACCCTGCGTAAGGAACTGGAGAACCTTGAAGAGAGGGTCAGGGTGACCAAGCAGCTTATCCAAGACAAGGAAGCCCTTATTGCCCGCTTTCAAGAGGAAGCAAAGGGCCTCACAGCCGATCTGAAGACCGATCTGGCTGAAATTCGTACCCTGAGCAGTCAGCTGGTGATGGGCAAAGACGAGGACGACGAGGCTGAGATCGCCGAGGTGGATCGCATCCGTGCTGACACCCTTCACGCCCTCAGCGCGTTTCTTCAGTAGAACCTTTCTGTATAAAACTGTCAAATGTTTTGCTGAACTTGTACCTCTAGAGTCGATGACTGTGCGTCAGCTCTTTACCGTCTGAAGTCGATGTCTCTGCATCGGCTGTACTTGTTACATTTTTTTTACTGGCCGATTTTCCTATCGGCCCCTAATATTTTATTGCCCATGTATCACACATGTTCATAGCATCTGTCTATCTGATTATGTGCCCCCCCCCCCCCGAGCCGAATCTGTCAGGTTACTGCAGATATCGGCTCTGCAGTTATCCACAGAACTATACTTGAACATCGGCTCTGCAGACATGACCAATGCCGATTTCCTCGAGCCCACAAGCCAATGTAAACCCATACCCTAGCTTTCCGTCACCTGTTAGATCGACACTAAATATAGGGAGAACGTGTGGTAAGGATAATACGGGCCGATTGCTGGAATCGGCCTTCATCTTGATTGTAACCGGAACTTTTTGGAATTGTCGGGGCCGATCACGTGGAACGGCTTCCTCCTTGTCCTTGCTATGAGAGCAGCTGCCCTCGTCTCTGTCCTTACCAGGGTGGCGCCCGAGTCCTACCATGTTGATGTTGAACGAGAATCTTGGCTGGCACCTCCCAGGGTACATGCATTCCACCATGTCAACGGCGTATGCCGGTGAATTCGGCACTTCTGATGCTGCCAACGCGAATGGCAGCGGTGGACGGGACTGGAGTGGCATCTCTCCTTGGTAAGTCCCGAGAGCTGGTCCTGATGGAGAGTACTGATGCCTCATGATTTCCTGGATCACCCGAAGAGCGACACGCTCCAAAGTGTTTACCAGGCTCTCAGAATGGCGGTGCAGCGAGTGAGCTACCATGAAGTTAATCTCCTGACGCAGGGACCTGGTGCGTTCTTCTGACGGGGCGGACAGGTCCACTCCATCGAGCGCGCCTTCAGGTGAGAACCCTTTCCACCTGATGCCATGTGAGCGGGTTCCGTGAAAAGAGCCGATGAGGTCGGCTTCGAGGATTGCTTTGACCTCGTCATACTTCTTCTTGAGCTCCTCGGTCAGATCCTCGTACGTGACTGGAGTGCCTTCCGCCATCTCAGATGTAGATGGCGATGCGGTTGATGTCGCAGATTGTCCCACTGGGCGTGCCAGAATGTGTTGCGGTCAGAAACCCACCAGCGAGCAGCGACGGGCAACACAGTAGAGCCGGGAGGCTCCCAGGACTGTGGCTGGCCCTGGTCCCTCCGAGCGACGGCCCGCAAAGACTCGGCAATGACGTCCGATGCTGGTGCAAGGGCGTGCCACCTGACCTATACCTGGTCAGGAAGGTGATGGATGTGCCTCGCTTAGTTTCCTGCATGGCATACACGTAAACATTAAATACGAGCCTCGATCGGCTCTCAGGTTGTCCTGTGAATCGGCTCTAAGAGCCGATCCACCCATGATCCGTACGAGGTGTACGAATATATGGTGGTCCTGCTTGATCAAAATAAAGCTAAAACGACCTACTACGATCTAGGGTTTTCACCACATAATCGGAACATCCTACTCGTGATTGAGCCTGGCGGCCACGCACGGTGATCGTAAACCGACCCTAGACAAGGCCTAAAAACCAACACGAGGTTGATCCCCGGAACATCCTGTCTAGGGCTAGCAAACTACACCCTACGAGCCACTGGATCCTTCAACCCGTTTGTAAGGCCTAACTATGCGGATATTAAACTAATCCTTGAAGAACAAGGAGCAATCATAACGGATCGGATCTACTAAATAATGATCAAGCGGGGTGCCGCCCTTACACCTAAGATAGGTGTAAGGGCGGCTAGACGTATAAGGGTTGCACGACGATGGAATATGATACGATGAACAATGCTAACCCTAACACGTCTAAGATAACTACGTTGCTCGCCATCAAAAAGGCTTCAGTACGAGCAACGCATGAACAGCGGATAAACGTGTACTGCCTAGATCGCAAGATGCGATCTAGGCAGCATGATGCTTACCCGGAAGAAACCCTCGAGACAAGGGAGTTGGCGATGCGCCTAGATTGGTTTGTGGTGAACGTGATTGTTGTTTATTTCATAAACCCTAGATACATATTTATAGTCCGTAGACTTTCTAACGTGGGAATAATCCCAACCGGGCACAAGCCAAACTCTACCTAATCGACACGTATCCTACTATATTACAGATACACGGGCAAACTAGCCCAAACTTTGCATATAAGGCCGATTCATGTATTCCTTCCATGTATGTTCTTCAAGCCCATCTTTAATCGCGGCCCACCTCTGATCCGGTCAGATTCTGGTGATAACACTTGGTAGACACTCCTCCTTCATTGCACGAGCCCTCGTTGGCTCCATCTTTGGCTTCAATGACTCCTTCCAAGTACTTGGCTTGTATTTGGAGTCTATCAATTTTGGCCTTCAAGAGATTGACTTCATCTTACATGCTCCGGGTGAGGGTGAGTGATATCAAACACTTGGACCTCCTTTTCCTTGTTCATCCGGAAACGTTCCATCAAAGCTTATTCTTGGATAGAGTTCATCTTCATGAGTAGATGCTTGTCACTCTCCATCTTGGCAATATCACCTTCATGGTTAAGGGAAATTACTCCTTCAAAGCTTCCTCTTGCATGGAATTGACCTCCATGAGCGTAGCTTCGCTCTCTTCAAAGAGGCTATTTCTTCCTCATGATCACAACAAGTGACCTTCTCTTTGCTCATACGGAGGCACTCCATCAAGGACTCTTCTTGCATACCAATCATACTCAATAGCTTGGCCTTGGTGCTCTCAAGAGCGGCAATTTCTTCTTCATGATTTCAACAAGAGGTCTTCTCCTTTCACAAGCGGTAATACTCATCCAAGGCTTCTTCTTGAAGAGCATTGACCTCCAAGAGTAGAGCATTGTGCCTCTTCAAAGAAGCAACTTGATCAACAAGATCATCATGACAAGAGTTGGGGCCTTCCTCATCTTTCTCCTTGTTGGCTTCCTCGAGAGAAAGCATCTTTTTCTTGAGCTCACCCACCAAACCAAGAGCATGATCTCGGTCCTTGGTGAGTTGAGAGATGATGGCATTGCTGGAGTCTTCGAGGGTGATGACACTAGCTTCAACGGACATGCGCAAGTTTTGTTCCTCCTCAAGCACTTGATTGAGAGAGGCAATCTCATTTGCCGCCTCCCTCTCAAGCCTCTCCTTCTCCTCTATGAGGTCTTGAGCCGCACCAAGTTGGGCCAAGAGAGCCCCAACATGAGTCTTGGTATCCCCTTGCATGTAGTGAGAAAAGAATCCAAACCCACAATCTCACGCTTAATGGTGAGACTAGTGGCATCATCAATAGATAAAGCATTAGATGGAGATGTGAGTTTGGAAGGGGATTCTACCTCCGAGGATACCTTTGCCATGAGGCAATAGACGTTGTTGGTGACGAGGTTATCATTTGGAGAGTCAAAGAGGGAGATGGAGGGAGTGGTAATGGCGATGGCGGCCACTCCCTCTTCTTCCTTGTTGGAGATCTTGTCCACATGCTCCTCATCCTCATCGGAGGGGTACTCTTCACGGATGATAAAGGCTCTTGGCTTCTTGGTGAAGGAAACCTTGGCGTCATCGAGCTTGGAGGAGAACTTGGAGAATCCTTTGGAGAGAGACTTGAACTTATACTTGCGTACAAGCCTTCCACCATTATCTTCCTTCTCTCATAGATACAATCCGCAACAACGTGACTTTTGTCACCGCAATTGTAGCATGTTCTCCCCCTTTGCCCCTCCCTTGGGCTCTTGGAGAAGTTTCTTGGAGAATCACGTGGTCTTCTTGGTCTTGTGCTTCAGAACTTTTTTCCCTCCAAAAATCTCTTGGCGGCGAGGGCCATGTGCTCATGATAGTTGGTCTTGAGATCATCCGGACCCCACTCAATTGGATCCTCATCGCTTTCACTAGCTTCATGCACCTTCATCTTCAATGCGAGGTTGGGCTTGTGGGTGTTGTTGGCGCAAGATCCTCCACATTCTTCTTGGAGATGTCCAAAGCGATGACTTCGCCAAGGACTTCATCGGATGTCATAGCACGGAAGGAGGCGTTTTGGCGGATGGCCATCAACTTCACTTCCTCATAAGGGAGGAGACCGTTGTAGAACTTTCGCTTGATCCAATGGTCATACACAAACGTTTCTCCAAGATCTTGCATTTGTAAGGCAAGAGCGATGAGGCGCCGATACATTTCTTCGGGGGACTCTCCTTCATTCATGACGAAGTTGTGAGCCATGTTGTTCACTTCATCAAAATGAGAGCTTTGGATGCTCTCATTTCTGAGGAAGAGCTTGTCGAGTTTATCCCATGCTTCCTTGGCGGTCTTGAGTGAGCGTATATGAGCGCGGTCCTTGGGCGTGATGGCCATGTGGATCATGTTGATGGCGGTGGCGTTGAGTTGGTCATCCACCACCTCTCTTCTTGTCAAGTTCTTTGGGTCTCGTGGTGAATAGCCCTCCTCAATGATGCGCCAAAGCTCGGTAGAAGCGCTGCGCACATGAGAACGCATTAAGAATTGCCATTTTTTGAAGCTATTTGATTCTAGTAACGGTGACGAACCATGAGACAAGATATGTGGCATAGGTATTGTGAATGGATCGTAGCGAACAAGAGGGGGGTGAATGGACGCTACATCAAGTTTTAACCTTTTTCAATTTTTAGTGCAACGGAAGTAAAGGTGATAGCTTTGATGCTCAAGGCGATCCTAGTATGATCCTAGACGAGTGCAACAAGTAAAGGAACCAAACAAATAGTAAGAGTAAGGAGCGGGACAACCGGAGGGCGCGGAGACGAGGCGAGGTTTGTTTCCCGCAGTCCCTCCCACAAGAGGGAGTACGTCTGCGTTGAGGAGGTGCTAGCCTCACACAAGAGGCTAGGTGGCCACACCACGAAGGAAGGCGTCACCTTCTTCCTCGAGAGAGCTCCACGAAGGAACTCCCCCTTCTCCACTATGGCACCGGTCGAGGCGGTGATTCCTTCACAAGGTTGGGGCGAGCTCCACAACACAAGGAGGCTCCCAACAACCTATGGGGCTAGCACAACACCAAGCAAGCCTCCATAGGTGCACTTCTTCCAAGATCCCACCAAAGGAACCCTACCACCAAGATCCACTAAGGACTACCACGAATTGGTGAAATTTCTCTTGGTAGAATGATAGATCGGGGTCTCCTCCACCAGTCCTCAAAGTATGAGAAAGATTGATTGGGTAGGGAGGGAGATCCACTCAGTTTGAGCTCAGCAACAATGGAGGAGAGAGAAGATCTAAAAATGAGTTGGGGAAGAAGGTGCCTTTATATAGGTCTCCTAAAATCCTACCGTTATGTGCAGTTTCTGCCTAAGAGGTACTACCGCTTTGGTAAGCAGTACTACCACTCTGGATTCGAAATCCCCACAGAACTTGTCCACGTGGACACAAAGCGGTACTACCGCTCGAGGTACCGCAATGGGCTCCAAACCTTACTGGATCCCAAGCGGTACCGCAGCGGTACCGAAGCGGTACTGCCGTAACTCTAGTTACGGTACTTAAGCGGTACCTTTGGCGGTAATACCGCTCAAGGCACCGTAGAGGTACCGTAACTTTTTCTGTGAGACATTCGCGTGAGAAACCTCCAGAGCGGTACCTCAGAGTGGTACTAGTAGGGTAGCAGTACTACCGCTCTTGGTACGAGTAGTACCGCTATGGCTGAAACTGCTTTTTCCTCTTTTCCTCTCCTACCATGTTACCTCGCGACACACACACAAAACCAGAAAAACTAAGAACTACGCTTCAGTCTTCCGATCATAATGTGTTCAGTGAGGGCACCATACACTTTGCAAATCTATCAAAGACAATCTTTGTGCACGGTTAAATTCATTCGAGTGTTGTTATCAAACACACAAAACACGGGATATGGATCTTTCTCTTACAATCTCCCCCTTTTTGGTGTTTGATGACAACACAAGAATTTGCAATAAAGCATAAGATATTATGATAAGGTTCTTTATTTGCAAAAGTAGATGGAGCTCCCCCTAGATGTGTGCATATCTAGAATATGCATTTGTATACAAATGCACACATCCCAGAGAGAAAAACTCCCCCTAGATTCTACAAACCATTCACATGTGCTAAGAAGAGTATATGACAAGAACATATAGCACAAGCACACTATGGAGGCAACATAAGATCATATAAGAGGCCTTTGGGTGAATTTTTCATACCTTTGCCTTGAGAAAAATTCAAACTCACAATAAGAGCCTCCATAGAACTGATGTAGCCAATCAACAGATAAATAGTGAAGACCAATAGGCTACCAATGATTAAGTCTTAATACAAACCGAGGGATCGAGAGATCCACAAATAGAGTAGCAAGCACACATATGAGTAGAGTTCCAAATAACTAGAGATATGATGCCAAGGAAGAAAAACCAAAAAGAAGCACCAAGCCCTTGTCATCCCCATGCAAATTCCTGTCCTAATAGATCAACTTCTCCCCCTTTGGCATCGAAACACCAAAAAGGGAGAAGAGGCATACTAACGTCCCAAGGGGATCACTCGTCATCATCATCCTCATCGTCATCATCATCATCATCATCATCGTCGTCCTCATCGTTTTCCTCCTCACCATCACCTTCCTCCATCTCCTCATCCTGTTCTTCTTCATCTTCGTCTTCAACATGGCCTTTTCCATGAGGCGGTGGAGAGGGGCGAACGATGCGCTCGGGAATGGAGTCTTCGGATCTAGACCAAGTGTACTTGGACTTCCACTCACCGGGAGGTGTGATGTTGTCCTCAGAACCCTCGGAGACGGTAAGCCCCATGTGCCTCATCATCGCCTTTTGGTGTTGACGGATCTTCTTTTGTCATGGTGAGCTTGGTACAACTTGTCTTGGAGGTCCTCCTTGAAGCAAAAGTACTTCTTGAGGCGAGCGGTGAGCTTGGCAAAGAGGCCTTTGGTCTTGACGGAGTTGGGAACGAAGTCGGAGTCATCACTATCGGCTTCCTCCTCCTCCTTGTCCTTGGGGGCATTCTTGCCAAATCTTGGAAGATCATGATTCTTGACAACAGGGCTCTTCTCCTTATGGATAGTGATATTGAGGCGGCAAAGAGCTAGAAGATCTTGATGACGCGTAAAGCACACGTCCGTTGGGAACCCCAAGTGGAAGGTGTGATGCGTACAGCAGCAAGTTTCCCTCAGTAAGAAACCAAGGTTATCGAACCAGTAGGAGATGAAGGCCACGTGAAGGTTGTTGGTGAAGGAGTGTAGTGCGGCGCAACACCAGGGATTCCGGCGCCAACGTGGAACCTGCACAACACAATCAAAATACTTTGGCCCAACTTAACAGTGAGGTTGTCAATCTCACCGGCTTGCTGTAAACAAATGATTAAACGTATGGTGTGGAGAATGATGTTTGTTTGCAAAGAACAGCAGAGAACAATGATTGCAGTAGATTGTATTCAGATGTAAAAGAATGGACCGGGGTCCACACTTCACTAGTGGTGTCTCTCCAATAAGATAAATATCATGTTGGGTGAACAAATTACAGTTGGGCAATTGACAAATAGAGAGGGCATAACAATGCACATACATATCATGATGACTAATATGAGATCTACTTAGGGCATTACGACAAATAACATAGACTGCTATCCAGCATGAATCTATGCCTAAAAAGTCCACCTTCGGGTTAGCATCCGCACCCCTTCCAGTATTAAGTTGCAAACAACAAACAATTGCATTAAGTACGGTGCGTAATGTAAACAATACAAATATCCTTAGACAAAGCATTGTTGTTTTATCCCTAGTAGCAACAGCACATCCATAACCTTAGAACTTTCTGTCATTGTCCTAGATTCAATGGAGTCATGAACCCACTATCGAGCATAAATACTCCCTCTTGGAGTTACAAGTATCAACTTGGCCAGAGCCTCTACTAGCAACGGAGAGCATGCAAGATCATAAACAACACATATATGATAGATCAATAATCAACTTGACATAGTATTCCATATTCATCGGATCCCAACAAACACAATATGTAGCATTACAAATAGATGATCTTGATCATGATAGTGTTGCGGTCAGAAACCCACCGGCGAGCAACGACGGGCAACACAGGAGAGCCGAGAGCAACTTAGGGTTGCGGCTGGCCCTGGTCCCTCCGAGCGACGGCCCGCAAAGACTCCGGCACGCACGTCCGATGCTGGTGCAAGGGCGTGCCACCTGACCTATACCTGGTCAAGAAGGTGATGGAGATGCCTCGCTTAGTTTCCTGCATGGCATACACGTAAACATTAAATACGAGCCTCGATCGGCTCTCAGGTTGTCCTGTGAATCGGCTCAAAGAGCCGATCCACCCATGATTCACACGAGGTGTACGAATATATGGTGGTCCTGCTTGATCAAGATGAAGCTAAAACGATCTACGACGATTTAGGGTTTTCACCGCATAATCGGAACGTCCTACTCGTGATTGGGCCTCGCGGCCGCGCACGGTGATCGTAAGCTGATCCTAGACAGGGCCTAAAAACCAACACGAGGTTGATCCCCGGAACATCATGTCTAGGGCTAGCAAACTACACCCTACGCGCCGCTGGATCCTCCAACCCTTTGTAAGGCCTAACTATGCAGATATTAAACTAATCCTTGAAGAACAAGGAGCAACCATAACGGATCGGATCTACTAAATAATGATCAAGCGGGGTGCCGCCCCTACGCCTAAGATAGGCGTAAGTGCGGCTAGATGTCTAAGGGTTGCACGACGATAGCATATGATACGAAGAACAATGCTAACCCTAACACATCTAAGATAACTACATTGCTCGCCATCAAAAAGGCTTCAGTACGAGCAACGCATGAACAGCGAATAAACTTGTACTGCCTAGATCGCAAGATGCGATCTAGGCAGCATGATGCTTACCCGGAAGAAACCCTCGAGACAAGGGAGTTGGCGATGCGCCTAGATTGATTTGTGGTGGACGTGATTGTTGTTTATTTCATAAACCCTAGATACATATTTATAGTCCGTAGACTTTCTAACGTGGGAACAATCCCAACCGTGCACGAGCCAAACTCTAACTAATCCGAGACGTATCCTACTATATTACAGATACACGGGCCAACTAGCCCAAACTTTGCATATAAAGGCCGATTCACGTATTTCTTCCATGTAATATTCTTCAAGCCCATCTCGATCGCGGCCCACCTTTGACTCAGTCAATTTCTGGTGATAACACATGCCCCCCTGGTTTTGGAATTGATAATTCCAAAATCACTCTGCTTTTTCTTCGTCGGGTCATGTCGTGGCAGAGCAGAACCGTCGCAGTATCCTTCATCATGATGCCTTGTCTTCTCAACTTCTCTGCAAAATTTGATAGCTTTAGCATCACTTCCTCGGAAACTGCAATGGTATTAAATCTCCACTAGGCTCCTCCTTATTTAACTGTGCCGATTGATTAGCCCTCTTCATCCCCTTCCTCTGTTCTAGCTATCGGCACCGAAAAAACCCTCTTTCCCTGTAGCAATGTCTTCCTCTTCCTCCGTCTCCTCCGGCCTCTCCCTCCAGTCTTCCTCCTCGAGCGAGCCGGAGTGGAACTTTGATCATGTGCCAGACGGCCCACCCGAAGCACTCGTCGGGTCAGATGGCGACCTGCCTCTGACCGATGGGGAAGACGACCTCAAGTTCCTCATCGAAGGGGAGCTGATAAGCGAAAGCGAAGACGACCTCCATCCCTGGGTGAAACCCACCTCCTCCGACGGGAAGGAGGAAGAAGAAGAAGTAGAGGAAGAAGAGGAAAAGGAGGAGGATGATTCCTCCTCCTCCGCTAAGCATCCGCCGGCAAAGCGATTCCGCGCTTGGGCAGACAGCGAGGACGATGATGATGACGAGGAGGAAGAGGAAAAGGAGGAGGATGAATCCTCCTCCTCCGCCGGATATCCGCCGGCAAAGCGCTTCCGCTCTTGGGCGGACAGCGAGGATGATGATGATGACGAGGAAGAAGAAGCTCCGGCCGAGGGCTGGGGCAGCAGTGACGAAGAACTCCCTGGAAGCAGCGCCGACGGCAGCTACAACGGCGACGATGAGGACATCGACGACTAGTAGAGTAGGACTAGTAGCCCCTGAGCAATCGGCTCTTCTTTTGTTTTCCCCTTCTTGAGCAATCGGCTCTTCTTTTGTAAAAATCCCTCTTATTATGATGAAGAACTTCTCAGCTGGTTCTATCCTTTCATCAAATTTACCGATTGCTAAAATAAGTCAACAAATTACGAGCCGATGGCAGCGCACCGGTCCTTGCCATGAAAACACGAGCAGAGCCAGCTCTATTGTTTATCCAAATGGTAATCTGTGGCCTGTCCGCAAGGGCAAAACCCAATTCCCCAAAACGCCATTTGAACAGATCCAACCCACGGCCATACGAACCTCAGATGTCGATTGCGCAGGTTCGCAACTGCAATGAATCCATGGGCAGCACCATCCAAAGCCCACGCTATGGTTCCCAGCCTGAAGGTGATCCTTAACCGCCCCTTACTGTCCGAACATAGCGCCTTGCTCTGTCTTTTCGCAGCAATAGAGACGGTTCTGACTCTGTAAATGATGGCAGCTTCCTTTTCAGCAGCTCTAGTAGTCTTCTACTGCAACAATTCACCGCTTTCGAAGAGGGTTATGATGCAGGGTCAGCCGACGACACTCCAATCGGCTTCTAAAAACAGAGCATCTACCAAGCCAGTTGCCCCCCGAGGCTCAGTCAAGGCGAGAATAACGGTGAGGATGCACAGATCAAACAAAGGGCTTTGAACTCAGGTAATCCGGTAATCTTCATGCCAAACTGATGTTACTGCTGAACTGGCGCAAAGGGTTGGAAGTCCTCGAAGAGAAGATCCCGGCACCAAAATCGGCTCATTGTTCATTCCCCCGAGGAAGCAGTAGGCCTCACAGCTGAACTGAAAACCGACCTGGTCGAAATCCGCGTCTTGAACACGCAGCTGGTAGATCTTATGTAATCGTACTAGAGTCGATGGCTGTGCATCGGCTTTGTTTCTTAGCTCTAAAGTCGATGTCCTTGCATCGGCTGTATATCGTAATGCTGATTTTTTTTACTGGCCGATTTTCCTATCGGCCCCCAATATTTCACTGCACACATGTTCATCTGCACATGTTCATCTGATTAGGTGCCCCCGAGCCGAATCTGTCAGGTAGCTGCAGATATCGGCTCTGTAGTTAGCCAAGGCACTGTATTTGCACGTCGGCTCCGGTAGGACCAATGTTGATTTTTCCTAACTCATCAGCCGACGTAAAACTGCTGCCCAGTAGATCGATGTTGAACACAAGCAGAACATGTGGTGAGGATAATTTTGGCCGATTGCTGGAATCGGCCTCCATATTGAATCGCTCAATGAAGGTTTTGTAATGTTCCTTCATAGATCTTTGGGGCCGATCCCAAGGATCGGCTTCGCCACGTTTGCTCATCGGTTTGTTCTTGCTACACGGTCAGGCCGGTGGATAAGACCAGCCTAACCCTGTCCTTCGTCACGTCGATGCGCTCGCAGTCGTCCAAAATGATACCTGAGAGTGGCTCTTGGCCTGCTGTTTCCCAAGCGTTCATGCCAGCCGTTGAAATTTCGGCTGAGTCATCGGCCTGGACGACCTCTACCTCATCTCCATCCCACTGTATTACGCATTGGTGCATCGTGGAGGGAATACAACAGTTGGCGTGGATCCAATCTCTTCCTAGCAGAACAGCATAGGTGCTCTTGCTATCGACGATGAAGAACGTCGTAGGGATGGTTTTCCTTCCTACGGTCAGATCCACGTTCAGAACACCTTGTGCGTCAGACGCTTGGCCGTTGAAATCGCTCAATGTCACGTTGCTCTTGATCAGATCTGAGCTAGAGCGTCCCAACCGACGTAGCATAGAGTATGGCATAATGTTGACTGCCACTCCAGTGTCCACCAGCATCTTGTTGACAGGCCTCCCATCGATATAACCTCGCAAGTACAGGGCCTTCAGATGTCTGTAGCTTCTTTCTCGTGGCTTCTCAAAGATAACCGGCCGTGGGCCGCAGTCAAGTTGTGCCACAGGTGCCTCGTCTAATCCTGGAGCACTAAACTCCATCGGAAGGATGAACACCATGTTTGTGCCAGCCGATGTTTCATCATCGGCTTTCCTTTGCTTGGGCCGCCACTCCATTTTTTGTGGTCGACCCTCTTCATCCAGGGTTCGCTGAATTTTCGCGGCCAGATCAGGCCGCGCCTTCCTTAGCATGTGCAGGTATAACCTTTCGGCTTCCTCCAAGCCGCGTAGTCGCTGAACCCTACGCTTTTGGGAACGGCTGAGTCCATCAGGGCACCACCTTGGCCGGTGGTACCTGTCTTCTTCTTCTTCATCATCGTCTCCCAAATCCTCGAGATCTTCCACCCGAGGGGACTCAGCGTGCTTGTTCCGAGGTGGGAGAGGCCCTAGACGTTTGAACACGGACACGTTAGCTGCATCCTTCCTCTTCTGTCTACATTCTGGGTAGTTGCCGATTGCAGGCAATCGGCTCATTCCTGAATCCCAGCAGTGTCTGAAGAAGGGGCAGTCCCAGTGTCCATCCTCGTCGTCTTGCTCCCTCGATTTTTCCTTGGCACGGCCCTCGTACTCCTCCTCATCGCGATCATGCCGACGATGTCTCCTGGCGTCCCTAGCCAGACGGTCTCTATCATCATCGTCGCTGGATCGTCGGCGTTGGCTATATTGACTCACATACTTGTTGAGGAGGTGATTGGAGAGAGGTCGCTGATATCTTACATTCTTTACTTCTCCCTCTGTGATGTAGCGCTTGCCATCGTGACGGAGCCGATCGCGTGGAGCGGCCTCCTCTGTGTCCTTGCTACGAGAGCAGCTGCCCTCGTCTCCGTCCTTGCCAGAGTGGTGTCCAGGTCCTACCATGTTGATGTTGAACGAGAATCCTGGCTGGCACCCTTCAGGGTAAGTGCACTCCACCATGTTAACGGCGGGGAAGGGGTGGGTGTCGACCTTCATGGCATACTGGTTGAAAATTAGACGCCCTTGTTCTATCGCCATTTGGATCTGCTGACGCCACACCCTGCAGTTGTTGGTGGTATGGGAGAACGAGTTATGCCATTTGCAGTATGGCTTTCCGTTCAGCTCCTGTACCGTGGGGATTTTGAGGCCTTCGGGTAACTTCAACTGCTTCTCCTTGAGTAAGAGGTCGAAGATTTGCTCTGTTTTAGTCACGTCAAAATCAAACCCTCTGGGCGGACCTGGTGGCTTAACCCATTTGCAGGACACGGGGGTTGCCCCCCCGAGTCCATTCAGCCACTGCTACCTCTTGATCTCCCGCAGAACCTTCGTCTTCATCTGCCTCAACCAGGACTACCGCACGCTTGAATTTGTCCTGGTACAAGTCCGGGTGGCGCTGTTCATATGCCGACAGTTTTTGAACCATGTGCGCCAGTGAAGGGTAGTCTGCTTGGGAGGCCATATCCTTGATTGGTGACGCAAGGCCCAGCACTGCCAACTCGACTGCTTCCTTTTCAGTCACACGAGCCGAATAACATCGGTTCCTAAGATTTCTGAAGCGCTGAACGTATTCTGCCACAGTTTCTCCACGCTTCTGACGTATTTATGCCAGATCGGCAAGGCCAGACTCGGAAGCCTCTGAGTGATACTGCATGTGGAACTGTTCTTCCAACTGCTTCGAAGTCCGGATCGAGTCCGGTGGCAACGAAGTGTACCACCCGAAAGCCGATCCCGTGAGGGACTGTGCGAAGAACCTCACGCGTAGTGGATCCGATGCTGAGGCCGTTCCTAGCTGTGCCAAATATCGGCTCACATGCTCGATTGAGCTGGAACCATCTGATCCATTAAATTTGGAGAAATCAGGGAGCCGATATTTGGGTGGTAGCGGGACCAACTCGTACTCGTTGGGGTACGGCTTGGAATAGCCGATTTTCCTCCTTTTTGGCACCATGCCGAACTGGTCTCTCAGGATCGTACTGATTTGATCCGCGGTGCTGGCTGCAGGAGTCGAACTCTGAAGATTCGCCGGAGTGGCATACTTAGCCAGCCATGCTTGCTTTTCCAGCTCTGAGCCAACTGCAGGAGCTGAGCTCTGGAGGTTTGTTGGAGTGGCGTACTTAGCTAGCCACGTCTGCTTCTCAAGATCTGTCACTAAAGTTCCTCCTGCTTTTCCAGAAGTCCCTGCTGTTGCGGCCTGGTTTGTGAGCGCCCAGTTACCGCAGTCTGGCACGTATGTGCACGTGTACCCGTGAGGGATCTCCTTAGGCGCCTCATGCAAGAACTGGTAGTCACTAGGGTCACCACCGATCTTGTAGACGACGAATGCCGGTAAATTCGGCACTTCTGGTGCTGCCAACGCAAATGGCAGCGGTGGACGGGACTGGAGTGGCATCTCTCCTTGGTATGTCCCGAGAGCTGGTCCTGCCGGAGAGTACTGGTGACTCATGATCTCCTGGATCACCCGAAGAGCGACACGCTCCAAAGTGTTCACCAGGTTCTCAGAGTGGCGGTGTAGCGAATGAGCTACCATGAAGTTAATCTCCTGACGCAGGGACCTGGTGCATTCTTCTGATGGGGCGGACAGGTCTATTCCATCGAGCGCACCTTCAGGCGAGAACCCTTTCCACCTGACGCCATGTGAACGGGTTCTGTGAAACGAGCCGATGAGGTCGGCTTCGACGATCGCTTTGACCTCGTCATACTTCTTCTTGAGCTCCTCGATCAGATCCTCGTACGTGACTGGGGTGCCGTCCGCCATCTCAGATGCAGATGGAGATGTGGTTGATGTAGAAGATTGTCCCACCGGGCGTGCCAGAATGTGTTGCGGTCAGAAACCCACCGGCGAGCAACGACGGGCAACACAGGAGAGCCGGGAGCAACTTAGGGCTGCGGCTGGCCCTGGTCCCTCCGAGCGACGGCCCGCAAAGACTCCGGCACGCACGTCCGATGCAGGTGCAAGGGCGTGCCACCTGACCTATACCTGGTCAGGAAGGTGATGGAGATGCCTCGCTTAGTTTCCTGCATGGCATACACGTAAACATTAAATACGAGCCTCGATCGGCTCTCAGGTTGTCCTGTGAATCGGCTCAAAGAGCCGATCCACCCATGATTCGCACGAGGTGTACGAATATATGGTGGTCCTGCTTGATCAAGATGAAGCTAAAATGATCTACGACGATTTAGGGTTTTCACCGCATAATCGGAACGTCCTACTCGTGATTGGGCCTCGCGGCCGCGCACGGTGATCGTAAGCCGATCCTAGACAGGGCCTAAAAACCAACACGAGGTTGATCCCCGGAACATCCTGTCTAGGGCTAGCAAACTACACCCTACGCGCCGCTGGATCCTCCAACCCTTTGTAAGGCCTAACTATGCAGATATTAAACTAATCCTTGAAGAACAAGGAGCAACCATAACGGATCGGATCTACTAAATAATGATCAAGCGGGGTGCCGCCCCTACACCTAAGATAGGCGTAAGGGCGGCTAGATGTCTAAGGGTTGCACGACGATAGCATATGATACGAAGAACAATGCTAACCCTAACACATCTAAGATAACTACGTTGCTCGCCATCAAAAAGGCTTCAGTACGAGCAACGCATGAACAGCGAACAAACTTGTACTGCCTAGATCGCAAGATGCGATCTAGGCAGCATGATGCTTACCCGGAAGAAACCCTAGAGACAAGGGAGTTGGCGATGTGCCTAGATTGATTTGTGGTGAACGTGATTGTTGTTTATTTCATAAACCCTAGATACATATTTATAGTCCGTAGACTTTCTAACGTGGGAACAATCCCAACCGTGCACGAGCCAAACTCTAACTAATCCGACACGTATCCTACTATATTACAGATACACGGGCCAACTAGCCCAAACTTTGCATATAAAGCCCGATTCACGTATTTCTTCCATGTAATATTCTTCAAGCCCATCTCGATCGCGGCCCACCTTTGACTCAGTCAATTTCTGGTGATAACAGATAGGCAGCTCACAAGATCTAAACATGATAGCACAAGAGGAGAAGACAACCATCTAGCTACTGCTATGGACCCATAGTCCAAGGATGAACTACTCACGCATCAATCCGGAGGCGATCATGGTGATGTAGAGTCCTCCGGGTGATGATTCCCCTCTCCGGCAGGGTGCCGGAGGCAATCTCCTGAATCCCCCGAGATGGGATTGGCGGCGGCATCTCTGGAACTTTTCTCGTATCGTGGCTCTCGGTAATAAGGTTTTCGCGACGGAGAGTTTAAGTAGGCGGAAGGGCAGAGTCGGGAGGCGCACGAGGGGCCCACACCCTAGGGCGGCGCGCCCCCCCTTCCTGGCCGCGCCGCCTGGTGGGGTCGCCACCTCGTGGCCCCACTCCGTATCTCCTTTGGTCTTCTGGAAAGCTCCATGGAAAATAAGACCCTGGGCTTTTGTTTCGTCCAATTCCGAGAATATTTCCTGTGTAGGATTTCTGAAACCAAAAACAGCAGAAAACAGGAACTGGCGCTTCGGCATCTTGTTAATAGGTTAGTGCCGGAAAATGCATATAAATGATATAAAGTGTATATAAAACATGTGAGTATTGTTATAAAACTAGCATGGAACATAGAAATTATAGATACGTTTGAGACGTATCAAGCATCCCCAAGCTTAGTTCCTACTCGCCCTCGAGTAGGTAAACGATAACAAGGATAATTTCTGAAGTGACATGCTACTATCATAATCTTGATCAATACTATTGTAAAGCATATGAGATGAATGAAGTGATTCGAAGCAATGGTAAAGACAATGACTAAACAACTGAATCATATAGCAAAGACTTTTCATGAATAATACTTTCAAGACAAGCATCAATAAGACTTGCATAGGAGTTAGCTCATCAAGCAATAAATTATTAATAGAAGGTTTTGAAGCAATACAAAGGAAGATATAAGTTTTAGCAGTTGCTTTCAACTTCAACATGTATATCTCATGGATAATTGTCAACACAAAGTAATATGATGAGTGCAAATAAGAAAGTATGTAAGAATCAATGCACACGGTTGACACAAGTGTTTGGTTCTAAGATAGAAAGAAGTAGGTAAACTGACTCAACATAAAGTAAAAGAAAGGCCCTTCGCAGAGGGAAGCAGGGATTACTCTTTGTGCTAGAGATTTTTATTTTGAAAACATAGAAACAATTTTGTCATTGGTAGTAATAATTCATATGTGTTATGAGTAAAACATCCTATAAGTTGCAAGCCTCATGCATCGAATACCAATAGTGCTCGCACCTTGTCCTAATTAGCTCGAATTTCCATGGATTATCATTGCATTACATATGTATCAACCAAGTGTCACAAAGGGGTACCTCTATGCCGCCTGTACAAAGGTCCAAGGAGATAGATCGCATTTGATTTCTCGTTTTTGATAGATCTCAACTCGAGGACATCCATACCGGGACAACATAGAAAACAGATAATGGACTCCTCTTTCATGCATAAGCATTCAACAACAGATAATATTCTCATAAGAGATTGAGGATTAATGTCCAAACTGAAACTTCCACCATGATACATGGCTTTCGTTGGCGGCCCAATGTTCTTCTCTAACAATATGCATACTCAAACCATTTAATCATGATAAATCACCCTTACTTCAGACAAGACGAACATGCATAGAACCTCACATGATATTCAACAAAAGTGTAATAGTTGATGGCGTCCCCATAAACATGGTTACCGCTCAACAAGCAACTTATAAGAAATAAGATACATAAGCTACATATTCTTTACCACAATAGTTTTTAAGGCTATTTTCCCATGAGCTATGTATTGCAAAGACAAGGAATGAAATTTTAAAGGTAGCACACAAGCAATTTACTTTGGAATGGCAAAGAAATACCACATAGTAGGTAGGTATGGTGGACACAAATGGCATAGGTTTTGGCTCAAGGTTTTGGATGCACGAGAAGCATTCCCTCTCAGTAAAAGGCTTTGGCTAGCAAGGTTGTTAGAAGCAAACACAAGTATGAACCGGTACAAAAAAACTTACATAAGAACATATTGCAAGCATTATAAGACTCTACACTGTCTTCCTTGTTGTTCAAACACTTTACCAGAAAATATCTAGACTTTTAGAGAGACCAATCATGCAAACCAAATTTCAACAAGCTCTACAGTAATTCTCCACTAATAGGTTCAAACTACATGATGCAAGAGCTTAAACATGATCTATTGAGCAAAACAATTGCCAAGTATCAAATTATTCAAGACCATATACCAATTACCACATGAAGCATTTTTGTTTCCAACCAAATAGCAATGAACGAAGCAGTTTTCAACCTTCGCCATGAACATTAAAAGTAAAGCTAAGAACACCAGTGTTCATACGAACGAGCAGAGCGTGTCTTTCTCCCACACAAGGAATGCTAGGATCCGATTTTATTCAAACACAAACAAAAATAAAAACATACAGACGCTCCAAGTAAAGCACATAAGATGTGACGGAATAAAAATATAGTTTCACTAGAGGTGACCTGATAAGTTGTCGATGAAGAAGGGGATGCCTTGGGCATCCCCAAGCTTAGATGCTTGAGTCTTCTTGAAATATGCAGGGATGAACCACGGGGGCATCCCCAAGCTTATACTTTTCACTCTTCTTGATCATATTATATCATCCTCCTCTCTTGACCCTTGAAAACTTCCTCCACACCAAACTCAAAACAATCTCATTAGAGGGTTAGTGCATAATAAAAAATTCACATGTTCAGAGGTAACACAATCATTCCTAACACTTCTGGACATTACCCAAAGCTACTGAAAGTTAATGGAGCAAAGAAATCCACTCAACACAATAAAAGATGCAATGTGAAATAAAAGGCAGAATCTGTCAAAACAGAACAGTCCGTAAAGACGATTTTTTTAGAGGCACTTAACATGCTCAGATGAAGAAGCTCAAATTGAATGAAAGTTGAGTACATATCTGAGTATTACTCATGATTTTTTGCAGATTTTTATGAGTTACCTACAGAGAGATCTACTCAAATTCGTGACAGCTAGAAATCTGTTTCTGCGCAGAAATCCAAATCTAGTATCAACCTCACTATCAAAGACTTTACTTGGCACAACAATGCAATAAAATAAAGATAAGGAGAGGTTGCTACAGTAGTAAGAACTTCCAAGACACAAATATAAAGCAAAAATTGCAGAAGTAAAATAATGGGTTATCTCCCATAAGCGCTTTTCTTTAATGCCTTTCAGCTAGGCGCAGAAAGTGTGAATCAAGTATTATCAAGAGATGAAGCATCAACATCATAATTTGTTCTAATAATAGAATCAAAAGGTAACTTCATTATCTTTCTAGGGAAGTGTTCCATACCTTTCTTAAGAGGGAATTGATACTTAATATTCCCTTCCTTCATATCAATAATAGCACCAACAGTTCGAAGAAAGGGTCTTCCCAAAATAATAGGACAAGATGCATTGCATTCGATATCCAAGACAACAAAATCAACGGGGACAAGGTTATTGTTAACCGTAATGTGAACATTATCAATCCTCCCCAAAGGTTTCTTTATAGAATTATCAGCAAGATTAACATCCAAATAAAAAAAATTTAATGGTGGCAAGTCAAGCATAGCATAGAGTTTCTTAGGCATAACAGAAATACTTGCACCAAGATCACATAAAGCATTACAATCAAAATCATTGACCTTCATCTTAACGATGGGCTCCCAACCATCTTCCAACTTCCTAGGAATAGAAGTTTCAAGTTTTAAATTCTCTTCTCTAGCTTTAATGAGAGAATTTATAAAATGTTTTGTAAAGGCCAGATTTATAGCACTAGCATTAGGACTTCTAGCAAGTTTTTGCAAGAACTTAATAACTTTAGATATATGACAATTATCAAAATATAAACCCTTATGATCTAAAGCAATGGGATCATTGTCCCCAATATTTTTTAAAATTTCAGCACTTTAATCACAAACAGTTTGAGCAGTTTTAGTAGTTTTGGGCAATTTTGCACGCTTTGCATTAGGAGTAGAAAAATTGCCAACACCAAATATTTTACCATTGATAGTAGGAGGTTTAGCAATATGTGAAGCATCAACATTACTAGTGGTGGTAATAGTCCAAACTTTAGCTACATTATTCTCTTTAGCAAATTTTTATTCTTTTTCCCACCTAGCATGCAATTCAGCCATCAATCTAATATTTTCATTAATTCGAACTTGGATAGTGTTCTCTGTAGCAAATGACTTAATATCTTTAGTTTCATTAGGCATAACTTTCAATTTTAAAAGATCAACATCAGCAGCAAGACTATCGACCTTAGAAGCAAGAACATCAATTTTACCAAGCTTTTCTTCAACAGATTTGTTAAAAGCAGTTTGTGTACTAATAAATTCTTTAAGCATGGCTTCAAGACCAGAGGGTACACTCCTACTATTGTTGTAAGAATTACCATAAGAATTACCACAACCATTACTATTATTAGAAGGATATGGCCTATAGTTGTTACCAGAATTATTCCTATAAGCATTGTTGTTGAAATTATTATTTTTAATGAAGTTCACATCAACATGCTCTTCTTGAGAAACCAATGAAGCTAAAGGAACATTATTAGGATCAACATTAGATCTACCATTAACAAGCATAGACATAATAACATAAATCTTATCACTCAAGGAGGAGGTTTCTTCAATAGAATTTACCTTCTTACCTTATGGAGTCCTTTCAGTGTGCCATTAAGAGTAATTGATCATCATATTATCAAGAAGCTTTGTTGCAGCGCCCAAAGTGATGGACATAAAAGTACCTCCAGCAGATGAATCCAATAGGTTCCTCGAAGAAAAATTCAATCCTGCATAAAAGGTTTGGATGATCATCCAAGTAGTCAGTCCATGGGTAGGGCAATTCTTTACCAAAGATTTCATTCTTTCCCATGCTTGGGAAACATGTTCATTATCCAATTGCTTAAAATTCATTATGCTACTTCTCAATGATATAATTTTAGCAGGAGGATAATATCTACCAATGAAAGCATCCTTACATTTAGTCCATGAATCAATACTATTCTTAGGCAAAGATAGCAACCAATCTTTAGCTCTTCCTCTTTAGGAGAAAGGAAACAATTTCAGTTTTATAATGTCACCATCTACATCCTTATACTTTTGCATTTCACAAAGTTCAACAAAATTATTAAGATGGGCAGTAGCATCATCAGAACTAACACCAGAAAATTGCTCTCTCATAACAAGATTCAGTAAAGCGGGTTCAATTTCATAAATTTCTGCTGTAGCAGCAGGTGGAGCAATAGGTGTGCATATGAAATCATTATTATTTGTGCTAGTGAAGTCACACAACTTAGTGTTCTCAGGAGTACCCATTTTAGAAGTAATAAATATATGTAAAGCAAACTAAATTAAGTAAAGTAAAACAAGTAACTAATTTTTTTTGTGTTTTTGATATAAAGAAAGCAAGCAAAACAAGAAATAAAATAAAGTAAAGCAAGACAATAAACAAAGTAAAGAGATTGGATGTGGGAGACTCCCCTTGCAGCGTGTCTTGATCTCCCCGGCAACGGCGCCAGAAATTTAGCTTGATGACGCGTAAAGCACACGTCCGTTGGGAACCCCAAGTGGAAGGTGTGATGCGTACAACAGCAAGTTTCCCTCAGTAAGAAACCAAGGTTATTGAACCAGTAGGAGATGAAGGCCACATGAAGGTTGTTGGTGAAGGAGTGTAGAGCGGCACAACACCAGGGATTCCGGCGCCAACGTGGACCCTGCACAACACAATCAAAATACTTTGCCCCAACTTAACAGTGAGGTTGTCAATTTCACCGGCTTGCTGTAAACAAAGGATTAAACGTATGGTTTGGAGAATGATGTTTCTTTGCAAAGAACAGCAGAGGACAATGATTGCAGTAGATTGTATTCAGATGTAAAAGAATGGACCGGGGTCCACACTTCACTAGTGGTGTCTCTCCAATAAGATAAATAGCATGTTGGGTGAACAAATTATAGTTGGGCAATTGACAAATAGAGAGGGCATAACAATGCACATACATATCATGATGACTAATATGAGATTTACTTAGGGAATTACGACAAATAACATAGACCGCTATCCAGCATGCATCTATGCCTAAGAAGTCCACCTTCGGGTTAGCATCCGCACCCCTTCCAGTATTAAGTTGCAAACAACAGACAATTGCATTGAGTACGGTGCGTAATGTAAACAATACAAATATCCTTAGACAAAGCATTGTTGTTTTATCCCTAGTAGCAACAGCACATCCATAACCTTAGAACTTTCTGTCACTGTCCCAGATTCAATGGAGGCATGAACCCACTATCGAGCATAAATACTCCCTCTTGGAGTTACAAGTATCAACTTGGCCAGAGCCTCTACTAGCAACGGAGAGCATGCAAGATCATAAACAACACATATATGATAGATCAATAATCAACTTGACATAGTATTCCATATTCATTGGATCCCAACAAACACAACATGTAGCATTACAAATAGATGATCTTGATCATGATAGGCAGCTCACAAGATCTAAACATGATAGCACAAGAGGAGAAGACAACCATCTAGCTACTGCTATGGACCCATAGTCCAAGGATGAACTACTCACGCATCAGTCCGGAGGCGATCATGGTGATGTAGAGTCCTCCGGGTGATGATTCCCCTCTCCGGCAGGGTGCCGGAGGCAATCTCCTGAATCCCCCGAGATGGGATTGGCGGCATCTCTGGAACTTTTCTCGTATCGTGGCTCTCAGTAATAGGGTTTTCGTGACGGAGAGTTTAAGTAGGCGGAAGGGCAGAGTCGGGAGGCGCATGAGGGGCCCACACCCTAGGGCAGCGCGTCCCCCTTCCTGGCCGTGCCGCCTGGTGGGGTCGCCACCTCGTGGCCCCACTCTGTATCTCCTTCGGTCTTCTGGAAAGCTCCATGGAAAATAAGACCCTGGGCTTTTGTTTCGTCCAATTACGAGAATATTTCCTGTGTAGGATTTCTGAAACCAAAAACAACAGAAAACAGGAACAGGCGCTTCGGCATCTTGTTAATAGGTTAGTGCCGGAAAATGCATATAAATGATATAAAGTGTATATAAAACATGTGAGTATTGTCATAAAACTAGCATGGAACATAAGAAATTATAGATACGTTTGAGACGTACCAGATCTCCACGACCCTCTTGATTCCATTTAAGGCAAATGAGCCTCATGATGTAGGGCCCATATTGAGGAAGCTTGCGGAGGAAAGCACAGTCACGCATTTCATGCCAAATGTAGTCCATGACATCCAATTTCTTGCCGCTGCCCTTCATGTCATCCGTGCGCACAAGGAGGTTCACAAGAAACCCATGCACTTCATCATGGTTGGTGTGCTTGGGGTTGATGGTGTTGCGGTAGATGCGGTTCATGATGTCGTAGACGGGAAGGAGGTGGTAAGCACTTCCACACAACATCCTTCCGGGGATGTAGAGATTGGCCATCTTCTCCTTGGCCATTGGCTTGGGCTGAAGGTGAATCCGGAAGAAGTTGGCGTCATAGTCGAGAAGCTCATTTCCAATGCCCCTAGCAAACTCCTCCCAAGTGGCCTCCATCACATGCTCCCGAGTCATCCACTTCAAGGTGTGGAAGCCACCTTCATCCTCAAGAAACACAATGGTGGCATAGAATTGGTAAATCACTTCCTTGGAGTAGTTGTGGGAGAAGGTCATCAAAGGAGTAAGCCCTTGTTCTTCACATATCTCAAGAGCCTCCCCAAAGTACTCGAGGTTGGAGTTGAGCTTGTCCATGCTGATGGAGTATTGGGGGCAACAATTGAATTCCTTAGCTCCATAGACCTCATTGTAGATCCTCTCTTGGTCGGCATGATAGAAGAAAGGATTGGGGCATTGACGAGCATTCCTTGGGAAGCAAATACGGATTGGCTCCTCGTACTTGCAAGAATTGGGCCTTCTTGAGATCGGTCATAGACTTTTGAGTACCCTGAGCTGTTCTTCTGCCAGCTGTTGTCACTGATGTATCCCTTTGACGCTTGGTAGTCCTTGTAGGCACAATCTCTTCTTGCACATCTTCCTCTCGATGACGACGAGAAGAAGGCTTAACCTTGCCTCCACCACGGGGCCTGGATGATCCTGTTGAACGGATCGTAGCGAACAAGAGGGGGGGGGGGTGAATGGCGCTACGGCAAGTTTTAACCTTTTTCAAGTTTTACCGCAACGGAAGGTAAAGGTGATAACTTTTGCTATAGCGGTGTTACTACAATGAAGCTAGAGCATGTGCAACAAGTAAAGGAATCAACAAGATAGTAAGAGTGAGGAGCGAGACAACCGGGGGGGCGCGAGGCGAGTCAAGGTTTGTTTCCCGCAGTTCCCTCCACTAAAGGAGGTACGTCTGCGTTGAGGAGGTGCTAGTCTCACACAAGAGACTAGGCGGCCACACCACGAAGGAAGGCCTCACCCTCTTCCTCGAGAGAGCTCCACGGAGGTGCTCTCCCTCTTCCACTAAGGCACCGGTCGAGGCGGTGATTCCTTCACAAGGTTGGGGCGAGCTCCACACACAAGGATGCTCCCAACACCCTATGGAGCTAGTACATCACCAAGCTAGACTCCATAGCTGCACATCTCCAATGCTCCACCATAGGAACCCATCTCCAATGCTCCACCAAAGGAACTCTTCCAATGCTCCACCAAGATACTCTGCAAGGCTCCACCAAAGGAACTCCCCAATGCTCCACCAAAGGAACCCTCCAATACTCCACCAAGAAGCTCTTCCAATACTCCACCAAGAAGCTCTTCCAATACTCCACCAAGAAGCTCTTCCAGTGCTCCACCAAGAAGCTCTTCCACCAAGGAACCCTAACAACAAGATCCCCTAAGGACTACCACGAATTGGTGAACTTTCTCTCGGTAGAATGATAGATCGGGGTCTCCTCCACCACCTCACAAAGTATGAGCAAAATTGGTTGGGTGGATGAGGAGATCCCCTAAATTTTAAGCTCAACAACAATGGAGGAGAGAGAGAGAAGAGCTGAGGCTGGCTGGAGAAGAAGGGCCCTTTATATAGGTCCCTCCAAATCCAACCGTTGCCCACTGTTTTTGCCTAAGTGGTACTACTGCTCCTTGAAGCGGTACTACCGCTCTGAGTTCGAATTCCCCACTGAACTTGTCCACGTGGACACATTGCGGTACTACCGCTCGCGGTACCGCAATAGGGTCCAGACCTTACTGGATCCCAAGCGGTACCCGAGCGGTACCAGAGCGGTACTACCGTAACGCGTTACGGTACTTAGCGCGGTACCGTGGGTGGTACTACCGCCCTCAAGCGGTACTACCGCTCCAGGTACCGTGAAGGTACCGCAACGTGTACTGTGGGTCAATTCCATGTGCAAGTCTTAGAGCGGTATCACGGGCGGTACTAGTAGAGGTAGCGGTACTACCGCTCCTAGTACCGGTAGTACCGCTATGGCTAAAACAGGTTTGTGGGGATTCGTTGCATAGAAAACAAAAAATTTCCTACCGCGAGAACGCAATCCAAGCCAAGATGCAATCTAGAAGATGGGAGCAACGAGGGGATGAACGAGACTAACCCTTGAAGATTTCCAAAGCCTATAAGAGTAGGCTCTTATTGCTGCGGTAGACGATCACTTGCCGCTTGCAAAAGTGTGGCACCCCGGACCAACTGTCCGAAATACCCGTTATGCATTCACTCATGATCCCATGATCAGTGTAACATGAGCACATAACCGAACTGATAAACAGAGTTACAACATCCATTACATAGTACCGAAATAATAAATAGTCTTACAAACGGTCTTATGACCAAGTCTTACACAAATGGCCACATCGGGCTGAATTCAAACATCCAAAAGCAGCGGATACAAATCAACTTCGTCGGGCCCAAGTCATGCCTTAAACCCTACAGGCAGCTGACCGGGAAACGTCCTAAGTCGCATAGTCGTCCTGATAACCACCATCATCTTCGAAATCCTCCTCATAGTCTGGCCAAGTAAATAGCCAGGGACAAAGCCGTGAGTACATTTTGAATTGTACTCGCAAACCATTTACAAAGTAACATATTAAAGGGAACAAGGTACCGAGAACTAAACTAGGAGATCAAGAGGGAATATCTAATTTCAATTAAGAATATGTCATGTAGGAGAGAAGAAGTGTTTTGGTGGAGTTAGCATCTCAACTTCATGGGCGAAGGAGACACTTAAAGATTCGTCTAAGACATCTCTACATGAATTAATTTAAGAAGACTCTTCACGACATAAACACCTAGGAAGGGTAGACCCAAATTTTATTTCCTTTCCGACCATCTCATCATGGCCCACATTATTTTTCCAGTACTCCACGTACCAACACAAATCCCATGTTCTTTCCTTAAGCATTTTCATAAACAAAACACATCAGGCTAAGCAACAGCCAATCCAACCGTCCATGACCGCGGACACGGCTATTCGAATAGATTTAACTCTGCAGAGTGTGCGCACTTTCCCCACAAGATCTGATAAATCCGCCGGGATCATCCCCGGGCCATCATACGAAAGTATGTGGGTATCGGATAACCAGTCGAAGCCTTTCGCCCATTCTAAGTAGCAAGAGGTCCTACCCTATGGAGTATGTACCTCCCCGGCACCGTGGCAGCTCACCTCCTTTTGAGCGTGGCTCCACCGCCAAGCCAGGAGACCCATAGTGTCTTCCGGACGGGTCAGCCCCGAAGGCCTCCCGTTATACTATTGCCCCAACTTTGACAACCCGGACTCGGGGGTAACCTTACCCTTGTATAGTTATGCGGTGCCTCATGCTAAAGAGAACGAACGTCTAGCTAAGCCCCGTGCCCATGTTGGAGTAATGTGGTTGCGCTAGTTTGTTGTCATGGGTGAGTACTTAGGCGCCAAAGTTTTCATAACATCCCCACCACTTTCTCATTCCCAACATTTTTACCAAAGCCTTTCCTTTCTCAAATTCTCACTTGGGCACAACATTATACCCAAGGTTTTAACAAAAACTTTTACAACAAGGTAAAAACCTTGAGGGTTTTCCCAACCTAAAGTTTATGTGTGAACTAAGATGTACAATAGTATCAAGGTTGCCCTCATACTATAAAGGTGTCAACAACATCCATACTTACATGGAGCATGGATGAAGATAATCAAAAAGTGGAGCAAAAATCATGATGTTAACCCAAAGTTTGAACTAGAATAAGGAGGTGTCAAATGAGTGAGTTTTAATCCACATACTTAGAGTAAGTACGCGAATCTACCGAGAGGGAATAAATACATACTTGGCGGCGAGTATGTCAAAGAAGAGAATTATCCAACCGAAAGACGCAAAGGATCAAGATGGGGAAGAATAAAAGATCTCAACCAAAAACATAGATAATCAAGGAGTCAAGGTAAATGGCTTGCCTTGGCCGGCTAGTCCCTGGTCTTCTTCAACACCTTCTCCAAAATCCTCTCCTTCGGCTTCTCCCACGTTCGTATCTAGCGTCGCGAAAACAAAAGGGCAACATACAATCAACACATAACTCAAGAATCAAGTTTTTGAGAGAATAAGACAAAGCATGCAGGGGTATATGTTGTATTAAAGTGAAAACATGATTTGGCCAAATTTATGATGGAAAAAGGGTTGAGGTGGAAATCAATTAAAAGAACAAGTGCTTAAATGGACAACATTTCATGTGACAAAACATTTTTATAAACGATCCAAAATTAATCTTAACGGGGACCAATGGTATTTTTCTGAGATGGGCAACATTAAAACAAGATCATTACAATTGGAATCGGTCAAAAATAATAATTCTACGATTTTAGGAAATTAGTGGAGTATGCAGAATACATAGAGCAAGTTTAATACACTAAAATTCGTATAAAAATCCTAAAAATACGGGGTCAGTGGCATGTGAAAGGTATTAAAAATATCTTTCTAACGCAGTTGGATTCACTAGTTTTCGATTTGTAGAACTCCGGTTATAAGAGATTTGGTTCACTGGTTTTTAGATGCAAAACTGAAAAATTTAAAACGATTTTCAAACGAAAATCTGGGCGGGAAAGGTCTTGGGCCGCGCTGTGTGTGAAACGGGCCGGCCCAGCTGAATTGCCACGCGGGCAGAGAAGAAAAAAGGAAGAAAAACAAAAAGAAAAGGGGAGGGCCCGGGGTGGGCCAGGCTGTGCATGGCCACCTGGCCTGCATGGCCCATGCAGGCGTCGGATGGGGATCCGATGGCCCATGGCCATCGTCTCCTCCACGCGAGCGCGGAACGCGACCAGGGCGGCCGGACTGGGCAGAGAAGGGGCGGGGACGGCCATGGGGCTCACCGGCGGTGTCTGCTTCCCGGCGGCGAGGTCGAGGGTGGTCGGCGGCGTCGCAGAACGGGCGGGCGGCGCCTTCTTCTTCTCCCTGGTCTCCGGCAACACCGTCCTCTTCACGGCGTCCGGCAGCAGGTTGTGGAGCGGCGGCGTCCGAGCGTCCTGGCACGGCAAGGGAAAGGTCAGGGCAAACGTAGGAGATGGCAGGGAGGGCTGGGCGAAAGAAGAGAGGACGGCGGCGGTTGGAGCTCTTGCAGCACCTCCCCGTCTTCTCCAACGGCGGTGATCACCGGGGCAGGGCTCCGCCGCTGCAACGAGCAGCAGCCCAGAGCAGCGCCCTGGGTGCTCTCCAGGGAGAGTGTGGAGGTGGAGGGGAAGGAGTGGGGTGGTGTGTGGGCGGAGTGGGTGCGGGGGTGGGTTTTTATAGGCCAGGGAGGGCAAGGGACGGGCGACGGGCGGCGGCTTCGGCCAATCCCGCGAGGGGGACAGTGGCAGCGAGCGGGAGGGAGTCGAGGGGGCGTGCGGGCTCTCGAGGCGTCAGGGAGGGATACGAGGAGGCGAGCGTTTTCCCGAGGCGAGGGCGGGCGTCGAGGCGTCGCTGCTCGCCTGGTGACTGCGCGCGTGCGGGAGGGTGTCCAGGTTGAGCACGTCCGTGGCCAGAGTTTCGGGTGGGCTTTGTGGCTGGCCTTGGGCCGAGTTGGAGGGGAAAGGGAAGTCCAGGGAGGGGTGTAGTGCGGGCCAGATTGAGGTGGGCTTGAGGGGTGGGGAGTGGGCACCAAGTGCCGGCCATAAGAGAGACATGGCCTCCCAAACTCGGCCATGCACAAGGGAAGAAAAGAGGGAGGGGTAAGAGAGGGGGTGGTTGCCCTCTAGGGTTTGTCAAAAAGAGAGATCAAAGTGGTGGTGAGAAAAAGAAAGAGAAAATAAGAGGGGTCCATGGCCACGGCCATATGCCAAGAAAAGAGAGGGAGATAAAAAAAGAATAAAAGAAAAGAGAGGGGGAAGTGTTCCCCCTTCCTAGGGTTTTCTCCAAAAGAGAGAAAGAGTGGGTGTCATGGTGAGTGAAGAGAGGGGAATGTCATGCTAATGCATGTGCACACATGCATCCACATTTTTGATGAAGAGGGAAATTGTTTTTAAAGAGAGAAGTTGGGTGTGGGGGTGTTTTACACTTGGTGTCAAAAGGAGTTTTTCCCCTATTTAATTTTTGGTACACAAACTTGTTGCTAGGGGTTTTAGTGTGGGAAGTTGTTTATACACACTCACTACCAACAATCTAAACAAAACTACAAGCTATGCACACCAAGTAGCAAGATAAATAAAAGTTTTTGTTGGCCCAAAATTTTAAAGCTAGAAAATATGCAGGGTTTGAAAAGTGGGTTGTTACAGACCTTCCCCCCTTAAAAGAATCTCGTCCCGAGATTCCGGATTGAAGAGATAAGGGAACTCGCTCCTAAGATAATCCTCCCGTTCCCAGGTGGCTTCCTCCTCAGAATGATTACTCCACTGGACCTTGAAAAACTTGATCTTTCTTCTGCGAGTGACCCTTACGGCCTCTTCCAGGATTCGAAGTGGCTTCTCACGGTAAGTTAAATCCTGGTTTAGGTTGATAGAGCGGTGGTCGATGTTCTTGAACACTTCGGGCTTATCGGGCACTTGGAGGCATTTCCGGAGTTGGGAGACATGGAAGACATCATGAAACTCTGACAGTTCTGCGGGTAGCTCCAATTGATATGAGACTTCTCCGCGGCGACCAAGGACCTTGAAAGGACCAATGTACCTTGGTGCCAACTTGCCCTTGACGTGGAAACGTTGCATTCCCTTGAGAGGGGTGACACGGAGGTACGCAAAGTCTCCGCTGTTGAATGTCACTTCACGGCGTTTGGGGTCGGCGTAGCTCTTCTGGCGAGATTGGGCAGCCTTCAAGCGATCTCGGATAAGTTGAACTTGTTCTTCCGCTTCACGAAGTATATCAGGTCCGAACACTTGACTTTCTCCGGTCTCGGACCAATTGAGAGGGGTGCGACATTTGCGCCCATAGAGTGCTTCAAATGGTGCCATCTGGAGACTGGCCTGGTAGCTATTATTATAAGAGAACTCCGCAAAGGGGAGACAGTCTTCCCATTTGGCACCATAGGCTAGAACACATGCGCGGAGCATGTCTTCCAGAATCTGATTCACTCGCTCAGTTTGTCCTCCGGTTTGTGGGTGGTAAGCGGTGCTGAAAGAGAGTTTGGTCCCTAAGGCCTCGTGTAACTTGCTCCAGAATCTAGAGGTGAACTGTGTGCCGCGATCAGATACAATCCTCTTGGGAACTCCATGGAGACTGACGATCCGTGAGATATAAAGATCTGCCAAGCGACGTCCATTGAATGTGGTCTTGACGGGAATAAAATGGGCGACCTTGGTAAGGCGATCCACAATTACCCAGATGGAATCGTGTCCGCGACTTGACCGAGGAAGTCCAGTGATAAAATCCATTCCCACTTCGTCCCATTTCCATACGGGAACTTGCAGAGGTTGGAGTAGTCCAGCTGGGCGTTGATGTTCGGCTTTAACTCGTTGACAAACGTCACATCTAGCAATGAAGAAGGCAATGTCACGTTTCATTCCGTGCCACCAGAAAGTCTCCTTGAGATCTTGATACATCTTTGATCCGCCAGGGTGGATGGAGTAAGGAGTATTATGAGCTTCCTCCATAATCAGGTTCTTCAATTCGGGGATAGTTGGTACACAAAGACGCCCATTGTACCACAAGATTCCTTCTCCGTCCACGGAAAATCCAGCTACTTCCTCTTTGTCCATACGGCGTTTGATACCTTCAATACTCTCATGATCTTTCTGAGCTTCCTTGATTTGATCCCGGAGAGTCGGTTTAACTTCCAAGGTGGCTAGAAAACCATGGCTAACAAGTTCCAGGCCGAACTCTTCAAACTCTTGATATAGCATCGGTTGTTCCATTTTGAGACGGGCATTCAGCGAACATGGTTCTCGACTAAGGGCGTCGGCGACTACATTCGCCTTTCCAGGGTGATAGTGAATACTCAGATCATAGTCCTTTATTAGCTCTATCCACCTTCTTTGTCGCATATTCAACTCCCTCTGAGTGAATATGTACTTGAGGCTCTTGTGGTCGGTGTAAATGTCACACCGATTTCCGATGAGATAATGACGCCAAGTCTTGAGTGCATGAACTACGGCAGCTAACTCCAGATCATGGGTTGGGTAGTTCATTTCATGTGGCCGCAGCTGTCGAGAGAGGTAGGCGATAACTTTCCCTTCTTGCATCAGAACACTACCAAGTCCGAGCTTGGAAGCGTCGCAATAGATTACAAAGTCTTTGGTGACATCCGGCATGGTGAGGATGGGGGCAGACACAAGACGCTTCTTGAGTTCTTGAAAACTGGCTTCACATTGTTCCGTCCATTCAAATTTCTTACCCTTCTTGAGCAACATGGTCATGGGCTTGGCGATACTTGAGAACCCTTCTACAAACTTACGGTAGTAGCCTGCTAATCCGAGAAAGGATCTCACTTCGGTCGGGTTAGTTGGCGGCTTCCGATCCATGATAGACTTGATGAGAGAGGGGTCGACGGAAACTCCTCCAGCGGACAAAACATGACCAAGAAATCCAACTTCCTTGAGCCAAAACTGACATTTGCTAAATTTAGCATAGAGTTGGTGCTTTCTCAAGGTTCCCAAAACTAGTCGTAGATGCTCTTCATGTTCTTCTTCACTCTTGGAGTAGACTAAGATGTCATCGATAAACACTACGACGAACTTGTCGAGATAATCCATGAAGACTTTGTTCATCAGATTCATGAAGTAGGCTGGAGCATTGGTTAAGCCAAAAGACATTACGGTGTACTCAAACAATCCGTAACGGGTGGTGAAGGCTGTTTTGGGGATATCTGACTCGCGTACTTTGAGCTGATGGTAACCAGTACGGAGATCAATCTTGGAGAAAACTCGGGCTCCATTCATTTGATCAAACAAATCTTCAATCTTGGGAAGGGGATACTTATTCTTGATGGTTACATCATTGAGCCTTCGGTAATCCACGCACAGGCGGATGGTACCGTCTCGCTTGTCCACAAATATCACGGGAGATCCCCATGGTGAGGCACTAGGTCGGATTAGACCTTTGCTCAACATATCGTCCAACTGTTTCTTGAGTTCTATCAGCTCTTGGGGGTTCATGCGATAAGGCCTCTGCGCTATGGGTGCTGTTCCGGGAATAAGTTCGATGATGAACTCGATATCCCTATCAGGGGGCATACCGGGCAACTCTTCTGGGAAAACATCTGGATACTCACAAACGATTGGGACAAGATCGATGGGGGTTCCGGCGACACTTTGCTTACAGAAGGCTTTAGATGAAGGCATAGTGGCGGTGTATTTTATTTGGATTCCTTCGCTATTGGTTAAGGTGATAGACTTACGGGCACAGTCAATGTGGCCTTGGTACTTGGTCATCCAATCCATTCCCAGAATTACTTCCAATCCTTGGGCTCCTAGGACGATGAGGTCGGCTTGGAAGGGAACACCTAGGATTTCTACCGGAACTTGTTTACAAGATAAGCGAGTTTTAGCGGTGGATCCTGGTATTTGAACTAACATGAGTCTATCCATTAGGGTGGGTGTCATTTCGCTTTTCTTGACAAAGGGTTCGGTAACAAAGGAATGAGATGCACCGGAATCAAAAAGAACTTTGGCGGGGGTGGAGTGGACTAGGAACGTACCCAGCACAATGTCAGGAGATTCTTCAGCTTCTTCGGCATTGGCATGATTCAGGTGTCCTCTAACAGTATTAGCCTGCTTCTTAGGTGGGGGCTTCCTTCCGGTTGCAGCACGAGCTTGGCCTTGATTTGGTCTTGGCGCATTGGGGCGTTGAGCCGGGTTCATCTTAGAGGGGCATTCACGAGAGAAATGTCCAGGCTGTCCACAAGCGAAACATCCTTCTCCTTGAGGGCGAGCATTCGGGTTGTTGCGGGGGTTGTTGTTGAAGTTTCCTCCTCCAGTACGAGGCTGCACATTCTGGCGGTTGGTGTTGTTGTTGGAGGGACGATAAGCAGGGGCTGGCGCTCGCTGAGGCTGGGGCGCCGGCCTTGGTGGAGGCTGGCCGCGGAACCTAGCATTGCTGGGTCCACTCTGCTGTTGCTGCTGCATCTTGCGCTTGCGGGTTTCATAAGCTGCCTTGCGCTTGGACTCCACCATGATGGCGGCATCCACCAGAGTTTCCAGATCAGGGTAAGGAACGGCCACGAGAATACTCTGAATCTCTTCATGAAGACCATTAAGGAAGCGGTCCCTCTTCTTCTCATCGGTATCAGTGTCCTGAGGTGCATATCGAGCCAAGGTGTTGAACTTGTCCAGGTAGTCAATCACACTACCATTGTTCTGCTTAAGGTTGAAGAACTCATCTCTCTTGATCTTGATTAGTCCAGAAGGGATGTGGGCTTTGCGGAACTTAGTGGTAAATTCCTCCCAAGTGATCACATGGTCAGCAGCTTGCATTGCCTTGATATTCTCCCACCAAGCTCTTGCGGGTCCGGCGAGAAAGTGAGTTGCAAGGACCACCTTCTCATTTTCGCCCACGGCCGCGACTTCCAGATTGTTCTCGATTGTACGGAGCCAATCATCCGCATCAAGAGGGGCGGTGCACTTGGTGAATACCGGTGGATTAGTATTCTGGAAGTCCCTAAGCTTGGACCTTGGGCCGTCTTCACCATCTCCTCCATTGTTGTTGTTTCCCGCGGCAAGCTGCGCAATGTTCTGCAGAGCCGCAATGTTCGCTTGGCTTTCAGCGCGGGCGGCTTGACGGTCTTCCATAAGGATGCGAAGGATTTGAGCCATATTGGGTTCAGGTGGAGGTGGTGGAGGGTCATTGTGCGCGCCTCGGCGAGTGTCAACCATCTGATAAGATGAAGGCGTAAGACAAAAAGGGAACAACTTTGATAGGCGAGTTCTTTCTAAGGGGAAGGGTGACATGATGCATAAAAACTTGTTGAAAACAAACTTGAAAGATAAAGAAAGCATGAAAACCAAAAGCATCCATCATCATAACATAAGCATCACCAAAAGCTCAAAGTTCACACATCAAGGTCACCATAGGACCAACATCGTCTATGCGATTACATCAAGGACATCATAACATAACATAGCTAGCGATAGTGCGGTGCTCAAACTAGTCGTCGTCAAGGATGATGGTGTCATCCTTGGTCGGCGGCTCCTCAAACGGCGGCTCCTCGGGGTCTTCTTCCTCGGACGACTCGCGAGGGGTAGGGGGTGCTGGCTCTTCGGGCTCGTCATTGATGAAATCCATATCATCCTCATCTTCCTCTTCGGATGGGTTGTTCCAATCATACCCTTCCTCATCCATGTAATCATCATCTTCACTAAGGAGGGCAGCGTTCTCCTTGCGGAGATCCTCGCCATCATCCTCCAGCTCCTCTATCTTGGTCTCGGCCTCGCGGAGTGCCGTCTTAAGGTGCTTCACCTTCACCTTAAGCATGTACTTGGCCTCTCTTGCCCGGAGCTTGAGCTTCCGCTGGCGGCTAGCCCTCTTCTTCATCTCCTCAAGGTCTTGCTTGACCTCGCCCAACTCATTCGTCAGCATCTCTTTCTCCATCCTGCAGATGTCGAGGCTGTTCTGAGTCTTGCCGAGGAGGAACTCCATCTGGCCGGCGTGACGACCGAGGGGGCAAACATAAGGCACAATGGTGGGAAGGCCCTCCTCGTCACGCCGCCCAAAGTGAGCGTAAGGGAGGTTCCTCTCCTCGAGCTCCGCACGGTGGTGGAACGCGAGGTGAGCAAGGGCTGCCTGGAGTGCGCGAACCAAACCATCCTCCCAAGTGCGCTCGAACAGCTGGATCTCGAACTCCGGGAGCTGCTTGACGTGGGAGCCCCGGACGGTGCAGACGATCATCCAGGACAAGTCCTCGTTCTCGATATCGTTCATCTGTCCGCCCTTCACCTCGGGGCGGAGGCGACCGACGGCGTTACAAACGTCGATCAGGGCGGTCTCGAAGAGGAACAAGGGCTGCGACTCTCCCACCTGACGGCTCCGGGTGTACATAACTTCCTCCATCTACACAAAATTTTAAAGTTAATATAAGTAGTAATATGACAAGTGTGCAAAATTTTAAGGTACATAATGTAAAACAGTTAAGATTAATGCAAGTAGTTTATCTCTAAGGGGAAAAATTTAGGGGAGAGACTAGGCATTCTTTCAGCTTAGAGTCATCTCGTTTTTGATATTGAAAAATAATTTTATTCTAACCTTAACGTCCATGCTAACTAAGGCTTTCCCTAGAGTCAGGATGGCTCTGATACCAGCTCTGTGGCACCCCGGACCAACTGTCCGAAATACCCGTTATGCATTCACTCATGATCCCATGATCAGTGTAACATGAGCACATAACCGAACTGATAAACAGAGTTACAACATCCATTACATAGTACCGAAATAATAAATAGTCTTACAAACGGTCTTATGACCAAGTCTTACACAAATGGCCACATCGGGCTGAATTCAAACATCCAAAAGCAGCGGATACAAATCAACTTCGTCGGGCCCAAGTCATGCCTTAAACCCTACAGGCAGCTGACCGGGAAACGTCCTAAGTCGCATAGTCGTCCTGATAACCACCATCATCTTCGAAATCCTCCTCATAGTCTGGCCAAGTAAATAGCCAGGGACAAAGCCGTGAGTACATTTTGAATTGTACTCGCAAACCATTTACAAAGTAACATATTAAAGGGAACAAGGTACCGAGAACTAAACTAGGAGATCAAGAGGGAATATCTAATTTCAATTAAGAATATGTCATGTAGGAGAGAAGAAGTGTTTTGGTGGAGTTAGCATCTCAACTTCATGGGCGAAGGAGACACTTAAAGATTCGTCTAAGACATCTCTACATGAATTAATTTAAGAAGACTCTTCACGACATAAACACCTAGGAAGGGTAGACCCAAATTTTATTTCCTTTCCGACCATCTCATCATGGCCCACATTATTTTTCCAGTACTCCACGTACCAACACAAATCCCATGTTCTTTCCTTAAGCATTTTCATAAACAAAACACATCAGGCTAAGCAACAGCCAATCCAACCGTCCATGACCGCGGACACGGCTATTCGAATAGATTTAACTCTGCAGAGTGTGCGCACTTTCCCCACAAGATCTGATAAATCCGCCGGGATCATCCCCGGGCCATCATACGAAAGTATGTGGGTATCGGATAACCAGTCGAAGCCTTTCGCCCATTCTAAGTAGCAAGAGGTCCTACCCTATGGAGTATGTACCTCCCCGGCACCGTGGCAGCTCACCTCCTTTTGAGCGTGGCTCCACCGCCAAGCCAGGAGACCCATAGTGTCTTCCGGACGGGCCAGCCCCGAAGGCCTCCCGTTATACTATTGCCCCAACTTTGACAACCCGGACTCGGGGGTAACCTTACCCTTGTATAGTTATGCGGTGCCTCATGCTAAAGAGAACGAACGTCTAGCTAAGCCCCGTGCCCATGTTGGAGTAATGTGGTTGCGCTAGTTTGTTGTCATGGGTGAGTACTTAGGCGCCAAAGTTTTCATAACATCCCCACCACTTTCTCATTCCCAACATTTTTACCAAAGCCTTTCCTTTCTCAAATTCTCACTTGGGCACAACATTATACCCAAGGTTTTAACAAAAACTTTTACAACAAGGTAAAAACCTTGAGGGTTTTCCCAACCTAAAGTTTATGTGTGAACTAAGATGTACAATAGTATCAAGGTTGCCCTCATACTATAAAGGTGTCAACAACATCCATACTTACATGGAGCATGGATGAAGATAATCAAAAAGTGGAGCAAAAATCATGATGTTAACCCAAAGTTTGAACTAGAATAAGGAGGTGTCAAATGAGTGAGTTTTAATCCACATACTTAGAGTAAGTACGCGAATCTACCGAGAGGGAATAAATACATACTTGGCGGCGAGTATGTCAAAGAAGAGAATTATCCAACCGAAAGACGCAAAGGATCAAGATGGGGAAGAATAAAAGATCTCAACCAAAAACATAGATAATCAAGGAGTCAAGGTAAATGGCTTGCCTTGGCCGGCTAGTCCCTGGTCTTCTTCAACACCTTCTCCAAAATCCTCTCCTTCGGCTTCTCCCACGTTCGTATCTAGCGTCGCGAAAACAAAAGGGCAACATACAATCAACACATAACTCAAGAATCAAGTTTTTGAGAGAATAAGACAAAGCATGCAGGGGTATATGTTGTATTAAAGTGAAAACATGATTTGGCCAAATTTATGATGGAAAAAGGGTTGAGGTGGAAATCAATTAAAAGAACAAGTGCTTAAATGGACAACATTTCATGTGACAAAACATTTTTATAAACGATCCAAAATTAATCTTAACGGGGACCAATGGTATTTTTCTGAGATGGGCAACATTAAAACAAGATCATTACAATTGGAATCGGTCAAAAATAATAATTCTACGATTTTAGGAAATTAGTGGAGTATGCAGAATACATAGAGCAAGTTTAATACACTAAAATTCGTATAAAAATCCTAAAAATACGGGGTCAGTGGCATGTGAAAGGTATTAAAAATATCTTTCTAACGCAGTTGGATTCACTAGTTTTCGATTTGTAGAACTCCGGTTATAAGAGATTTGGTTCACTGGTTTTTAGATGCAAAACTGAAAAATTTAAAACGATTTTCAAACGAAAATCTGGGCGGGAAAGGTCTTGGGCCGCGCTGTGTGTGAAACGGGCCGGCCCAGCTGAATTGCCACGCGGGCAGAGAAGAAAAAAGGAAGAAAAACAAAAAGAAAAGGGGAGGGCCCGGGGTGGGCCAGGCTGTGCATGGCCACCTGGCCTGCATGGCCCATGCAGGCGTCGGATGGGGATCCGATGGCCCATGGCCATCGTCTCCTCCACGCGAGCGCGGAACGCGACCAGGGCGGCCGGACTGGGCAGAGAAGGGGCGGGGACGGCCATGGGGCTCACCGGCGGTGTCTGCTTCCCGGCGGCGAGGTCGAGGGTGGTCGGCGGCGTCGCAGAACGGGCGGGCGGCGCCTTCTTCTTCTCCCTGGTCTCCGGCAACACCGTCCTCTTCACGGCGTCCGGCAGCAGGTTGTGGAGCGGCGGCGTCCGAGCGTCCTGGCACGGCAAGGGAAAGGTCAGGGCAAACGTAGGAGATGGCAGGGAGGGCTGGGCGAAAGAAGAGAGGACGGCGGCGGTTGGAGCTCTTGCAGCACCTCCCCGTCTTCTCCAACGGCGGTGATCACCGGGGCAGGGCTCCGCCGCTGCAACGAGCAGCAGCCCAGAGCAGCGCCCTGGGTGCTCTCCAGGGAGAGTGTGGAGGTGGAGGGGAAGGAGTGGGGTGGTGTGTGGGCGGAGTGGGTGCGGGGGTGGGTTTTTATAGGCCAGGGAGGGCAAGGGACGGGCGACGGGCGGCGGCTTCGGCCAATCCCGCGAGGGGGACAGTGGCAGCGAGCGGGAGGGAGTCGAGGGGGCGTGCGGGCTCTCGAGGCGTCAGGGAGGGATACGAGGAGGCGAGCGTTTTCCCGAGGCGAGGGCGGGCGTCGAGGCGTCGCTGCTCGCCTGGTGACTGCGCGCGTGCGGGAGGGTGTCCAGGTTGAGCACGTCCGTGGCCAGAGTTTCGGGTGGGCTTTGTGGCTGGCCTTGGGCCGAGTTGGAGGGGAAAGGGAAGTCCAGGGAGGGGTGTAGTGCGGGCCAGATTGAGGTGGGCTTGAGGGGTGGGGAGTGGGCACCAAGTGCCGGCCATAAGAGAGACATGGCCTCCCAAACTCGGCCATGCACAAGGGAAGAAAAGAGGGAGGGGTAAGAGAGGGGGTGGTTGCCCTCTAGGGTTTGTCAAAAAGAGAGATCAAAGTGGTGGTGAGAAAAAGAAAGAGAAAATAAGAGGGGTCCATGGCCACGGCCATATGCCAAGAAAAGAGAGGGAGATAAAAAAAGAATAAAAGAAAAGAGAGGGGGAAGTGTTCCCCCTTCCTAGGGTTTTCTCCAAAAGAGAGAAAGAGTGGGTGTCATGGTGAGTGAAGAGAGGGGAATGTCATGCTAATGCATGTGCACACATGCATCCACATTTTTGATGAAGAGGGAAATTGTTTTTAAAGAGAGAAGTTGGGTGTGGGGGTGTTTTACACTTGGTGTCAAAAGGAGTTTTTCCCCTATTTAATTTTTGGTACACAAACTTGTTGCTAGGGGTTTTAGTGTGGGAAGTTGTTTATACACACTCACTACCAACAATCTAAACAAAACTACAAGCTATGCACACCAAGTAGCAAGATAAATAAAAGTTTTTGTTGGCCCAAAATTTTAAAGCTAGAAAATATGCAGGGTTTGAAAAGTGGGTTGTTACAAAAAGCGCGTAGAAGATCTTGATCACGGTGCCACAATCGGGCAGCACCTCCGTACTCGGTCACACGTTCGGTGTTGATGAAGACGACGTCCTTCTCCCCGTTCCAGCGGGCAGCAGAAGAAGTAGCTCCTCCTTGAATCCGGCAGCACGACGGCGTGGTGGCGGTGGCGGTGGAGATCTCCGGCGGAGCTTCGCTAAGCGTGTGGGAGAAGAGGAGGAGAGAGGGGGCGGCTAGGGTTTGGGAGAGGGGGTGGCCGGCCTCCTCGGCCAAGGTGGGGTGGTTGTGGTGGTGGGCCCCCTCCCCTATGCCCCTCATTATATAGGTGGATCCCCAAGTGTTGGACTACAAGTCTTCGAATAAGACCCCAACACTAGAACCTTCCATGTAGTAGGGAAACCTACCCAAGGTGGGAATCCCACTTGAGGTGGGATTCCCCCCTTCCATGTGGAGGGGTGGCCGGCCCCCTTTGGTGGAGTCCACCTTGGACTCCACCCTCTAGGGTTGGCTGGCCATGGGGAGGTGGAGTCCCTCCGGGACTCCTCCTTCCTTAGTGATTCCTTCCGGACTTTTCTAGAACCTTCTAGAACCTTCCGCAAAATCACCGGATCATTTTAAATCTTATAAAATGACTTCCTATATATGAATCTTATTCTCCGGACCATTCCGGAACTCCTCGTGATGTCCGGGATCCCATCCGGGACTTCGAACAAAACTTCGAACTCCATTCCATATTTCAAGTTCTACCATTTCAACATCAAACCTTAAGTGTGTCACCCTACGGTTCGCGAACTATGTGGACATGGTTGAGTACTCTCTCCGACCAATAACCAATAGCGGGATCTGGAGATCCATAATGGCTCCCACATATTCAACGATGACTTAGTGATCGAATGAACCATTCACATACGATACCAATTCCCTTTGTCACGCGATATTTTACTTGTCCGAGGTTTGATCATCGGTATCACTCTATACCTTGTTCAACCTCGTCTCCTGACAAGTACTCTTTACTCGTACCGTGGTATGTGGTCTCTTATGAACTTATTCATATGCTTGCAAGACATTAGACGACATTCCACCGAGAGGGCCCAGAGTATATCTATCCGTCATCGGGATGGACAAATCCCACTGTTGATCCATATGCCTCAACTCATACTTTCCGGATACTTAATCCCACCTTTATAACCACCCATTTACGCAGTGGCGTTTGATGTAATCAAAGTACCTTTCCGGTATAAGTGATTTACATGATCTCATGGTCATAAGGACTAGGTAACTATGTATCGAAAGCTTATAGCAAATAACTTAATGACGTGATCTTATGCTACGCTTAATTGGGTGTGTCCATTACATCATTCATACAATGACATAACCTTGTTATTAATAACATCCAATGTTCATGATCATGAAACCATGATCATCTATTAATCAACAAGCTAGTTATACAAGAGGCTTACTAGGGACTCTTTGTTGTTCACATAACACACATGTATCAATGTTTCGGTTAATACAATTATAGTATGGTATGTAAACATTATCATAAACACAAAGACATATTATAATAACCATTTTATTATTGCCTCTTGGGCATATGTCCAACAGTCTCCCAATTGCACTAGAGTCAATAATCTAGTTTACATTTGTAAAGATATAACACCTTGACCTTCTGGTGCTTTATCATGTTTTGCTCACGGGAGAGGTTTTAGTCAACGGATCTGACACGCTCAGAAACGTATGTATTTTGTAATTCATTTGCGTCTCAACGCATCACTCATTTCCAAAAGAGTTGGCATTAAATATGTTTGATCTTCTGGTGGAACCTTAATTCCGCGGTCTGAAATAAGTCACTAATATTGTCACATACAATATAGCTTCAAAGTTCTGACACTATCGGAACTACACCAAGTTCTCAAAGAACTTCTTGACTCAACATCCTCAGTCATTTGTTAAAACAATGACATACTCTGCCTTCGTTTGTAGAATCCGTCACAATATTTAGAACTCTTCTAAATTTAACATAGACAACTTCTAGCTCATTGTGCTACCTTTAAAACAACACTTAGTCTAATTTGAGATTGAAATTCTATTTTTATATGTGACAAAACAAATATCAGTGTAATCACCTTACAGCGATTTGTTTGTCATTTCTCCATACAAAACTATATATATATATCCTTGGTTCTTCTAAAGTACTCAAGGATACTCTTACTGTCGTCCAATGATCATCTCATGAATCATTCTGGTATATGCTCATAACATTTTAGAGCACAGGACATCTGATTGTGTACATATTATTTGTGATCCATAATCACTCATGTGTTTTTACTCATTGAGTATCAGATACACTCAAGTTTTGTTAAAACTTCACATGACAAGAACATTTTCTTAATATTTCTATATTGAACTATTTCAATATCCATTCTATGTACTTTGACTTAAACTTATTTTGTGTTTCAATCTATCTTCATAAATCTTGACACTAGATATGTTTCAGTCCATATCCTTTCATTGAAATTAATTTCTCAATGAAACCTTTTAATCATCATTTATAACCAACTATATGTCACCTACATAAAGTATTATAAATATGTCTTAGCGCTCCCACTTAATTTCTTGCAAATGCAAGCCTCTTCATCGTCTCTGATGAAATAAAAAACTCTTTGACTATTTCATCTGGTGAAGATTCCAACTCCGCGAAACTTACTTCATCTAATTGAAGTTCGTATACCTATCTAGTATTCCAAGGACCAGCAAAACTCTTGGTTGTATCTTGTATACACCTTTAATACACACTTCTGATAAGTAATGTATTTTGCCATCCTACTAACATATCTCATAAAACAAATATGTAGTGATTACTAGAATAATCCATATAGACTATAAGCATTGCTACGGAAGATCTAATCTTGTCGTAGTCAACTCTTTGAACTTTGTCGTAAACAACTTTTCGACAAGTCGAGCTTATTCAAGGATTCCATCCAAGTCCATCAATTTTATAGACCCATTTACTTTCAAAAAGTATTCATCTATCTTGGATTTCATGGCGTATAGCCATTTTAACGGAGTCAGGGCCCATCATAACTTCTTTGTTCGTAGTTGGTTTATCATTGTTCAAAATCAATCCTTTGTCCACAATCATTTATTTGATCACAAAGTAAACCACACCTACAAGGTTCAATAAGTACTTCGATCTCCATGGCTAAAACACTTTGTAGTCATGGAAGCCATGATCGTTGTGGCCGCTTCCGGAACCATTTCCGATGCTGCGCTATTCTGATCATTATGCTCAGGTTCATAAACCATATCAAGTTCTATTGTCCTCCCACTCAAATACTTCGCTAGAAAACAATTTCTTGGAAATAAGAAACATTGACAAACACTTTTGTCTTTTATTTCATAGTGGAAAGAATTCCCAATCAATTCTTTGGGATAACCAACAAAGACATTTATCCGTTTTTGGTTGTAAACTCTTAGACCAAAATTTAAAGAAAGGACTATTAGGGTTTATACCCATGCCATAACTTGTATGGTGTCATTTCAACGGATCATGATGATGCTCTATTTAGTGTAAAAGCGGTAGTCTCTAAAGCATAATCCATAAAAATTATAATGGCATTAATATTTTATCTCATCATTGACCCAACAAGGTTTGGATACATCTCTTGGATACTTCATCATCACTATGATACTTCAAGAAATGTGAGTTGTAGAACAATTTCATAACTCTCTTAGATGTTCGCTAAAACTCGTAATTCAAATATTTCTACTACGATCCAATCATAGATATTTGAATTTTCTATTACGATGATTTCCACTTCATGCTGAAATTTATTTGAATCCATTCAAATGTTTCAAACTTCTTCCTTATCGAATATATCCACATATATATACTCAATTCATTGTTTGAAGTTTTCATGAAGTAGAAGAATCTCCCGCACACAACTATGCCCAGTGAACCATATACATCATCATGTATGTTTCCACTAAGTTAGCTACCCGTTCAAAACTTGGCCTATGAACGGTATTTCAGTCATTCCTTTTAGAAGAGATTTGCAAGCGCCAAATGATTCATAAATCAAATGACTCCAATAATCCATTTGCATGGAGTTTCTTCATGCGTTCCTTTCCAACATGACCTAAATGGCGGTTCCACAAATAAGTGGAATTCAAATCATTTGCCTTACGGTATTTTAGCGTCAGTGTTATGTATGTGTCACCATTAAAATTTATAATAACTTATCCATCGTACATGGAGTAATGTCATAATCTGAACAACTCATTGTTTTTATTTGACAAGAGCAAAATAACAATTATTAAGTTCTTTATTATAAATTCTAAGGGCTAGATAGAATGCCAACGATGAACATAATAACACTTTATTTTTGTTCCAGACGTGCATTCCTATCATATTCCTTGTCAGTCACTTAGGCCATTGTATTCTTGTATTGCGTTGTTTTGTATGACACTTCATACCAACCAATATGGTACAAATACCCAAGAATTTCATTGTGTGACCAAACGAGGAATACATCCATAACATGTATATCTTTTATATACACCTGAGCTAGATTTTCTAGTCTTTTTTTCTTTCTGCCAATAATCTTTTGTAGTTTCTCTTTCAGCTTTCCTCATTATTCAGAAAGACACTTCAACATCAATAACTTCTAGGTTTGTTGGTCAAATACCAATAACTTTGAGGTTCTTACTTTGAAGTTGATCATCATATGACAAGTGTTCCGGATTTCACTATTAGTAACCTTGTAATATGATGAACAATTTCACTCATAATTTTATCCATTGTATCATGATGACTTTCCGAGACCATGTCTGTACATGCTAGGCTCATAAATTTTAATCTTAGTATTCGCATGTGCAAATCTGGCTTGCACCCGTTGTATGCACACGTAGAATCTATAACACCCGATCATCACATGATGCTTCGATACAAAGAGTCTTAGCAACGGTGCATACTAAGGATGATAACTTCATGGATATGCGAATATTTATTAGTGCCCCAATAGTTGGAGGATTGTGACGCCTGGCGTCTTCAACCTTCATACATTCCCATAAAACTTATGAGTTTATGTAGTCTCACCAAATTATATTCTATCATCTTGCAATAAGGTCTTAGATATCACACATATCTCATACCTTGATTATTTCTGAAAACTAAATTTTCAGCTCCTTACTTTTCAAACAGATTTGAACGGAGACAAGATAACTTTAGTTACTAATTGAAAACATAGCTCTTGGAATCAACAATGTGAGGTTAACTAAAAGTTTGCAATAGGACTTAAACAATTCTTGATTCTTAACAATACGGTACCAATCCGTAAAGTTTCTTGTCAGATTTTAACAGTATTTCTATCTCAATTACAAGACTAGCGCATAGTAGTAAACGGATGCCAATACTACAAAATTAATTCAAAATACTACTCAGACTAAGTTTATGATAATTAGTTCATGTTTTAATCTAATTACTAATGAACTCCCACTTAATACAACATCCCTCATAGTTGTTAAGTGGTACACGATCCAAATCCAGTACACCAAAACCGATCATCACGTGAGATGATGTAGCTTCAATGGTGAACATCAACATGTTGATCATATCATCCATATGACTCATGTTCAACCTTTCGGTTTCCGTTGTCCCGAGGCCATGTCTGTACATGCTAGGCTCGTCAAGCAAACCCAAGTATTCTGCGTGTGCAACATGGCTTACACCCATTGTATGTGAACATTGAGTCTATCACATCCGATCATCACGAGATGCTTCGAAACGACGAACTGTACAACGGTGCATACGAGGGGAGAACACTTTATTATCTTGATATTAAAGTGAGGGATCATCTTATAATGCTACCGTCGTGATCTAAGCAAAATAAGATGCATAAAAGGATTAACATCACATGCAGTTCATATGTGATATGATATGGCCCTTTAGTCTTTGCGCCTTCGATCTTCATCACCAAAGCACGGACATGATCTTCATCATCAACGGGCATGATCTCCATCATCATCGGCGTAGCGTCAAGGTTCATGGCGCCGTCTTCATGGTTGTTCACCTCATGTAGCAACTATTACAACTAATTTGAAATACTACTCAACGTGAAAATTAAAGACAACCATAAGGCTCCTGCCGGTTGCCACAATACAATAATGATCATCTCATACATATTCATTATCACATTATGGCCATATCACATCACCAAACCCTGCAAAAACAAGTTAGACGTCTCTAATTTGGTTTGCATACTTTACATGGTTTAGGATTTTCGAGAGAGATCTAATCTACATACGAACATGAACCACAACGGTGATACTAATGTTGTCAATAGAAGAGTAAATTGAATCTTCACTATAGTAGGAGAGACAGACACCCGCAAAGCCTCTTATGCAATACAAGTTGCATGTCGAACGAGGAACAAGTCTCATGAACACGGTCATGTAAAGTTAATCCGAGCCGCTTCATCTCACTATGCCACAAAGATGCAAAGTACTCAAACTAAAGACAACAAGAGCATCAACGCCCACAAAACCATTGTGTTCTACTCGTGCAACCATCTATGCATAGACACGGCTCTGATACCACTGTAGGGATTCGTTGCATAGAAAACAAAAAATTTCCTACCGCGAGAACGCAATCCAAGCCAAGATGCAATCTAGAAGATGGGAGCAACGAGGGGATGAACGAGACTAACCCTTGAAGATTTCCAAAGCCTGTAATAGTAGGCTCTTATTGCTGCGGTAGACGATCACTTGCCGCTTGCAAAAGCGCGTAGAAGATCTTGATCACGGTGCCACAATCGGGCAGCACCTCCGTACTCGGTCACACATTCGGTGTTGATGAAGACGACGTCCTTCTCCCCGTTCCAGCGGGCAGCGGAAGTAGTAGCTCCTCCTTGAATCTGGCAGCACGACGGCATGGTGGCGGTGGCGGTGGAGATCTCCGGCGGAGCTTCGCTAAGCGTGCGGGAGAAGAGGAGGAGAGAGGGGGCGGCTAGGGTTTGGGGGGGGTGGCCGGCCTCCTTGGGTGCGGCCAAGGTGGGGTGGTTGTGGTGGTCGGCCCCCTCCCCTATGCCCCTCATTATATAGGTGGATCCCCAAGTGTTGGACTACAAGTCTTCGAATAAGACCCCAACACTAGAACCTTCCATGTAGTAGGGAAACCTACCCAAGGTGGGAATCCCACTTGAGGTGGGATTCCCCCCTTCCATGTGGAGGGGTGGCCGGCCCCCTTTGGTGGAGTCCACCTTGGACTCCACCCTCTAGGGTTGACCGGCCATGGGGAGGTGGAGTCCCTCCGAGACTCCTCCTTCCTTAGTGATTCCTTCCGGACTTTTCTAGAACCTTCTAGAACCTTCCGCAAAATCACCGGATCATTTTAAATCTTATAAAATGACTTCCTATATATGAATCTTATTCTCCGGACCATTCCGCAACTCCTCGTGATGTCCGGGATCCCATCCGGGACTTCGAACAAAACTTCGAACTCCATTCCATATTTCAAGTTCTACCATTTCAACATCAAACCTTAAGTGTGTCACCCTACGGTTCGCGAACTATGTGGACATGGTTGAGTACTCTCTCCGACCAATAACCAATAGCGGGATCTGGAGATCCATAATGGCTCCCACATATTCAACGATGACTTAGTGATCGAATGAACCATTCACATACGATACCAATTCCCTTTGTCACGCGATATTTTACTTGTCCGAGGTTTGATCATCGGTATCACTCTATACCTTGTTCAACCTCGTCTCCTGACAAGTACTCTTTACTCGTACCGTGGTATGTGGTCTCTTATGAACTTATTCATATGCTTGCAAGATATTAGACGACATTCCACCGAGAGGGCCCAGAGTATATCTATCCGTCATCGGGATGGACAAATCCCACTGTTGATCCATATGCCTCAACTCCTACTTTCCGAATACTTAATCCCACCTTTATAACCACCCATTTACACAGTGGCATTTGATGTAATCAAAGTACCTTTCCGGTATAAGTGATTTACATGATCTCATGGTCATAAGGACTAGGTAACTATGTATCGAAAGCTTATAGCAAATAACTTAATGACGTGATCTTATGCTACGCTTAATTGGGTGTGTCCATTACATCATTCATACAATGACATAACCTTGTTATTAATAACATTCAATGTTCATGATCAGGAAACCATGATCATCTATTAATCAACAAGCTAGTTATACAAGAGGCTTACTAGGGACTCTTTGTTGTTCACATAACACACATGTATCAATGTTTCGGTTAATACAATTATAGCATGGTATGTAAACATTATCGTAAACACAAAGATATATTATAATAACCATTTTATTATTGCCTCTTGGGCATATCTCCAACAAGGTTTTCCTCTCTTTCTCTCCTACCAAGTTACCTCACGACACACACACAAAACCAGAAAACCCTAAGAGCTACGCTTCGGTCTTCTGATCATAATGTGCTCAGCGAGGGTACCGTGCATCTTCCAAACCTATCAATGACAAACTTTGTGCACGGTTAGAATTGTTCGAGTGTTGTTATCAAACACACAAAACGCGGGATATGGATCTTGCTCTTACAATCTCCCCCTTTTTGGTGTTTGATGACAACACACGAATTTGCAATTAATCATAGGATATTATGATAAGGAATATTGGTTTGCAAGTATAGGCGAAGCTCCCCCTAGATGTGTGCATATTTAAAATATGCATTTGTATACAAATGCACACATCCTAGAGAGAACTCCCCCTAAATTTCACAAACCAAGCACAAGTGCTAAGATGATCATATGACAAGATTATGTAGCACAAGTACACTATAGAGGCAAGAATATAGGGGAGTTTGGGTGAAACTTTTCATACCTTTGCCTTGAGAAAACCCAAACTCACCATAATAATAAGTGTCACCACCATAATAATAAGTGCCTCCATAGGAATGATATGGCCAATCAAAGAATAAATAATGGAGACCATTGACCATTAAGCTATGGACGATTAAGTCTTAATACAAACGGGGGGTCAGGAGACCCACGAATAGAGTAGCAAACACACAAACGAATAGAGTTCCGAATAACTAGTGGAAAGTTTTGATGCCAAGGCCGAAAGAACCAAAATGAAGTCACCAAGCCCTTGGCATCCCCATGCAAATTCCCGTCCTAATAGATCAACTCCTCCCCCTTTGGCATCAAGACACCAAAAAGGGAGAAGGAGCATACTAGCGTCCCAAGGGAATCACTCGTCGTCGTCATCCTCCTCGTCATCATCCTCCTCGTCATCATCACCCTCATTGTCATCACCTTCATCCTCGACGTCCTCCTCCTCTTCATCCTCATACTCTTCATCTTGGGCAAGTCCTTTGCCATGAGGTGGCTTGGGGATGGACTCCTCGGAGCTAGACCAAACAAGCTTTGACTTCCACTCACCGGGAGGAGTGATGTTGTCCTCGGAGCCCTCGGAGACCGGGAGTTGCATATGCCTCATCATCGCCTTTTGGCGTTGGCGGATCTTCTTGTTGTCGTGATGAGCTTGGTACATCCTATCCTCAAGGTCCCTCTTGAAGCAAAAGGACTTCTTGAGGCGAGCGGTGAGCTTGGCGAAGAGGCCCTTTTGCTTGATGGAGTTGGGCACATAGTCGGAGTCATCGCTGTCGGCTTCGTCTTCGTCCTTGTCCTTGGGAGCTCCTTTTCCAAACCTTGGAAGGTCATGGTCCTTGACAAGAGGACTCTTCTCCTTGTGAATGGTGACGTTGGGGCGGCATTGCGCTAGAAGATCTCCGCGGCCTTCTTGATCCCATTTGAGACAAATGAGCCTCATGAGATAGGGAGCGTACTGAGGAAGCTTGCGGAGGAAGGCACAATCACGCATCTCATGCCAAATGTAGTCCATGATGTCCAGTTGCTTGCCGCGGCCCCTCCGCTGATGTGTGCGCACAAGGAGGTTCACAAGGAATCCGTGCACCTCATCGTGGTTGGTATGCTTGGGGTTGATGGTGCTGCGGTAGATGCGGTTCATGATATCATAGACCGGCAGGAGTCCCTTGGTGCTTCCACACAACATCCTCCCTCGAATGTAGAGGTCGGCCATCTTCTCTTTGGCCATGGGCTTGGCTTGGAGATGAATGCGGAAGTGGCTGGAGTTGTCTTCGGGGAGCTCATAACCAAGGCAACGAGCAAAGTCTTGCCATGTGGCCTCCGTCACATGCTCCTTGGTCATCCACTTCAAGGAGCGAAAGCCTCCTTCATCCTCAAGAAAGACCACGGTGACATAGAATTGGCAAATCACCTCCCGAGAGAAATCATGAGAGAACGTCATGATAGGAATGAGACCTTGTTCTTCACATATCTCCAGAGCTTCTCCAAAGTAGTCGAGGTCGGAGCGGAGCTTGTCCATGCTTATGGAGTATTGGGGGCAACACTTGAAATCTTTGGCCCCATAGACCTCGTAGTAGATCTTCTCTTGACTGATATGATGAAAGTAGGCATTGGGGCATTGGCGAGCATTTCTTGGGAGCAAATAAGGATTGGCTCCCCGCACCTCCAAGAATTGGCCTTTCTTTATGTCAATCATAGACTTCTGAGGTCCCCTTGCTCCTGCTGCTGCGTCTCTCTGTCTCTTGGTGGTCCTTGCTGGCATGATTTCCTCTTGTTCATCCTCGCGATGATGACGAGAGGATGGCTTGACCTTGCCACCACGGGTCTTTGGTGCACCTGTGAACAGCAGAGGTTTGGGAGGGAATAGGGGATAAGTGCACAAGCCGAGAGATTAGAGATTAAATTGGACACTAACAAGCAACATTGGTGACTCTATACATGGCGGTAGTACCGCAATCCCAACCGGTAGTGCCGCTTTGACCGGTAGTACTGCCCAAGAATGAGTGGTACTACCGCTCAAGCTCGCATGGCCAAAATCAAGATTGGGTCATGGCAAAATCGACCCTAGAGTCACACATTGTTGCTAGCTAGTATCCTTACACATGAATAGCTTCCAAGAGTGCTTCTCCACCACAAAACTCCAACAAACCCTAGCATATGCATCTAGGGAGATCAACTCACCCTAGAGAGAGTAGTTAGGGTTCATACCGGAGGACATGGCGGAGAAGAGGTTGGGGAAGCTTCTCCATGGAGGAGATTGGGCCGATGGCGGCTGGAAAAGGAGATCGAGGCCAATCTCCTCGGGGTCTTGAGCTTTGACTTGAGGTGGAAGAGAAGTTGTGACGATTTGGGGGAAATTCGACCCCAACCGGTACCTCAAGTCAAAAAGTGCAAGCGGTAGTACCGCTCCTAGAAGCGGTAGTACCGCTTACCGGTACTGGCCCGGTACTTGAAGCGGTAGTACCGTTCTGGGGATAAATGTTCAGTTTCATCAGAGAACTGCCCCAGAGCGGTAGTACCGCCTCAAGATGCGGTAGTACCATCCACCAAACTCAACAAACGTCAGATTTTGGTGTAGACTTGTGCTTTTAGACAGAGTTGGCTCAAGAGGTAGGTGATGGCTTGGGATTAGATTACGGAACTGTTAAGGTACTACCCAACCAAGCTTGCAAGAAACAAAGCTAGAAAGGCCAAGCTTGGGTGAATCTCCCAAGAAGAAACAAAGAGAAAAGAAGAAACGACAAACAAAAACAAAAAGAGAAAAGAAAAAGAAAACAAAAGAACAAAAACTCCTCGAAGAGGAGGTTTGGTGGCCGAGGCCACCGTGTAAGAGTTTGGTAGTGTGAGGTCGCGTAGAGACCTAGGACTCACGACTAATACTCAACATGAAGCTCATAGTCACTAGATTGACAAATAGCATATGCTTTGGGTTTCTTTGTGCATCATGGGGGAGGGATAGCTCAATAATTTAAACCGCACTCCCCCTATTTCCATGCGTGCTTTACATCTAAACATATGGCACAAGAGTGGTATAGGTAACCACTTATGACACAATGTCCAAATGAGAAGCACAAGGGTAGAGAGGCAAACCTTGACGATAAACGATAGAGAGTGAGTCCATTGTCTTGATGGGCATATTCGGGAAGAATAGATAATTGGGATTTCTATACCGTTGGATCCCATCACATCTTGCTCTTGAGAATATTTTGTGTTTTGCTTGGTTTATGAAGGAGTCTTGACGCATTAGCACCCCAGCGAGAGAAGATCAAAAGGATAGGTTCGTGTGAGGTTCCTCGATCATCATCAAGATTTGGGTCCTCGCCTTGACGTCATTGATGTTGATGCCGAACTTGAGGTTGTGGAAGAGGTGACTTATCACTTGGTTGTCCAATGGAAGAGACTTGGCCTTGTGGTGTAGATGGCTCCATATAGATGGAACTTCGTCCTTCCCCGGTACTCATAGAAGGTTGAGATTGGCGGGAGCCAACACTCATCCTTCCTATGGTAATCGGGGGAATTACATCTCCTTTCTCACAAGAAGCACTTCGCCTTCTTCAAAGAACTATCATATCTATCGAGAAGTCTCATCACTCAATACCACAAGCCTCTCAATAGACTCATACTCCATCATTTTACTTGAGTGTCTTCTTAGGTTTGTCTCTCACTTCCGGCAACCCTATGAGGTTAGGGTAAGAATATGGCTAGGAGTGAAAGGTGGATTCCTTCTTTGCCAATGAAGAAAACCAAGATCTTGAAAAAAAACTCCGTTCCATTGTTGCCTCTTCTTGCAAGGATTATGTCATAGAACTTGTATTGAAATTGTTTGAGAAGCTTCATCATGATGCATTTCCTTTCAACACAATTCCTACAAAACACAATCTCTACACAAAGAAGCAAATTCCATTAGTCCTAGACCGTGGCCCCTTGAGGAGACTAGCTCCACAAGAGGACCACAACATGTTCATAATAGTAGGTACAAAGACCCAAGAGTGTAGAGCAATGAACAAAGAGTACATATGTAGGAGTCTTGACAAGATAGGACTTTGATCACCACTTTGTCAAGGCTCCAATACCTTTAAGCTTGATTGTGTCGTCGTCATGAGAAAGTTGGATATAAGAACTTGATGACGGCAACAAATTCCTTGCTTTCGGACATAAGACTTGTGGCTTCAAGATATCCACCCAATAAGCACCTCCGAAAGCAAGGCCCTTCACGGATCAAGAGTTGGAAATAGGAGCCCACTTCTCAATGGGCTCTACCTTCATATTCTTTGCTTCATTGATCCTTCCTTCTCTCTCAATCTTCTTTGGCATAATTGCCACTCCTCCTTCATTGCATAAGTCCTCGTGGGCTTCAATGACTCCTTCCAAGAATTGGACTTGAATTTGGAGACTCTCAATCTCGGACCTCAAGTCATTGGCTTCATCTTCTCCGTCCACTAGAGCTTCCTCAAGAGGAGAATTCCTTCTCAAGAGTGAGTGCTTGTGTCTCTCCAAAGTGGCAATGTCGTCCTCATGATTGCGACAAATGTAGTCCTTGCTTGAGCGTTTGTATTCTTCTATGGCTTCATCTTGCAAAAGCTTGATCACCATAAGTTTGTCCTTGCTCCTCTTAAGATAAGCAATTTCATCCTCATGGTTACAACAAGTGACCTTTTCTTTGCTTGAACGAATCCACTCCAACAAGGACTCATTTTGCCTCTCATTGACTTCAACTAGCTTGGCCTTGTGTTTCTTTAGAGTGGCAATTTCTTCTTCATGATCACAACATTGCACCTTCTCTCTACTCAAGTGATAGTATTCTTCTAAGGCCTCCTCTTGAGTTGAGATGACATCCAAGAACTTTGCATTGTGTTTTCTCAAGAAGCATACTTCGTCAAGGAGCTTGTCACAACATGAATTAGGACCTTCATCTTCTTTCTTCTTGGCAAAGGTTGCAACATCCTCAATTGACCATTCATGATCTTCTTCAAGATAATCCTTCTTTGTCTTGAGCTTGTCCAACCATCCAAGAGCATAATCTCGATCCTTGAGATGGGAGACGAGAGAGTTGTTGTAGTCTTTAAGAATAAGAGCTCTAGTTTCAAGAGTCATACACATGCACACTTCTTCCTCATAAGCTTGGGTGAGAGAGATAAGCTCCAATTCCTTCTTCTTTTCGAGCCCTTCATTTTCTACCATGTGATCTTCATTTTCAAGCATATTAGTTCTAGGCTTCTCGGTGGAGGAAATCTTGAAGACCTTGTTGTTGGAGAATAACTTGGGGAGCCCTTTGAGAAGAGAACTACACCCGCTCTTGAGAACGAGCTTTCCATCATGTTCATCTCTTCTTTCAAAGATACATTCCGCAACAAGATGCCTTTTGTCACCACAATTGTAGCACGATAATCTTGAGCTTCGTCTCTTGATTTCCTTCATGTGTTCACGAAACAACGCAAACTCAAACTCAAGCTTGCGGTTAGAGTGTGGGTGAGCAAAATGGTCTTCCGCATTCTTCTTAGATAGGGCCATTGGCTTCGTCATGTCCATGTTGTTCACTTCATTTGAGCAAGAGCATTGGTTGTTCACATGTTCGAGGAAGAGCATGTCAAGTTTGTCCGAAGCTTCCTTGGCGGTCTTGAGCGAGCGGATATGAGCGCGATCCTTGGGAGTAATGGCCAAGAGGATCATGTTGATGGCGATGGCGTTGAGTTGGTTGTCCACCACTTCTCTTCTTGTCAAATTCATACGGTCTCGTGGTGAATAGCCTTCCTCAATGATACGCCACAACTCGATGGAAGCACTGCGCATATGGGAACGCATTAAGAATTTCCAATCACCAAATCGATTATAATCAAGTAGTAGAGGTGGAGGACCATGAGGTAAAATGCATGGCAAGGGTATTTGAGCATTTGAGTCATAATCACTTGATGGAGATGCATCCTTCCCCTTTGATGAGGTGTCAACATCCTCAAGATCCTTTTCCCGATGTGAATTTGTTGATTGCTCAACAATCTCAACACAAGGAAAAGAGTCGACTTGTGATGGGGAAACATTGACACCTCTATTAGTATCTATGATGGGGTTAGGCTTTGGAGTAATCAACTCCATCATCATGGCCTTCAATTGAGATACAATGGATGACTCCAATTTCTTGAGGTCATACAAAGTAGCCGGAGTATTATCGGCACTTGATGATGGAGATGATTGCTCACGGGAAAGGGCTCCATTCACAACCACCTCTTGTTCGGCCATTTCTTAGGCGGTAAAGCCCGAGCAAGAAAACCTTGCTCTGATACCACTTGAACGGATCATAGCGAACAAGAGGGGGGGGGGGGGGTGAATGGCGCTACGGCAAGTTTTAAACTTTTTCAAGTTTTAGCGCAACGGAAGGTAAAGGTGATAACTTTTGCTATAGCGGTGTTCCTACAATGAAGCTAGAGCATGTGCAACAAGTAAAGGAATCAACAAGATAGTAAGAGTGAGGAGCGAGACAACCGGGGGGCGCGAGGCGAGTCGAGGTTTGTTTCCCACAGTTCCCTCCACTAAAGGAGGTACGTCTGCGTTGAGGAGGTGCTAGTCTCACACAAGAGACTAGGCAGCCACACCACGAAGGAAGGCCTCACCCTCTTCCTCGAGAGAGCTCCACGGAGGTGCTCTCCCTCTTCCACTAAGGCACCGGTCGAGGCGGTGATTCCTTCACAAGGTTGGGGCGAGCTCCACACACAAGGATGCTCCCAACACCCTATGGAGCTAGTACATCACCAAGCTAGACTCCATAGCTGCACATCTCCAATGCTCCACCATAGGAACCCATCTCCAATGCTCCACCAAAGGAACTCTTCCAATGCTCCACCAAGAAACTCTCCAAGGCTCCACCAAAGGAACTCCCCAATGCTCCACCAAAGGAACCCTCCAATACTCCACCAAGAAGCTCTTCCAATACTCCACCAAGAAGCTCTTCCAATACTCCACCAAGAAGCTCTTCCAGTGCTCCACCAAGAAGCTCTTCCACCAAGGAACCCTAACAACAAGATCCCCTAAGGACTACCACGAATTGGTGAACTTTCTCTCGGTAGAATGATAGATCGGGGTCTCCTCCACCACCTCACAAAGTATGAGCAAAATTGGTTGGGTGGATGAGGAGATCCCCTCAATTTTGAGCTCAGCAACAATGGAGGAGAGAGAGAGAAGAGCTGAGGCTGGCTGGAGAAGAAGGGCCCTTTATATAGGTCCCTCCAAATCCAACCGTTGCCCACTGTTTTTGCCTAAGTGGTACTACCGCTCCTTGAAGCGGTACTACCGCTCTGAGTTCGAATTCCCCACTGAACTTGTCCACGTGGACACATTGCGGTACTACCGCTCGCGGTACCGCTTGCGGTACCGCAATAGGGTCCAGACCTTAATGGATCCCAAGCTGTACCCGAGCGGTACTACCGTAACGCGTTACGGTACTTAGCGCGGTACCGTGGGCGGTACTACCGCCCTCAAGCGGTACTACCGCTCCAGGTACCGTGAAGGTACCGCAACGTGTACTGTGGGGCAATTCCATGTGCAAGTCTCATAGCGGTATCACGGGCGGTACCAGTAGAGGTAGCGGTACTACCGCTCTTGGTACCGGTAGTACCGCTATGGCTAAAACAGGTTTTCCTCTCTTTCTCTCCTACCAAGTTACCTCACGACACACACACAAAACCAGAAAACCCTAAGAGCTACGCTTCGGTCTTCTGATCATAATGTGCTCAGCGAGGGTACCGTGCATCTTGCAAACCTATCAATGACAAACTTTGTGCACGGTTAGAATTGTTCGAGTGTTGTTATCAAACACACAAAACACGGGATATGGATCTTGCTCTTACACCTGTGAACAACAAAGGTTTGGGAGGTAATAGGGGTGATACGTCTCCAACGTATCTATAATTTCTTATGTTCCATGCTAGTTTTATGAAAATACCTACATATTTTATTCACACTTTATAATGTTTTTATGCATTTTGTTCCTATTTTCTGCTGTTTTTTATTTCAGAAAAGTTGTTTTACAAATATTCTCGGAATTGGACGAAACAAAAGCCCACGGCCCTATTTTCCACAGAGTGTTCCAGAAGACCGAAGAAGGGTCGAGGAAGGCCAGCATGGGGCCCACCCCATAGGGCGGCACGGGGGGGCCCCACTGCCGCGCCGTGACGTGGGGAGGGAGCCCCCTGGCTCCCCCGATGCTGCCCCTTCGCCTATTTATTCCTTCGTCTCCCAAAACCCTAGTACCGAGAGCCAAAATACCAGAACAGTTCCAGAGACACCCTAACTCGGGGGGTTCAGAAGATCTCCTCCGGCACCCTGCCGGAGAGGGGAATCATCACCGGAGGGCTCTACATCACCATGCCCACCTCCGGACTGATGCGTGAGTAGTTCATCCTTGGACTACGGGTCCATAGCAGTAGCGAGATGGTTGTCTTCTCCTATTGTGCCATCATGTTTAGATCTTGTGAGCTGCCTATCATGATCAAGATCATCTATTTGTAATGCTACATGTTGTGTTTGTTGGGATCCTATGAATATGGAATACTATGTCAAGTTGATTATTGATCTATCATATATGTGTTGTTTATGATCTTGCATGCTCTCCGTTGCTAGTAGAGGCTCTAGCCAAGTTGATACTTATAACTCCAAGAGGGGGTATTTATGCTAGATAGTGGGTTGTCTCCATTGAATCTGGGGGAGTGACAGCAACCCCTAAGGTTGTGGATGTGATGTTGCCACTAGGGATAAAACATCAATGCTTTGTCTCAGGATATTTGTATTATTTACATTACGCACAGTAGTTCATGCAATTGTCTGTTGCTTGCAACTTAATACTGGAAGGGGTGCGGATGCTAACCCGAAGGTGGACTTTTTAGGCATAGATGCATGCCGGATGGCGGTCTATGTTCTTTGTTGTAATGCCCTAAGTAAATCTCATAGTAGTCATTATGATATGTATGTGCATTGTTATGCCCTCTCTACACTACTAGGGAAAAGCCTATAGGTGGAGGCAAGTGGTGCCGGTGCACCACCTTGGACATGCGCCGGTGGAAAGGGTTGCCGGCGCACAACTTTTCAGCCGCGCCGGCGATGAAGGACTACTGCCGGCGCACCTCCGGGAAAGACTCACCGGCGCTATTTCCTGGCATGGCCCCGGCCGATTCGGGCCAGGCCCAAGAATCATTGCCGGCGCACCGGCCCAGTGGTGCGCCGGTGGAAAATTTGCTATTGCCGGCGCACCCCTGGGCCGGTGCGCCGGCAATGATTCTTGGGCCTGGCCCGGGGTGATATAGCCGAAAGGGTATGTGCTGCCGGCGCACTAGCCCAGGGTGCGCCGGCAGTAACCTGGCGATTATTTCTGCTCAACAACCACTCCCCCCACTACTACCACTCCACTCCTCCACACAAACCCGAGCCTTCTCCCAACCCAGCTCATTTTTGCCCATTTCTATCCCCAATTTCACCAATTTGACCAAACAAAATCATATTTTTTGAGCAAATCTTCCCTTCCTACATGCATCTCCCACATCCCCCTATGTAGATCTAGATCTACTATCCCGCATTGACCGCTCAATCTAGATCTAGATCTAGAAAGTCGGCTTCCATACGCCATTGTCGCGGCGCGTCGTCTCGATCTTATCAACGAATATATCAAACAAATAGGTGATTAATGAACAAATTAAGGAATGAAATCGATGTATGTTGGACATTTGAAGAAAAGCTCTCGTGTGTGGCATATATATATGTTGTGCTTGTGCTTGTGTGTGTGTTGGCGTTGAAAATGAGTTGCCAACGTTGCGCCGAAATGTTGATTCTTCAAGTTTCCGTTTCAGCACATTTCTGGCGCTCCTATGTCCTACCGTGTAGGAAGGTCATGCCGAAATTTTCCGTGAAAACTACCGACCGATGCATGGTTCTAATGAATTATGTAATCTTACCATGCAGGCGATAATGGTTATCGAGATGAGTGAAAGCATCGTGATGAGATATCTGAAACACGCGATCATCGACATGTATGAAAATAACCGCACGGAGGTATTGTGTCCGTGCCGGAGATGCAAACGAGGGAAATGGTTTGACCCGTATTCAGGAAAATTGCAGGGGCACCTGCTCACTAATGGTTTCATGCATGGACACACTCAATGGATGAGTGATGATGGCGCGGAGGTCAATGGGGCGACGGCGGCAGGTGGTAAAAATGGCCGGCAAGAAGGAGGGCATCATGATATTGATGACGATGAAGAGTTTGTCGCACAGGACGATAACCTTGACGACGACAATAACCTTGACGACGACGAAGAGGTGCCGCTAGCTTCAGTCGTGCGGGACCCTCATCTTCAAGATCTGCTTCTCGAAAAGACGAAAGGCGCCAAGCGGAAATCAAAGCTTGAGCAACTCGAGATAGACTCAAATACTCCGTTGTATGACTCAGGTCGCGGGTTGGGGGAGTCTCGCTTGAGAGTAGCTCTCGATGTGCTGCAGATGAAGGCGAAACACGGATGGACGGACACAAGCGTCGACGACATCCTGGAATACGTGAAAGATCTCCTTCCTGCCGGGAACACGTGTCCTGGTAGTCTAGCCGAGGCCAAGAGAATCACGTGCCCTCTCGACTTACCCCACGAAAAGTATCACGCCTGCATCAACGACTGTATCATGTATCGCAAGGAGCACATGGACAAGACCAAATGTCCTGTGTGTGAAGCTGAACGGTACAAGAAAGGGAAGAAGAAAGCTCCTCGGAAAGTTGTGTGGTACTTCCCGCTCGCCCCCCGGCTTCAACGGTTCTACGCGGACCGCAAGGAAGCAAAGCTCATGTGCTGGCACGCAGAAAGAAAGGAGGCAGTGTTGAATGATAAAGAGCGGATTGAGCACCCAGTGCTGACGCACCCTTCGGATGCAAGCCAGTGGAAAGCATTAGACAATGAATTCGGAAGTTTTGGGGCAGATCCCAGAAACATCAGGTTGGGTGCGAGCACGGACGGATTCAATCCGTTCGGAAACCAGAGCAGCACACATAGCACATGGCCCGTGTTTGTATGGATCTACAACCTCCCGCCCTGGCTGTGCATGAAGAGGAAGTACATACAGATGAGTATGCTAATTCAAGGGCCGACACAGCCAGGAAACGATATCAACATGTATCTCGAACTATTAAAGGAGGAGCTTGAAACGTTGTGGGTGGAGGAAGGGGTAGATACATGGGACGCCGTCGCGGAAGAATATTTCCCTTTGAGAGCCACGTTGATCATGACGGTGCAGGACTACCTCGGATACGGTTACATTTCGTGCCAGGTGTGCCATGGACACAAGGCATGTGTCAGGTGCATGGAAGAGACGATGTTTTTGCAGCTTGGTAAGGATCCCAGCTCTTCGAAAACAGTTTACATGGGGCATCGAAGGTGGCTACAGAAAACTGACCCGTGGAGAAAGCGTGGAGATCTGTTCGATGGTACAAATGAACCCCGAGGACCTCCACGTAAGAAGAGCGGCGAAGAGATCGATACATTACTGAAAGGTTGGAAGGAGTGCCCTGCGCCGGGAAAGATTCGTCAAAAGCCTGGAGAGAAGAAGAAGAAAAAGGAAACGATGCCGCTCATTGGTGTATGGAAAAGGAGGTCCGTGTTTTGGGACTTGCCGTACTGGAAAATTCTCGATACACCTCACTGCCTTGATGTCATGCATATTACAAAGAACGTGTGCGAGAGCTTGCTTGGCACTCTTCTCAACATGCCAGACCGGACCAAAGATGGGCCGAAAGCAAGACAGGACCTGAAAGTTTTGGGCATCAGGGAAGAGCTTCAGATCCCGCCGGCCCAAGAGGGACAGTCGGAGGAGGAGGCGGACGGCGGTCAGAAGCGCAAAAGGATTAAGCAGCCAGACTATTACTGTCCCCCCTCCTGCTTCACTTTTAGTCCGGCCGAGGTCGATCAATTTTTCAATTGCCTTGTAGGAGTCAGAGTGCCCTTCGGTTACTCCGGGCTAATAAGCAGATACATGGACCCCAAGAAACGAAACTTCAGCGGCATGAAGTCTCATGACTGTCACGTGATGATGACGCAGATTCTTCCGGTTGCAATCCGAGGTATAATGGATGACCATGTCCGTGCAACGCTGACTGGGCTCTGTAACTTCTTCGACGTCATAACTCAGAAGTCGATAAGCGTGAAGAAACTCGCAAGGCTCCAGGAAGAGATCGTGGTGATCCTATGTGAGATGGAGATGTACTTCCCGCCTGCATTCTTTGACGTGATGGTCCATCTGTTGGTCCATATCATGGATGATATCGTCAGTCTAGGGCCGGCATTCTTACACAACATGATGCCGTTTGAAAGAATGAATGGGGTCATTAAAGGATACGTTCGTAACAGGTCACATCCGGATGGAAGCATCGTACAGGGCTGGCTCACCGAAGAGTGCATCTCTTTCTGCACGAATTATCTAGACATCGAGGACCCTGTTGGTTTGCCTCAAAACAAGCACCTCTGCAGGTTCGAGGGAGTAGGCCACAAAAATGGAAGGAAGGAACTGCACGTGCACATGTCTGGTCGGAGTTCCGACTTTGACAGGGCCAACTTAGTAGCGCTACAACACATTGACTTGATCGATCCTTGGTTGAAAGAGCACAAAACCATGATAGAGAACAGTGGCAAGCCGATGATGACGGAAGCAGAAATATACAGAGAGCACAACTCCTCTTTCGCGCGCTGGTTCAAAGACCACATTGATGCTAATCCCCCACCAATGGATTCTGACAAGGATAAACTAGTATTGGCCTTGTCACATGGCCCCGCGCCCAACATCATGACTTACCAAGCGTACGATATCAACGGGTACACATTCTACACGGAAGAAAAAGACAAGAACAGTGCTTACCAGAACTCAGGGGTAACGATGGATTCCTGGACGGGTGACGTAAAGACTAGATACTACGGAAGAATCGAGGAAATCTGGGAGCTTAGCTACGCTGGGGAGAAAGTGCCGATGTTCCGTATCAGATGGGCTAAGAGCGTCAGAAAAGAAGACCGGTATTTCACCACCATGTTTCTACCCGAAGCCAACAAATCAAAGTCCACGAACGCCACCGCGCAGAATGAGCCATGGGTACTGGCAGAACACGTGCACCAATGCTTCTTCATAACCGACCCATCCAGGCCTAGCCGTGTTATCGTGAGGAGAGGCAAGAGGACCATCGTCGGAATGGATGGAGTCGCCAACGAGGAAGACTTCGAAGGACAAGTCGGAGACCCAATGATGGAAGAATCCGAGGACGAAGACACAACATACACCACAAGAAGAAGCAGGACCACGCTACCGAGGTCAGGTCGACCCTTCAAAAGAAGAAGTCACGACACGGGGCTAAATTATTCAACGACGAGCAAGAAAAGCAAGAAGAAAGCGAAACACTCTTCTCAATCGATGATGTAAAACTTTATTTGCAATGTATAACTCATATTTTGTGTAATTCATAACTACTCATATTGTCATGGCCAATATTTTATGTATGACTAATTAATATTGTGTTGGTCAATATTTTATGCATGCATGTATATAACTCATATTTTTTGTAATGCATAAACTCATATTGCTTGGTTATTATCTTGAAAAGAGAAGGAAATAAAATAGTATAGGATTTGTGGGAAAAGAAAAGAAACATAAAAGAAAGTGAAAAGAAATAAAGAAAAGAATAAAAATAAAAGAATAAAAAGAAAGTGAAAAGAAATAAAGAAAAGAATAAAAAGAAATGGCCAGCCAGGTTGGGGGACAAGTCCCAGGTATAGCTGGGCTCACCTTATTGCCGGCGCACCACATGTTTGGTTCGCCGGGGGTATAGTTGTCCCCGGCGAACCAAAAAATTGGTGCACCGGCAAAAAAGTGAGCCCAGCTATACCAGGGACTTAAACGCTGCGCGATCCTCTCTTCTCCCTCCCCATTCCTGGCCGATCGAGACGAACCGCGCCGCCACCGTCGATCTCGAGCGTCGCCGCCACCATCGATCTCGAGCGCCACCACGCGGAAGCCCTGGACCAAGATTCCTCGCTGCACGCCGGAGCCTCCGTGCAAGTAGGAGCAGGGCGTGGCCGCGGAGACGAGGGGGATCTAGGGCGTCACGCGCCGGCCGCCGTCGCCACCATCGCCGAGAGGAGGAGGAGGGCCTTGCGCGCCGGCCACCATCACGGAGAGGAGCAGCACGCCACCATCACCGTTGGTAAGAACCCCCTTCCCCTCTCCATCCCCCTCTTCCTTCCCTCTCTCTGCCTCCGAATTCTTGCAGTAGTTCTTGATGTGCATTCGAATCCTTAGTGCTTGCAGTAGTTCTTGCAAGAATGCTTGATGTGCTCTGGGGGCAGTAAGAAAAAATTGAAGTTCTTGCCTCCAAAAATCCTTAGTTCTTGTAGTAGTTTATAGTTCTTGATGTGCTCTGGTCGATTTAGGGTCATTTAGGTTTATGCTCTCTGGTTGCAGTAAGAAAAAATTGAGATGTAGGATGCTACTGAAAATGCCTAATGCAAATGCTACTGAAATGCTACTGATAATAAAAACTAGACACTAGACAGTATGTTAGTTCTTCATTAAATGAAAATGAAAATGGTTTTGCTAGCTAAATTGGTTTAGTTCATTTAGGTTTTGCTCTCTGGTTTGCTAAAATGGTTTGCTAAAATGGTTCATTTAGCTGGAGAATTGGAATGTTATGTGTTGGAGGGTGATGGTTATGGTGAAATGCTACTGTGAAAAAACCTCATGCTCATGCTCATGCTGCTGTCAAATTATGTTAGCAATAAAAATAAAATGCTTTAATAAAATGCTTTATATACTAAGTGCTGTTGAAAAAAGAAATTGAGTTGGGGTTTTTTATTATAGTGTAAATGAAATGGAAATGCTACTGGTTCATTTAAAATAGTTCTCTGGTTTAGTTCACTATTGCTACTTCACTATTTAAAATGGAAATGGCGGAAATGAAATGAATGCTCACTGCCAAAAAAGAATGCTCTCTGGTTTTGCTCTCTGGTTTGCTAAAATGACACATGTGAGCTTCTCTGGTTCATTTAAAAGAAAATGAAAATTGGTGCTATGTTCCTTATCTGGTTCATTTAAAACAAAATGAAAATGATAAGGTACCTAGTGTATTTTGTATAAGTGGGTACAAGCTCTGTTTGGCACTATTTTAATTATGTAGCCAGAGAGTAGCATGGTGTTGATGTACAAGCTCTGTTTGGCACTGTTTGTTGGAGAAGACACATGTATCATATATGTGAATTGCAAATGAGAAAAAGAATAGATGCTGTCAAGTGTTCACAAATGAGAAATGACACATGTTGTTGCTATGAAGTAAAATGATGCAGTAGGTTTAAATGATATAGCAATCAAGTTGAAAATGAACTTTATATATGTTGGTTTAGTTGGTTTAGATGAAATGCAAGTGAAGTAGCTAGCTACTTTTATGCTACTTTATGCTACTAGTTCATTTAATTGGGGTTTTAATTTAATTAAGGGATTTCTATTTTCGTGCCCTCGGTTCCTTAGTTGTGCTCAGTTTTCCCCAGCCCCTTAGTTTTTCCTCAGTTTTCCCCAAAACCTTGTCTGAAACCCGCAGAAGGAGGTCGGACGGAAGGAATCCCGTTAGTTGACGTTGGTTGGTGCTGGCAAGTGGGGCCGCTGTTGGTGCCCCGCAGTGGACACGTCTTCACTTATCCAGATCATCGTGGGACCCACAACTTGTCCACGTTAAGTGCGCCGGACCCACAGCTTACCCAGGTGACCGTTGCAAAATGGGAGCCCGAGCCAGCCCCGCGCCCGTGCCCGTGCCATTGCCTCGCCTTTCTTTCTCCGCGCCCCATTGTTCTTCTTCTCCGCCAGCGGCAGCCCTTCTCCGGTAGGCGGGTGATGTCTAGTTTCTCTTCGACCTCCCGTTCTTCATGGCCGCAGTATGGACCCGTGCCTTTGACAAGATGCTCGACCGCCCACGCCAGGAGCCTCTGAAGCGGTCGATCTGTAAGACGGACGAGAACGGCAACCGTGGACGTGAGTTCGTTGCATGCGAGAGCTTGCCATATAGAGAGGGGGATAAGGTTAGATCTCGCTCCAATTTCTCTGTTTTCTCTCGATTTTCTTGTTATTCCCTCGAATTTGGGATTTAGGGTTCACGTTGTTGTTTTCAGATCTTGAAGAAATGCAGGCATTTCGAGTGGATCGATGTGTACGTTCAGAGGCTTCAGTTGCAGGAATCAATTGGCGCTATTGGGGGGCGCAATTTGGGAGGGGGACTTGCTTTGTAGAGAATGCGGCGGAGAGAGGAGCCGTTCCGATTAGGGACCTTCCGATTATGCCTAATGCTCCCAATGCGAATCGGTGGAAGTGAAGGGAGAACTGAAGAAAATGAACAAGCAGTTAAGGCAGCTGATCGAGTTGAAGAAGCAAGCTAATCTGATGGCTGGTTGTTTTTTTTGTTGTATAATTACGATCGGATTCTTATCATTGCTCACCAGGCGCTAGAAGTTGTTACAAGGGATACCTTGTTACAAATCCATTATTCAGTTACATGTACTTGTAGTTGTTTTCAAAGTTAGTGTGTGCATTCACCGAAATTACCAACTATATTCCCTAAAAGAAAAGGAAAGCTAAAGATCGTTGATAATTGTTAGAGGGGTGACAAATAATGCAATCACCGAAATCCGCAAATATGTATGCCTCATGTTTATACCAAAATTATACCACTTTTAGGCCTTTCCAAAATACCAATACCATATCCCAAACTATATTCCCTAAAAGAAAAGGAAAGCTAAAGATCGTTGATAATTGTTAGAGGGGTGACAAATAATGCAATCACCGAAATCCGCAAATATGTATGCCTCATGTTTATACCAAAATTATACCACTTTTAGGCCTTTCCAAAATACCAATACCATATCCCAAACTATATTCCCTAAAAGAAAAGGACAGCTAAAGATAGTTGATAATTGTTAGAGGGGTGACAAATAATGCAATCGCCGAAATTCGCAAAAATGTATGCCTCATGTTTATAACAAAATTATACCACTTTTAGGCCGTTTCAAAATACCAATACTATAACCCAAACTATATTCCCTAAAAGAAAAGGACAGCTCAAGATAGTTGATAATTGTTAGAGGGCTGACAAATAATGCAATCACCGAAATCCGCAAATATGTATGCCTCATGTTTATACCAAAATTATACCACTTTTAGGCCTTTCCAAAATACCAATACCATATCCCAAACTATATTCCCTAAAAGAAAAGGACAGCTAAAGATAGTTGATAATTGTTAGAGGGGTGACAAATAATGCAATCGCCGAAATCCGCAAAAATGTATGCCTCATGTTTATAACAAAATTATACCACTTTTAGGCCGTTTCAAAATACCAATACTATATCCCAAACTATATTCCCTAAAAGAAAAGGACAGCTCAAGATAGTTGATAATTGTTAGAGGGCTGACAAATAATGCAATCACCGAAATCCGCAAATATGTATGCCTCATGTTTATACCAATACTATATCCCAAACTATATTAAGTGTCAAACTCGTCATTGCATTCTCCACCGACAGAGAGAGAGAGAGATGGGTGGCCACGAAGAGAGAGAGAGAGAGAGAGGTTGCCACGAAGAGACGGATAGGGGTATACTGCCCGTTAGATCAGTGGATCAATGGTTCGTGGAGTCGATCCGTGTGACAACGGCTCAACCAATCAGGATAAGTTTGGGCTTCTCAGAGCATTTGTGATAGTACTTGAGGGCAAAACTGAGTAGTACTAAGAATCCAAGGGCACATAAATAGTAAATAGACTAAGGGATTCAAACAAAAGAATTACAAAATGAAAAATGTGTGTTTTGTACAATATAATTCATATTGGGCTACATCAAATTATTTGCAATTCAAATATACATGAGTGTGACAATTATGGCATCATTTAGACAAACTATGTTTTGGGAAAGATGTTTTGCAAAGGGGTTTGGGTGGAAAACCATGCATCTTCATAGCTACACTAGTGATTCTGAGAAGTGGCAATTTGTGGTAAAACTTGATTTATATATGTTTGTTAAGGTTTTCTAGGTGGCAGGTTGCGTACGAAGACTCCATGAGTAGTTGCCACTATGTTTTTATTTTTTTGGATTTTTTTGCGCATGAAATGACTCAATTAGCTATGTTAATCTCATTTGTTGACTCTCTGTTGACCAGCTACTTGAGGGTAAAACTGAGTATATTGCACTTGCCGGTCTAAGTCCTCGAGGGGAAAACTGAGTACAGATAAAATTTCTGTATAAGGCCTGAGGTTATAACTGAGTACACCAAACGTCCCAGGGTTAGACTCGGGTAGCGGTGCACGCTGCAGCCGTGCATAGCGGACGCGTGTTGCCGTGCATAGCGGACGCGTGTTGCGGTACACGCCACCTTCGTCTTTATAGAGCCCCTCTTTCTTTCCCTCGACGCACGTTCTCACTGGCTCACTGCAACCGCCTCTCCTGTCCCATCATCTTCTCCACAACCGAAGAAAAAACCCCGAAGAAAACCGCCGGCGATGGAGAAGAATGAGATGCCCATTGTCGCTGCTTCCATCGTAGCAGCCGGCGCATCGGCCGCCGCCCCCGTCCAGGCCCCTGTCGCTGCTTCCAACGTAGCAGCCAGCGCATCGGCCGCCGCCCCCGTCCAGGCCCCTGTCGCTGCTTCCAACGTAGCAGCCGGCGCATCGGCCGCCGCCACCGTCCGCCCCGTCGATTGGGACCCGTACGAACCAAAGTGCGCACGACGCGCGGAGAACCCCTACGACACCACCATCGTCGACAACGAGCCGGAGGTAACCCTTTGTTCCCTTGTTCTTATCTCATTTCAATCATTTTGTGTTAGATCTACCGTTATTACGGTTCGTACATTCCTAGTTCAATCCTTTTTGTTAGATCTTGCGTTATTCTGTTCGTACGTCTGTTCCTAGTTCGATCCTTTTGTGTTAGATCTTGCGTTATTAGTGTTTGTGATTTGCTTTTGTTTAAGATTTGTGCCGATGATGATGAATATTTGGGCATAAATTGATTCAGGGTTTGGTCAGTAAACAATTGGTGTGTACAAATTTGTTGTGCATGATCTTTGGTTTGCTGACTCAAATCCTGGATATAAGTGTGTCCAATGTAACTGAGGCTACCTCTTTTTTTCGAGCCCATATTATCATGCATGATTTTTTGTTCACTCTCTGTTCCATCATCGTTGCAATTGACTCCGTGTTTTTTGCACGATCTTTGGTGCTACGTGACAGGTGCAGAGCAGCGACGTCGACAGCGACGACGAGTCCTTCCACACCAAGACTCGTCACGTCCTCAGGAGGCTGCAGTCCGGCCATTACGATGGCCCTTTTGCTCGAGGCATTTACAAGTGCCCCTTATGCAACAGGAAGCTCCGCGCCACCGACTTCAACTCCCTGGTGAACCATGCTGAATCCATTGGCAGATGTGGCGCTAGAGTTGGAAGGACCGTGAACGTGCATGCGTACATGGCCAAACACAAAGCACTTGGGATTCACCTCCAAGCGAGTCACACGCGCTACCTGGAGGTGTTGAACGTGCCTACTGCACTCTCTGTATGTGACTGCTCTATCTGTAGAGCAGCTTAATTTCATGTAAAATGTAGCTTATGTTGGATCTATCGGTACTACTTTTGGATCTGTCCTGAATATATCTATGCTATGTTGGTTGCTGTATGCAGCTTATCCTATATTTTTTCTCTGGATTTGTGCCCTAGATTTCCTACCTGATTGGGTAAAAACGAAGGCATAAAGAAATGAATGGCGTTAAAAAACAGAAGGAGAAGCTGCTCTAGATTTGCTACCAATTTGGGCTATCAAATATGAATGAGATTGAGCGATAGAGAGGAAAAAGGTACATTGAAAACTGCTAATCTGGGCGAAAGAGACAGAAACCACTCGTGCCCCCGTCCCGGACCCACATGCTACGGCCCCACACGCTACGGCCACACAAACACGGCCTCGTCCTGTCCCACGCGGTCCCTTCCTACCAGCCCCACACGACGCGGTCCCACACGACGCGACCCCACAAACGACACGACCCCACTCGTCAGCACGGAACGGTCAACTTAACGGATTCCTTCCGTCCGAGCTCCTTCTGCAGTTCAGACAAGGGCTTGGGGAAAACTGAGGAAAAACTAAAGAGCTGGGGAAAACTGAGTACAACTAAGGACCTGAGGGCACGAAAATAGAAATCCCTTTAATTAAATGCCTAATGAAATGGAAGTGCTACTGCTATTCTGGATAATCTTGTTGGCAGAGCTCAACTTTTCACCCATGAACCAGAGATAGTTGTTGACTAGATTTCAAATGCTAGAAGTAATGTATTTGGTTTCTCTGTGGGGGTATATAATTGTGGTGCCCCTGTTTGCAAACTGCATTTATTCTCTGGTTTAAAAAAAGAAAAGAAAATGATTTTGTTCTCTGGTTTGAAATTTAGTTCATTTAGGTCAGATGCTTTTACTGCTACTGCTACTGTTCTTGAGAAAAAATGGTCATGCTTTGGGAAGATTAGCACAGAGTGACTTCCAGGGAATAAGCTGGAGAGCCAAGGCTGTATTTCTGTTGTAATTAAGCAGTGATGCTGCCAGGGATGCCAGGGATGTAAAATGCTCACTATACTGGTTGTAGTACATGCAATGCTGCTGCTACTATTGTTTCTGCTACTATTGTTGCTGCCTGCTGCTACTATTGTTGCTGCTACATTTTGAGTTATGTAACTTGAGAGTTAAGATGTTTCTGCTACTATTGTTGCTGCTACATTTTGAGTTATGTAATTGGAGAAAATTCCTATATGTGAATTGCATTTCTGTTACAGGGATTGAGTTGCTATTGAGTGCCGGAATGTCGATTCATTTCCGTTCCGGCAATTCTAGCACTCGGCATGACCAATTTTTAGCAAAGGTCATGCCGAATTTTTCCGTGAATTCTAACTCTTTTTCATCTTCTATTAGTGCAAGCCACCATGTCGTCTCAAGAAGAGTTAGAGGAGCACTACAATAGGCACTTCTTTAGGACGGAGGAGGATGCCGAGGCCGCTGGTGTTGGCGGCGACGAGGACCATGAGATGGAGGATGCCGCTGGGGGTAGTGCCGACGAGCCGAGCGGCAACGAGGCAAGCGCCGCCGCCGGGGGTAGTACCTACGAGCCTAGCGGCGATGAGGCAACCGGCGACGATCCTAGCGGCGCCGCTGGGAGTAGTGGCACCGGGACAAGTGGAGCCAAGAGGCCGCGGAAGGCAAGGCGCCAAAACACGGTCGGCACCGGCAGAGACACGATCCACGAGAGGTGGACCCCGCCGGTGGTTTGCCGGTGGAGCCTAAGGATGTTGCCAAGGGGTACGGCAACCAATCGGCATGTATCCTCCGAGAGGTCGTCAATCTCAACGAGACGGACCTCCGAGCTGAGAGCAAAGCGCCTTTGCGAGCCCAGCTCATTGCGAGGTTGCACGCACGATACAAGTTCCTAGGCGACTACGCCTCCAGTCATCAAACCAACAACATTGTGAACTCACAAGCCCTCCTGAAGTTCACCAAACACCTCAGCAACTATAAGTACATGGTGCGGAAGCTGATTGCTGAGGGCAAAGGTTTCGAAGAGGTCCACTCCGCCTTTCCGCATGTCACCCAGGCGGACTTTGATGCTTTCGTGGCCAATGAAGAGCTACAAGCAACCAAGAATCGCAAGTTGTGGGGGAAGGAAATGCGGGAGCTTAACATCGGCAACCACAACCTTGGGAGCCGTGGGTACGAGGGAAAGGAGCCCTATTGGGCGAAGGAGGACGAGGCGTATGTAAATGCCGGCATTGAGAACCCCTGGCTCAAGTACAAGGACCCGCTTGAAAGAAGATTCATCAGGTCCCGGTACCATAAGAAGAAACTAACCGGGGAACTTGTCACGGACCCGAAGGTCGTAACCGACATAATTTGGCTCACGAACGACCAGAAGGTCCTGGCGTTGGAGAAAAAACTGGTAAGCAATTTACCGGTTTTATTAGATCAAGTATCGTTCATATAATAGTAGCAACATTTCTAAATGGTTCGCGTTTCTTCCGCAGGAAGAAGAAAGACAAAGACTTTCTCAAGGCTCCCAAGGTGACGAAGGCTCCTCGTCCCAAGCGTCGACGGGCAGGGTAGCCTGGGACAAGCCTCTCGTACGGGCGGTAAACATCGTTAATGAGCATTCACCGACGAGAAGGCCGCATAGAGGCCGTGTGGCTGGCGCCGGTACAGGCTACAAGCATGGTCACTATGGCTTGTCGTCTGCGGCCGATAAAAATGCGCGTAATGAGAGGAAGCAGCGGGAGGCGGAGGAAATGAGGGAGTCAATCCTAGCCCAAGTCCAAGCTGGTTTGGTACCGCAACCGGTACCGCAACTCAAAGCTACACTCGTACACTGAAGTCAAAGCTGAAGTCGCCGCTGGAGTCCAAGCAGATTTCAACGCTCTACAAGCGTGGTATGAGGGTGGCAAACAAGCCCCGAAAATGCAAGTGGTTAGCTTCAACGGCAGCAACTCGATGGTGCCGCCGTCCGCCGGCAATGACAATGTTATAATGGAGACTCCTCCGGCCGCCGGCAATGTCGCTGGTGCTAGGGATTCACCGTCCATGCCGGGTAGCAGCCCCTCCGTCACTTGCACGCCCGCCGCCGCATGTGCTGGCCCGTCGACATTAGCCGAGCTCAATGCCCTCACGGTAATTAACTAATGTGTACATCAAGTTAATATATTAGTTTCGTCATCCTTGCCCTCTCTCTAACGCCATACACATGTTCTCGCAGGCGCTCTCGACGCCATGCACCTTTTTGATGAGAGTAAACGACGAACTCAAAGACGTCGCGAGGGGGTCCATCATTCGGCCCCTGGATAAGAAGTGGCACACACGAGATATGGTGGATGACGTTTACCGGGTTGAAGTGGATCGGGCGTTACCGGGCTATGAGGATTTGTTTCCTCCTAATCAACCGCATGGTGCCGATGACGATAGCCCGTTGAATCTGGCCTCACTGAAGGGTTGGGTACTGCTATGGCCGAAGACCCTAATTCGGATCAACACCTACTCGGGGTCGACGGCAAGCAAAGACAAGCACCTTGCGGCGCCACATGTCAGCGTCCCTCCACGACAGCCCGGCGGCGCCCGTGGTCATCGCCCCACCAGAACGGCCAGCTGCGCCAGAGGTCAGCGCCCCACCACAACAGCCAGCTGCGCCAGAGGCCGAGGAATACGAACGTGACAACTTCCAATGGGATATTCCTACATCTTCACAAGTTGTCCATGAGGATGCACCGGGCTTGAAATATGTGTGCTCCAAGAAGCTGTTCGATTCTCAAGAAACGGCTGAGGAGGAAAATCCTGAGGAGGTCGCCACCGCCGCCGTCAAAAATATGTTGAGCCCAAACACACTCCGTGCTACGGCCACTACGGCGATGGAGGGTCCATCAGTACAACCCAAGAAGAGGAAGAGGCAAAATAAGAAGGACGCCCAAGACAAGGCGGCGGCGGCCAAATCCAAGGACAAGGTCCCACTCCTTGACAAGTTGCCAAACAATTGGCGACCTCTGCATCACTTGGGTCAACCGATGCTGCCGGAGCATGTCGTGAAGAAACTCACCCCGGATATGAGGAGCTTGCATGAGACTGTCTTGCATGTGGAGAACCTTCTTCTCAAATCAAAAGATCCTGGTTACCCTCTCTTCGTGGCGAAGGTGCCAACTGGCATGAACTTCGTCGAGAAGTACCCCGCGGACTTGTGCTTCATCCGGTTCAATGACATCTTCAGCATCTATCGCATGCAAGCGCTCCACTTTAGTGTGGTTCGCCTAGTTGCTCTTAGCTTGTCTTCCCAGATTGTTAAGGAGGGGACGCCAACCATCGCGATAATGGACCCCTTCTATATGCGGGAGAGCATCATCTGCAACACTGGGGATCGCGCGATTGCCACCCAGCAGGTCGAGGATTTCATGCTGGCGAACATTAAGAAGGGCACCATTCTCATCCCTTACTTCCCCGAGTAAGTAATCACTCACTAGTCCCCCATCACCATTCTATCCTATATCTCCATTTGCATTTCCAAAGGTTAATCCGTGTGTTTTCCGCAGAGACAAGTTCTGCACCCTCATCGTCGTGCACCCGCAACACTCGCATGCAGTCTATCTCGACTCGGGTAGGGACCGCAAGAAAGACTACTCCCACATCAGGGCCCTTCTCAATGATGCTCTCACCGGCTTCGCCAACAAGGCAGGCCCCCTCAAAGTAGAGAGGAAATCCCGAGGAGGCTTGGTCTTAACCCACACAACCAACTTCCCCTGCCTCAGGCAGTCGACGCCCGACAATGGGATGGACGCGTGGTACGCCATCCTTCAGATGCAGGAGTACATAAAGTACGCAGATGACATGTTGCTACCAGAGAATCTCAGAAACAGGTTTGCAAACATGGCGGATGTCCCTGATAGAGAGATTAGAAAGAACTGGGGTCGCATCCAGCAGTTCATTTGCACGATAATCCTGCAGGATGTCAACAATAGGTCTGGCGAGTTCTTCTACGGCTATGGTCTACCACCTAATGACGAGATAGACCTCCGCTTGGAGATGTCGCGTGATGAGAGGCCGTTCAACTCGCTTGAGGGCTGCCGTCCATTCCCCCCTAGGCGTACAACCTGATCCTACGACGGGAACACTTGCTAAAGCTTGAACGATATGTCCTTGAACTTCCGTACTGTAATAATTGCTATATATTCCCATAGAATCGACTAGTTGCTTTTATTTAGTTGTATGAATGTGCATGTGAACATGTGTCTGTAGTTTCATTTACTTTTCTATATATTTCAAGATTATGGCGTACATAGCTTAATAATTATTTGCATTTACTCGACCACTACTTGCCTCGTATTTGGAGTTCGCCGATGATTAGAATGTTCGGTCAATCGTACACTCGGGGGTGGAGCCAGTGAGCCTTGGTGCGACGGCCACAAGTATCAATCTATTGTGCATCCTACCTAACCTCACTGACTCCATCCCTGGATGTTAATATTTGTTTCGACCGACAAAGTATGAGGCACGCTATTTAATTCGTACTACTTGTCTTCTATTTGAGTTCGCACTTCTTAATTGCATTGGCCGATGATTAAAATGTTCGGTCACTTGTACACTCCGGGGTGGGGCCAGTGAGGCTTGGTGTGATGGCCACAAATATCAATCTATTGTGCATCCTACCTAGCCTCACTGACCCCATCCCTGTATGTTATTATTTATTTCGACCAACAAAGTATGAGGCACATGCTATTTAGTTCATACTACTTGTCTCTTATTTGAGTTGGCACTTGTTCATTGCATTGGTACTAATGTTTTACTTGTCTTGTGAATGGAGATGCCGACGACATATGTCGTGTACAAGGGGAGGGTTCCTGGAGTCTACGACGACTGGGAGGACTGTCGGAGACAGGTGCACCGTTTCAGCGGCAACAGCTACAAGGGATACCCCACTAGGGTGGAGGCGGAAGGAAGATACGCCCGTTATCTAGCGGGAGAGATGAGGGACATGAGGAGGAACCGGATGAAGACCATGGCCTTCGTGATGATGGTCATGACCATGTTGGTCATGTTCTATGTGATTCTAGTTTAGGTTAGGACCTACATTGTGAGGTGTATGACGATACTTGTGACGACTATGTACCAAGACTTCTAACTTTGTGAAACTTCGTCGTTCGGTGTTGCATATGCACATGTGTTGTATGAATCAACACATTCCGAAACGAGACTTGCGTATTTGTGTACTGATACCGAAATGAAACTTGGCTCTCTATGTGCTTCTCATATTGCATGTAATACTGTATAAATATGAACTGCGTTGTAAATATATACTGCTGTCAAATATGTATTGTAATATGCTGGAAAAAAGCTGGAAAAAAGAATTTTCGAATTAATTGCCGGCGCACCTAAATGACATACTGCCGGCGCACGTGGCATGCGCCAGTGCTGGAAGCACTACTGCCGGCGCACCTGATTGTGCGCCGGTGGAATATATCTTTGCCGGCGAAGCTTGGGTGGTGCGCCGGCAGTAGCTGACATATCGCCGGCGCACTACCTGGTGCGCCGGCAGTGTCCATTTATCACCGGCGCGTTCGCACCGGCGGGCTCGTGGTGCGCCAGCAATGGGCGTTTTAGGTGCGCCGGCAATGGGCCTTTTCCTAGTAGTGCTATTTGTCAATTGCCCAACTGTAATTTCTTTACCCAACATGTTATTTATCTTATTGGGGAGACACCACTAGTGAACTGTGGACCCCGGTCCATTCTTTTACATCTGAAATACATCCTACTGCAATCATTGTTCTCTTTTGTTTTCTGCAAGCAAACATCATTTTCCACACCATACGTTTAATCCTTTGTTTTCAGCAAGCCGGTGAGATTGACAACCTCACTGTTAAGTTAGGGCAAAGTAGTTTGATTGTGTTGTGCAGGTTCCACGTTGGCACCGGAATCCCTGGTGTTGCACCGCACTACACTCCTTCACCAACAACCTTCACGTGATCTTCATCTCCTACTGGTTCGATAACCTTGGTTTCTTACTGAGGGAAAACTCGCTGCTGTACTCATCATACCTTCCTCTTAGGGTTCCCAACGGACGTGTGCTTTACCATCACAAGCAGCTACTTTTCTGGCGCCGTTGCCGGGGAGATCAAGACACGCTGCAAGGGAAGTCTCTCACACCCAATCTCTTTACTTTGTTTATTGTCTTGCTTTATTTTATTTTTCTGTCTTGTTTGCTTTCTTTATATCAAAAACACAAAAAAATTAGTTACTTGTTTTACTTTATTTAATTCGGTTTTGCTTTACTTATTTTTAAAATGAGTACTCATGAGAACACTAAGTTGTGTGATTTCACTAGCACAAAGAATAATGATTTCATATGCACTCCTATTGCTCCACCTGCTTCTACAGTATAATTTTATGAAATTAAACCTGCTTTACTAAATCTTGTTATGAGAGAGCAATTTTCTGGTGTTAGTACTGATGATGCTGCACATCTTAACAATTTTGTTGAACTTTGTGAAATGCAAAAGTATAAGGATATAGATGGGGATATTATAAACTTGAAATTGTTTACTTTCTACTTGAGAGGAAGAGCTAAAGATTGGTTGCTATCTTTGCCTAAAAATAGTATTAGTTCATGGAGTAAATGTAAATATGCTTTCATTGGAAACTATTATCCTCCTGCTAAAATTATATCTTTGAGAAGTATAATTATGAATTTTAAGCAATTGGATAATAAACATGTTGCCCAAGCATGGGAGAGAATGAAATCTTTGGTAAAGAATTGCCCTACCCATGGACTAACTACTTGGATGATCATCCAAACCTTTTATGCAGGATTAAAATTTTCTTCAAGGAACCTATTGGATTCAGCTGCTGGAGTTACTTTTATGTCCATCACTTTGGGTGCTGCAACAAAGCTTCTTGATGATATGATGATCAACTACTCTGAATGGCACACTGAAAGAACTCCTCAAGGTAAGAAGGTAAATTCTGTTGAAGAAACCTCATCCTTGAGTGATAAGATTGATGTTATTATGTCTATTCTTGTTAATGGTAAATCTCATGTTGATCCTAATAATGTTCCTTTAGCTTCATTGGTTGCTCAAGAAGAGCATGTTGATGTGAACTTCATTAAAAATAATAATTTCAACAACAATGCTTACAGGAATAATTTTGGTAACAACAACTATATGCCATATCCTTCTAATAGTGGTAGTGGTTATGGTAATTCTTACAACAATTGTAGGAGTGTACCCTCTGATCTTGAAGTCATGCTTAAAGAATTTATTAGTACACAAACTGCTTTTAACTAATCTGTTGAGGAAAAGTTTGGTAAAATTGATGTTCTTGCTTCTAAGGTTGATAGTCTTGCTCTTGATGTTGATCTTTTAAAACTGAAAGTTATGCCTAATGGAGTTAAAGATACTAAGTCATTTGCTACAGCAAATGCTATCCAAGTTCGAATTAATGACAATATTAGATTGATGGCTGAATTGCATGCTAGGTGGGAAAGAGAAGAAAAACTTGCTAAAGAGAATAATATAGCTAGAGTTTGGACTATTAACACCACCAGTAATGTTGATGCTTCACATGTTGCTAAACCTCCTACTATCAATGGGAAAATAATTGTTGTTGGAAATGTTTCTACTTCTACTACAAAGCGTGCAAAATTTCCTAAAACTGCTGAAAATATTTGTGATAAAAGTGCTGAAATTTTTCAAAGTGTTGGGGACAATGGTCCCATTGCTTTAGATCATAATGGTTTTAATTTTGATAATTGTCATATTTCTGAAGTTATTAAGTTCTTGCAAAAACTTGCTAGAAGTCCTAATGCTAGTGCTATAAACTTGGCCTTTACAAAATATATTACAAATGCTCTCATTAAAGCTAGGGAAAAGGAATTAAAACTTGAAGCTTCTATACCTAGGAAGTTGGAGGATGGTTGGGAGCCCATCATTAAAATGGAGGTCAATGATTTTGATTGTAATGCTTTATGTGATCTTGGTGCAAGTATTTCTGTTATGCCTAAGAAACTTTATGATATGCTTGACTTGCCACCTTTGGAATGTTGTTATTTGGATGTTAATTTTGCTGATAATTCTATAAAGAAACCTTTGGGGAGAATTTACAATTTTCACATTACGGTTAACCATAACCTTGTCCCCGTTGATTTTGTTGTTTTGGATATTGAATGCAATGCATATTGTCCTATTGTTTTGGGAAGACCCTTTCTTCGAACCGTTGGTGCTATTATTGATATGAAAGAAGGAAATATTAAATATCAATTCCCTCTTAAGAAAGGTATGGAACACTTCCCTAGAAAGAGAATGAAGATGCCTTTTTATTCTATTATTAGAACAAATTATGATGTTGATGTTTCTTCTCTCGATGTTACTTAATTTTCACTTTCTGTGCCTAGCTGAAAGGCGTTAAAGAAAAGCGCTTATAGGAGACAACCCATTATTTTATTTCTACAATTTTAGTTTTATATTTGAGTCAAGGTGCTTGTTACTACTGTAGCAATACCTTTGTATCTTTAGTTTATTGCATTGTTGTGCTAAGTAAAGTCTTTGATAGAAAGTTGATACTAGATTTGGATTTCTGCGCAGAAACAGATTTATAGCTGTCACCGTTTTGAGTTTTTCTCTCTGTAGAAAAATCTAAAAATCTTGAAAAAATTTATGAGTAATCCTCACATATGTATGCAACTTTCATTCAACTGGAGATTTTCCATATGAGCATGCTAAATTCCTCGAAAAAATTCGTATTTACGGACTGTTCTGTTTTTGACAGATTCTGCCTTTTATTTCGCATTGCCTCTTTTACTGTGTTAGAGTGGATTTCTTTGCTCCATTAAATTTCAGTAACCTTGTTTAATGTCCAGAAGTGTTGGGAATGATTGTTTCCTTGCTGAACATGTGAATTTTTGATTATTCACTAACCCTCTAATGAGATTGCTCTGAGTTTGGTGTGAAGGAAGTTTTCAAGGATCAAGAGAGGAGGATGATATAATATGATCAACAAGAGTGAAAAGTCTAAGCTTGGGGATGCCCCCGTGGTTCATCCCTGCATATTTCAAGAATACTCAAGCGTCTAAGCTTGGGGATGCCCAAGGCATCCCCTTCTTCATCAAGAACTTATCAGGTCACCTCTAGTGAAACTATATTTTAATTTCGTCACATCTTATGTGCTTTATTTGGAGCGTATGTGTGCCTTTATTCTCGTTTGTTATTTTAGTTTTATGAATAAATCGGATCCTAACATGCTTGTGTGGGAGAAGGACACGCTCCGCTTTTTCATTTGAACACTGGTGTTCTTCGTTTTACTTTTAATGTTCATGGCGAAAGCTGAAAGCCGCAGCACTTATTGCTATTTGGTTGGAAACAGAAAATGCTTCATGTGGTAGTTGGTATACTGTCTTGAATAATTTGATACTTGGCAATTGTTTTGAGCTCTCAAGTAGATCATGTTTAAGCTCTTGCATCATGTAGTTTAAACCTATTAGTGGAGAACTACCGTAGAGCTTGTTGAAATTTGGTTTGCATGATTGGTCTCTCTAAGGTCTAGATATTTTCTGGTAAAAGTGTTTGAGCAACAAGGAAGACAGTGTAGAGTTTTATAATTCTTGCAATATGTTCTTATGTAAGTTTTGCTGTACCAGTTTATACTTGTGTTTGCTTCAAACAACCTTGCTAGCCAAAGCCTTGTACTGAGTGGGAATGCTTCTCATGCATCATGCCATTTGTGTCCACCATAACTACCCACTATGTGGTATTTTTCTGCCATTCCAAGTAAATACTTCATGTGCTACCTTTAAACAATTCAAAACTTTATTACTCCTTATTTGTGTCAATGTTTCATAGCTCATGAGGAAGTATGTGGTGTTTTATCTTTCAATTTTGTTGGGCAGACTTTCACCAATGGACTAGTGGCATATACATTCCCTTATCCAATAATTTTGCAAAAAGAGCTGGCAACGGGGTGCCCAGCCCCAATTAATTAACTTTCATTAATAATTCTCTTCACATGTTTTGCCCTGATTTATCAGTAAGAAACTTAATTTTGCAATAGACACTCCTCCATGGTATGTGAAATGTTGGAAGGCACCTGAGGATTCGGTTAGCCATGGATTGTGAAAGCAAAAGATTGGGAGGAGTGTCATCTATAAATAAAACTAAAATACATGTGTAAACAAAAGAGAAGAGGGATGATCTACCTTGCTGGTAGAGATAACGTCCTTCATGGGAGCCGCTCTTCGAAAGTCTGTTTGACAAGGGGGTTAGAGTGCCCACTACCATTCGTTGACAAAAACAAGCACCTCTCAAAACTTTATTTTTATGCTCTCTATATGATTTCAAAACCTAAAAAGCTCTAGCACATGATTTAATCCCTGCTTCCCTCTGCGAAGGGCCTTTCTTTTACTTTATGTTGAGTCAATTTACCTACTTCTTTCGATCTTAGAAGCAAACACTTGTGTCAATTGTGTGCATTGATTCTTACATGCTTGCTTATTGCACTTATTATATTACTTTGTGTTGACAATTATCCATAAGATATGCATGTTGAAAGTTGAAGGCAATTGCTGAAACTTAAATCTTCCTTTTTGTTGCTTCAAAACCTTTTATTAAGAATCTATTGCTTTATGAGTTAACTCTTATGCAAGACTTTTTGATGCTTGTCTTGAAAGTACTATTCATGAAAAGTTTTTGCTATATGATTCAGTTGTTTAGTCATTATCTTTTTGTTAGCAAACTATAGACCATTTCTTTGAGTCACTTCATTCATCTCATATGCTTTACAATAGTATTGATCAAGATTATGTTGGTAGCATGTCACTTCAGAAATTATTCTTTTTATCGTTTACCTACTCGAGGGCGAGTAGGAACTAAGCTTGGGGATGCTTGATACGTCTCCAACGTATCTATAATTTCTTATGTTCCATGCTAGTTTTATGACAATACCTACATGTTTTATTCACACTTTATAATGTTTTTATGCATTTTCTGGGACTAACCTATTAACAAGATGCCACAGTGCTAGTTCATGTTTTCTGCTGTTTTTTATTTCAGAAAAGTTGTTTTACAAATATTCTCGGAATTGGACGAAACAAAAGCCCACGGCCCTATTTTCCACGGAGGGTTCCAGTAGGGGGCCCACCCCATAGGGCGGCGCGGGGGGCCCATGCCACACCGTGACGTGGGGAGGGAGCCCCCTGGCTCCCCCGACGCTGCCCCTTCGCCTATTTATTCCTTCGTCTCCGAAAACCCTAGTACCGAGAGCCAAAATGCCAGAACAGTTCCAGAGACGCCACCGCCGTCAACCCTAACTCGGGGGGTTCAGAAGATCTCCTCCGGCACCTTGCCGGAGAGGGGAATCGTCACCAGAGGGCTCTACATCACCATGCCCGTCTCCGGACTGATGCTTGAGTAGTTCATCCTTGGACTACGGGTCCATAGCAGTAGCTAGATGGTTGTCTTCTCCTATTGTGCCATCATGTTTAGATCTTGTGAGCTGCCTATCATGATCAAGATCATCTATTTGTAATGCTACATGTTGTGTTTGTTGGGATCCGATGAATATGGAATACTATGTCAAGTTCATTAGTGATCAATCATATATGTGGTTTTCATGATCTTGCAAGCTCTCCGTTGCTAGTAGAGGCTCTGGCCAAGTTGATACTTGTAACTCCAAGAGGGGTATTTATCCTAGATAGTGGGTTCATGTCTCCATTGAATCCGGGGGAGTGACAGCAACCCCTAAGGTTGTGGATGTGTGATGACGCGTCAAGCACACGCCTATTGGGAACCCCAAGAGGAAGGTGTGATGCGTACAACACCTAGTTTTCCCTCAGTAAGAAACCAAGGTTATCGAACCAGTAGGAGTCAAGGAACACGTGAAGGTTGTTGGTGACGGAGTGTAGTGCGGCGCAACACCAGGGATTCCGGCGCCAACGTGGAACCTGCACAACACAATCCAAATACTTTGCCCCAACTTAACAGTGAGGTTGTCAATCTCACCGGCTTGTTGTAAACAAAGGAGTAAATGTATAGTGTGGAAGATGATGTTTGTTTGCGAAGAACAGTAAAGAACAATGTTTGCAGTAGATTGTATTCAGATGTAAAAGAATGGACCGGGGTCCACAGTTCACTAGTGGTGTCTCTCCAATAAGAAATAGCATGTTGGGTGAACAAATTACAGTTGGCAAATTGACAAATAGAGAGGGCATAACAATGCACATACATATCATGATGACTACTATGAGATTTAATCAGGGCATTACGACAAAGTACATAGACCGCTATCCAGCATGCATCTATGCCTAAAAAGTCCACCTTCGGGTTAGCATCCGCACCCCTTCCAGTATTAAGTTGCAAACAACAGACAATTGCATTAAGTATGGTGCGTAATGTAATCAACACAAATATCCTTAGACAAAGCATTGATGTTTTATCCCTAGTGGCAACAGCACATCCACAACCTTAGAACTTTCTGTCACTGTCCCAGATTCAATGGAGGCATGAACCCACTATCAAGCATAAATACTCCCTCTTGGAGTCACAAGTATCAACTTGGCCAGAGCCTCTACTAGCAACGGGCAAGAACATAAACAACACATCTATGATAGATTGATAATCAACTTGACATAGTATTCCATATTCATCGGATCCCAACAAACACAACATGTAGCATTACAAATAGATTATCTTGATCATGATAGGCAGCTCACAAGATCTAACATGATAGCACAATTAGGAGAAGACAACCATCTAGCTACTGCTATGGACCCATAGTCCAAGGATGAACTACTCACACATCAATCAGGAGGCGATCATGGTGATGAAGATTCCTCCGGGAGATGATTCCCCTCTCTGGCAGGGTGCCGGAGGCGATATCCTGAATCCCCCGAGATGGGATTGGCGGCGGCTGCGTCTCTGGAAGGTTTACCGTATCGTGGCTCTCGATAATAGGGTTTTCGCGACGGAGGGAATAAATAGGCGGAAGGGCAGAGTTGGAGGCGGCGTAGGGGCCCCACACCATAGGCCGGCGCGGGCCCCATGCTGGCTGCGTCGCCCAATGGTTACGGGCCCTCGTGGCCCCACTTCGTATGCTCTTCGGTCTTCTGGAAGCTCCGTGGAAAAATAAGACCCTGGGCGTTGATTTCGTCCAATTCCGAGAATATTTCCTTTGTAGGATTTCTGAAACCAAAAACAGCAGAAAACATCAACTGGCTCTTCGGCATCTTGTCAATAGGTTAGTGCCGGAAAATGCATAATAATGACATAAAGTGTGTATAAAACATGTGAGTATCATCGTAAATTAGCATGGACCATAAGAAATTATAGATACGTTTGAGACGTATCAAGCATCCCCAAGCTTAGTTCCTACTCGCCCTCGAGTAGGTAAACGATAACAACGATAATTTCTGAAGTGACATGCTATCATAATCTTGATCAATACTATTGTAAAGCATATGAGATGAATGTAGTGATTCGAAGCAATGGTAAAGATAATGATTAAACAACTGAATCATATAGCAAAGACTTTTCATGAATAGTACTTTCAAGACAAGCATCAATAAGACTTGGATAGGAGTTAACTCATAAAGCACTAAATTCTTAGTAGAAAGCTTTGAAGCAACACAAAGGAAGATATAAGTTTCAGCGGTTGCTTTCAACTTCAACATGTATATCTCATGGATAATTGTCAACACAAAGTAATATGATGAATGCAAATAAGCAAATGTGTAGGAATCAATGCACACAGTTGACACAAGTGTTTGCTTCTAAGATAGAAAGAAGTAGGTAAACTGACTCAACATAAAAGTAAAAGAATGGCCCTTCGCAGAAGGAAGCATGGATTACTATATTTGCGCTAGAGCTTTTATTTTGAAAACATAGAAACAATTTTGTCAACGGTAGTAATAATTCATATGTGTTATGCATAAGACATCTTATAAGTTGCAAGCCTCATGCAAAGAATACCAATAGTGCTCGCACCTTGTCCGAATTAGCTTGGATTTTCATGGATTATCATTGCATAACATATGTTTCAACCAAGTGTCACAAAGGGGTACCTCTATGCCGCCTGTACAAAGGTCTAAGGAGAAAGTTCGCATTGGATTTCTCGCTTTTGATTATTCTCAACTTAACATCCATACCGGGACAACATAGAAAACAGATAATGGACTCCTCTTTAATGCATAAGCATTCAACAACAAATAATATTCTCATAAGAGATTGAGGATTGATGTCCAAACTGAAACTTCCACCATGATTCATGGCTTTAGTTAGCGGCCCAATGTTCTTCTCTAACAATATGCATACTCAAACCATTTGATCATGATAAATCACCCTTACTTCAGACAAGACGAACATGCATAGCAACACACATGATATTCAACAAAGGTGTAATAGTTGATGGCGTCCCCAGAAACATGGTTACCGCTCAACAAGCAACTTATAAGAAATAAGATACATAAGCTACATATTCAATATCACAATAGTTTTTAAGCTATTTTCCCATGAGCTATATATTGCAAAGACAAGGAATGAAACTTTAAAGATAGCACTCAAGTAATTTACTTTGGAATGGCAGAGAAATACCATGTAGTAGGTAGGTATGGTGGACACAAATGGTTTTTGGCTCAAGGATTTTGGATGCACGAGAAGAATTCCTCTCAATACAAGGCTTTGGCTAGCAAGGTTGTTTGAAGCAAACACAAGTATGAACCGGTACAGAAAAACTTACATAAGAACATATTGCAAGCATTATAATACTCTACACTGTCTTCCTTGTTGTTCAAACACCTCACCAGAAAATATCTAGACTTTAGAGAGACCAATCATGCAAACCAAATTTTAACAAGCTCTATGGTAGTTATTCATTAATAGGTGCAAAGTACATGATGCAAGAGCTTAAACATGATCTATTTGAGCACAACAATTGCCAAGTATCAAATTATTAAAGACATTATACCAATTACCACATGAAGCATTTTCTGTTTCCAACCATAATAATGATGAACGAAGCAGTTTCAACCTTCGCCATGAACATTAAAAGTAAAGCTAAGAACACATGTGTTCATATGCAATAGCGGAGCGTGTCTCTCTCCCAAACAAAGGATGCTAGGATCCGATTTTATTCAAACAAAAACAAAAACAAAGACATACAGACGCTCCAAGTAAAGCACATAAGATGTGACGGAATAAAAATATAGTTTCACTAGAGGTGACCTGATAAGTTGTCGATGAAGAAGGGATGCCTTGGGCATCGCCAAGCTTAGATGCTTGAGTCTTATTGAAATATGCAGGGATGAACCACGGGGGCATCCCCAAGCTTAGACTTTTCACTCTTCTTGATCATATTGTATCATCCTCCTCTCTTGACCCTTGAAAAATTCCTCCACACCAAACTCAAAACAAACTCATTAGAGGATTAGTGCATAATCAAAAATTTACATATTCAGAGGTGACATAATCATTCTTATCACTTCTGGACATTGCACAAAAAGCCACTGAAAGTTAATGGAACAAAGAAATCCATCAAACATAGCAAAATAGGCAATGCGAAATAAAAGGCAGAATCTGTCAAAACAGAACAGTCCGTAAATACGAATTTTTCTGGAGCACTTAACTTGCTCAGATGAAAAAGCTCAAATTGAATGAAAGTTGCGTACATATCTGAGGATCATGCACGTAAATTGGCAGATTTTTCTGAATTACCTACAGACGGGGCTGCTCAATTTCGTGACAGTAAGAAATCTGTTTCTGCGCAGTAATCCAAATCTAGTATCAACCCTAATATCAAAGACTTTACTTGGCACAACAATGCAATAAAATAAAGATAAGGAGAGGTTGCTACAGTATTAACAACTTCCAACACTCAAATATAAAACAAAAGTGCAGAAGTAAAATAATGGGTTGTCTCCCATAAGCGCTTTTTTTAACGCCTTTCAGCTAGGCGCAGAAAGTGTGAATCAAGTATTATCGAAAGATGAAGCATCAACAGAGGGGTTCGGAGTTTTCTCAACTATGCCTTGTATCTTATCTATGTAAGTTTCAGAGGATCCTTTTTCTTTACTCTTAGGCTTGCTATTCTCATCAAACAAATTTCCAGGAACAATCCAATCAAAATTCTTTTCTAGTGCCTCGCACATTCCTAAGAGCTTGCAAGGTATTGATGTTTTAATCTCCCCCTCAAAATTAACTTTATTAGTGTACTTTAATCTATCTTTTTCCATCTTTTCAAGGGTATTTGCAAAATTGGTATAAAAGCCAAGCATCTTATATTGAATAAAGACTTTCCTAGCTTCTCTTGCTACATCACAAAATTCTTTAAGAAGGGTTTCTAAGACAAAATCTTTCTTTTCTCCTTCTTCCATATCACAGAGTGTAAGAAACATATGTTGCATTACAAGGTTGAGATTAACAAATCTAGCTTCTGACATGTGTACTAAAGAAGCAGCATCAATTTCACAAGTATGAGCAAGTTCTACCAAGTGTCTATCTTCAAAATCTTCAACCGTACTAACATGAGTGAAAAATTCTTCTATATTATCTCTCCCAATGATAGACCCTTGTCCTACCGGTATATCTTTCAGAGTGAACTTAGGAGGAAACATGATGAAATAAACAAAAGGTAAATAAAATAAATGCAAATAACTAATTTTTTTGTGTTTTTAATATTGAGAACGCAAACAAGATAGTAAATAAAGTAAAGTAAGTAACTAATTTTTTTGTATTTTTGATATAGAGAAAGCAAACAAAGTAGTAAATAAAATAAAGTAAAGCAAGACAAAAACAAAGTAAAGAGATTGGATGTAAGAGACTCCCCTTACAGCGTGTCTTGATCTCTCCGGCAACGGCGCCAGAAAACAGTCTTGATGACGCGTCAAGCACACGCCCGTTGGGAACCCCAAGAGGAAGGTGTGATGCGTACAGCAGCAAGTTTTCCCTCAGTAAGAAACCAAGGTTATCGAACCAGTAGGAGTGAAGAAACACGTGAAGGTTGTTGGTGACGGAGTGTAGTGCAGCGCAACACCAGGGATTCCAGCGCCAACGTGGAATCTGCACAACACAATCCAAATACTTTGCCCCAACTTAACAGTGAGGTTGTCAATCTCACCGGCTTGTTGTAAACAAAGGATTAAATGTATAGTGTGGAAGATGATGTTTGTTTGCGAAGAACAGTAAAGAACAATGTTTATAGTAGATTGTATTCAAATGTAAAAGAATGGATCGGGGTCCACAGTTCACTAGTGGTGTCCCTCCAATAAGAAATCGCATGTTGGGTGAACAAATTATAGTTGGGCAATTGACAAATAGAGAGGGCATAACAATGCACATACATATCATGATGACTACTATGAGATTTAATCAGGGCATTACGACAAAGTACATAGACCGCTATCCAGCATGTATCTATGCCTAAAAAGTCCACCTTCGGGTTAGCATCCGCACCCCTTCCAGTATTAAGTTCCAAACAACAGACAATTGCATTAAGTATGCTGCGTAATGTAATCAACACAAATATCCTTAGACAAAGCATTGATGTTTTATCCCTAGTGGCAACAGCACATCCACAACCTTAGAACGTTACATCACTTTGTCCTGCATTTAATGGAGGCATGAACCCACTATCGAGCATAAATACTCCCTCTTGGAGTCACAAGTATCAACTTGGCCAGAACCTCTACTAGCAACGGAGAGCATGCAAGAACATAAACAACACATATATGATAGATTGATAATCAATTTGACATAGTATTCCATATTCATCGGATCCCAACAAACACAACATGTAACATTACAAATAGATGATCTTGATCATGATAGGCAACTCACAAGATCTAACATGATAGCACAATTAGGAGAAGACAACCATCTAGCTACTGCTATGGACCCATAGTCCAAGGATGAACTACTCACACATCAATCCGGAGGCGATCATGGTGATGAAGAGTCCTCCAGGAGATGATTCCCCTCTCCGGCAGGGTGCCGGAGGTGATCTCCTGAATCCCCCGAGATGGGATTGGCGGCGGCTGCGTCTCTGGAAGTTTTTCCGTATCGTGGCTCTCGATAATAGGGTTTTCGCGACGGAGGGAATAAATAGGCGGAAGGGCAGAGTTGGAGGCGGCGTAGGGGCCCCACACCATAGGCCAGCGCGGGCCCCATGCTGGCCGCGCCGCCCGATGGTTATGGGCCCTCATGGCCCCACTTCGTATGCTCTTCGATCTTCTGGAAGCTCCGTGGAAAAATAAGACCCTGGGCGTTGATTTCGTCCAATTCCGAGAATACTTCCTTTGTAGGATTTCTGAAACCAAAAACAGCAGAAAACAACAACTGACTCTTCGGCATCTTGTCAATAGGTTAGTGCCGGAAAATGCATAATAATGACATAAAGTGTGTATAAAACATGTGAGTATTATCATAAAAGTAGCATGGAACATAAGAAATTATAGATACGTTTGAGACGTATCAATGTGCTGTTGCCACTAGGGATAAAACATCAATGCTTTGTCTAAGGATATTTGTATTGTTTACATTACGCACATTACTTCATGCAATTGTCTGTTGCTTGCAACTTAATACTGGAAGGGGTGCGGATGCTAACCCGAAGGTGGAATTTTTAGGCATAGATGCATGCTGGATGGCGGTCTATGTTCTTTGTCATAATGCCCTAAGTAAATCTCATAGTAGTCATCATGATATGTATGTGCATTGTTATTCCCTCTCTATTTGTCAATTGCCCAACTGTAATTTGTTTACCCAACTTGTTATTTATGTTATTGGAGAGACACCACTAGTGAACTATGGACCCCGGTCCATTCTTTTACATCTTAAATACAACCTACTGCAATCATTGTTCTCTTTTGTTTTCTGCAAGCAAACATCATTTTCCACACCATACGTTTAATCCTTTGTTTTCAGCAAGCTGGTGAGATTGATAACCTCACTGTTAAGTTGGGGCAAAGTAGTTTGATTGTGTTGTGCAGGTTCCACGTTGGCACCGGAATCCCTGGTGTTGCGCCGCACTACACTACTTCACCAACAACCTTCACGTGATCTTCATCTCCTACTGGTTCAATAACCTTGGTTTCTTACTGAGGGAAAACTCGCTGCTGTACTCATCATACCTTCCTCTTGGGGTTCCCAACGGACGTGTGCTTTACCGTCACAAGCAATGGGATAACTGCACAAGCCATGGAATTAAAGATCAAAGAAGACACTAACAAGAAACATTCGTGAAACTAGTCAAAGGGGTAGTAGCGCAATCTGACCCGGTAGTACCGCTTGGACTGGTAGTACCGCTGGTGAATGAGCGGTACTACCGCTCAAGCTCAGCACATCTAGATCGAGATTGGGAACATGGCAAAGTAGTTCCTAGTATCACACATTGTTGCAAGCTAGTATCCCCGTACATGTAGAGCTTCCAAGAGGGCTTCTCCACCGCAAACCCCCATCAAACCCTAGCCTATGCATCTAGGGAGTTCAACACACCCTAGATAGAGAGATTAGGGTTCATGGGGAAGCTTCTCCACGGAGGAGATTTGGTCGGGGGCGGCTGGAAGAGGAGATCGGGGCCGGTCTCGTCAAGGTCTTGAGCTTGGGGGCGCCGTTGGCTTGAGGTGGGTGGGAGAATGTGGTGTTTTGGGAAAAACCCGTCCCACCCGGTACCTCTAGTCAAAGGTGCAAGCGGTAGTACCGCTCGTTGGAGTGGTAGTACCGCTTAACGGTACTTGCCCAATACCTCGGGCGGTAGTACCGCCGTGGGGCCAAATTCTGAATTTCGTCAGATTACTGCCCCTAAGAGGTTGTACCGGCCTGAGATCCGGTAGTACCGGCCTCCAAAACTCAAAGACACTCAGATTTTGGTGTAGACTTGTGCTTCTAGACTGAATTGTCTCAAGAGGTAGATATTGGCTTAGGATTAGATGACGGAACTGTTAAGGTACTACCCAACCAAGCTTGCAAGAATCAAGGCATGAAAAGCCAATCTTGGGTGAATCTCCCACAAAGAAAACGGAGAAGAGAAAAACAAGAAAACATGGAAAAGGAGAAAAAGAGAAAAAGAAACAAAATAAAGGTCAAAGAAAACAAAAAGAAAGAGCTCCTCAAAGAGGAGGTTGATGTCCGAAACCATCGTGTGAGAGTAAAGTGGTGTGAGGTCGCGTAGATATATCTAGAACTCACAGCCACAACTCAACATGAAGCTCATTAGTCACTTAGATGACAAATTGAGAATGTTTTGGGTTTATTTATGCATTATGGGGAGAGGGATAACTCAATAAGTTTAAACTGCACGCCCCCTATGTTCATGCGTGCTTTCCATCTAGACATGTAGCACGAAAGTGGTATGAATGTCCACTCTTGATGCAATGTGCGGATGAAATGCACAAAGGGAGAGAAGCAACCTTATCGTTGACCGGTAGAGCATGAGATCATTTCCTTGTCGGTCTCATCAAGAGTGTTGACACTTGAGGTACTTTGGGGTTTCCATACCGTCGACCCCTTACATATGTAATTTGCTTGAGATATGAAAGGGTCTAAAACTTTTGCACACCGGCGAGAATAGATAATAGGAATAGATTCTTGAGAGGTCCTTCGATCTTCAAAAAGGTTTGGGTCCCCGCCATGACCCCCATTGTTGTTGATGCCGAACTTGAGATTGTGGAAGAGGTGCTCTTTCACTTGGTTGATCGTCGAAAGAGGCTTGGCCTTGTGGTGTAGATGGCTCCACATAGGTGGAACTTCGTCCTTCCGCGGCACTCGTAGAAGGTAGCTTTTGAGGTCGGTGAGTGCCAACACCCATCCTTCCTACGGTAACCAGCGGAACTGCATCTCCTTTCTCATAAGAAGCACTTTGCCCCTTCAAAGAACTATCATCTTTATCAAAAGAGTCTCATCACACAATACCACAAACCACGCAATAGACTCATACTCCATCATCATGTTTGAGTGTCTTCAATTAAGGTTTGTCTCTCACTACCGGCAACCCCATGAAGTTAAAGATCATGGTATAGAAGTTGCATTGAACTTGTTTGACAAACTTCATCATGGTTCATTTTCTTCAACGCAATTCCTACAAAACACGATCTCTACACAAGGAAGCATTTCCTATTAGTCCGAGACCGTGGCCTCTTGGAGAGACTAGCTCCACAAGAGAACCACCACATGTTCATTGTAGTAGGTACAAAGACCCAAGCGTGTAAAGCAATGAACGTAGAGAATCATAAACAAAGGTCTTGACAAGGTAGGACATCATCACCACCTTGTCAAGGCCCAATACCTTTAAGCTTGCTTGTGTTGTCGTCAAGAGAATGGTAGAGATAGATGACTTGATGACGACAACAAATTCCTTGCTTCCGGTCATAAGACTTGTGGCTTCAAAGTCAACAACCCAATAAGCACCACCGAAAGCAAGGTCCTTCATGGATCAAGACTTGGAAATAAGAACCCATTTTTCAATGGGCCCTATCAAGATGTTCCTCTTTATATTGATCCTTCTTCCTCTCTTCTTCTTCTTTGGCTTGTTGCCACTTCTCCTTCATTGCATGAGTCCTCATGGGCTTCAACTTTAGCTTCAATGACTCCTTCCAAGAATTGGGCTTGGATTTGGAGGCTTTCAATTTTGGACTTCAAGCGATTTGCTTCATCTTCATGATCCGGGTGAGGGTGAGTTATGTCAAACACTTGAACATCTTTCTCCTTATTCACCCGGAATTGTTCCGATAGAGCTTCTTCAAGAAGAGAGTTCCTTTTCAAGAGCAAACGCGTGTGCCTTTCCAAAGTGGCAATGTCGTCTTCATGGTTACAACAAATGTGGTCCTTGCTTGAGAGTTGGTATTCTTTTAAAGCTTCATCTTGCATAAGCTTGATCACCATAAGCTTGGCCTTGCTCCTCTTTAGAGATGCAATTTCATTCTCATGGTTACAACAAGTGACATTTTCCTTGCTCAAACGAACCCACTCCATCAATGACTCATTTTGCCTATCATTCACTTCAACTAGCTTGGCCTTGTGTCTCTTTAGAGTGGCAATCTCCTCTTCATGGTCACAACATTGCACCTTCTCTTTACTCAAGCGATAGTACTCATCCAAGGCTTCCTCTTGAGTAGAAATGACTTCCAAGAATTTTGCATTGTGTCTTCTCAAGAAGCAAACTTCATCAAGGAGCTTGTCACAACATGAATTGGGACCTTCATCTTCTTTCTTCTTGTACACTTCTTCTTGAGGATGCCTCCCCATCTCGGATAGGAGCTCAAACTTGCTTTCCAAAGATTTGAAGTTCTTGGTAAGGGTTGCAACATCCTCAAGCAACCATTCATGGCTTTCTTCAAGATAACGCTTCTTTGTCTTGAGCTCATCCACCCAACCAAGAGCATAATCTCGGTCCTTGATGAGTTGGGAGATGAGGGATTTGTTCAAGGCTTCAAGAACAATAGCACTAGCTTCAAGAGACATACACATACACACTTCTTCCTCGTGAGCTTGAGTGAGATAAATAAGCTCTAATTCCGCCTCCTTATCAAGCCTCTCCTTTTCCATCATATGGTCTTGATCTCCAAGCATGTTAGCCAGAGGAGCATCCAAACCCACAATAGATATAGTATTTTAAGAAGGTGTAGGTTCGGAAAGGGGTTCTACGTCCAAAAATACCTTTGCCACTAAGCAACGAGGGGTGTTGGTGATGAGGTTCTCATTTGGAGAGTCGGAGAGAGAGATGGAGGTAGTGGAAATGTTGATGGCGGCCACTACCTATTCTTTCCCTTTGTCTTCACGCTCATCACCTTCGTCGGAGGAGTACTCTTCATGAATAATGAAGGCTCTAGGCTTCTTGGTGGAGGAGATCTTGGTGTCGTCGGAGTTGGGGAACTTGGAGAAACCTTTGGAGAGGGATCTAAACTTGCTCTTACGAACGAGCCTTCCACCATTGTCTTCCCTTTTATCATAGATACAATCCGCAACAAAGTGACTTTTGTCGCCGCAATTGTAGCAAGATCTTCCCTTTTGTTCCTCCCTTGGGCTCTTGGAGGAGTGTCTAGTAGAATCATGAGGTGAGTATCTTCTTGGCCTTGAGCTTCATGTCTTGTTTCCACTCCAAAAACTCTTGGCGGCAAGAGCCATGTGTTCATGATAGTTACCTTGAGATCATCCGGACCCCACTCAATGGGATCCTCATCGCTCTCACTAGCTCCATGCTCCTTCATCTTCAATGCAAGGTTGGGCTTGCGGGTGTTGTGGGCGCGAGCAACAAGATATTCCGCATTCTTCTTAGAGATGTCTAAAGCGATGACTTCGCTAAGGACTTCATCGGATGTCATAGCACGGAAAGAGGCGTTTTGGCGGATGGCCGTCAACTTTACTTCCTCATAAGGAAGGAGAGCATTGTAGAACTTTCTCTTGATCCAAGGGTCATCCACAAACGTTGCTCCAAGATCTTGCATTTGCACGACGAGAAGGCGCCGATACATCTCTTCGGGCGATTCTCCCTCATTCATGACGAAGTTGTCAGCCATGTTGTTCACTTCATCGAACCGAGATCTTTGAATGCTCTCATTTCCGAGGAAAAGCTTGTCGAGTTTGTTCCATGCTTCCTTGGCGGTCTTGAGCGAGCGGATATGAGTGCGGTCATTGGGCGTGACGGCCATGTGGATCATGTTGATGGCGGTGGCGTTTAGTTGGTCATCCACCACTTCCCTTCTTGTCAAGTTCTTTGGGTCTCGTGGTGAATAGCCCTCCTCAATGATGCGCCAAAGCTCGGTAGAAGCACTGCACACATGAGAACTGTAATGGCCCAGGGTAGTACCCCTAATAGATCTGCTTGTTCTTTTTTCTTTTATGCATCATCATGGCATATGCATCATATCATCCATGTTTTTATCAAATAAAATTATTTTATAAACTCTATTATTTTGTTTTGTCCCTCACAAATGGTTTTATTAAACCTACTCCTTTCTTTTCATTTAACAAACTCTAAGATAAAACTATTATTTTAATTATTTTGTTTTCTCTTCCCCACATCTCTGTTTAAATTCAAAGTTGCTTTTGAATTTAAATCTTGCTTCAAACTAGTTTTCAAAATAAATAAAGAAACATGAATTTTAAAAGAAGACCCCAACCCCTATCCTTCCAGGCCGCAGCCCACTCTCCCCTGGCCTTTCTCCTTCCCTCTCCCGCAGCCCAAGTCCAGCCCAGCCGCAGCCCACCTTTTCTCCTCTCTTTCTTGGCCCGTACCGCTTCACCGAAGGAGAAACTCCTCCTTCCTCGTCGTCTTCTGGCACGCAGGGAGCGTGAGGCCGTGGTCCTCCCCTCCTCCCGTTGCTGTCCCAACCACTCCGCACCACCACCTGCTCCCTCGCCGTCTCTGCTTTATCTCTGGACGTGGAGGCCGCTCCTCCACGCAACCCCAATCTCACCTGCTCCCCCTTTCCTCCTCCCCACGCAAAGGGACGGAGGGGAAAACCCCATAGCCACCGTCACGAGCTCACCATGGCGCCGCCGCTCCAGTGCGTCCCCCGTTGTTCTGAGGGCACCGGCGGGTGCGCCTCGTCGTCCTCTACCACCTCCTGCAAGCAATCGACCAGGGACGCCTCGAATTGACGCCGGCAACCTCGTTTCCTCCTCAGCACCGGCGGCCAAATCCACCGAATTCGGCCATCTCCGCCTTCCTCCGGCGCAGCCGACCCCTCCGCGATGTTCCAGGTGACCTTGCCCGTCCACAGAACCATTGGCCTCTCCCTATTTCGTTCTCTACCGAGTTGCCTACGTTGACCGCTGATCTTCTCCGCAGAACCTCATCGCCGACCATTCTCCGGTGGTGCCCCGGCCTCTTCTCCGCCCGTAGCAGGTCCTCCCCGTCGCGGCGCACCTCCAGCACTAACACGCCCTTCTTGGTTCGCCCGAAATCTGCAGATCGTTGTTTGTTCTGTGAGTTCCGCCATAGCTTCCAGTTCTGAGCTCCGCCTCCCGTGGTTCAAGTCGACGCGGGCCCTTTCCTTGACACCATCCGACCAACAGCTCAGTGGTAGGCTGCTTCCTCCTTGACCCAAGAGATCCCTGGTTCAAATCTCCAATCTGGCTAATTGAGCCACCTTTGTTTTGGTTAATCGATTCCTTGTTTCAGATCTGAAGTCTGATGGGCCTTGGCCCAGATCTTCACGCCGCGGGCCGTTGCTCCGCGCGCCCAGCTTCTATCCGCCACCGCTTCCGCCAGGTAGCAGGCCACCCCTCAGATCCGGCCCAACACCTTTCTCTGTCTTTGCTGAAATTCCAGAAAATGCATAAAACTTTGATAATTAATATCTTTGAAAGTATAACTCGAAATAAAATGTGTTATATATGAAAATTGATCAGAAAAATGTGCTGAACATGAATATGCCATCCATACATCTGTTTGCATCCCGCATCTTCACGCCGCGGGCCGTTGCTCCTCGCGCCCAGCTTATATCCGCCACCGTTTCCGCCAGGTAGCAGGCCACCCCTCAGATCCGGCCCAACACCTTTCTCTGTCTTTGCTGAAATTCCAGAAAATGCATAAAACTTTGATAATTAATATCTTTGAAAGTATAACTCGAAATAAAATGTGTTATATATGAAAATTGATCAGAAAAATGTGCTGAACATGAATATGCCATCCATACATCTGTTTGCATCTCGCATCATGTCGTCCGATGATAGTTATGCATGTTCACCTAACATATACGCGAAGTATTTCGGAATTCCAATTAGGTTTTCCCCGCTCCGTTTAATATTGAAGTAGCGCGTCCCTGCCATGCTATGCCATGCTAATCAACACTTAAATTGTCCGTAGGAAATGCAACTCGAACCTAATAATTTGTTTGTCTAGGTTTCGATCCCGCTTAATTTGGATAATTGCATTGCATCATCTTTGCCATGTCATGCATATCATCTTGATCATGCTAGATCTTCTTTATTCATAGTAGTAAGACTTGCATATGTTGTGTGTTCCAGCAGTTGATTCTTCCCGGATAGGACCGCAAAGTGGTGCGGTGAGAAACGCCAAGTTCTCCGGATGTCTCTCAGCAAGCTTTAACAGGCAAGTATTTCCCCTATACTCCTGTCCCTGCAGGAGTCGCTCACCCATTTTATTTTGCCTTCTCCCTCATGTTATCCTTAAGTTGCGTTCTTGTCACGTGTCCAATCCACTTGTTATGTCAAGCAGCCCATATTGCCACCACCACCTCCTACAGCTATTGTTTGGTTGTCGGGTCTGCCTTGCGAGTCGTAGTGCATGCTAGTGCCGTTTTATCTCGTTACCGTTGTTATTATCTTATCGGGTTATATATTGGGAAGAATCATGGTTACTTTAGTTGTTGATAATTGTTTAGCGGAGGCATCGGTGGGTCAGCTGCTTGTTTTGTGACTGCTCACTTGTGTTTCCTAAATATCTTAGGACCCCGAGTTCTTGTTATCTGTTCCGAGACTGAGCGCTCTAACCACACGTGGGTATGCTTACCGGGTCTCCCCTCGACCACTGCCGGAATCTACAGTTTTGTCCGGTGGCCACAACTAGTTTGAATGTTTTGTTTCTCCCGGGCGTGCAAGCTTGTTTCTTTGTGGTCAGATGATATGATGATACTTTTGGGGAAGCCATGTGTGCCTTGTATCCCCATTGTATCTTGCACGTCCGTAGGTGCGGCACGTATTTTTAAGAGGTCATCCTCTAGTGGGCTCTGATCCTCTTAGCCGTTCTCGCAACAACTAGGTCCGCCTCGGAGTTTCGATCGGGCTCTGAAACGGGTTAAACTTAGTTAGGTGGCTTCCTGGACATTGTTGTAGTGAAGGAGAGTGCGTGTCATGATATCCACCTGTTGTAAGTGGGTTGATCATGCGTGTGGGCACATTTGGGCACCCCTGCAGGGTTACAATCTTATCGATAAGCCGTGTCCGCGGTTATGGACGACTTGGATCTGTATCACTCGACCATAGACAACTTACACCTGTTGTTTCAATACTAATAACTTGCATAGTAAGATAGAACAACTTAAATAATAACTGGTTAAAACTTGTCAACAGTGTGAGTGCCTTTGCCAGTACCTCTTTGCGAAGGGGGAACACATTGGCTGTGTTATGTTTGCAGAGTATAGAACTGTTAGTTTATGCGCTCTCTCACCTTCTCTGTTTAGATGAATGTTGTAGAGTGTCTCTATAGGTTTTTAGTGCTTGCGCTGCTGCTTAACCCCACCATATTGCCTATGATGTTCCTCTTGCGTCCTCTAAGTCCCCTGCGTGCCTCAAGTACAAAGGACGACTGGTTGACGAATGCTTATACGTCTTGAAGTATTGTTAAGTACGAACACGTCCGTATTGCTGCTTCTACGGGATATAACCGGGCAGGTATGAAGATATGTTCGATGAAGACGATGTTAGCAAGGTTAATCTTCAGGACTCTTAGTCCAATTTGTATCTTGTCTGTACTCGGACGTATTCGATCTTCTGTATGATTTGGATCTTTGTATTGTATATTTGTATCTTGACTCGTTGGAGTCGTTGTTGTAGTATATGTTTCTTGTGGGATCTATTGTAAATCTGTTGTAATGTTACTGCTCGTGATAATTCCTCTGGCATCACGTGTGTGATTCGTCGCGCATGTGTCGGAGGGTGTCTCTGGATCGATATCGTGCGGATTTCGGCGGGTTCGCTGGGATCCTCATGGTACCGGTTCCGGGGCGTCACAATTTGGTATCAGAGCCTCAGGTTGACGGTACCCCACTAGTCCAGCCTGTAGGATAACCTTGCCAACGGACGTTGTGTCTAGTGTCAAAACCTATTTTCTGAAACATCGTTGGATAGATCTGATTAGCTCTATTTTTCGCCTTACCTATATTCTTTCTCCTCTTACCTTTGCGAGTTTTGAGTCTTCTCTCTTATCTGAGCTTTCCGAGTCTTAGGTTCCGACGCGGGTTGGACGATCTTTGCCCCTCACCTATTAGGACCGATCTTCGGAGGATCCCGACTGAAGCGCATCATCAACATCGGAACAACGACTTCTTGTTAGTGGTGTCGACCGTTCGACATGGAGCAAGATTTCTTGTTAGTGGTGTCGAGGAGATCGACACGTCGCCTGAAGACCCGATAGTTCACCTCTCTCCCCCGTACCTTGAGGTGGGATCTCGGGGCGCGATCCCTTGTTCGTGGTGTCGATTGTAACGGCCCAGGGTAGTACCCCTAATAGATCTGCTTGTTCTTTTTCTTTTATGCATCATCATGGCATATGCATCATATCATCCATGTTTTTATCATATAAAATTATTTTATAAACTCTATTAGTTTGTTTTCTCCCTCACAAATGGTTTTATTAAACCTACTCCTTTCTTTTCATTTAACAAACTCTAAGATAAAACTACTATTTTAATTATTTTGTTTTCTCTTCCCCACATCTTTGTTTAAATTCAAAGTTTCTTTTGAATTTAAATCTTGCTTCAAACTAGTTTTCAAAATAAATAAAGAAACAGGAATTTTAAAAGAAGACCCCAACCCCTATCCTTCTAGGCCGCAGCCCATCTCCTCTCTCCCCCTGGCCTTTCTCCTTCTCTCTCTCGCAGCCCAAGTCCAGCCCAACCGCAGCCCACCTTTTCTCCTCTCTTTCTTGGCCCGTACCGCTTCACCGAAGGAGAAACTCCTCCTTCCTCGTCATCTTCTGGCACGCAGGGAGCGTGAGGCCGTGGTCCTCCCCTCCTCCCGTCGCTGTCCCAACCACTCTGCACCACCAACTGCTCCCTCCCCGTCTCTGCTTTATCTCTGGACATGGAGGCCGCTCCTCCACGCAACCCCAATCTCACCTGCTCCCCCTTTCCTCCTCCCCACGCAAAGGGACGGAGGGGAAAACCCCATAGCCACCGTCACGAGCTCACCATGGCTCCGCCGCTCCAGTGCGTCCCCCGTCGTTCTGAGGGCACCGGCGGGTGCGCCTCGTCGTCCTCTACCACCTCCTGCAAGCAATCGACCAGGGACGCCTCGAATTGACGCCGGCGACCTCGTTTCCTCCTCAGCACCAGCGGCAAAATCCACCGAATTCGGCCATCTCCGCCTTCCTCCGGCGCAGCCGACCCCTCCGCAATGTTCCAGGTGACCTTGCCCGTCCAAAGAACCACTCGCCTCTCCCTATTTCGTTCTCTACCGAGTTGCCTACATTGACCACCGATCTTCTCCGCAGAACCTCATCGCCGACCATTCTCCGGTGGTACCCCGACCTCTTCTCCGCCCGTAGCACGTCCTCTGCATCGCGGCGCACCTCCAGCACTGACACGCCCTTCTTGGTTCGCCCGGAATCTGCAGATCGTTGTTTGTTCTGTGAGTTCCGCCATGGCTTCCAGTTCTGAGCTCCGCCTCCCGTGGTTCAAGTCGACGCGGGCCCTTTCCTTGACACCATCCGACCAACAACTCACAGTGGTAGGCTGCTTCCTCCTTGACCCAAGAGATCCCTGGTTCAAATCTCCAATCTGGCTAATTGGGCCACCTTTTTTTTGGTTAATCGATTCCTTGTTTCAGATCTGAAGTCTGATGGGCCTTGGCCCAGATCTTCACGCCGCGGGTCGTTGCTCCGCGCGCCCAGCTTCTATCCGCCACCGCTTCCGCCAGGTAGCAGGCCACCCCTCAGATCCGGCCCAACACCTTTCTCTGTCTTTGCTGAAATTCCAGAAAATGCATAAAACTTTGATAATTAATATCTTCGAAAGTACAACTCGAAATAAAATGTGTTATATATGAAAATTGATCAGAAAAATGTGCTGAACATGAATATGTCATCCATACATCTGTTTGCATCTTGCATCATGTCGTCCGATGATAGTTATGCATGTTCACCTAACATATACGCCAAGTATTTCGGAATTCCAATTAGGTTTTCCCCGCTCCGTTTAATATTGAAGTAGCGCACCCCTGCCATGCTATGCCATGCTAATCAACACTTAACTTGTCCGTAGGAAATGCAACTCGAACCTAATAATTTGTTTGTCCGGGTTTTGATCCCGCTTAATTTGGATAATTGCATTGCATCATCTTTGCCATGTCATGCATATCATCTTGATCATGCTGGATCTTCTTTATTCGTAGTAGTAAGACTTGCATATGTTGTGTGTTCCAGCAGTTGATTCTTCCCGGATAGGACCACGAAGTGGTGCGGTGAGATACGCCAAGTTCTCCGGATGTCCCTCGGCAAGCTTTAACAGGCAAGCATTTCCCCTATACTCTTGTCCCTGCAGGAGTCGCTCACCTATTTTATTTTTCCTTCTCCCTCACGCTATCCTTAAGTTGCGTTCTTGTCACGTGTCCAATCCACTTGTTACCTCAAGCAGCCCATATTGCCACCACCACCTCCTACAGCTATTGTTTGGTTATCGGGTCTGCCTTGCGAGTCGTAGTGCATGCTAGTGCCGTTTTATCTCGTTACCGTTGTTATTATCTTATCGGGTTATATATTGGGAAGAATCATGGTTACTTTAGTTGTTGATAATTGTTTAGCGGAGGCATCGGTGGGTCAGCTGCTTGTTTTGTGACGGCTCACTTGTGTTTCCTAAATATCTTAGGACCCCGAGTTCTTGTTATCTGTTCCGAGACTGAGCGCTCTAACCACACGTGGGTATGCTTACCGGGTCTCCCCTCGACCACTGCCGGAATCTACAGTTTTGTCCAGTGGCTACAACTAGTTTGAATGTTTTGTTTCTCCCGGGCGTGCAAGCTTGTTTCTTTGTGGTCAGATGATATGATGATACTTTTGGGGAAGCCATGTGTGCCTTGTATCCCCGTTGTCTCTTGCACGTCCGTAGGTGCGGCACGTATTGTTAAGAGGTCATCCTCTAGTGGGCTCTGATCCTCTTAGCCGTTCTCGCGACAGCTAGGTCTGCCTCAGAGTTTCGATCGGGCTCTGAAACGGGTTAAACTTAGTTAGGTGGCTTCCTGGACATTGTTGTAGTGAAGGAGAGTGCGTGTCGTGATATCCACCTGTCGTAAGTGGGTTGATCGTGCGTGTGGGTACATTTGGGCACCCCTGCAGGGTTACAATCTTATCGATAAGCCGTGTCCGCGGTTATGGACGACTTGGATCTGTATGACTCGACCATAGACAACTTACACCTGTTGTTTCAATACTAATAACTTGCATAGTAAAATAGAACAACTTAAATAATAACTGGTTAAAACTTGTCAACAGTGTGAGTGCCTTTGCCAGTACCTCTTTGCGAAGGGGGAACACATTGGCTGTGTTATGTTTGCAGAGTATAGAACTGTTAGTTTATGCGCTCTCTCACCTTCTTTGTTTAGACGAATGTTGTAGAGTGTCTCTATAGCTTTTTAGTACTTGCGCTGCCGCTTAACCCCACCATATTGCCTATGACGTTCCTCTTGCGTCCTCTAAGTCCCCTGCGTGCCTCAAGTACAAAGGACGACTGGTTGACGAATGCTTATACGTCTTGAAGTCTTGTTAAGTACGAACCCGTACTTATTGCTGCTTCTACAGGATATAACCGGGCAGGTATGAAGATATGTTCAATGAAGACGACGTTAGCAAGGTTACCCTTCCGGCTTGGCCTGGGCAGGGTTATAGACGCCACTGGTTATCTTCAGGACTCTTAGTCCAATTTGTATCTTGTCCGTACTCGGACGTATTCGATCTTCTATATGATTTGGATCTTTGTATTGTATATTTGTATCTTGACTCGTTGGAGTCGTTGTTGTAATATATGTTTCTTGTGGGATCTATTGTAAATCTGTTGTAATGTTACTGCTCGTGATAATTCCTCTGGCATCACGTGTGTGATTCGTCGCGCACATCGTGTCGGAGGGCGTCTCTGGATCGATATCGTGCGGATTTCGGCGGGTTCGCTGGGATCCTCATGGTACCGGTTCCGGGGCGTCACAAGAACGCATTAAGAATTGCCAATTTTCAAAGCTATTAGATTCAAGTAGCGGTGGTGAGCCATGACTCAAAAAATGAGGCATAGGTATTGCGACATTTATGGTGTAATCACTTGGTGGGGGCACCGCATGATTACCTCCTAATTGTCCCGCTACCGGAGATTCATCCTTCCCTTTTGATGAAGTGTCAACATCCTCAAGTTCCCTTTCTCGAGGTGGTTTTGTCGATTGCTCAACAAAACCAACAAGAGGAAGAGTGTTGACTTGTTGGGGAGGAACATCGACACTTCCCTTAGGATCTATGATGCGGTTTGGTTTTCGAGCAATCAACTCCATCATCATAGCCTTCATTTGGGATACAATGGATGACTCCAATTTCTTGAGGTCATCCAAAGTAGTCAGAGTATTATCGGCAATTGATGATGGAGGTAATTGCTCACCGGGAAGGGATCCATTCGCAACCATCTCTTGTTCGGCCATTTCTTAGGCAGTAAAGCCCGAGCAAGAAAACCTTGCTCTGATACCAATTGAATGGATCGTAGCGAACAAGAGGGGGGTGAATGGACGCTACGTCAAGTTTTAGCCTTTTTCAATTTTTAGTGCAACAGAAGTAAAGGTGAAAGCTTTGATGCTCAAGGTGATCCTAGTATGATCCTAGACGAGTGCAACAAGTAAAGAAACCAAACAAGATAGTAAGAGTAAGGAGCGGGACAACCGGAGGGCGCGGAGACGAGGCGAAGTTTGTTTCCCGCTGTTCCTCCCACAAGAGGGAGTACGTCTGCGTTGAGGAGGTGCTAGCCTCACACAAGAGGCTAGGCGGCCACACCACGAAGGAAGGCCTCACCTTCTTCCTTGATATAGCTCCACGAAGGAACTCCCCCTTCTCCACTATGGCACCGGTCGAGGCGGTGATTCCTTCAAAAGGTTGGGGCGAGCTCCACAACACAAGAAGGGTCCCAACAACCTATGGGACTAGAACAACACCAAGCTAGCCTCCATAGGTGCACTTCTTCCAAGATCCCACCAAAGGAACCCTACCACCAAGATCCACTAAGGACTACCACGAATTGGTAAAATTTCTCTCGGTACAACGATAGATCGGGGTCTCCTCCACCACTCCTCAAAGTATGAGCAAGATTGATTGGGTAGGGAGGGAGATCCATTCAGTTTGAGCTCAGCAACAATGGAGGAGAGAGAGAAGAGCTAAAAACGAGTTGGGGAAGAAGGGGCCTTTATATAGGTATCCTCAAATCCAACCGTTATGTGCAGTTTCAGCCTAAGCGGTTATACCGCTTTGGTAAGTGGTACTACCACTCTGGATTCGAAATCCCCACAGAACTTGTCCACATGGACACAAAGCGGTACTGATGTCTACGGGAGCTTCTATTCTTGTAGACAGTGTTGGGCCTCCAAGAGCAGAGGTTTGTAGAACAGCAGCAGATTTCCCTTAAGTGGATCACCCAAGGTTTATCGATCTCAGGGAGGAAGAGGTCAAAGATATCCCTCTCAAGCAACCCTGCAACCACAAAGCAAGAAGTATCTTGTGTCCCCAACACACCTAATAGGTGCACTAGTTCGGCGAAGAGATAGTGAAATACCGGTGGTATGAATAAGTATAAGCAGTAGCAACAGCACCAGAAAAGTGCTTTTCCCAGGACAGTAAACAAGCAGTAGTAATGCAGCAGTAGTAACGCAGTAAAACAGTAAACAAGCAGCGATAGCAGTATTTAGGAACAAGGCCTAGGGATCATACTTTCACTAGTGGACACTCTCAACATTGATCACATAACAGAATAAATAAATAGATGCTAGACTCTACACTCTCTTGTTGGATGATGAACACCACTAACTGTGTAGGATTACACGAACCCTCAATGCCGGAGTTAACAAGCTCCACAATATTCGATGTTCATATTTAAATAACCTTAGAGTGCATGACAGATCAACACAACTAAACCAAGTACTAACGTAGCATGCACACTGTCACCTTCACGCTACGAAAGGAGGCATAGATCACATCAATACCATCATAGCAATAGTTAACTTCATAATCTACAAGAGATCACAATCATAGCCTACGCCAAGTACTAACACGGATGCACACACTGTCACCATTACACCGTGCAGGAGGAATAAACTACTTTAATAACATCACTAGAGTAGCACACAGATAAATTGTGATACAAAACACATTGCAATCATAAAGAGATATAAATAAGAACTTCACTATGCCATTCATAACAGTGAATAAGTATTCTGTGAAATATAGCCTAAGAGACCCACACGGTGCACACACTGTCACCTTTACACACGTGGGACAAGGAGTCTCCGGAGATCACATAAGTAAAATTCACTTGACTAGCATAACGACATCTAGATTACAAGCATCATCATATGAATCTCAATCATGTAAGGCAGCTCATGAGATTATTGTATTGAAGTACATAGGAGAGAGATGAACCACATAGCTACCGGTACAGCCCCGAGCCTCGATGGAGAACTACTCCCTCCTCATGGGAGACAGCAGCGTTGATGAAGATGGCGGTGGTGTCGATGGAGGAGCCTTCCGGGGGCACTTCCCCGTCCCGGCGGCGTGCCGGAACAGAGACTCCTGTCCCCCAGATCTTGGCTTCGCGATGGCGGCAGCTCTGGAAGGTTTCTCGTACCGTGGCTTTTTCGTCTCGAGGTTTTAGGTCGAGGACCTTTATATAGGCGAAGAGGCGGCGTCAGAGGGTCGAAGAGGCGGCGAGGAGATAGGGGGGCGCGGGCCACCCCTAGGCCGCGCCGGCCACCCTCCTGGTGGGCCTGTGACCCCCCTCTGGTCCTTCCCGGGTGTTTTGGAAGCTTCGTGGAAAAATAGGATGCTGGGCGTTGATTTCATCCGATTCCGAGAATATTTCTTTACTAGGATTTCTGAAACCAAAAACAGCAGAAAACAGGAACTGGCCATTCGGCATCTCGTCAATAGGTTAGTTCCGGAAAACGCATAATAATGACATGAAATGTACATAAAACATGTAGAAATCATCAATAATGAGGCATGGATCATAAGAAATTATCGATACGTCGGAGACGTATCAGCATCCCCAAGCTTAGTTTCTGCTCGTCCCGAGCAGGTAAACGATAACAAAGATAATTTCTGGAGTGACATGCCATCATAACCTTGATCATACTATTTTAAGCATATGTAATGAATGCAGCAATCAAAACAATGGTAATGCAATGAGTAAACAATTGAATCATAAAGCAAAGACTTTTCATGAATAGTACTTCAAGACAAGCATCAATAAGTCTTGCATAAGAGTTAACTCATAAAGCAATAATTCAAAGTAAAGGTATTGAAGCAACACAAAGGAAGATTAAGTTTCAGCGGTTGCTTTCAACTTGTAACATGTATATCTCATGGATATTGTCAACATAGAGTAATATAACAAATGCAATATGCAAGTATGTAGGAATCAATGCACAGTTCACACAAGTGTTTGCTTCTTGAGATGGAGAGAAATAGGTGAACTGACTCAACAATAAAAGTAAAAGAAGGGCCCTTCGCAGAGGGAAGCATCGATTGCTATATTTGTGCTAGAGCTTTGGTTTTGAAAACATATAGAGAGCATAAAAGTAAAATTTTGAGAGGTGTTTGTTGTTGTCAACGAATGGTAGTGGGCACTCTAACCCCCTGGCCAGACAAACCTTCGAAGAGCGGCTCCCATTTTATTTTATTTTTGTGTGGCACTCCTTCCAACCTTTTGATACGTCTCCGACGTATCGATAATTTCTTATGTTCCATGCCACATTATTGATGTTATCTACATGTTTTATGCACACTTTATGTCATATTCGTGCATTTTCTGGAACTAACCTATTAACAAGATGCCGAAGTGCCGCTTGTCGTTTTCTGCTGTTTTTGGTTTCAGAAATCCTAGTAAGGAAATATTCTCGGAATTGGACGAAATCAAAGCCCAGGGGCCTATTTTTCCACGAAGCTTCCAGAAGTCCGAAGACGAGACGAAGAGGGGCCACGGGGTGGCCAAACCCTAGGGCGGCGCGGCTCCACCCCTGGCCGCGCCGGCCTGTGGTGTGGGGCCCCCGTGCCGCCTCCTGACTTGCCCTTCCGCCTACTTAAAGCCTTCGTGACGAAACCCCCAGTACCGAGAGCCACGATACGGAAAACCTTCCAGAGACGCCGCCAATGCCGATCCCATCTCGGGGGATCCAGGAGATCGCCTCTGGCACCCTGCCGGAGAGGGGAATCATCTCCCGGAGGACTCTACGCCGCCATGGTCGCCTCCGGTGTGATGTGTGAGTAGTCTACCCCTGGACTATGGGTCCATAGCTGTAGCTAGATGGTTGTCTTCTCCCCATTGTGCTATCATTGTCGGATCTTGTGAGCTGCCTAACATGATCAAGATCATCTATCTGTAATTCTATATGTTGCGTTTGTTGGGATCCGATGAATAGAGAATACTTGTTATGTTGATTATCAAAGTTATATCTATGTGTTGTTTATGATCTTGCATGCTCTCCGTTACTAGTAGATGCTCTGGCCAAGTAGATGCTTGTAACTCCAAGAGGGAGTACTTATGCTCGATAGTGGGTTCATGCCTGCATTGACACCGGGACAGTGTGAGAAAGTTCTAAGGTTGTGTTGTGCTGTTGCCACTAGGGATAAAACATTGATGCTATGTCTAAGGATGTAGTTGTTGATTACATTACGCACCATACTTAATGCAATTGTCTGTTGCTTTGCAACTTAATACTGGAGGGGGTTCGGATGATAACCTGAAGGTGGACTTTTTAGGCATAGATGCAGTTGGATGGCGGTCTATGTACTTTGTCGTAATGCCCAATTAAATCTCACTATACTCATCATGATATGTATGTGCATGGTCATGCTCTCTTTATTTGTCAATTGCCCAACTGTAATTTGTTCACCCAACATGCTGTTTGTCTTATGGGAGAGACACCTCTAGTGAACTGTGGACCCCGGTCCAATTCTCTTTACTGAAATACAATCTACTGCAATACTTGTTCTACTGTTTTCTGCAAACAATCAACTTCCACACAATACGGTTAATCCTTTGTTACAGCAAGCCGGTGAGATTGACAACCTCACTGTTTCGTTGGGGCAAAGTACTTTGGTTGTGTTGTGCAGGTTCCACGTTGGCGCCGGAATCCCTGGTGTTGCGCCGCACTACATCCCGCCGCCATCAACCTTCAACGTGCTTCTTGGCTCCTCCTGGTTCGATAAACCTTGGTTTCTTTCTGAGGGAAAACTTGCTGCTATGCGCATCATACCTTCCTCTTGGGGTTCCCAACGAACGTGTGAGTTACACGCCATCAAGCTCTTTTTCTGGCGCCGTTGCCGGGGAGATCAAGACACGCTGCAAGGGGAGTCTCCACTTCTCAATCTCTTTACTTTGTTTTTGTCTTGCTTAGTTTTATTTACTACTTTGTTTGCTGCACTAAATCAAAATACAAAAAAATTAGTTGCTAGTTTTACTTTATTTGCTATCTTGTTTGCTATATCAAAAACACAAAAAAATTAGTTACTTGCTTTTACTTTATCTAGTTTGTTTTATTTACTGTTGCTAAAATGGCCAACGCTGAAAATACTAAGTTGTGTGACTTCACAACCACAAATAATAATGATTTCTTATGCACACCTATTGCTCCACCTGCTACTACAGCAGAATTCTTTGAAATTAAACCTGCTTTACTGAATCTTGTTATGCGAGAGCAATTTTCTGGTGTTAGTTCTGATGATGCTGCTGCCCATCTTAATAATTTTGTTGAACTATGTGAAATGCAAAAATATAAAGATGTAGATGGTGATATTATTAAACTAAAATTGTTCCCTTTCTCATTAAGAGGAAGAGCTAAAGATTGGTTGCTATCTCTGCCTAAGAATAGTATTGATTCATGGACTAAATGCAAGGATGCTTTTATTGGTAGATATTATCCCCCTACTAAAGAGAAGAATGTAGCTAAAGTTTGGACTATTACCACCACTAGTAATGCTAATGCTACACATGTTGCTGCACCTCCTACTAATACTAATAAAAGAATTGGTGTTAGCAATGTTTCCACTTCTAATGCAAAGCGCGAGAAACCGCTCAAATCGCTAAAACCGCTACAAAACTGCTCCTCGTGATAAAGCTGCTGAAATTTTTTCCAACATTGGGGATGATGATCCCATTGCTTTAGATTATAATGGTTTGAATTTTGATGATTACCACATCTCTGAAGTTATAAAGTTCTTGCAAAAACTTGCTAAAAGTCCTAATGCTAGTGCTATAAATTTGGCTTTTACACATCATATTACAAATGCTCTCATAAAAGCTAGAGAAGAGAAATTTGAGCGTGAAGCCTCTATTCCTAAAAAGCTAGAGGATGGTTGGGAGCCCATCATTAAGATGAAGGTTAAAGATTTTGATTGTAATGCTTTATGTGATCTTGGTGCAAGTATTTCTGTTATGCCTAAGAAAATTTATAATATGCTTGACTTGCCACCGCTGCAAAATTGTTATTTGGATGTTAATCTTGCTGATCATTCTACAAAGAAACCTTTGGGTAAAGTTGATAATGTTCGTATTACCGTTAACAATAACCTTGTTCCCGTTGATTTTGTTGTCTTGGATATTGAATGCAATGCATCTTGTCCCATTATATTGGGAAGACCTTTTCTTCGAACTGTGGGTGCTATCATTGATATGAAGGAAGGTAATATAAAATATCAATTTCCTCTCAAGAAAGGTATGGAACACTTCCCTAGAAAGAGAATGAAGTACCCTTTTGATTCTATTATGAGAACAAATTATGATGTTGACACTTCGTCTCTTGATAATACTTGATACACACTTTCTGCGCCTAGCTGAAAGGCGTTAAAGAAAAGCGCTTATGGGAGACAACCCATGTTTTTACCTACAGTACTTTGTTTTTATTTTGTGTCTTGGAAGTTGTTTACTACTGTAGCAACCTCTCCTTATCTTAGTTTTGTGTTTTGTTGTGCCAAGTTAAGCCGTTGATAAAAAAGTAAGTACTAGATTTGGATTACTGCACAGTTCCAGCTTTCTTTGCTGTCACGAATCTGGGTCCACCTCCCTGTAGGTAGCTCAGAAAATTAAGCCAATTTACGTGCATGATCCTCAGATATGTACGCAACTTTCATTCAATTTGAGCATTTTCATCTGAGCAAGTCTGGTGCCATTTTAAAATTCGTCAATACGAACTGTTCTGTTTTGACAGATTCTGCCTTTTATTTCGCATTGCCTCTTTTGCTATGTTGGATGAATTTCTTTGATCCACTAATGTCCAGTAGCATTATGCAATGTCCAGAAGTGTTAAGAATGATTGTGTCACCTCTGAATATGTTAATTTATATTGTGCACTAACCCTCTAATGAGTTGTTTCGAGTTTGGTGTGGAGGAAGTTTTCAAGGATCAAGAGAGGAGTATGATGCAACATGATCAAGGAGAGTGAAAGCTCTAAGCTTGGGGATGCCCCGGTGGTTCACCCCTGCATATATCAAGAAGACTCAAGCGTCTAAGATTGGGGATGCCAAAGGCATCCCCTTCTTCATCGACAACATTATCAGGTTCCTCCCCTGAAACTATATTTTTATTCCATCACATCTTATGTGCTTTTTCTTGGAGCGTCGGTTTGTTTTTGTTTTTTGTTTTATTTGAATAAAATGGATCCTAGCATTCACTTTATGGGAGAGAGACACTCTCCGCTGTAGCATATGGATAAGTATGTCCTTGGTTTCTACTCATAGTATTCATGGCGAAGTTTCTCCTTCGTTAAATTGTTATATGGTTGGAATTGGAAAATGATACATGTAGTAATTGCTATAAATGTTTTGGGTAATGTGATACTTGGCAATTGTTGTGCTCATGATTAAGCTCTTGCATCATATGCTTTGCACCTATTAATGAAGAAATACATAGAGCATGCTAAAATTTGGTTTGCATATTTGGTTTCTCTAAGGTCTAGATAATTTCTAGTATTGAGTTTGAACAACAAGGAAGACGGTGTAGAGTCTTATAATGTTTTCAATATGTCTTTTATGTGAGTTTTGCTGCATCGGTTCATCCTTGTGTTTGTTTCAAATAAGCCTTGCTAGCCTAAACCTTGTATCGAGAGGGAATACTTCTCATGCATCCAAAATAGTTGAGCCAACCACTATGCCATTTGTGTCCACCATACCTACCTACTACATGGTATTTTCCGCCATTCCAAAGTAAATTGCTTGAGTGCTACCTTTAAAATTCCATCATTCACCTTTGCAATATATAGCTCATGGGACAAATAGCTTAAAAACTATTGTGGTATCGAATATGTAATTATGCACTTTATCTCTTATTAAGTTGCTTGTTGTGCAATAACCATGTTTACTGGGGACGCCATCAACTTTCATTGTTGAATTTCATGTGAGTTGCTATGCATGTTCGTCTTGTCTGAAGTAAGGGCGATCTACACTGAGTTGAATGGTTTGAGCATGCATATTGTTAGAGAAGAACATTGGGCCGCTAACTAAAGCCATGATCCATGGTGGAAGTTTCAGTTTTGGACAAACATCCTCAAATCTCTAATGAGAAAATAATTAATTGTTGTTGAATGCTTAAGCATTAAAAGAGGAGTCCATTATCTGTTGTCTATGTTGTCCCGGTATGGATGTCTAAGTTGAGAATAATCAAAAGCAAGAAATCCAAATGCGAGCTTTCTCCTTAGACCTTTGTACAGGCGGCATAGAGGTACCCCTTTGTGAAACTTGGTTAAAGCATATGTATTGCGGTGATAATCCAGGTAGTCCAAGCTAATTAGGACAAGGTGCGGGCACTATTAGTATACTATGCATGAGGCTTGCAACTTATAAGATATAATTTACATGATGCATATGCTTTATTACTACCGTTGACAAAATTGTTTCATGTTTTCAAAATCAAAGCTCTAGCACAAATATAGCAATCGATGCTTTTCCTCTATGGAGGACCATTCTTTTACTTTCAATGTTGAGTCAGTTCACCTATTTCCCTCCACCTCAAGAAGCAAACACTTGTGTGAACTGTGCATTGATTCCTACATACTTGCATATTGCACTTACTATATTACTCTATGTTGACAATATCCATGAGATATACATGTTACAAGTTGAAAGCAACCGCTGAAACTTAATCTTCTTTTGTGTTGCTTCAATGCTTTTACTTTGAATTATTGCTTTATGAGTTAACTCTTATGCAAAACTTTATTGATGCTTGTCTTGAAGTGCTATTCATGAAAAGTCTTTGCTTTATGATTCACTTGTTTACTCATGTCATATACATTGTTTTGATCGCTGCATTCACTACATATGCTTTACAAATAGTATGATCAAGATTATGATGGCATGTCACTCCGTAAATTATCTGTGTTATCGTTTTACTCCGCTCGGGACGAGCGTAACTAAGCTTGGGGATGCTGATACGTCTCCGACGTATCGATAATTTCTTATGTTCCATGCCACATTATTGATGTTATCTACATGTTTTATGCACACTTTATGTCATATTCGTGCATTTTCTCGGAACTAACCTATTAACAAGATGCCGAAGTGCCGATTCAAGTTTTCTTGCTGTTTTTGGTTTCAGAAATCCTAGTAAGGAAATATTCTCGGAATTGGACGAAATCAAAGCCCAGGGGCCTATTTTTCCACGAAGCTTCCAGAAGTCCGAAGACGAGACGAAGAGGGGCCACGGGGTGGCCAAACCCTAGGGCGGCGCGGCCCCACCCCTGGCCGCGCCGGCCTGTGGTGTGGGTCCCCCGTGCCGCCTCCTGACTTGCCCTTCCGCCTACTTAAAGCCTCCGTGACGAAACCCCCAGTACCGAGAGCCACGATACGGAAAACCTTCCAGAGACGCCGCCAACGCCGATCCCATCTCGGGGGATCCAGGAGATCGCCTCCGGCACCTGCCGGAGAGGGGAATCATCTCCGGAGGACTCTACGCCGCCATGGTCGCCTCCGGTGTGATGTGTGAGTAGTCTACCCCTGGACTATGGGTCCATAGCAGTAGCTAGATGGTTGTCTTCTCCCCATTGTGCTATCATTGTCGGATCTTGTGAGCTGCCTAACATGATCAAGATCATCTATCTGTAATTCTATATGTTGCGTTTGTTGGGATCCGATGAATAGAGAATACTTGTTATGTTGATTATCAAAGTTATATCTATGTGTTGTTTATGATCTTGCATGCTCTCCGTTACTAGTAGATGCTCTGGCCAAGTAGATGCTTGTAACTCCAAGAGGGAGTACTTATGCTCGATAGTGGGTTCATGCCTCGCATTGACACCGGGACAAATGACAGAGAAAGTTCTAAGGTTGTGTTGTGCTGTTGCCACTAGGGATAAAACATTGATGCTATGTCTAAGGATGTAGTTGTTGATTACATTACGCACCATACTTAATGCAATTGTCTGTTGCTTTGCAACTTAATACTGGAGGGGGTTCGGATGATAACCTGAAGGTGGACTTTTTAGGCATAGATTAACTTTGATGGCGGTCTATGTACTTTGTCGTAATGCCCAATTAAATCTCACTATACTCATCATGATATGTATGTGCATGGTCATGCTCTCTTTATTTGTCAATTGCCCAACTGTAATTTGTTCACCCAACATGCTGTTTGTCTTATGGGAGAGACACCTCTAGTGAACTGTGGACCCCGGTCCAATTCTCTTTACTGAAATACAATCTACTGCAATACTTGTTCTACTGTTTTCTGCAAACAATCATCTTCCACACAATACGGTTAATCCTTTGTTACAGCAAGCCGGTGAGATTGACAACCTCACTGTTTCGTTGGGGCAAAGTACTTTGGTTGTGTTGTGCAGGTTCCACGTTGGCGCCGGAATCCCTGGTGTTGCGCCGCACTACATCCCGCCGCCATCAACCTTCAACGTGCTTCTTGGCTCCTCCTGGTTCGATAAACCTTGGTTTCTTTCTGAGGGAAAACTTGCTGCTATGCGCATCATACCTTCCTCTTGGGGTTCCCAACGAACGTGTGAGTTACACGCCATCAAGCTCTTTTCTGGCGCCGTTGCCGGGGAGATCAAGACACGCTGCAAGGGGAGTCTCCACTTCTCAATCTCTTTACTTTGTTTTTGTCTTGCTTAGTTTTATTTACTACTTTGTTTGCTGCACTAAATCAAAATACAAAAAAATTAGTTGCTAGTTTTACTTTATTTGCTATCTTGTTTGCTATATCAAAAACACAAAAAAATTAGTTACTTGCATTTACTTTATCTAGTTTGTTTTATTTACTGTTGCTAAAATGGCCAACGCTGAAAATACTAAGTTGTGTGACTTCACAACCACAAATAATAATGATTTCTTATGCACACCTATTGCTCCACCTGCTACTACAGCAGAATTCTTTGAAATTAAACCTGCTTTACTGAATCTTGTTATGTGAGAGCAATTTTCTGGTGTTAGTTCTGATGATGCTGCTGCCCATCTTAATAATTTTGTTGAACTATGTGAAATGCAAAAATATAAAGATGTAGATGGTGATATTATTAAACTAAAATTGTTCCCTTTCTCATTAAGAGGAAGAGCTAAAGATTGGTTGCTATCTCTGCCTAAGAATAGTATTGATTCATGGACTAAATGCAAGGATGCTTTTATTGGTAGATATTATCCCCCTACTAAACTTATATCTTCGAGGAGTAGCATAATGAATTTTAAACAATTAGATACTGAACATGTTGCTCAAGCTTGGGAAAGAATGAAATCTTTGGTTAAAAATTGCCCAACCCATGGACTGACTGCTTGGATGATCATCCAAACCTTCTATGCAGGACTAAATTTTTCTTCACGGAATTTATTGGATTCAGCTACTGGAGGTACCTTTATGTCCATCACTCTTGGTGAAGCAACAAAGCTTCTTGATAATATGATGATCAACTACTCTGAATGGCACACGGAAAGAGCTCCACAAGGTAAGAAGGTAAATTCTGTCGAAGAAACCTCTTCCTTGAGTGATAAGATTGATGCTATTATGTCTATGCTTGTGAATGATAGGACTAATATTGATCCTAATAATGTTCCATTAGCTTCATTGGTTGCACAAGAAGAACATGTTGATGTAAACTTCATTAAAAATAATAATTTCAACAACAATGCTTACCGGAACAATTCTAGTAACAACTATAGGCTTTATCCTTATAATAATGGCAACGGTATGGTAATTCTTATGGGAATTCTTACAACAATAATAGGAGTTCACCCCCTGGACTTGAAGCCATGCTCAAAGAATTTATTAGTACACAAACTGCTTTTAACAAATCTGTTGAAGAAAAGCTTGGGAAAATTGATATACTTGCTTCTAAAGTCGATAGTCTTGCTGCTGATGTTGACCTTTTGAAATCAAAAGTTTTGCCTAATGAAAATCATCATAATAAAATTGTTACTACAGCAAATGCCATTCAAGTTAGAATTAATGAGAATATAAGATTAATGGCTGAACTGCATGCTACGTGGGATAGAGAAGAAAATGAAAAACTAGCTAAAGAGAAGAATGTAGCTAAAGTTTGGACTATTACCACCACTAGTAATGCTAATGCTACACATGTTGCTGCACCTCCTACTAATACTAATAAAAGAATTGGTGTTAGCAATGTTTCCACTTCTAATGCAAAGCGAGAAACTGGCTCGAAACCGCTAAAACTGCCGAAATCGCTCGTGATAAAGCTGCTGAAATTTTTTCCAACATTGGGGATGATGATCCCATTGCTTTAGATTATAATGGTTTGAATTTTGATGATTGCCACATCTCTGAAGTTATAAAGTTCTTGCAAAAACTTGCTAAAAGTCCTAATGCTAGTGCTATAAATTTGGCTTTTACACATCATATTACAAATGCTCTCATAAAAGCTAGAGAAGAGAAATTAGAGCGTGAAGCCTCTATTCCTAAAAAGCTAGAGGATGGTTGGGAGCCCATCATTAAGATGAAGGTTAAAGATTTTGATTGTAATGCTTTATGTGATCTTGGTGCAAGTATTTCTGTTATGCCTAAGAAAATTTATAATATGCTTGACTTGCCACCGCTGCAAAATTGTTATTTGGATGTTAATCTTGCTGATTATTCTACAAAGAAACCTTTGGGTAAAGTTGATAATGTTTGTATTACCGTTAACAATAACCTTGTTCCCGTTGATTTTGTTGTCTTGGATATTGAATGCAATGCATCTTGTCCCATTATATTGGGAAGACCTTTTCTTTGAACTGTGGGTGCTATCATTGATATGAAGGAAGGTAATATAAAATATCAATTTCCTCTCAAGAAAGGTATGGAACACTTCCCTAGAAAGAGAATGAAGTACCCTTTTGATTCTATTATGAGAACAAATTATGATGTTGACACTTCGTCTCTTGATAATACTTGATACACACTTTCTGCGCCTAGCTGAAAGGCGTTAAAGAAAAGCGCTTATGGGAGACAACCCATGTTTTTACCTACAGTACTTTGTTTTTATTTTGTGTCTTGGAAGTTGTTTACTACTGTAGCAACCTCTCCTTATCTTAGTTTTGTGTTTTGTTGTGCCAAGTTAAGCCGTTGATAGAAAAGTAAGTACTAGATTTGGATTACTGCACAGTTCCAGATTTCTTTGCTGTCACGAATCTGAGTCCACCTCCCTGTAGGTAGCTCAGAAAATTAAGCTAATTTACGTGCATGATCCTCAGATATGTACGCAACTTTCATTCAATTTGAGCATTTTCATCTGAGCAAGTCTGGTGCCATTTTAAAATTCGTCAATACGAACTGTTCTGTTTTGACAGATTCTGCCTTTTATTTCGCATTGCCTCTTTTGCTATGTTGGATGAATTTATTTGATCCACTAATGTCCAGTAGCATTATGCAATGTCCAGAAGAGTTAAGAATGATTGTGTCACCTCTGAATATGTTAATTTATATTGTGCACTAACCCTCTAATGAGTTGTTTCGAGTTTGGTGTGGAGGAAGTTTTCAAGGATCAAGAGAGGAGTATGATGCAACATGATCAAGGAGAGTGAAAGCTCTAAGCTTGGGGATGCTCCGGTGGTTCACCCCTGCATATATCAAGAAGAATCAAGCGTCTAAGATTGGGGATGCCCAAGGCATCCCCTTCTTCATCGACAACATTATCAGGTTCCTCCCCTGAAACTATATTTTTATTCCATCACATCTTATGTGCTTTTTCTTGGAGCGTCGGTTTGTTTTTGTTTTTTGTTTTGTTTGAATAAAATGGATCCTAGCATTCACTTTATGGGAGAGAGACACGCTCCGCTGTAGTATATGGACAAGTATGTCCTTGGTTTCTACTCATAGTATTCATGGCGAAGTTTCTCCTTCGTTAAATTGTTATATGGTTGGAATTGGAAAATGATACATGTAGTAATTGCTATAAATGTTTTGGGTAATGTGATACTTGGCAATTGTTGTGCTCATGGTTAAGCTCTTGCATCATATGCTTTGCACCTATTAATGAAGAAATACATAGAGCATGCTAAAATTTGGTTTGCATATTTGGTTTCTCTAAGGTCTAGATAATTTCTAGTATTGAGTTTGAACAACAAGGAAGACGGTGTAGAGTCTTATAATGTTTTCAATATGTCTTTTATGTGAGTTTTGCTGCATCGGTTCATCCTTGTGTTTGTTTCAAATAAGCCTTGCTAGCCTAAACCTTGTATCGAGAGGGAATACTTCTCATGCATCCAAAATAGTTGAGCCAACCACTATGCCATTTGTGTCCACCATACCTACCTACTACATGGTATTTTCCGCCATTCCAAAGTAAATTGCTTGAGTGCTACCTTTAAAATTCCATCATTCACCTTTGCAATATATAGCTCATGGGACAAATAGCTTAAAAACTATTGTGGTATCGAATATGTAATTATGCACTTTATCTCTTATTAAGTTGCTTGTTGTGCGATAACCATGTTTACTGGGGACGCCATCAACTTTCATTGTTGAATTTCATGTGAGTTGCTATGCATGTTCGTCTTGTCTGAAGTAAGGGTGATCTACACTGAGTTGAATGGTTTGAGCATGCATATTGTTAGAGAAGAACATTGGGCCGCTAACTAAAGCCATGATCCATGGTGGAAGTTTCAGTTTTGGACAAACATCCTCAAATCTCTAATGAGAAAATAATTAATTGTTGTTGAATGCTTAAGCATTAAAAGAGGAGTCCATTATCTGTTGTCTATGTTGTCCCGGTATGGATGTCTAAGTTGAGAATAATCAAAAGCAAGAAATCCAAATGCGAGCTTTCTCCTTAGACCTTTGTACAGGCGGCATAGAGGTACCCCTTTGTGAAACTTGGTTAAAGCATATGTATTGCGGTGATAATCCAGGTAGTCCAAGCTAATTAGGACAAGGTGCGGGCACTATTAGTATACTATGCATGAGGCTTGCAACTTATAAGATATAATTTACATGATGCATATGCTTTATTACTACCGTTGACAAAATTGTTTCATGTTTTCAAAATCAAAGCTCTAGCACAAATATAGCAATCGATGCTTTTCCTCTATGGAGGACCATTCTTTTACTTTCAATGTTGAGTCAGTTCACCTATTTCCCTCCACCTCAAGAAGCAAACACTTGTGTGAACTGTGCATTGATTCCTACATACTTGCATATTGCACTTACTATATTACTCTATGTTGACAATATCCATGAGATATACATGTTACAAGTTGAAAGCAACCGCTGAAACTTAATCTTCTTTTGTGTTGCTTCAATGCTTTTACTTTGAATTATTGCTTTATGAGTTAACTCTTATGCAAAACTTTATATGCTTGTCTTGAAGTGCTATTCATGAAAAGTCTTTGCTTTATGATTCACTTGTTTACTCATGTCATATACATTGTTTTGATCGCTGCATTCACTACATATGCTTTACAAATAGTATGATCAAGATTATGATGGCATGTCACTCCAGAAATTATATGTGTTATCGTTTTACCTGCTCGGGACGAGCAGAACTAAGCTTGGGGATGCTGATACGTCTCCGACGTATCGATAATTTCTTATGTTCCATGCCACATTATTGATGTTATCTACATGTTTTATGCACACTTTATGTCATATTCGTGCATTTTCTGGAACTAACCTATTAACAAGATGCCGAAGTGCCGATTCTGTTTTCTGCTGTTTTTGGTTTCAGAAATCCTAGTAAGGAAATATTCTCGGAATTGGACGAAATCAAAGCCCAGGGGCCTATTTTTCCACGAAGCTTCCAGAAGTCCGAAGACGAGACGAAGAGGGGCCACGGGGTGGCCAAACCCTAGGGCGGCGCGGCCCCACCCCTGGCCGCGCCGGCCTGTGGTGTGGGGCCCCCGTGCCGCCTCCTGACTTGCCCTTCCGCCTACTTAAAGCCTCCGTGACGAAACCCCCAGTACCGAGAGCCACGATACGGAAAACCTTCCAGAGACGCCGCCAACGCCGATCCCATCTCGGGGGATCCAGGAGATCGCCTCCGGCACCCTGCCGGAGAGGGGAATCATCTCCCGGAGGACTCTACACCGCCATGGTCGCCTCCGGTGTGATGTGTGAGTAGTCTACCCCTGGACTATGGGTCCATAGCAGTAGCTAGATGGTTGTCTTCTCCCCATTGTGCTATCATTGTCGGATCTTGTGAGCTGCCTAACATGATCAAGATCATCTATCTATAATTCTATATGTTGCGTTTGTTGGGATCCGATGAATAGAGAATACTTGTTATGTTGATTATCAAAGTTATATTTATGTGTTGTTTATGATCTTGCATGCTCTCCATTACTAGTAGATGATCTGGCCAAGTAGATGCTTGTAACTCCAAGAGGGAGTACTTATGCTCAATAGTGGGTTCATGCCTGCATTGACACCTGGGACAATGACAGAAAGTTCTAAGGTTGTGTTGTGCTGTTGCCACTAGGGATAAAACATTGATGCTATGTCTAAGGATGTAGTTGTTGATTACATTACGCACCATACTTAATGCAATTGTCTGTTGCTTTGCAACTTAATACTGGAGGGGGTTCGGATGATAACCTGAAGGTGGACTTTTTAGGCATAGATGCAGTTCGGTGGCGGTCTATGTACTTTGTCGTAATGCCCAATTAAATCTCACTATACTCATCATGATATGTATGTGCATGGTCATGCTCTCTTTATTTGTCAATTGCCCAACTGTAATTTGTTCACCCAACATGCTGTTTGCCTTATGGGAGAGACACCTCTAGTGAACTGTGGACCCCGGTCCAATTCTCTTTACTGAAATACAATCTACTGCAATACTTGTTCTACTGTTTTCTGCAAACAATCATCTTCCACACAATACGGTTAATCCTTTGTTACAGCAAGCCGGTGAGATTGACAACCTCACTGTTTCGTTGGGGCAAAGTACTTTGGTTGTGTTGTGCAGGTTCCACGTTGGCGCCGGAATCCCTGGTGTTGCGCCGCACTACATCCCGCCGCCATCAACCTTCAACGTGCTTCTTGGCTCCTCCTGGTTCGATAAACCTTGGTTTCTTTCTGAGGGAAAACTTGCTGCTGTGCGCATCATACCTTCCTCTTGGGGTTCCCAACGAACGTGTGAGTTACACGCCATCACCTTTCTTTCATAAACCATGGCTAACCGAATCCTCGGGTGCCTGCCAATAATCTCATACCATGAAGGAGTGCCTTTTTATTTTAGTTTTATTATGATGACACTCCTCCCCACCTTTGCTTTCTCAAGCCATGGCTAACCGAATCCTTCGGGTGCCGTCCAACAATCACATACCATGGATGAGTGTCTATTTAAGTTAATTTATTTGGGACTGGGAATCCCATTGCCAGCTCTTTTTGCAAAATTATTGGATAAGCGGATGAAGCCACTAGTCCATTGGTGAAAGTTGCCCAACAAGATTGAAAGATAAACACCACATACTTCCTCATGAGCTATAAAACATTGACACAGATCAGAGGTAATAAATTTTGAATTGTTTAAAGGTAGCACTCAAGCAATTTACTTTGGAATGGCGGAAAAATACCATGTAGTAGGTAGGTATGGTGGACACAAATGGCATAGTGGTTGGCTCAAGTATTTTGGATGCATGAGAAGTATTCCCTCTCGATACAAGGTTTAGGCTAGCAAGGTTGTTTGAAACAAACACAAGTATGAAATAGTACAGCAAAACTCACATAAAAGACGTATTGTAAACATTATAAGACTCTACATTGTCTTCCTTGTTGTTCAAACACCTTACTAGAAATTATCTAGACCTTAGAGAGATCAATTATGCAAACCAAATTTTAGCAAGCTCTATGTATTCTTCACTAATAGGTGAAAAGTATATGATGCAAGAGCTTAAACATGAGCACAACAATTGCCAAGTATCAAATTATCCAAGACATTCTACCAATTACTACATGTAGCATTTTCCATTTCCAACCATATAACAATTTAACGAAGCAGTTTCAACCTTCACCATGAACATTAAAAGTAAAGCTAAGAACACATGTGTTTATATGAACCAGCAGAGCATGTCTCTCTCCCACACAAGCATGAATTTATTCAAACAAAAACAAAAACGAAAACAAACCGACGCTCCAAGCAAAGCACATAAGATGTGACGGAATAAAAATATAGTTTCAGGGGAGGAACCTGATAATGTTGTCGATGAAGAAGGGGATGCCTTGGGCATACCCAAGCTTAGACGCTTGAGTCTTCTTGATATATGCAGGGGTGAACCACCGGGGCATCCCCATGCTTAGAGCTTTCACTCTCCTTGATCATGTTGTATCATCTCCCTCTCTTGATCCTTGAAAACTTCCTCCACACCAAACTCAAAACAACTCATTAGAGAGTTAGTGCACAATCAAAATATACATGTTCAGAGGTGACATAATCATTCTTAACACTTCTGGACATTGCACAAAGCTACTGAAAGTCAATGGAATTGAAATATCCATCGAACATATCAAAACAGGCAATGCGAAATAAAAGGCAGAATCTGTCAAAAACAGAACAGTTCGTATTGACGAATTTTATTGAGGCACCAGACTTGCTCAAATGAAAATGCTCAAATTGAATGAAAGCTGCATACATATCTGAGGATCACTCACGTAAATTGGCATAATTTTCTGAGTTACGTACAGATAATTTTGCCCAGATTCGTGACAGCAAGAAATCTGTTTCTGCGCAGTAAACCAAATCTAGTATGAACCTTACTATCAACGACTTTACTTGGCACAAAAAAACACAAAACTAAGATAAGGAGAGGTTGCTAAAGTAGTAAAAAACTTCCAAGACACAAATATAAAACAAAGTACTGTAGCAAAATAACACATGGGTTATCTCCCAAGAAGTTCTTTCTTTATAGCCATTAAGATGGGCTCAACAGTTTTAATGTTCCACTCGCAAGAAATAGTATTTGAAGCAAAAGAGAGCATAAAGAGGCAAATTCAAAACACATTTAAGTCTAACATGCTTCCTATGAAGAGGAATCTTGTACACAAATGAATTCATGAAGAACAAAGTGACAAGCATAAGAGGATAAAACACGAGTAACTTCAAGATTCTCAACATAAAGAGGGGAAACTTAATATTATTAAGATGCATATAACCATATTTCCCTCTCTCATAATAACTTTCAGTAGCATCATTGATGAAATCCACAATATACCCATCACTTAAAACATTCTTATCATGGTTCATATGCATAGAAGTATCATTAATTTTGGCATAAGAAGAGCTATTCTCATTAATAGTAATTGGAGCAAGATTATTATCAAGAATTTGAACATGGTAAACAAGTGGCATATTAAAAGAATTGTTTTTGGTAATCCAATCATGACTATGAAAAGTTTCATAAGGATAGTTATAACCTATATCATAGCATTCTTTATAATAATCATCAAAGATCGGAGGCACAGTGTTATCATAAGAAATAGAATAGTTATCTTTCACAGTCGGTTTATCTGTGTCCATACCATTATTGTTATTAGAAGGAGATGTATCAAACACATAATGATCAGTAGCAAAAGGATTTTCAAACACCTCTTCCCCAAGCTTAGAGCTTTCTATATCATTATGGGAGGAAGCATGGATAGCACTGACACTATGGCAATTATTATCATCATCATTTTCAGAATTACTTTCCCAGAGATTTGCAATATCAAAAGTAGTGTGCTCATTCAAATCATGATCACTAGTGTATGTAGAGAGCATAGGAAGATCATCGTATTCAGATTCATTATCATAATAATCACTAGGATCAACATACTTACGGTTACCTAGCGTTATCTCATTCACGCGGGGATATGCCGTTACCTCTTTGTTTTTATTCTCCTCCTTCTTCTTCTTCTTCTTCTTCTTCTTCTTCTTCTTCTTCTCTTCCTTCTCCTCGTTCCCTTCTTTAGGAGGAAGAGGCTTGAAGGATGGCTTGTCCGCATAACCTGATTTACTTTCAGAAACAATAGAAGAAACTTGGGAGGACCCCTCCTTTTCATTAATTAGTTGAAAACACACAGCGGTCCTATCATATTTTGGCAAGGTGTCATCTTCTAAAATATTTTGTATGTAAGTATTTGTATGGCTATTATCAATGCAATAAGAAAAACACCCATGCAGGACATCATCAATATCAAGATCACTCATATGTAACAAAGAGATTTTTCTCGACAGTTCTTCACACCCCAAAAATAAAGTAAGTTCATCATGCTGATTAGGAGTAATTTCATCATCACAATACAAATTTGCAGCACTCATTGGGTTCAAATTATTATTGGAGGAGCATTGAAAATTAAAATGACCCACTTCATGGCAAACTTCACAAATAAAAGGATAGAGGGCACAAACTTTTTTACCAAGATCATCTAGAGCCCTAAGCCACTTTCTAGTTTTTTTGATTAATATGATGGATGCAATATTCATCTTTGACTTGATTAATTCCACAAGGTCTATGCATTCCACAAAAATTAACATGCTTATAGGAAATAGCATTCTTAGGAGTTTGAGCATGCTTATTGCAATAATTAACAACAATTTCATTCTTCATGCAAGCCTCTTTAAAAGGTTCATGATACTTATCAAAATTCTTCTTAGGCAATTCAAAATGAGAAGCAAAGGCTTTATAAAGATTTGCAGTAACTTGAGAGTCAAGACCATAAGTAGCACTCATATTTCGGAATTTATCAGTATCCATAAAAGCTTCAATGCATTCATAATCATAATTTATACCTGACTCTTTACCTTCATTGCTCTCCCATCCTTCAGCGTTTTCCTTAATCCGATCAAGAAGATCCCACCTAGCTTCAACCTCCTTGCTTGTGAAAGATCCCTTCGAACATGCATCCAGATAGTCCTTGTGTTGTCCTGAAAGTCTCGCATAAAAGTTGTTAACAATAACATTACGGGGAAGCTCATGAATGGGACATTTGAGCATTAGTGACTTTAATCTCCCCCACGCTTGAGGAATACTCTCTCCATCACGAGGATAAAAGTTATAAATATAATTCCTATCAATATGCACTTCATGAGGAGGATAAAATTTAGAATAAAAGAGAGGTACAATTTCCTCCCAACCAAGAGAATGACTATTCTCCAACAATTTATACCAATGCGCCGCTTTACCAGACAGCGAAACGGAGAATAGCTTCTTCTTCACTTCATCCATAGAGATACCTGCACACTTGAATAACCCGCATAATTCATGCAAAAACAGTAAATGATCTCCAGGATGGACAGTTCCATCCCCTTTATAGCGGTTATCAATAACACGTTCAATAATTTTCATGGGTATCTTGAAAGCAGTACTTGCAGTTGGTGGATTTAAAGTATCACAAGCATTATTAGAGTTATCGCATATGGGAGATAAAGCATTATCAGAACAAATTTTCTCCCTAAAGATGGGAAGCCAAAAAGATCACAGAAACTAGCTTCCCCAAGCTTAGACTTATTCATAGCATTAGCAGTGATTGCGTTCATACCAATAATATTGCTACTAGCATGCAAATGAGGTTCCATAGGTTCTTTAATTTTCGCATCACACAATTCATGTCTTAGCTTAGGAAATAAATTAAGAAGCTCATAGTTATATTCCATTATGCCTAACTAGTGTAAAACAAGAAACAAAAAGTTGCAATTGTAGGATTTAAAGGAAATAGCTTCGAGCACACACACAATGGCGCTAGAAAAGTACTGTTACCTGGAACCGGAGTATGAGTGCCTTTTACCTTTCCTCCCCGGCAACGGTGCCAGAAAAGTGCTTGATGTCTACGGGAGCTTCTATTTTGTAGACAGTGTTGGGCCTCCAAGAGCAGAGGGTTGTAGAACAGCAGCAGATTTCCCTTAAGTGGATCACCCAAGGTTTATCGATCTCAGGGAGGAAGAGGTCAAAGATATCCCTCTCAAGCAACCCTGCAACCACAAAGCAAGAAGTCTCTTGTGTCCCCAACACACCTAATAGGTGCACTAGTTCGGCGAAGAGATAGTGAAATACCGGTGGTATGAATAAGTATAAGCAGTAGCAACAGCACCAGAAAAGTGCTTTGCCCAGGACAGTAAACAAGCAGTAGTAACGCAGCAGTAGTAACGCAGTAAAACAGTAAATAAGCAGCGATAGCAGTATTTAGGAACAAGGCCTAGGGATCATACATTCACTAGTGGACACTCTCAACATTGATCACATAACAGAATAAATAAATAGATGCTAGACTCTACACTCTCTTGTTGGATGATGAACACCACTAACTGTGTAGGATCACACGAACCCTCAATGCCGGAGTTAACAAGCTCCACAATATTCGATGTTCATATTTAAATAACCTTAGAGTGCATGACAGATCAACACAACTAAACCAAGTACTAACGTAGCATGCACACTGTCACCTTCACACTACGAAAGGAGGCATAGATCACATCAATACCATCATAGCAATAGTTAACTTCATAATCTACAAGAGATCACAATCATAGCCTACGCCAAGTACTAACACGGATGCACACACTGTCACCATTACACCGTGCAGGAGGAATAAACTACTTTAATAACATCACTAGAGTAGCACACAGATAAATTGTGATACAAAACACATTGCAATCATAAAGAGATATAAATAAGAACTTCACTATGCCATTCATAACAGCGAATAAGTATTCTGTGAAATATAGCCTAAGAGACCCACACGGTGCACACACTGTCACCTTTACACACGTGGGACAAGGAGTCTCCGGAGATCACATAAGTAAAATTCACTTGACTAGCATAACGACATCTAGATTACAAGCATCATCATATGAATCTCAATCATGTAAGGCAGCTCATGAGATTATTGTATTGAAGTACATAGGAGAGAGATGAACCACATAGCTACCGGTACAGCCCCGAGCCTCGATGGAGAACTACTCCCTCCTCATGGGAGACAATAGCGTTGATGAAGATGGCGGTGGTGTCGATGGAGGAGCCTTCCGGGGGCACTTCCCCGTCCCGGCGGCGTGCCGGAACAGAGACTCCTGTCCCCCAGATCTGGGCTTCGCGATGGCGGCGGCTCTGGAAGGTTTCTCGTACCGTGGCTTTTTCGTCTCGAGGTTTTAGGTCGAGGACCTTTATATAGGCGAAGAGGCGGCGTCAGAGGGTCGAAGAGGCGGCGAGGAGATAGGGGGGCGCGGGCCACCCCTAGGCCGCGCCGGCCACCCTCCTGGTGGGCCTGTGGTCCCCCTCTGGTCCTTCCCGGGTGTTCTGGAAGCTTCGTGGAAAAATAGGATGCTGGGCGTTGATTTCGTCCGATTCCGAGAATATTTCTTTACTAGGATTTCTGAAACCAAAAACAGCAGAAACCAGGAACTAGCCCTTCGGCATCTCGTCAATAGGTTAGTTCCGGAAAACGCATAATAATGACATGAAATGTACATAAAACATGTAGAAATCATCAATAATGAGGCATGGAACATAAGAAATTATCGATACGTCGGAGACGTATCAGGTACTACCGCTCGCTTTACCGCTCGAGGTACCGCAATGTGCTCCAACCCTTACTGGATCCCAAGCGTTACTGCATCGGTACCGAAGCGGTACTGCCGTAACTCTAATTACGGTATTTAAGCGGTACCTTAGGTGGTACTACCGCTCACAAGCGCTACTACCGCTCAAGGTACCATAGAGGTACCGTAACTTGTTTTGTGAGACATTTGCGTGAGAAACCGCCAGAGCGGTACCTCAGAGCGGTACCAGTAGGGTAGCGGTACTACCGCTCCTGGTACCGGTAGTACCGCTATGGCTGAAACTGCTTTTTCCTCCTTTCCTCTTCTACCATGTTACCTCGCGACACACACACAAAACCAGAAAAACTAAGAACTACGCTTCAGTCTTCCAATCATAATGTGTTCAGCGAGGGCACCGTACACTTGTTATCACCAGAATTTGACCAAGTCAGAGGTGGGCCATGATCAAGATGGGCTTAAAGATTATATACGGAAGAAATACGTGGATCGGCCTTATATGCAAAGTTGGGCTAGATTGCCCATATATCTGTAATATAGTAGATCGTATCTTAGATAGAGTTTTACCCGTGCACGGTTAGGTGCACGCCTAAGTTAGAAAGTCCCCTGGACTATAAATGTGTATCTAGGGTTTATGGAATAAACAACAACCAACGTTCAACCACAAATCAATCTCGGCGCATCGCCAACTCCTTCGTCTCGAGGGTTTCTACCGGTAAGCATCATGCTGCCTAGATCGCATCTTGCGATCTAGGCAGCACAAGCTTTATGTTGTCCATGCGTTGCTCGTACTGAAGCCTTTTTGATGGCGAGCAACGTAGTTATTATAGATGTGTTAGGGTTAGCATTGTTCTTCGTATCATATGCTGTCGTAGTGCAACCCTTGCATATCTAGCCACCCTTACACCTATCTTAGGTGTAGGGGCGGCACCCCGCTTGATCATTATTTAGTAGATCCGATCCATTACGGTTGCTCCTTGTTCTTCAAGGATTAGTTTAATATCTGCAATAGTTAGGCCTTACAAAGGGTTGGAGGATCCAGCGGCACGTAGGATGTCGTTTGCTAGTCCTAGACAGGATGTTCCGGGGATCAACCTCGTGTTGGTTTTTAGGCCTTGTCTAGGATCGGCTTACGATCACCGTGCGTGGCCGCGAGGCCCAATCGTGAGTAGGATGATCCGATTATGCGGTGTAAACCCTAAATCGTCGTAGATCGCTTTAGCTTTATCTTGATCAAGCAGGGCCACCATTTATTCGTGCACCTCGTACGAATCATGGGTGGCTTGGCTCCTTGAGCCGATTCACAGGATAACCTGAGAGCCGATCGAGGCTCGTATTTAATGTTTACGTGTATGCCATGCAGGAAACTAAGCGAGGCATCTCCATCACCTTCCTGACCAGGTATAGGTCAGGTGGCACGCCCTTGCATCAGCATCGGACGTGTGTACCAGAGGCTTTGCAGGCCGTCGCTCGGAGGGACCAGGGCCAGCCGCAGCCCTAAGTTGTTCCCGGCTCTACTGTGTTGCCCATCGCTGCCCGCCGATGGGTTTTGACCGCAACACATTCTGGCACGCCCGGTGGGACTAGCTTCGTCATCAACCACATCGCCATCTACATCTGAGATGGCGGACGGCACTCCAGTCACGTACGAGGATCTGACCGACGAGCTCAAGAAGAAGTATGACGAGGTCAAAGCAATCCTCAAAGCCGACCTCATCGGCTCTTTTCACAGAACCTGTTTACATGGCATCAGGTGGAAGGGGTTCTCACCGGAAGGCGCGCTCGATGGAGTGGACCTATCCGTCCCATCAGAAGAACGTACCAGGTCCCTGCGCCAGGAGATCAGCTGCATGGTGACTCACTCGCTGCATCGCCATTCCGAGAGCCTGGTGAATACTTTGGAGCATGTCGCCTTTCGGATGATCCAGGAGGTCATGAAGCATCAGCACCCTCTATTAGGACCAGCTCTTGGGACCTACCAAGGAGAAGTGCCACTTCAGTCCCGTCTACCGTCGTCATTCGCATTGGCGGCACCATAAGTTCCTAATTCACCGTCATGCGCCGTTGATAGGGTTGAGGACACTTACCCTGGGAGGTGCCAGCCAAGATACTCGTTCAACATCAACATGGTAGAACTGGGGCACCGCCCTGATGAGGGTAGAGACGAGGGCAGCTGCTCTCATAGCGAAGATAAGGAAGAAGCTGCTCCACGCGATCGGCCCCGACACTGCCAAAAAGTCTTGGTGATGATCAAGATGGAAGCCGATTCTAGCGATCAGCCCGTATTATCCGTACCACCTGCTCTCCCAGTATGTGGCGTCGACCTCACAGGTGACGGAAAGCTAGGGTATGGGTTTACATCAGCTGATGAGCTAGAGGAAGTAGACATTGGTCCTGGGGATAAGCCGCGACCGACTTTTATCAGCAAGAAGTTAGATCCACAGCTCAGGGGACAGATGATAGCTCTGTTAAAAGAATACCCAGATTGCTTTGCATGGGATTACACGGAGATGCCTGGGTTGGACAGGAGCATCATTGAACATCGGCTCCCCCTTAAGAAAGGATTTCGGCTATTCCAACAACGAGCACGTCAGATGAGGGCCGAAATTCTGGAAGAAGTCAAGAAAGAGATCGAGAAAATGTTGGCCGCCGGGTTCATCAGGCCATGCAGGTATGCTGAGTGGATCTCCAGTATCGTTCCTATAGAGAAGAAGGACAGCCGATGGCGTGTGGCCATCGATTTCCGAGATCTTAATAGAGCCACTCCAAAGGACGAGTATCCGATGCCTGTGGCAGAAACGTTGATAAATGCCGTTGCTGGCCACAAGGTGTTGAGCTTCATGGATGGCAACGCCGGCTATAACCAGATCTTCATGGCTCCGGAAGATATACACAAGACCCCATTCAGAGTACCAGGGGCAGTAGGCTTGTTTGAATATGTGGTCATGACCTTCGGGTTGAAGAATGCTGGTGCAACGTACCAACGAGCCATGAATTATATATTTCATGATCTAATCGGTAAGTTGGTGGAGATCTATATCGACGACGTGGTAGTCAAATCTGTCTCCATGGAGGGACACTTGGATGATTTGCGGCGCGTCCTAGACCGAACTCGGAAATTCGGACTGAGAATGAATCCGAAGAAGTGTGCCTTTGGCGTGACGGCTGGTCAATTCCTAGGATTTCTGGTTCATGAACGGGGAATTGAGATCGGCCTGAAAAGTTAGGAGGCGGTGCGTACCATGCAGCCGCCAACCACGAAGAAGGAGCTCCAACGTCTCATCGGCAAGATCAATTTTGTCCGACGATTCATCTCTAATCTGTCAGGGCGAATCGAGCCGTTCATGGCGCTGGTGAAAACTAAATCTGATGACGAGTTTCACTGGGGGGCAGAACAGCAACAGGCGTTTGATGAGATTAAGCGGTATCTGACAACGCCGCCTGTGGTAGTTCCGCCCCAGTAAGACAGGCCGTTCTACATCTACTTGTCAGTAGCTGACATATCCATCGCTTCGGTAGTGGTGCAACTCTACGAGGGCGTTGAAAAGGTCGTTTTCTTCCTCAGCAGAAGGATGCTGGACGCAGAGACAAGATATCCTGAGGTCGAGAAACTTTGCCTCTGCCTATTCTTTACCTGCACCAAGCTTCATCACATCCTTTTGACGGCAGAGATCATCGTCATATGCAAGTCAGATGTTGTCAAGCACATGTTGTCGGCCCCTGTTTTGAAAGGCCGACTTGGTAAGTGGATGTTTGCGTTGTCAGAGTTCGATCTCCGGTATCAGCCTGCGAAAGCAGTCAAGGGACAAGCGTTGGCCGATCTTATCGCTGAACGGATCAGTACCAATATAGCAGCACTATCTATACGTGCATGGGCTATGTTCTTCGATGGATCGGTTTGTGACGATGGTTGTGGCATCGGCATTCTGCTCGTGTCGCCTCGGGGGGCAGAATACTCCTTCTCCATCAGATTATCTACCCCTTGCACCAACAACGTAGCAGAATATGAGGCAATACGTAAGGGAATGGAGTTGCTACTGGAAGCCGGGGCAGAAGCAGTAGAGCTTTTTGGAGACTCCAAGTTGGTGATTAACCAGCTCACGGATGAATATAAGTGCGAAAGTGAATCACTTTTCCCATATTGGATGGAATGCCGTAAGTTGATGACACAGTTTCGGTACATCAACTTTAATTGGGTCCCAAGATCCCAAAATACCGAGGCCAACAATCTCGCACAAATGGCGTCAGGCTATATAGATATATCTGACGGGTCGGAAGTTCAGGTACAATTCCTGGAACAGGATGATTGGAGAGCCGAAATCTTCAATTATTTAAAAGATTTGGCTCGGGGGGCACCTAAACGGATAAGATACAAAGCCATGAAGTATGTCCTCATAGGAGACGATATGTTCTACAGGACGTTAGAAGGGTTACTACTCAAGTGCCTGGGACCAACTGAGTCTAATCGGCTCTTACATGAGGTGCACGAAGGCGCCTGTGGGACTCATCAGTCGGCTCATAAGATGAAGTGGCTAATCAGGCGATCAGGGTTTTATTGGCCCACCATGCTTGAAGATTGCTTCAATTATTACAAGGGGTGCCAAGCGTGCCAGATGTTCGGGAAGATTCAGATGGTACCAGCATCAGCAATGAACCCTATCATCAAGCCTTGGCCGTTTCGGGGGTGGGGCATGGATATTGTAATATCCCAGGTAATGGGGTTACAAAAATAGAGGAAACAGATGTGTGCATTGCATTCATGCATAGAAAATCTGGGGAATTTTCGCGCTTTAAAGTAAAACAGTCACAGTAACTGAAGTTTCACTTGACCTTGGTGGAATTGAAGTAGCTCATCAAGTCAAGCGCTATAAACCTCAATGTGACTTTGCTAAAACCTTGTTTTGGGTAGAGATGATTTGATCTAAAGGGGTTAGATCAAATGGAATTAAAACCAACACAAGAACATATGAATCAAGGATCAACTACTTGATCTTATTAAAGATCACAACATGCGAAACCTCATGGAATTCATTCTACTTTAATCTTGGAAACAAGACAAAGAGATCTAACTAAGAAATATATATCCTTCTCTATTCCATATTAATATACATCAAACATAGAGAGGTGAGAGTTCTACCATAATTATTAGAGAAGCAATAACAAACCTTGAGCTAAACCTTGGATATACATCCAAGTATTAAAATCATCATCTCTAAGAGAAACCCTAGGATATTATCCAAGACAATTCCTAGAGAGATAAATCATTTATATTTAACATAGACATTGATGATCACATCAACCTCTAGGAAGCCTAACCTTAGGTTAGTATTAAAGTCCTTCCCAAATAAGAGAGAGACCAATCATGCCAATCTTAGCTTTATCTATTTAAGAATAAAGGACAACCATTGAACTAGAGTATTAGGAGTACACCATAACCTAGAATAATCCATTCTTATATAAGAGAGATCAATTATGGTGTTACACTCAAGTTAGTTGAGGCAACACTTGAGTTTGAGGGAGAGAACTACCCATATACCCAGATGATGATATCATCATTGATTAAGTAGAACCCTAACATAATATCTCAGGCATTCTCCTGGGATATAAACTAAAGAGACAATCATAATAGCTCATCCTAGAAAATAAAATAGAAGTGCTATACCTTAGTTCATCAAGACAATGCTTGATCATGGAAGTGAGAAACCCATTTAATGAGAGATACCCTAGGAAGTCCAACCTTGATCATTATAAAGTGTGTAATGATCATAAACCCTAAGAATTTGAAGTAAAGATAATAAGAACAAGATGATCATATATAATATATGCTCATGCTTTGGAGATATGTGAGGATAAGTTAAACCCTGATAGGATAAACAAATATCATTCACCACATGAAATCATAGGGAGGTAACTAGTAAGAAACCCTAAGCTTATACTCCAACCTTAACTTGTGAATCACTTAGTGATCATTAGTACGATCCTACCACATTTATACTCCATAGATTAAAGAACCACAATAAAACCTTTAGAGTCAAACTCTATACTTTATATGGTGAGAAACCATCCATCCACATGACCAAAGTTAACTATAAAAAGAACTATAACCACTTTAGTTACTCCAACAATAAATTAAGGATAATAATACTAGAGGTCTATTAGTAAAAGATAACACCAATTCTCATATCCTTAGTAACTAAAGGAGCACATGAAATAATAAGCAAGTAACAATCTTACCATGCATTGGGGAGATTAAACCTATCACATGCAATAGGATGTCATCCCAATTCTTTAAATTAGAATTGTATCTCAACCCTAGTTTACACACCACTATGGAGATTGCAAATAAAACCTAAACCACAATTAAGATTCAACCCATATGTCATTAGGTAAATATCATTTGAACCTTAGATTTGCACATCAAATAAATCTTCTGCTTCAATTATTAAACATAAGAAACACCTAATGCTCAAATTCCCTAATTCAAACACATGTGTGGTGATGAAACACTTACCCACCACTTATTCTTATAATTAATATCAAAGCATGATTGAATCAATACTTATATAAGATACTTTCTAGGATAAGGTCAATATTAATCTCAGAAGGGGGTTAAAATAGAACTATTAAACCCTAATAAGTTGGGCACACATAAATTATATGTAAGTCATCCCCTTTTAAATAGAAACCAAGCATTATGAACAACCCTAAACTACTTTGAGCTAAAAAGTACCAAGACCTAACAATACAAACAAATGGATACAAAAGATGAAAATAACATTTAAAATGGGGATATAACATCACATAACATCATGCCTAATGGCTATTTTGAATCACCCATTAGTATGTAACATAATCCAATGTGAAATACTTGTTTCAAACAGAATAATGATGTGATAGTCATCACACAACATCAAAATAGAATTAACATATAAAACACCTGCAAATAAAACAGAATTCAAATATGAATTCAAATGGGCAAAGAGAAAACAGAAAATAAAAATAGAAAGGAGAAAAGGAGAGGAAGCTTACCAGACCTTACCTGCCGCTGCAGCCCACCAGAAGCCCAGCAAATCCCAGCCCAACACGGCCCAGACCAGCCCAACATAACCCTTCGTCTAAAAAACAGAGTGAGGGGGTCGTCCTCATCCTCTCAGGCGCGTGGACGACAGCACGAAGACGTGCTCGTCTTCTCCCTCGCGCTGGCACGCTCTCCTCGCTCGGCGTCGTGACGAGGCGCAGATCATCGCCATATAAAAGCCCACGACGAGTTCTAAGCCCCGGTTTCTTCCTCATTTGCCCCAATTTAGCAAACCCTAGCTCGCCGGCCGATTCGTCTCGCCATCGATTGGAGCATCTTCAAGCCGCGCCGTGAAGCTCTGGAGCTTCGCCTTGTCGCCAGCAAACCCCTCGTCGACGCGTGCTTGCCGGGAAGCCCTACAACCGACGAATTGGGTCGTCGTTTCTCCGCCGGTCACTCGCAGACGCCGACATTCACCGTCGATATAGGCCACCACCAGTCTCACCGACACGCCCGTCGTGACCGCGGTGAGCTCCTCTATCGCCTAGCATGCTCGCCTTGCTCTCTAGCCCGCTGTAGTTTCGCCGCGCCGTTCACCCGTGCCCGCCGCCGCAGAACCACGCCGCCGGCCATGCTCCAGTGACCGTATCGGAGCGGCGCCGCTACTTTATGGCTCAGCGCATCGCCCTGCGTCGAGCCAACACACGCACGCGCCCGCGGGTGAAGCCCAACGCCGGCGATCATCGCCACAGTCCGCCGGCCACCGTGCCCATTGCCATGTTGGCAATTTTGACCACAGTCAATGCTACCGTGGCAGCTGACGTGGTCTAAGGCCCACTAGTCAGTGTCTATATAGGTAGTTTAACCGGGTAGGTTTAGTGAATTCTAGTTAATTCAAATTCCAGAAAATACTGAAAACTTTGCAAATACATAGAAAATCCATTTTAATTCAGAAAAATGCAAATGAGATATTAAAATGTTCCTAAAAATGAAATCTATCCAATAAAAATATAAAATGGAATTTTTATTTTTAATAAAAATTCCATTATTTAATACTTGTTATTTAAGCCTTTAATTTTAATTCTAAATTCAATTAAAATTCAATAATTAGGAAAACTTCATAAAATAAATAAAAACCAGTAAGTAATTAAGGAAATCATTAAAATTAATTTCCTTTTCTATTAACTTATTAAATCCTTATTCGGAGGATTTTAAACCCTAATTAATAAATTACCTTAATTATTAATTCTTTAAAAATAATAAAAAGACAAATCCAATATTATTTTAATTTCAAAGTTATTAATAACTTCAACTTTATTAATGAAGTTATTAATCCAAGAATTATAGGGTAATTAGGAAACCCTAGTTCCATTGAAACATAGTGATAACCTCATCATTTCATGTGTAATCCTAAAACCCTAATGCCATTTAGAACCTAGATCCATTACTTCTTATGAACCCTAAATTGTTCCTAAACTTAAAACCTAAGTAACATGTGATCATGTTACTTCACCAATAAACATAGATTCATATTTAGCAACTAAATACTAGTTCAAATCCATATAAAATATGGGAACCCTATCACTACTACTTAGCATCCCATGTGTTCATCTTCACCAGACCTAACTAATCAAGTAGGGTTAACCAAGTATAAACCCTAGATCCTATTACCAAAACAATCATCCTTAATTATCCAAGCTTAGCATCACACCATGGTGATGAAACCTAATAGCAACCATACCTATTATTTCACATTACATAACCCTGTTCCACTAAACCCTACTAGTATGAGATAATTATTAATCATCCTATTTAGGAAACCATCATGCCTTACCTAGTAGATCCAATAGCTAAACCCTAGACAACCTCAACCCTAATTGATATACTTCTTATTATTTAAGAAGTATGTTCTTCAAAAGTTATTCTTTTGAAGAAAATAAGGAATCATCATCAACCCTGCTTATAGAACCTATAAACCCTAGCTAGCTATCACCAGCAAGATGAAACCACCAGGATAGCAACCATGTATAACTAATGGCTTCAGTTGCTTATGCTTAAGTAAAACCATTCAAGCCTAGTTGCTAATTAATCCAACCTTGTTTGGATCCAACCTAATACTTACTCCAGAAACTAGATGAAACCATAGTCAACCATAGAACCCCACCAACCTAATTATCATACTTGTTCTTTATCAAAGAACATGTTCTTCAAAAGTTATTCTTTTGAAATATATGATAATTAATCATTAACCATGTCATATAGTACTAAAACTGACAACTGTTCTTTACATGCTAACATTATGCCAATTATCATTCTTGGTGTGCTCAATTGATTACTGTGCTTTATTATCTACCTGTTCATGATACCAAGTAATCACACCTGAATAAGAACCTTGCTTGTGGATCACTCTAAAAGTGCAACACACCCTAAACCAATCATTACAACTCACTGATTCTAAATCATCGGGGTTAACTTACGTTTAGAACGATTGCATCTCATACTTATGCATTATTGCATCCTTGGCAATCTTTTAAACATCGTCCTTACCGGACGATGATGCTATTTCAGAATTTGGAGTTATTGCGTATCGAAGACCTTGCCTGCATAATCTTGCAGTCAATAAAGGCAAGTTCATCACTTGCTCATGTCAATTGATTATCTTTATCAAATTACTTGCAAAGTACTATGATTATCACTATTGCATAAAAACCAAAACCACTATTTTCATAACTATGAATATGACTATGTGGTGGGCAATGGAACCATGGATTGTGTTGATATGGTGGAGGTTCCATTGCAAGGGTTTATATCCATCTAGGATTAAACAACAAATGTCGTCCAGTGATTCTTGTGCCGTAATACCCGTGTTAACCATAAGATCTGGAGTGGGACAGAGTAGTCAAAAGTGTTTCCACCTCTCGTTCATCAACGGATGCGCTTTACCGTAGACACTTGTATCTGTCGGCGGCAAGCGGTAGGCTGGGGAAGCCTTAAGTCCCCACGGCATAGTCCGTAGACACTTGTCGTGCGAAGTGCAAGCGGTAGGGTGGGGATCCCATTCTAATTCCCCACGGTATTGCGGTCTATGATGGGTTGCAGCCACCGGCGTAGGAGTGTATGGTAGAGCCCAGCACTGTTGTCGTGGTCGGGGTCCACCCTGAAATTACGGGAATAATGGGACCGACGTGGACCCAGGGTCGGCGCATGCAACAACGGGTGGGTGTTCGAGGTAGCGGAGGAACATGATTGGCTAGACCTTATACCGGGCCTCACACCAAAGGAAGTGTGGACGAGAACATGACTCGGTTGGCACCAAGGTTAAGATCTCTTATGGGTAAAGCAACACACCTCTGCAGAGTGTAAAGAACCGTGACCTGTCACTCCCTGTTCCGGGATATGGAACTGCGAACGCGGCCGGAAAGGAGCTCCATGAAGTTCTAGTAAACCGGTGAAGGCTGACGGACATAGTTCTTCTGAATAAAAGCAACCTCTTGAAGAAATGATTATGAAAACCTGCATTGGTATTAGATTTTCTGGTCTAATGCCGTAGCTAGTGCATTAAACACCTCTTTCCTATAATGAACTTGTTGAGTACGCTCGTACTCATCCCACTCTTAAATCCCCTGCTTAGATATGGAGGCATCGAAGAAGGATCTACAGTGCAATTCGAAGGCCGAGGAGTCAACAACTACTTCAAGAGACAGGACCGTGTCAGAGGAGTCAAATACCACATCCAACAAGGAGAAAACCTAGAATAGCCTTAGAAGTGAACTAGCTTCCTAAACCTAGCTCCTATCTAGCTAAAATCTATTCATAGCCTCTATAGCTAGTCAAATACTCTACAAATAGAGTTCGTGATAGGATTAGACTACGAGTCGTTCTTCTGGTGTTTATTTGCAGTTTTACCTCATTGTAAAGTAGGAGGCTGAGATAATCTTATGTAACAGAGTAAATGTTGTAATTCTATAGACATGCCTTGGACCCGCATATGTTTCTGTTGTACCACTCTGAGCGATATAATACTAGTGGAACGGTGTTTCATTGGTGTTATATCAGACTTGCATACTACACCATGCAGTGGTATGCCGGGTCACCACAGTTGGTATCAGAGCAAATGCTTTGACCCTAGGATTAAAACCCTTTAAAGGAGACCTATAGGATTGGTAGTGTCTATAGGAAGTTTTCTTAGTTAAACTAAATATTCTTATGACTTGAGATGGATATTCACTTGAGAATAATCCTGACACACTTGAGTCAACATTTCTTACCTATCTTTCCTAAGTTAAGTTAAATAGCCAATTCCAAGTATGTAGAACATCAATAAGTCCTTAAAACAAAAGATGAGTAGATCACAGTTGGTATACAATACATGGTAGTCCAAAGAGAGGATACAACCATAAGGAAGCTATCCTATTGGAAGATGTGTACCAACATATGTTATAATTAAGTAAGAGTTATCCAGAACTGTAATATGAGTTATATCAAGTGATTAAGATAATTAAGATATCCTAATAGAAGATGTAAACCAAGTTAAATAATGAGTAAGTAAAAATTAACTAAACATGTGAAACAATTGATAGTAAGTGATAACTAGGAGTCGTCTGAGGTAGTATAGACCATGATGTGTCAATCATGGGAGGTAAGGAAGAGAGATAGGAATAATATATGTCTACCTACATGGTAGAGTTGCTAATCATATATGATTCACCTGAGAATCATTATGTGATGGACTAGAACCTTATAATTAATTAAGAGGAGTACAATAAGAAGCTAAGTGCAAAACAATAGTGCAAGATTTATGTTCCAAAACCATGGGAACTGTGTCAAGTACATCAGAACCCTAGTTATATGGTAAGAACATATGGAAGTATATGAGCTATACTTCCATAGTTATGTGTCTAGAATAGTGATGTTAGAACCAGACATATCATTGAAGTAGTCCTCAACAAAATGGAAGCTAAGTTAGTACTTCCAAAGTAAATTAGGTTAACCACAACTATCCTAGACCACTTTGTTTCAAGTTTATCTCATTGCAAATGTGCAATTAAGGTAAATGTTGAGACAAATAGTAGAATCCCATATAATCGTGCTAAGTGTCACGATATAAACCTATCTATGTGGTGTTATATACTACACATCAGAGCCTGATGTTTAGGGATATATTACTCAACTAGTAGATTCAGGCTTATGATGATGTGTATTATAAACACAAAGCTGAATCTTCTTGGATTTTATTGGATTTTCATTGTTTGACTAGATCCATACATGAAGTTTGACTTCGATATGCAAATGCATGTTGCTATATCAAGTCCTTACTTGGTGCTATAGATCTAGAGGGTAATGGTAAACGTGTGAGGAAGTGACGAATTCTGGAAGATTCCGAAGACAAGATGAAGTTCATCAGAAAAAGGAAGTAAAGTGGTGGGATGTAACCACAATACTCTGAATGAAGTACAATCAGAAACTCATGCTTACCTCAACAGAGGAGTACTTTAGTACATGAGAAGCATGAAGGTGAGAAATCTGATGATTATGGTGAAGCTCAAGCAGATCCATAGTCATTATGGAAGAGGGAATGCATGGGAAATCACTTAGGATACTATAATCATAGTGTCAGCTAGTGGTTTTCTTGCAAAATAAACCCTGACAGAAGGAAGATGACCTATGAAACCATAGCAGATATAAGAAGACCATAGTTGATATCAGAAGATCACAATTGATATAGGATCAAAACTGCGAGATAAAGTAAAGGATGTCTCGGTCAGTTGATCAGAACCTATAATAGAATCCATTTTTTTTGATATCAAATAGCCACAATTGGTATAATAACCACAGTTGGTATCACATTGGATGTCCACAATTGAGTGGATATACCACAGATATTCTTCACAAGATCTTAGAAGAATACAAACCATAAGCTACACCAAGACCCATATTCTAACCATCAATTCAATGGTTGGAATAAAAGGAGTTGAAGACCATAAGAAAGCTCAAAGGGGTAGAGTAAAGATTGAGCTGGAAGTACAAAAAACTCAATATTTTGAGCAAGATAGATGAAGAAGGTCTGAACTAAGAGGAAGTTCGATCTTATTTTCATAAGATTATTGGAACACTACTTTCAGAAAGATGTCAGACCAGAAGCCGAGGTTTATACCTCGAGGAAGTAAGAAGTGGACTAAAACTTGAGAAAGTGAGTAGTATTTACTCGGAAGTACAAAAGCTCAAGAAAGTTAAGCATAAAGAAATTGGACGAAGAAAATACCATAGACCAAATACAGCTAAAAAAAGGCCAAAGACTGAAGTAGATCGACCATACCAAAACTAAAGTCAATTTGAAAGATTCCTTTCATGGAACCTAATAACCCAAAATAGTTATAGGTACCAAGTATAAACCATGATTGGATGGACTAAATGAGTCTAATCCACTCTTAGAGGAATAAACCACCCTGATCAATTCCATAGTAAGTATCTTACAAAGTACCATTATTGCAGTTTTGGTAGTAAGGGAAAAACAAAGACCTATTTTATCAAATAGGAGAATGTTATCCAATTAGTCCTCAATTAAGACTGTCAGTACAAGAAGAAGTCCCAATCATTGAATATTCAATGAGAAAGGAAACAAGCTTATAATATTTGAGGAAATCAGGGAAGTAAATGAAGTAATAGTTGTTTGATGTCAAACACTAATGGATTCCAGAAAGAATCTGGACAAGGGATATATACAATTATATCCAGTAAGGATCAATACGGAGTCCGAGAAAAGTCGTAATCTGCACAAGTCAGATCCATACTCCGAAACGTGAGAGATATCAAACTTCGAGGACGAAGTTTAGTTTAAGGGGTAGAGACTGTAATATCCCAGGTAATGGGGTTACAAAAATAGAGGAAACAGATGTGTGCATTGCATTCATGCATAGAAAATCTGGGGAATTTTCGCGCTTTAAAGTAAAACAAATACAAGAATCGAAGTTTCACTTGACCTTGGTGGAATTGAAGTAGCTCATCAAGTCAAGCGCTATAAACCTCAATGTGACTTTGCTAAAACCTTGTTTTGGGTAGAGATGATTTGATCTAAAGGGGTTAGATCAAATGGAATTAAAACCAACACAAGAACATATGAATCAAGGATCAACTACTTGATCTTATTAAAGATCACAACATGTGAAACCTCATGGAATTCATTCTACTTTAATCTTGGAAACAAGACAAAGAGATCTAACTAAGAAATATATATCCTTCTCTATTCCATATTAATATACATCAAACATAGAGAGGTGAGAGTTCTACCATAATTATTAGAGAAGCAATAACAAACCTTGAGCTAAACCTTGGATATACATCCAAGTATTAAAATCATCATCTCTAAGAGAAACCCTAGGATATTATCCAAGACAATTCCTAGAGAGATAAATCATTTATATTTAACATAGACATTGATGATCACATCAACCTCTAGGAAGCCTAACCTTAGGTTAGTATTAAAGTCCTTCCCAAATAAGAGAGAGACCAATCATGCCAATCTTAGCTTTATCTATTTAAGAATAAAGGACAACCATTGAACTAGAGTATTAGGAGTACACCATAACCTAGAATAATCCATTCTTATATAAGAGAGATCAATTATGGTGTTACACTCAAGTTAGTTGAGGCAACACTTGAGTTTGAGGGAGAGAACTACCCATATACCCAGATGATGATATCATCATTGATTAAGTAGAACCCTAACATAATATCTCAGGCATTCTCCTGGGATATAAACTAAAGAGACAATCATAATAGCTCATCCTAGAAAATAAAATAGAAGTGCTATACCTTAGTTCATCAAGACAATGCTTGATCATGGAAGTGAGAAACCCATTTAATGAGAGATACCCTAGGAAGTCCAACCTTGATCATTATAAAGTGTGTAATGATCATAAACCCTAAGAATTTGAAGTAAAGATAATAAGAACAAGATGATCATATATAATATATGCTCATGCTTTGGAGATATGTGAGGATAAGTTAAACCCTGATAGGATAAACAAATATCATTCACCACATGAAATCATAGGGAGGTAACTAGTAAGAAACCCTAAGCTTATACTCCAACCTTAACTTGTGAATCACTTAGTGATCATTAGTACGATCCTACCACATTTATACTCCATAGATTAAAGAACCACAATAAAACCTTTAGAGTCAAACTCTATACTTTATATGGTGAGAAACCATCCATCCACATGACCAAAGTTAACTATAAAAAGAACTATAACCACTTTAGTTACTCCAACAATAAATTAAGGATAATAATACTAGAGGTCTATTAGTAAAAGATAACACCAATTCTCATATCCTTAGTAACTAAAGGAGCACATGAAATAATAAGCAAGTAACAATCTTACCATGCATTGGGGAGATTAAACCTATCACATGCAATAGGATGTCATCCCAATTCTTTAAATTAGAATTGTATCTCAACCCTAGTTTACACACCACTATGGAGATTGCAAATAAAACCTAAACCACAATTAAGATTCAACCCATATGTCATTAGGTAAATATCATTTGAACCTTAGATTTGCACATCAAATAAATCTTCTGCTTCAATTATTAAACATAAGAAACACCTAATGCTCAAATTCCCTAATTCAAACACATGTGTGGTGATGAAACACTTACCCACCACTTATTCTTATAATTAATATCAAAGCATGATTGAATCAATACTTATATAAGATACTTTCTAGGATAAGGTCAATATTAATCTCAGAAGGGGGTTAAAATAGAACTATTAAACCCTAATAAGTTGGGCACACATAAATTATATGTAAGTCATCCCCTTTTAAATAGAAACCAAGCATTATGAACAACCCTAAACTACTTTGAGCTAAAAAGTACCAAGACCTAACAATACAAACAAATGGATACAAAAGATGAAAATAACATTTAAAATGGGGATATAACATCACATAACATCATGCCTAATGGCTATTTTGAATCACCCATTAGTATGTAACATAATCCAATGTGAAATACTTGTTTCAAACAGAATAATGATGTGATAGTCATCACACAACATCAAAATAGAATTAACATATAAAACACCTGCAAATAAAACAGAATTCAAATATGAATTCAAATGGGCAAAGAGAAAACAGAAAATAAAAATAGAAAGGAGAAAAGGAGAGGAAGCTTACCAGACCTTACCTGCCGCTGCAGCCCACCAGAAGCCCAGCAAATCCCAGCCCAACACGGCCCAGACCAGCCCAACATAACCCTTCGTCTAAAAAACAGAGTGAGGGGGTCGTCCTCATCCTCTCAGGCGCGTGGACGACAGCACGAAGACGTGCTCGTCTTCTCCCTCGCGCTGGCACGCTCTCCTCGCTCGGCGTCGTGACGAGGCGCAGATCATCGCCATATAAAAGCCCACGACGAGTTCTAAGCCCCGGTTTCTTCCTCATTTGCCCCAATTTAGCAAACCCTAGCTCGCCGGCCGATTCGTCTCGCCATCGATTGGAGCATCTTCAAGCCGCGCCGTGAAGCTCTGGAGCTTCGCCTTGTCGCCAGCAAACCCCTCGTCGACGCGTGCTTGCCGGGAAGCCCTACAACCGACGAATTGGGTCGTCGTTTCTCCGCCGGTCACTCGCAGACGCCGACATTCACCGTCGATATAGGCCACCACCAGTCTCACCGACACGCCCGTCGTGACCGCGGTGAGCTCCTCTATCGCCTAGCATGCTCGCCTTGCTCTCTAGCCCGCTGTAGTTTCGCCGCGCCGTTCACCCGTGCCCGCCGCCGCAGAACCACGCCGCCGGCCATGCTCCAGTGACCGTATCGGAGCGGCGCCGCTACTTTATGGCTCAGCGCATCGCCCTGCGTCGAGCCAACACACGCACGCGCCCGCGGGTGAAGCCCAACGCCGGCGATCATCGCCACAGTCCGCCGGCCACCGTGCCCATTGCCATGTTGGCAATTTTGACCACAGTCAATGCTACCGTGGCAGCTGACGTGGTCTAAGGCCCACTAGTCAGTGTCTATATAGGTAGTTTAACCGGGTAGGTTTAGTGAATTCTAGTTAATTCAAATTCCAGAAAATACTGAAAACTTTGCAAATACATAGAAAATCCATTTTAATTCAGAAAAATGCAAATGAGATATTAAAATGTTCCTAAAAATGAAATCTATCCAATAAAAATATAAAATGGAATTTTTATTTTTAATAAAAATTCCATTATTTAATACTTGTTATTTAAGCCTTTAATTTTAATTCTAAATTCAATTAAAATTCAATAATTAGGAAAACTTCATAAAATAAATAAAAACCAGTAAGTAATTAAGGAAATCATTAAAATTAATTTCCTTTTCTATTAACTTATTAAATCCTTATTCGGAGGATTTTAAACCCTAATTAATAAATTACCTTAATTATTAATTCTTTAAAAATAATAAAAAGACAAATCCAATATTATTTTAATTTCAAAGTTATTAATAACTTCAACTTTATTAATGAAGTTATTAATCCAAGAATTATAGGGTAATTAGGAAACCCTAGTTCCATTGAAACATAGTGATAACCTCATCATTTCATGTGTAATCCTAAAACCCTAATGCCATTTAGAACCTAGATCCATTACTTCTTATGAACCCTAAATTGTTCCTAAACTTAAAACCTAAGTAACATGTGATCATGTTACTTCACCAATAAACATAGATTCATATTTAGCAACTAAATACTAGTTCAAATCCATATAAAATATGGGAACCCTATCACTACTACTTAGCATCCCATGTGTTCATCTTCACCAGACCTAACTAATCAAGTAGGGTTAACCAAGTATAAACCCTAGATCCTATTACCAAAACAATCATCCTTAATTATCCAAGCTTAGCATCACACCATGGTGATGAAACCTAATAGCAACCATACCTATTATTTCACATTACATAACCCTGTTCCACTAAACCCTACTAGTATGAGATAATTATTAATCATCCTATTTAGGAAACCATCATGCCTTACCTAGTAGATCCAATAGCTAAACCCTAGACAACCTCAACCCTAATTGATATACTTCTTATTATTTAAGAAGTATGTTCTTCAAAAGTTATTCTTTTGAAGAAAATAAGGAATCATCATCAACCCTGCTTATAGAACCTATAAACCCTAGCTAGCTATCACCAAAGAAGATGAAACCACCAGGATAGCAACCATGTATAACTAATGGCTTCAGTTGCTTATGCTTAAGTAAAACCATTCAAGCCTAGTTGCTAATTAATCCAACCTTGTTTGGATCCAACCTAATACTTACTCCAGAAACTAGATGAAACCATAGTCAACCATAGAACCCCACCAACCTAATTATCATACTTGTTCTTTATCAAAGAACATGTTCTTCAAAAGTTATTCTTTTGAAATATATGATAATTAATCATTAACCATGTCATATAGTACTAAAACTGACAACTGTTCTTTACATGCTAACATTATGCCAATTATCATTCTTGGTGTGCTCAATTGATTACTGTGCTTTATTATCTACCTGTTCATGATACCAAGTAATCACACCTGAATAAGAACCTTGCTTGTGGATCACTCTAAAAGTGCAACACACCCTAAACCAATCATTACAACTCACTGATTCTAAATCATCGGGGTTAACTTACGTTTAGAACGATTGCATCTCATACTTATGCATTATTGCATCCTTGGCAATCTTTTAAACATCGTCCTTACCGGACGATGATGCTATTTCAGAATTTGGAGTTATTGCGTATCGAAGACCTTGCCTGCATAATCTTGCAGTCAATAAAGGCAAGTTCATCACTTGCTCATGTCAATTGATTATCTTTATCAAATTACTTGCAAAGTACTATGATTATCACTATTGCATAAAAACCAAAACCACTATTTTCATAACTATGAATATGACTATGTGGTGGGCAATGGAACCATGGATTGTGTTGATATGGTGGAGGTTCCATTGCAAGGGTTTATATCCATCTAGGATTAAACAACAAATGTCGTCCAGTGATTCTTGTGCCGTAATACCCGTGTTAACAATAAGATCTGGAGTGGGACAGAGTAGTCAAAAGTGTTTCCACCTCTCGTTCATCAACGGATGCGCTTTACCGTAGACACTTGTATCTGTCGGCGGCAAGCGGTAGGCTGGGGAAGCCTTAAGTCCCCACGGCATAGTCCGTAGACACTTGTCGTGCGAAGTGCAAGCGGTAGGGTGGGGATCCCATTCTAATTCCCCACGGTATTGCGGTCTATGATGGGTTGCAGCCACCGGCGTAGGAGTGTATGGTAGAGCCCAGCACTGTTGTCGTGGTCGGGGTCCACCCTGAAATTACGGGAATAATGGGACCGACGTGGACCCAGGGTCGGCGCATGCAACAACGGGTGGGTGTTCGAGGTAGCGGAGGAACATGATTGGCTAGACCTTATACCGGGCCTCACACCAAAGGAAGTGTGGACGAGAACATGACTCGGTTGGCACCAAGGTTAAGATCTCTTATGGGTAAAGCAACACACCTCTGCAGAGTGTAAAGAACCGTGACCTGTCACTCCCTGTTCCGGGATATGGAACTGCGAACGCGGCCGGAAAGGAGCTCCATGAAGTTCTAGTAAACCGGTGAAGGCTGACGGACATAGTTCTTCTGAATAAAAGCAACCTCTTGAAGAAATGATTATGAAAACCTGCATTGGTATTAGATTTTCTGGTCTAATGCCGTAGCTAGTGCATTAAACACCTCTTTCCTATAATGAACTTGTTGAGTACGCTCGTACTCATCCCACTCTTAAATCCCCTGCTTAGATATGGAGGCATCGAAGAAGGATCTACAGTGCAATTCGAAGGCCGAGGAGTCAACAACTACTTCAAGAGACAGGACCGTGTCAGAGGAGTCAAATACCACATCCAACAAGGAGAAAACCTAGAATAGCCTTAGAAGTGAACTAGCTTCCTAAACCTAGCTCCTATCTAGCTAAAATCTATTCATAGCCTCTATAGCTAGTCAAATACTCTACAAATAGAGTTCGTGATAGGATTAGACTACGAGTCGTTCTTCTGGTGTTTATTTGCAGTTTTACCTCATTGTAAAGTAGGAGGCTGAGATAATCTTATGTAACAGAGTAAATGTTGTAATTCTATAGACATGCCTTGGACCCGCATATGTTTCTGTTGTACCACTCTGAGCGATATAATACTAGTGGAACGGTGTTTCATTGGTGTTATATCAGACTTGCATACTACACCATGCAGTGGTATGCCGGGTCACCACAGATATGATCGGCAAAATCCATCCGGCGTCGAGCAAAAAACATGAATGGATTTTGGTTATCACAGATTACTTCACCAAGTGGGTGGAAGCCGTCCCTATGAAGAAGGTGAAATCAGAAGATGTGATCAAGTTTGTGAAAGAACACGTCATTCATAGGTTCGGGATTCCCCAAACTATCACGACCGATGGAGGTTCGGTCTTTGTTTCTAAAGAATTCAGGAAGTTCTGCGATGACATGGGGATTAAACTGATCCGATCATCTCCGTACTATGCTCAAGCTAATGGGCAAGCTGAAGCGTCCAATCAGAGCCTAATCAAGCTAATCAAGAGGAAAATTAACGAGAACCCTAGGGATTGGCATGAGAAGTTATCAGAAGTGTTATGGGCCTACCGCATGTCGTGCCATGGAGCTATAAAGACTTCACCGTACCAGCTTGTCTATGGACAGGAAGCCGTATTACCTTGGGAAATTACGGCTGGATCAAGACGTGTCACGTTTCAGAATGATCTGACAGCTGAAGAATATGCAGCCTTGATGAGTGACACTATTGAGGACGCAACAGAACTTAGGCTTTGGTCGTTGGAGAAGATTAAGGAGAACAAAGCCAGGGTGGCTCGTGCCTACAATAAGAAGGTTAGACCAAAGGAGTTTCAAGTTGGTGATATAGTATGGGAAGCTGTGTTGCCGTTAGGAACCAGGGACAAGGCATATGGCAAATGGTCTCCTAATTGGCACGGTCCGTACAAAGTTGTCCAGGCCTTGAAGGGTAATGCATACATGTTGGAAGAGTTGGACGGCGTGAAGTTCCCAGTAGCTGTCAATGGTCAACACCTCAAGAAGTATTTCCCAAGCATGTGGGATGATGGGCAGTAAGATATGGAGGCCGATTTTAATCGGCCAGTAAAAAAAATCACAGTCGATGCGCAGACATCGACTTGAGAAAACATACGGAGATAACAGTATGCAAATACAGCCGATGCACGGGCATCGACTTCAGAATAACAAAGCCGATATGCTGATATCGACTCTAGAGAAATAAGCTCAAATTAGCAAGTTAACGGAATCGGTTCAGATCAGAAATCATGATGTGTGAGACGAATCTCCTAGTGGGTTGCTGAGGAGTTCAATCTGATGGTTTGGACGAGAATTAGGCCTATTGAGGCCTGTTGGGCTGCGTGTTCAAGCAACAGCTTGGCCTCAGATCGCCATGCGAGCCGATGTTCTGCTATCGGCTCTCTGTACGGCAGCCCCATTCGACGATCCGCAAGGTTGACAAGGAAGCGAAATTAATTGAGGGATATTTTCTTCATTAACAGGGGGATTTCTTACAAAGAAAGAGCCGATTGCTCAGGGAAGAAGAGGGCAAAAGCCAACTACTACTACTGATCCCTAATCTAGGGGCCGTTGCTGCCCTCGTCGTCGCTACCTCCGGCGCAGCTGCTGAGAGGCTCGTCATCAGAGCTTCCGTAGCCTTCTACGGGAGCCTCATCTTCCTCATCGTCGTCATCGCTGTCGTCGTCCCACCAGGTGCAGAGGCGCTTCGCTGGTGGGTAACCTTCGAGGGAGTCATCGTCGTCCTCCTCCGCCTCTTCCTCGGAGGAGGTGAAATCGTCCCAGGAGAAGCGGTCGTCCTCGCTCTCGGCCTCCTTTTCCCCTTCGACGAGGAATTGAAGGTCGCCCTCTCCGTCGGTCGGGGATTTGTCATCCTCAGACCAGATGGAGGAATCGTGTTCCTCCTTGTCCCACGTCGTTGGGGCGAGAATGTCGTGCGCCGCCAACGAGCCCCACTCCGGCGTCGGCTCGCGGGATGAGGAGGAGTCAGAGAAGACCGACGAGGTGGAAGAGGAAGAAGAGGAAGACATGGCTATGGGAGATTGGGGGTTTTTTGGGTGCCGATGGCCAGAACAGAGCAAGGTGATGAAGTGGCAAACTGCTCAGAGCGGTTAAATAAAGGGGCTATAGTAGAAATTCAATGCCACAGCAGTTTCCGAGGAGGCGGTGCCCAAAGACAACGGTCAAATCACGCGGAATAGTTGAGAAGACAGGGCATCATGATGAAGAATGCTGTGACGGTTCTGCTCTGCCATGACATGACCCGACGAAGAAAAAACAGAGTGATTTTGGAATTATCAATTCCAAAACCAGGGGGGCATGTGTTATCACCAGAATTTGACCAAGTCAGAGGTGGGCCACGATCAAGATGGGCTTAAAGATTATATACGGAAGAAATACGTGGATCGGCCTTATATGCAAAGTTGGGCTAGATTGCCCATATATCTGTAATATAGTAGATCGTATCTTAGATAGAGTTTTACCCGTGCACGGTTAGGTGCACGCCTAAGTTAGAAAGTCCCCTGGACTATAAATGTGTATCTAGGGTTTATGGAATAAACAACAACCAACGTTCAACCACAAATCAATCTCGGCGCATCGCCAACTCCTTCGTCTCGAGGGTTTCTACCGGTAAGCATCATGCTGCCTAGATCGCATCTTGCGATCTAGGCAGCACAAGCTTTATGTTGTTCATGCGTTGCTCGTACTGAAGCCTTTTTGATGGCGAGCAACATAGTTATTATAGATGTGTTAGGGTTAGCATTGTTCTTCGTATCATATGCTGTCGTAGTGCAACCCTTGCATATCTAGCCACCCTTACACCTATCTTAGGTGTAGGGGCGGCACCCCGCTTGATCATTATTTAGTAGATCCGATCCGTTACGGTTGCTCCTTGTTCTTCAAGGATTAGTTTAATATCTGCAATAGTTAGGCCTTACAAAGGGTTGGAGGATCCAGCGGCACGTAGGGTGTCGTTTGCTAGTCCTAGACAGGATGTTCCGGGGATCAACCTCGTGTTGGTTTTTAGGCCTTGTCTAGGATCAGCTTACGATCACCGTGCGTGGCCGCGAGGCCCAATCGTGAGTAGGATGATCCGATTATGCGGTGAAAACCCTAAATCGTCGTAGATCGCTTTAGCTTTATCTTGATCAAGCAGGACCACCATTTATTCGTGCACCTCGTACGAATCATGGGTGGATCGGCTCCTTGAGCCGATTCACAGGATAACATGAGAGCCGATCGAGGCTCGTATTTAATGTTTACGTGTATGCCATGCAGGAAACTAAGCGAGGCATCTCCATCACCTTCCTGACCAGGTATAGGTCAGGTGGCACGCCCTTGCATCAGCATCGGACGTGTGTACCAGAGGCTTTGCGGGCCATCGCTCGGAGGGACCAGGGCCAACCGCAGCCCTAAGTTGTTCCCGGCTCTACTGTGTTGCCCGTCGCTGCCCGCCGGTGGGTTTTGACCGCAACAACACTTTGCAAATGTGGCACCCCGGACCAACTGTCCGAAATACCCGTTATGCATTCACTCATGATCCCATGATCAGTGTAACATGAGCACATAACCGAACTGATAAACAGAGTTACAACATCCATTACATAGTACCGAAATAATAAATAGTCTTACAAACGGTCTTATGACCAAGTCTTACACAAATGGCCACATCGGGCTGAAATCAAACATCCAAAAGCAGCGGATACAAATCAACTTCGTCGGGCCCAAGTCATGCCTTAAACCCTACAGGCAGCTGACCGGGAAACGTCCTAAGTCGCATAGTCGTCCTGATAACCACCATCATCTTCGAAATCCTCCTCATAGTCTGGCCAAGTAAATAGCCAGGGACAAAGCCGTGAGTACATTTTGAATTGTACTCGCAAACCATTTACAAAGTAACATAATAAAGGGAACAAGGTACCGAGAACTAAACTAGGAGATCAAGAGGGAATTTCTAGTTTCATGTAAGAATATATCATGTAGGAGAGAAGAAGTGTTTTGGTGGAGTTGGCATCTCAACTTCATGGGCGAAGGAGACACTTAAAGATTTATCTAAGACATCCCTACATGAATTAATTTAAGAAGACTCTTCACGACATAAACACCTAGGAAGGGTAGACCCAAATTTTATTTCCTTTCCGACCATCTCATCATGGCCACCACTATTTTTCCAGTACTCCAAGTACCAACACAAAACCCGTGTTCTTTCCTTAAACATTTTCATAAACAAAACACATCAGGCTAAGCAACAGCCAAACCAACCGTCCATGACCGCGGACACGGCTATTCGAATAGATTTAACTCTGCAGAGTGTGCGCACTTTCCCCACAAGATCTGATAAATCCACCGGGATCATCCCCGGGCCATCATACGAAAGTATGTGGGTATCGGATAACCAGTCGAAGCCTTTCGCCCATTCTAAGTAGCAAGAGGTCCTACCCTATGGAGTATGTACCTCCCCGGCACCGTGGCAGCTCACCTCCTTTTGAGCGTGGCTCCACCGCCAAGCCAGGAGACCCATAGTGTCTTCCGGACGGGTCAGCCCCGAAGGCCTCCCGTTATACTATTGCCCCAACTTTGACAACCCGGACTCGGGGGTAACCTTACCCTTGTATAGTTATGCGGTGCCTCATGCTAAAGAGAACGAACGTCTAGCTAAGCCCCGTGCCCATGTTGGAGTAATGTGGTTGCGCTAGTTTGTTGTCATGGGTGAGTACTTAGGCGCCAAAGTTTTCGTAATACCCCAACCACTTTCTCATTCCCATCATTTTTACCAAAGCCTTTCCTTTCTCAAATTCTCACTTGGGCACAACATTATACCCAAGGTTTTAACAAAAACTTTTACAACAAGGTAAAAACCTTGAGGGTTTTCCCAACCTAAAGTTTATGTGTGAACTACGATGTACAATAGCATCAAGGTTGCCATCATACCATGAAGGGTGTCAACAACATCCATACTTACAAGGAGCATGGATGAAGATAATCAAAAAGTGGAGCAATAATCATGATGTTAACTCAAAGTTTGAACTAGAATTAGGAGGTGTCAAATGAGTGAGTTTTAATCCACATACTAAGAGTAAGTACGCGAATCTACCGAGAGGGAATAAATACATACTTGGCGGCAAGTATGTCAAAGAAGAGAATTACCCAACCGAAAAAAACGCAAAGGATCAAGATGGGGAAGAATAAAAGATCAAGATGGGGAAGAATAAAAGATCTCAACCAAGAACATAGATAATCAAGGAGTCAAGGTAAATGGCTTGCCTTGGCCGGCTAGTCCCTGGTCTTCTTCAACACCTTCTCCAAAATCCTCTCCTTCGGCTTCTCCCACGTTCGTATCTAGCGTCGCGAAAATAGAAGAACAACATACAATCAACGCATAGCTCAAAAACTCAAGTTTTAAAAGAATATGATAAAGCATGCAGGGGTGTATGTTGTATCAAAGTAAAATCATGCATTGGCCAAATTTATAAAAAGGGGTTGGGGTGGGAGATTAAATAACAACAAAATTTCAATGAACAACATTTCATGTGACACACTAACTTTACAAACGGGACAGAATTATTTCCTACAAGGACCCATGGTATTTTTCTGAGATGGACAACATTAAAACAAGATCATCACAATTGGAATCGGTCAAAAATAATAATTCTACGATTTTAGGAATTTAGTGAAGTATGCAGAATACATAGAGCAAGATTAATACACTAAAAATCGTATAAAAATCCTAAAAATATGGGGTCAGTGGCATGTGAAAGGTATTGAAAATATCTTTCTAACGCAGTTGGTTTCATTTAATTTCGAGTTGTAGAACTCTGGTTATAAGGGATTTGGTTCACAGGTTTTATTAATACAGAAAATGTTTAAAACGAAAATTTCAAAAGGGGGGGTTTGGGGCGGGAATCTGCTGGGCCGTTTTTCGGAAGGAGATGGGCCGGCCCAGGGAATTGCCACGCGGGCTGGAAAGAAGAAAAGGGAAAAAAAAAAGAAAATGAAAAAGGGAGGAGGCCCCGGGGTGGGCCAGGCCTTGCATGGCCATGCTGGCATGCATGGCCCATGCAGCCAGACGATGGGGATCCGATGGCCCGCAGCCATCGTCTCCACCACGCCACGCAGGGCACGGACGGGCGGTTGGGCTCGGCAGGGAGGAAGCAGGCGGCGGCCTGGGACTCACCGGCGATCGGCGGGGCGTCGACGGCGGCAGCAGGGTGGCGCGGGAGCGTCGCGGGCTGGTCCAGGGGCGGCTCGGCGGCTTCTCCTCCTTGCTCCCGGGCTCCGGCGGTCCCTCCGTGTACGCGGCGTCCGGCAGCGAGTTTTGGCGCGGCAGCGTTCTCCGGTCGTCCTGGCACGGCGAGGAAAGGGTTAGGGCAACGGAGAGGAAGGCAGGGAGGACTGAGAGAAGGGAGGGAGGGCGGCAGTTGGCGGAGCTCCCGCAGCACCTCCACTTCTCCGGCGTCGATCGCGGCAGGGCTTCGCCGGGGAAGGGCAGCAGCCCAGAGCAGCGCCCTGGGCGCTCTGGAGCGTAAGTGGGGGTGGGGAAGGAGTGGGGTGGTGTGAGGGTGGAGTGGGCGCGGTGGTGGCCTTATATAGGCGGAGGAGGGCAAGGGACGGGCGACGGGCGGCGGCCTCGGCCAATCCTGCGAGGGGGACAGTGGCAGCGAGCGGGAGGGAGTCGAGGGGGCGTGCGGGCTCTCGAGGCGTCAGGGAAGGATACGAGGAGGCGAGCGTCTTCCCGAGGCGAGGGCGGGCGTCGAGGCGTCGGGCGACAGGCGCGCGTGCGTCGTCCCGCGCGGGAGGGTGTCCAGGGTGTGCACGTTTGTGGCCAGAGTTTCGGGTGGGCTTTGTGGCTGGCCATTGGGCCGAGTTGGAGGGGAAAGGGGAAGTCCAGGGAGTCCAAAAGGAGGTGGGGTGCGGGCCAGAATGAGGTGGGCTTGGGTGGTGGGTGTGGCACCAAGTGCCGGCCATGAGAGAGGATCATGGCCTCCCCAAACTATCGGCCAAGCATCAAAGAAGAAGAGAGGGAGGGGCAGGAGGGGTGGTTGCCCTCTCGGATTTGCCAAAGAGAGGGAAGAGAGGGGTTGAGAGGCCACGGCAATAAGAGAGAAAAGAGAGGGGGATAAAAAGAATAAAAGAAAAGAGAGGGGGAAGTGTTCCCCCTTCCTAGGGTTTTCCCCCATGGAGAGAGGCATGGTGCAAGGAGAGAAAAAAAAATGTCTTGTGGTTGCATGCACTCATGCACCCAAGTTTTTGATTAAGAGGAAAAATTGTTCTAAGAGGAGAAATTGGATGTGGGTGCCTCACTAGTGATGTCAAGAAGTGTTTTTCTTCTTTTAGAAATTGGTACAAAACTAGAGACTAAGAGTTTTTAGTGAGGGAAGTTGTTTATTAACAAACATTTCTAACATTCCTAATCAAAACTACAAGCTATGCACACCAAGTAGCAAGATAAATAAAAGTTTTTGTTGGCCCAAAATTTTAAAGCTAGAAAATATGCAGGGTTTGAAAAGTGGGTTGTTACAGACCTTCCCCCCTTAAAAGAATCTCGTCCCGAGATTCCGGATCTAAGAGCTGAAGAGATATGGGAACTCGCTCCTAAGATAATCCTCCCGTTCCCAGGTGGCTTCCTCCTCAGAATGATTACTCCACTGGACCTTGAAAAACTTGATCTTTCTTCTGCGAGTGACCCTTACGGCCTCTTCCAGGATTCGAAGTGGCTTCTCGCGGTAAGTTAAATCCTGGTTTAGGTTGATAGAGCGATGGTCGATGTTCTTGAACACCTCGGGCTTATCGGGCACTTGGAGGCATTTCCGGAGTTGGGAGACATGGAAGACATCATGAAACTCCGACAGTTCTGCGGGTAGCTCCAATTGATATGAGACTTCTCCGCGGCGACCAAGGACCTTGAAAGGACCAATGTACCTTGGTGCCAACTTGCCCTTGACGTGGAAACGTTGCATTCCTTTGAGAGGGGTGACACGGAGGTACGCAAAATCTCCGCTGTTGAAGGTCACCTCACGGCGTTTGGGGTCGGCGTAGCTCTTCTGACGAGATTGAGCAGCCTTCAAACGATCTCGGATAAGTTGAACTTGTTCTTCTGCTTCACGAAGTATATCAGGCCCGAATACTTGACTTTCTCCAGTCTCGGACCAATTGAGAGGGGTGCGACATTTGCGCCCATAGAGTGCTTCAAACGGTGCCATCTGGAGACTGGCCTGGTAGCTATTATTATAAGAGAACTCCGCAAAGGGGAGACAGTCTTCCCATTTGGCACCATAGGCTAGAACACATGCGCGGAGCATGTCTTCCAGAATCTGATTCACTCGCTCAGTTTGTCCTCCGGTTTGTGGGTGGTAAGCGGTGCTGAAAGAGAGTTTGGTCCCTAAGGCCTCGTGTAACTTGCTCCAGAATCTAGAGGTGAACTGTGTGCCGCGATCAGATACAATCCTCTTGGGAACTCCATGGAGACTGACGATCCGTGAGATATAAAGATCTGCCAAGCGACGTCCATTGAATGTGGTCTTGACGGGAATAAAATGGGCGACCTTGGTAAGGCGATCCACAATTACCCAGATGGAATCGTGTCCGCGACTTGACCGAGGAAGTCCAGTGATAAAATCCATTCCCACTTCGTCCCATTTCCATACGGGAACTTGCAGAGGTTGGAGTAGTCCAGCTGGGCGTTGATGTTCGGCTTTAACTCGTTGACAAACGTCACATCTAGCAATGAAGAAGGCAATGTCACGTTTCATTCCGTGCCACCAGAAAGTCTCCTTGAGATCTTGATACATCTTTGATCCGCCAGGGTGGATGGAGTAAGGAGTATTATGAGCTTCCTCCATAATCAGGTTCTTCAATTCGGGGATAGTTGGTACACAAAGACGCCCATTGTACCACAAGATTCCTTCTCCGTCCACGGAAAATCCAGCTACTTCCTCTTTGTCCATTCGGCGTTTGATACCTTCAATACTCTCATGATCTTTCTGAGCTTCCTTGATTTGATCCCGGAGAGTTGGTCTAACCTCCAAGGTGGCTAGAAAACCATGGCTAACGAGTTCCAGGCCGAACTCTTCAAACTCTTGGTATAGCATCGGTTGTTCCATTTTGAGACGGGCATTCAGCGAACATGGTTCTCGACTAAGGGCGTCGGCGACTACATTCGCCTTTCCAGGGTGATAGTGAATACTCAGATCATAGTCCTTTATTAGCTCTATCCACCTTCTTTGTCGCATATTCAGCTCCCTCTGAGTGAATATGTACTTGAGGCTCTTGTGGTCGGTGTAAATGTCACACCGATTTCCGATGAGATAATGACGCCAAGTCTTGAGTGCATGAACTACGGCAGCTAATTCCAGATCATGGGTTGGGTAGTTCATTTCATGTGGCCGCAGCTGTCGGGAGAGATAGGCGATAACCTTCCCTTCTTGCATCAGAACACTACCAAGTCCGAGCTTGGAAGCGTCGCAATAGATTACAAAGTCTTTGGTGACATCCGGCATGGTGAGGATGGGGGCAGACACAAGACGCTTCTTGAGTTCTTGAAAACTGGCTTCACATTGTTCCGTCCATTCAAATTTCTTACCCTTCTTGAGCAACATGGTCATGGGCTTGGCGATACTTGAGAACCCTTCTACAAACTTACGGTAGTAGCCTGCTAATCCGAGGAAGGATCTCACTTCGGTCGGGTTAGTTGGCGGCTTCCGATCCATGATAGACTTGATGAGAGAGGGGTCGACGGAAACTCCTCCAGCGGACAAAACATGACCAAGAAATCCAACTTCCTTGAGCCAAAACTGACATTTGCTAAATTTAGCATAGAGTTGGTGCTTTCTTAAGGTTCCCAGAACTAGTCGTAGATGCTCTTCATGTTCTTCTTCACTCTTGGAGTAGACTAGGATGTCATCGATAAACACTACGACGAACTTGTCGAGATAATCCATGAAGACTTTGTTCATCAGATTCATGAAGTAGGCTGGAGCATTGGTTAAGCCAAAAGACATTACGGTGTACTCAAACAATCCGTAACGGGTGGTGAAGGCTGTTTTGGGGATATCTGACTCGCGTACTTTGAGCTGATGGTAACCAGTACGGAGATCGATCTTGGAGAAAACTCGGGCTCCATTCATTTGATCAAACAGATCTTCAATCTTGGGAAGGGGATACTTATTCTTGATGGTTACATCATTGAGCCTTCGGTAATCCACGCACAGGCGGATGGTACCGTCTCGCTTGTCCACAAATATCACGGGAGATCCCCATGGTGAGGCACTAGGTCGGATTAGACCTTTGCTCAACATATCGTCCAATTGTTTCTTGAGTTCTATCAGCTCTTGGGGGTTCATGCGATAAGGCCTCTGTGCTATGGGTGCTGTTCCGGGAATAAGTTCGATGATAAACTCGATATCCCTATCAGGGGGCATACCGGGCAACTCTTCTGGGAAAACATCTGGATACTCACAGACGATTGGGACAAGATCGATGGGGGTTCCGGCGACACTTTGCTTACAGAAGGCTTTGGATGAAGGCATAGTGGCGGTGTATTTTATTTGGATTCCTTCGCTATTGGTTAAGGTGATAGACTTATGGGCACAGTCAATGTGGCCTTGGTACTTAGTCATCCAATCCATTCCCAGAATTACTTCCAATCCTTGGGCTCCTAGGACGATGAGGTCGGCTTGAAAGGGAACACCTAGGATTTCTACCGGAACTTGTTTACAAGATAAGCGAGTTTTAGCGGTGGATCCTGGTATTTGAACTAACATGAGTCTATCCATTAGGGTGGGTGTCATTTTGCTTTTCTTGACAAAGGGTTCGGTAACAAAGGAATGAGATGCACCGGAATCAAAAAGAACTTTGGCGGGGGTGGAGTGGACTAGGAACGTACCCAGCACAATGTCAGGAGATTCTTCAGCTTCTTCGGCATTGGCATGATTCAGGTGTCCTCTAACAGTATTAGCCTGCTTCTTAGGTGGGGGCTTCCTTCCGGTTGCAGCACGAGCTTGGCCTTGATTTGGTCTTGGCGCATTGGGGCGTTGAGCTGGGTTCATCTTAGAGGGGCACTCACGAGAGAAATGTCCAGGCTGTCCACAAGCGAAACATCCTTCTCCTTGAGGGCGAGCATTTGGGTTGTTGCGGGGGTTGTTGTTGAAGTTTCCTCCTCCAGTACGAGGCTGCACACTCTGGCGGTTGGTGTTGTTGTTGGAGGGACGATAAGCAGGGGCTGGCGCTCGCTGAGGCTGGGGCGCCGGCCTTGATGGAGGCTGGCCGCGGAACCTAGCATTGCTGGGTCCACTCTGCTGTTGCTGCTGCATCTTGCGCTTGCGGGTTTCATAGGCTGCCTTGCGCTTGGACTCCACCATGATGGCGGCATCCACCAGAGTTTCCAGATCAGGGTAAGGAACGGCCACGAGAATACTTTGAATCTCTTCATGAAGACCATTAAGGAAGCGGTCCCTCTTCTTCTCATCGGTATCAGTGTCCTGAGGTGCATATCGAGCCAAGGTGTTGAACTTGTCCAGGTAGTCAATCACACTACCATTGTTCTGCTTAAGGTTGAAGAACTCATCTCTCTTGATCTTGATTAACCCAGAAGGGATGTGGGCTTTGCGGAACTTAGTGGTAAATTCCTCCCAAGTGATCACATGGTCAGCAGCTTGCATTGCCTTAATATTCTCCCACCAAGCTCTGGCGGGTCCGGCGAGAAAGTGAGTTGCAAGGACCACCTTCTCATTTTCGCCCACGGCCGCGACTTCCAGATTGTTCTCGATTGTACGGAGCCAATCGTCCGCATCAAGAGGGGCGGTGCACTTGGTGAATACCGGTGGATTAGTATTCTGGAAGTCCCTAAGCTTGGATCTTGGGCCGTCTTCACCATCTCCTCCATTGTTGTTGTTTCCTGCGGCAAGCTGCGCAATGTTCTGCAGAGCCGCAATGTTCGCTTGGCTTTCAGCGCGGGCGGCTTGACGGTCTTCCATAAGGATGCGAAGGATTTGAGCCATATTGGGTTCAGGTGGAGGTGGTGGAGGGTCATTGTGCGCGCCTCGGCGAGTGTCAACCATCTGATAAGATGAAGGCATAAGACAAAAAGGGAACAACTTTGATAGGCGAGTTCTTTCTAAGGGGAAGGGTGACATGATGCATAAAAACTTGTCGAAAACAAACTTGAAAGATAAAGAAAGCATGAAAACCAAAAGCATCCATCATCATAACATAAGCATCACCAAAAGCTCAAAGTTCACACATCAAGGTCACCATAGGACCAACATCGTCTACGCGATTACATCAAGGACATCATAACATAACATAGCTAGCGATAGTGCGGTGCTCAAACTAGTCGTCGTCAAGGATGATGGTGTCATCCTTGGTCGGCGGCTCCTCAAACGGCGGCTCCTCGGGGTCTTCTTCCTCGGACGACTCGCGAGGGGTAGGGGGTGCTGGCTCTTCGGGCTCGTCATTGATGAAATCCATATCATCCTCATCTTCCTCTTCGGATGGGTTGTTCCAATCATACCCTTCCTCATCCATGTAATCATCATCGTCACTAAGGAGGGCAGCGTTCTCCTTGCGGAGATCCTCGCCATCATCCTCCAGCTCCTCTATCTTGGTCTCGGCCTCGCGGAGCGCCGTCTTAAGGTGCTTCACCTTCACCTTAAGCATGTACTTGGCCTCTCTTGCCCTGAGCTTGAGCTTCCGCTGGCGGCTAGCCCTCCGCTTCATCTCCTCAAGGTCTTGCTTGACCTCGCCCAACTCATTCGTCAGCATCTCTTTCTCCATCCTGCAGATGTCGAGGCTGTTCTGAGTCTTGCCGAGGAGGAACTCCATCTGGCCGGCGTGACGACCGAGGGGGCAGACGTAAGGCACAATGGTGGGAAGGCCCTCCTCGTCACGCCGCCCAAAGTGAGCGTAAGGGAGGTTCCTCTCCTCGAGCTCCGCACGGTGGTGGAACGCGAGGTGAGCAAGGGCTGCCTGGAGCGCGCGAACCAAACCATCCTCCCAAGTGCGCTCGAACAGCTGAATCTCGAACTCCGGGAGCTGCTTGACGTGGGAGCCCCGGATGGTGCAGACGATCATCCAGGACAAGTCCTCGTTTTCGATATCGTTCATCTGTCCGCCCTTCACCTCGGGGCGGAGGCGACCGACGGCGTTACAAACGTCGATCAGGGCGGTCTCGAAGAGGAACAAGGGCTGCGACTCTCCCACCTGACGGCTCCGGGTGTACATAACTTCCTCCATCTACACAAAATTTTAATGTTAATACAAGTAGTAATATGTCAAGTGTGCAAAATTTTAAGGTACATAATATAAAACAGTTAAGATTAATGCAAGTAGTTCATCTCTAAGAAGAAAAATTTAGGGGAGAGACTAGGCATTCTTTCAGCTTAGAGTCATCTCGTTTTTGATATTGAAAAATAATTTTATTTTAACCTTAACGTCCATGCTAACTAAGGCTTTCCCTAGAGTCAGGATGGCTCTGATACCAGCTCTGTGGCACCCCGGACCAACTGTCCGAAATACCCGTTATGCATTCACTCATGATCCCATGATCAGTGTAACATGAGCACATAACCGAACTGATAAACAGAGTTACAACATCCATTACATAGTACCGAAATAATAAATAGTCTTACAAACGGTCTTATGACCAAGTCTTACACAAATGGCCACATCGGGCTGAAATCAAACATCCAAAAGCAGCGGATACAAATCAACTTCGTCGGGCCCAAGTCATGCCTTAAACCCTACAGGCAGCTGACCGGGAAACGTCCTAAGTCGCATAGTCGTCCTGATAACCACCATCATCTTCGAAATCCTCCTCATAGTCTGGCCAAGTAAATAGCCAGGGACAAAGCCGTGAGTACATTTTGAATTGTACTCGCAAACCATTTACAAAGTAACATAATAAAGGGAACAAGGTACCGAGAACTAAACTAGGAGATCAAGAGGGAATTTCTAGTTTCATGTAAGAATATATCATGTAGGAGAGAAGAAGTGTTTTGGTGGAGTTGGCATCTCAACTTCATGGGCGAAGGAGACACTTAAAGATTTATCTAAGACATCCCTACATGAATTAATTTAAGAAGACTCTTCACGACATAAACACCTAGGAAGGGTAGACCCAAATTTTATTTCCTTTCCGACCATCTCATCATGGCCACCACTATTTTTCCAGTACTCCAAGTACCAACACAAAACCCGTGTTCTTTCCTTAAACATTTTCATAAACAAAACACATCAGGCTAAGCAACAGCCAAACCAACCGTCCATGACCGCGGACACGGCTATTCGAATAGATTTAACTCTGCAGAGTGTGCGCACTTTCCCCACAAGATCTGATAAATCCGCCGGGATCATCCCCGGGCCATCATACGAAAGTATGTGGGTATCGGATAACCAGTCGAAGCCTTTCGCCCATTCTAAGTAGCAAGAGGTCCTACCCTATGGAGTATGTACCTCCCCGGCACCGTGGCAGCTCACCTCCTTTTGAGCGTGGCTCCACCGCCAAGCCAGGAGACCCATAGTGTCTTCCGGACGGGTCAGCCCCGAAGGCCTCCCGTTATACTATTGCCCCAACTTTGACAACCCGGACTCGGGGGTAACCTTACCCTTGTATAGTTATGCGGTGCCTCATGCTAAAGAGAACGAACGTCTAGCTAAGCCCCGTGCCCATGTTGGAGTAATGTGGTTGCGCTAGTTTGTTGTCATGGGTGAGTACTTAGGCGCCAAAGTTTTCGTAATACCCCAACCACTTTCTCATTCCCATCATTTTTACCAAAGCCTTTCCTTTCTCAAATTCTCACTTGGGCACAACATTATACCCAAGGTTTTAACAAAAACTTTTACAACAAGGTAAAAACCTTGAGGGTTTTCCCAACCTAAAGTTTATGTGTGAACTACGATGTACAATAGCATCAAGGTTGCCATCATACCATGAAGGGTGTCAACAACATCCATACTTACAAGGAGCATGGATGAAGATAATCAAAAAGTGGAGCAATAATCATGATGTTAACTCAAAGTTTGAACTAGAATTAGGAGGTGTCAAATGAGTGAGTTTTAATCCACATACTAAGAGTAAGTACGCGAATCTACCGAGAGGGAATAAATACATACTTGGCGGCAAGTATGTCAAAGAAGAGAATTACCCAACCGAAAAAAAAACGCAAAGGATCAAGATGGGGAAGAATAAAAGATCAAGATGGGGAAGAATAAAAGATCTCAACCAAGAACATAGATAATCAAGGAGTCAAGGTAAATGGCTTGCCTTGGCCGGCTAGTCCCTGGTCTTCTTCAACACCTTCTCCAAAATCCTCTCCTTCGGCTTCTCCCACGTTCGTATCTAGCGTCGCGAAAATAGAAGAACAACATACAATCAACACATAGCTCAAAAACTCAAGTTTTAAAAGAATATGATAAAGCATGCAGGGGTGTATGTTGTATCAAAGTAAAATCATGCATTGGCCAAATTTATAAAAAGGGGTTGGGGTGGGAGATTAAATAACAACAAAATTTCAATGAACAACATTTCATGTGACACACTAACTTTACAAACGGGACAGAATTATTTCCTACAAGGACCCATGGTATTTTTCTGAGATGGACAACATTAAAACAAGATCATCACAATTGGAATCGGTCAAAAATAATAATTCTACGATTTTAGGAATTTAGTGAAGTATGCAGAATACATGGAGCAAGATTAATACACTAAAAATCGTATAAAAATCCTAAAAATATGGGGTCAGTGGCATGTGAAAGGTATTGAAAATATCTTTCTAACGCAGTTGGTTTCATTTAATTTCGAGTTGTAGAACTCTGGTTATAAGGGATTTGGTTCACAGGTTTTATTAATACAGAAAATGTTTAAAACGAAAATTTCAAAAGGGGGGGTTTGGGGCGGGAATCTGCTGGGCCGTTTTTCGAAAGGAGATGGGCCGGCCCAGGGAATTGCCACGCGGGCTGGAAAGAAGAAAAGGGAAAAAAAAAAATGAAAAAGGGAGGAGGCCCCGGGGTGGGCCAGGCCTTGCATGGCCATGCTGGCATGCATGGCCCATGCAGCCAGACGATGGGGATCCGATGGCCCGCAGCCATCATCTCCACCACGCCACGCAGGGCACGGACGGGCGGTTGGGCTCGGCAGGGAGGAAGCAGGCGGCGGCCTGGGACTCACCGGCGATCGGCGGGGCGTCGACGGCGGCAGCAGGGTGGCGCGGGAGCGTCGCGGGCTGGTCCAGGGGCGGCTCGGCGGCTTCTCCTCCTTGCTCCCGGGCTCCGGTGGTCCCTCCGTGTACGCGGCGTCCGGCAGCGAGTTTTGGCGCGGCAGCGTTCTCCGGTCGTCCTGGCACGGCGAGGAAAGGGTTAGGGCAACGGAGAGGAAGGCAGGGAGGACTGAGAGAAGGGAGGGAGGGCGGCAGTTGGCGGAGCTCCCGCAGCACCTCCACTTCTCCGGCGTCGATCGCGGCAGGGCTTCGCCGGGGAAGGGCAGCAGCCCAGAGCAGCGCCCTGGGCGCTCTCTGGAGCGTAAGTGGGGGTGGGGAAGGAGTGGGGTGGTGTGAGGGTGGAGTGGGCGCGGTGGTGGCCTTATATAGGCGGAGGAGGGCAAGGGACGGGCGACGGGCGGCGGCCTCGGCCAATCCTGCGAGGGGGACAGTGGCAGCGAGCGGGAGGGAGTCGAGGGGGCGTGCGGGCTCTCGAGGCGTCAGGGAAGGATACGAGGAGGCGAGCGTCTTCCCGAGGCGAGGGCGGGCGTCGAGGCGTCGGGCGACAGGCGCGCGTGCGTCGTCCCGCGCGGGAGGGTGTCCAGGGTGTGCACGTTTGTGGCCAGAGTTTCGGGTGGGCTTTGTGGCTGGCCATTGGGCCGAGTTGGAGGGGAAAGGGGAAGTCCAGGGAGTCCAAAAGGAGGTGGGGTGCGGGCCAGAATGAGGTGGGCTTGGGTGGTGGGTGTGGCACCAAGTGCCGGCCATGAGAGAGGATCATGGCCTCCCCAAACTATCGGCCAAGCATCAAAGAAGAAGAGAGGGAGGGGCAGGAGGGGTGGTTGCCCTCTCGGATTTGCCAAAGAGAGGGAAGAGAGGGGTTGAGAGGCCACGGCAATAAGAGAGAAAAGAGAGGGGGATAAAAAGAATAAAAGAAAAGAGAGGGGGAAGTGTTCCCCCTTCCTAGGGTTTTCCCCCATGGAGAGAGGCATGGTGCAAGGAGAGAAAAAAAAATGTCTTGTGGTTGCATGCACTCATGCACCCAAGTTTTTGATTAAGAGGAAAAATTGTTCTAAGAGGAGAAATTGGATGTGGGTGCCTCACTAGTGATGTCAAGAAGTGTTTTTCTTCTTTTAGAAATTGGTACAAAACTAGAGACTAAGAGTTTTTAGTGAGGGAAGTTGTTTATTAACAAACATTTCTAACATTCCTAATCAAAACTACAAGCTATGCACACCAAGTAGCAAGATAAATAAAAGTTTTTGTTGGCCCAAAATTTTAAAGCTAGAAAATATGCAGGGTTTGAAAAGTGGGTTGTTACAGCAAATCTATCAAAGACAATCTTTGTGCACGGTTAAATTCATTCGAGTGTTGTTATCAAACGCACAAAACACGGGATATGGATCTTGCTCTTACATATTGGAACGTTTATGGTGTAATCACTTGGTGGTGGCACCGCATGATTATCTCCTAAACGTTCCGCAACCGGTGTCTCATCCTTCCCCTTTGTTGAAGTGCCGGTCTCCCCAAGCCCTTCCTTTTGTGGATATTTTGTCGATTGCGCGACAAAATAAACAAGAGGAAATTGACTAGCTTTTGGTGGGGGATCCACGACACTTGCCTTAGGATCTTTTATAGGGGTTGGATTTTGAGCAACCAACTCCATCATCATTGCCTTCATTTGGCTAACAATGGATGACTCCAATTTGGGCACGAATTGGTGAAATCTTTCTTGTTAGAACTATAGATCGGAGCCTCCTCCACCACTCCTCAAAATTTGGGAAAGATTGGTTGGATGGTTGGGGAGAACCTCAAGGATTAAGCTCAGCAACAATGGAGGAGAGAGAGAGAGAAGAGATAAAAACGAGCTGGAGAAGAAGGGATCTTTAAATAGGCCCCCCGAAATCCAACTGTTACCTGCAGTTTTTGCTTAAGCGGTACTACCGCTTTGGTAAGCGGTACTACCGCTCTGGATTCGAAATCCCCATAGAACTTATCCACGTGGACACATAGCGGTACTACCGCTCGCGGTATCTCTCAAGGTACCGCAATGGCCTCCAGGGCTTACTGCATCCCAAGCGGTACCGAAGCGGTACAACAGCGGTACTGCCGTAACTTATGTTACGGTAATTAAGTGGTACCGAGGCGGTACTACCGCTCTCAAGCGGTACTACCGCTCAAGGTACTGCAAAGGTACCGTAACTTGTTCTGTGGGACTTTCTCAGTGCAAGTCTCCAGAGCGGTACCGTTGGGCGGTACCAGTAGGGGTAGCGGTACTACCGCTACTGGTACCGGTAGTACCGGTCTGGCAAAAACTGCTTTCTCCTTGTTTCCTTTCCAACCATGTCACCTCGCGATGCACACACAAAACCAGAAAACCAAGAAGCTACACTTCAGTCCTCCGATCTTGACGTGTCCAGGTCACCGTGCACTTGCAAATCTATCAAAGATACTCTTTGCACACTGTGAGATTATTCAAGTTTTGTCATCAAACACACAAAACACGGGGTTTAGACTTTTCTCTTTCAACCGTGCACCCGCACATCGTCGATAAAAGGGGAATCGACCCCTTCCTTCCATTTCCCTTCGCCACAACCCCCCCCCCCCCCCTTGCACACCACCAGACCATCTCCCGAGTAGAGGAGCGCTCAGCTCCTCCCTGCTGCACACATGCGAGCTCGACGTCCGCAAGGTTCCATTGAAGGTTGACGTCACAGGCCGCCACCATTTCTCCCCTACCCTAGCTCACTGGAAGCCCCATTCTCTCCTCGCTCTAACACACCTCTTGTTTCTCCCCAGGTCGCCCTGTAAACGCCGGTGTTTCAAACAACGATTTCACCAAAGCCGGTGACCGCCAAAAAAGTTGTTGTTGTCTCATCTCCGTCGACCACCATTAGGATGCCCCCGTTCCTCCGCAGCCAACGTGCCACGCCTCAACGAGATCTGCGCACCAGGGTGAGAACCCGAGGCCCCGCATCCTTCTAGGGTTCCCAGACACCGCCGCGTCGTGAGGAAGGAGAAAGGAGCGGTGTCGTTCGATTTAATCGAACGGCTACATGCATCCATGGCTCCTGGCCCGCGCCAGCGTGACCTGCCATGTTGGGACCGTTTAAAAACGGCCCCTCCCGCGCAGCGCCGGCGGACTTGGGCAGAATCTGGCTGGCCGAGAGACTCGGGCCTCTCCCCTTTTCTTTTATTTCTGTTTTCAAAACTTCCAGTAAATCCTGTGGTAGCTTTCGAAATACCATTTATTCCTCGACGAACCAAATTGGATGATTCAAATTGCTGGATGCTCGTGAGCAAAATCTTAACCACTAATAATTAAATGCATGTTCTGTTTGTATGTAGACCTGAGTAGATAAATCAAAGACTAGAATGTCGCAGTATTGCTAGTTTATTTAGTATGTCCTTTTTATAGATCCTTTTTGATTCAGGTAAATGTTGTTGTGGAGTAGATGTAAATACCCATCCTTTGGTACCAGTCCCACATACAGGAGCTTCCTGGATATAGATTGGTTTGCAAATTAAATCTTCTCCAGTGAGCTCTTCTGTGATTTTTAGTTGGAAAACTACAAATATTTTTCGAGAAAATCCAAGTGCTACTGGTAGAAATCTTGATAGGCTATTTTTTGCCAAAGTAAATAATTTAGTGAATGTTAGACCTTGTCTGAAAATTTTATTGCTGAATCAGGGCACCATTTCAGTATCTGATTTTTGTAAATTAATTTACAAATCAGGAAAATGCCAAACCAGTGGGGTTAGATCACAATTAATATTAGATATCCATGGGTATGCTTGGATCTGGTTGATTGTGCTCTGATACTGGTGTGCATAGCTTTTCATTTGCTCTGGTTCCTGTCTGGTTTAATTTTCCTAAATTATTTAAAAAATTATCTACATGTGATTCTTGTGCAAGTGTATTCTAAATGTTGATAGCTTAAAGTAGGTATGTTGCATGCATTTTTTTTGACTCACAGAAATATTTAGACCATTTAAATGGTTCCTAAGTCATTTCTGGAATTGTAAAAATCATAACTTTTGTTTTAAAAACCATAAATTATTGAAACCACTTTCAGTAGCTTGTGTTTGTGAACCTTTCGTACTGTGATTTTACCAAATATTTGTGTGAACTATTATGGAGTGGTTTGTTGATTTAGTGTGTATTGTTTCTTTTATTTTTGCGACGATAGATTCGAACGCCGCCGGAAACGAAGGAGGGGGTGACTTTGGGGGATTTGAAGAGGAAGACCAGGGACACATTGCTGATCAAGGCAAGCCACCTCTTGATGCATCTCTTGTCCTATATATCTTGCTCTTGCATTAGTATATGTCTTATCAAGTGCATGTCTTTTATTTATTAAGTCGGTGGTTAGTGCCACCCGAAGTTTTATTAATCCACCCTTAGGGTGCAGCCCTCATTGGTGCCTACTAATGAACCCTCTATTAGTTATATTGTGCTTATCACCTTGTCATCCTTGTCGACATTTTTAGAAGAAGATTTGACTATAGGTTGGGAGCCCTAGAAAAATGGTTCTGAAAATGTTTTCCTGAAAGAAAGTTTTTCAAAAAACTTGGAATGGGTACCACTGCCCAAGTGTAGTTTTATGAAAGGCAAAGAGGTTTAAGGAAAGAAGAACTTGCTGGAGGCAAGTGAGAGGATAAAGTTGTTTTCAAAAAACCTTGGTGGCCATAGTACGAAACCGGACCTAGATAGTGCAACCACAATACCCTTATGTGGGACGGGGCGTAGCGTAGTAGTTTGTCTCGCATTAGTCCGGGTTCTGCAAGTGTAAGGGGTAGTCCGAGCATGGACACCTATTGACCGTGGTCTTCCCGATGAACTGGGGATGTCTTTCCATCTCGTACAGATGGCAGGGGTACAACCTATGAGCTCCCATTGAATAATGCCACGCAGTTAGTCACGGCATTCCGGAGGGTCGAGCTGGTCGGGGAATTTTCTACTCCTGGGTAAATGACCCCTCGGACTCTAGTGTTGGGAGGTACAACTCTGGGCGGCATGTCTTAGGCTAAGGTGAGCAGGAAAAAACTACGATCGGGTATTTGTCGTGGCATGTGTTATTATGCAGGAATGATGCTCACACGATGAGTATCCGGATCTTGTGGGGAAAGTGTACATCCTCTGTAGAGTGTAAATCTATTCGAATAGCCATTTCCGTTGTTATGGACATGGAAATGGCGTTACTTGGCATTAGAGGAAATTTTTGGGTTTATAAAAGTGTTTCTCAAAAATTGTTTCGGGAAAGTGATGCCAGTGGGACTGGTGGAAAATGTACCTGGGAGGTACGGTGGAAAGCTAGAATACTTATGTTGGCCATATGAGATGGCCGGAAAGGAAATTGGGTCATCCTTACCTATTAGTCTGAACAAAAATTGTTTACAAAAAGGTTTTTCAACAAAGATATAGAGATGTCCTACTCTTGAGAGGAACCACCTCTCGCTCCTTGTCGCCCTAGTTTAGTACATGTTCCTTGCTACTGCCATACTGCATATCCTTTATTTCTCTCTAAGGTGGTTTGCGAGTACATTCAAACGTTCTCATTGGCATTGTTGTCATGGCTATTTACTTGGCCAGACTTTGAAGAGGAGTACTACAAAGAAGAAGAGTAGGACGCCAAAGACGCAAACTAGGACGCTCTCCCACTCAGTCTCCTGTAGGGTAAAGGCCTGACTTGGGTTCCACCGCTATTGGAGTCAAGTTCTTTTCGCTGTTGTTTGTTGAACTATGGCCTTGATGGCCTATGATGTAAGATGTATGTAATGCTTTTAATTCGGTACTGTAATGAATGATGTAATATGGTATCAGTTCGGTTATGTATTCACGATGGAATGATCTTGTGATCGTGAATTTGTATGCACAACAGGAGTTTCGGACTGGTAAGTCCGAGGCCCCACAAGAACTGGCGGGCCACCAAGCTATGTAGGAAGGCCGTATCTAACTAACACGCGGGGCCCACGATTCTTTGACACGCGGACCCACCAAACCTCTGACATGCGGGGCCGTGCAACATCTCCATGTGGGCCCAACGAGAATGCCACCTGGGACCCACGTAAGCCTGACATATTATGTAGGCCCACCAAGCTCTGACCTGTGGGGTCAGGCGTCCATAATTGAAGGCAGGCAGACACTTGTGATCGCACGTGCCAATTTTTTTGGCATGGAAACTAATATGTGGAACCTATGTTGGTGGTACTGACAGTTCTGGTCCACTTCGCCTGCTGGGAGGCTATCAGAATGGGCAGCCCCACACAGGAGGGTCGTGTTGGTACTTGACATGCGGGCCCTAGTGCTGCAGGTTAGGTACATGTGTGCAGACACTGGATGTCTCCCCTTACAAATATGGGTCCCAGTGTTATAGTTCTTGGATTGTTGTGCAGGCAGACATATAAGTACGTGAATAAAAGCGTGCAGAGTGTGTCCACCAGCCCGAAGCCTAGCTCTTGTGACGACCCACTTGCCGACTCCAAAGTTCGGGCCACTCACCACCCGCAACGCCCATTTATCCACAATCGTTGACGTTTAGAGCTTGGACGTGACTAATTTTTGGGCCCGAGCGGCCCAAAATGCCACCTGTGACGCAAAAACGCGGTACCGTCACAGAAAAATACATTCGCTGACAGATTTCCAAACCATTAGTAACATACCGTCATTGATGCCCTAGTTTTTTGTAGTGCTAGATCTAAACAGAACCGAGGTACCAGAGTGAGGGAATCCTTACAGTCATCGCCGGAGGTGAAGAAATGCTGCACCAGGAAGAAGATGAAGCCACCGAGTTGCAGCGCCGCTGGTGCCACCGTCACCGATCGAAGATGTGTGCGCCTCTTAGCTGCTTGCGGACGGGAGGAGAAGGTCGAAATTTTGGGGGAGAGTGGAGGAGGGGTAGAAATCGGCGATGTGACGCGGTGGGAGGTGACGGAATCCTTCCCGCCCCCCTTTTCGCTTTTCGCCGATGCGCGCCGTAGCCCCCACCACTTCCCTCCGCGTCTCCTTGCGTGCACCGAAGATTTCCTTTTGCATCAGCTTTGTCCGAGATTTGGGTGGCTCGCTGGAAACTGCCGATTCGGGCATTCCTCCGGGGCTAGGCCCGAGGGTGCTTTAATACCCGGTTCGTGCAACAACGTGGGCGAGGCCAAGCAACCAAACGAGTCGAAAATTTCTCGGTCGATGCGAGCCAAGGGGCGCCCAGCCTACCAAACGCGCCCTTGAAATTTCTTCCTCTTGTCTCTCTTCTTGCATACCGGCCTTTGGTTGTGTTCTTCAGGAAAGCATCCGGAAGTTCATCCCATCTAGTCGCAAACCCTCCCCCAAATCCTCTAGCGTCCATTCGGCCCCAATCTAAGCCATCCTATGGCATCTGCTCGTTCGCCACGACGACAGTTGGCGCCCACCGTGGGGCATGAAGTGGCGCTTGAAGGAGTTCACATTCGGGCGGGCATCCTCGAGATCTCCGGCGAGCGTACGGTGTCCGCGCTCGTGCAGCGCATCTACGCCATGGACTTCATCAACGACAACGCGGGCTGCTTCGCCAACGGCGGCATCTTCCCCAAGAACGGCCGCATCATCGAGTATGGCAGCCACCGCGTCTACTTCGGCACCGTCCCTGTGCGCCAGCGCCTCTCGCCGGTGCTGGTGGCACCGGACCCGCCAAGATGGCTCTGTACTGGCCGCGCCGCCGGCAGCGTCAAGGTAATGATGACCGGCGTGGTTGGTGCAGGAAAAGAAGCTGTGGGTGAAGGTGTTGGTCGTGTGGCTTCGACCCGTGCGGCCAAGCCACTGCTGGAGCGTGACGCAGGCGCAGCGGGAGCGTCATCCGCGCCACCGGAAACACCGCTCCAAGCGGCGATGAACATCCTCGCCACCCCCATCGCGCAGAACATCGACCCGGCAGCGGCTCAGGCGGAGCTGGAGGCGCAGCGCCAGAAGGTGCTCGAGAGCGGCAAGGACATCATCCGGGCGCAGCGGGAGCTAAACCTAACCCTACGTGAGTATAACGCTGCCCATGGCTTTGCTTCTGTTAGCGCGCATGCTGCTAGGATACCGGAGAACCGGCTAAAAGCTCGCAACCTAGATCAGGATTTGCGCAAAGAAATTCTTGCCGGCAAAAGTACCTCTGCATCTGTTAGCATCGTGGAAAAACCTAAGTACAGCAGCCCGGATAAAACTATAAAAGCTGCTAAAGCTGCAGTAGAGCTGTGTGAATCGCTTTCCGGAGATGCTTTGGCAAAACAGCAAGAGCGTGTTAGAGAGCTGCTAGAAACTATTGAGAAGCAGAATGCTGAGCAACTGGCTAAGCTGAACAAGGCCGCGGCCTCAAAATCCGCGCGTTCAACAAAGAATGCCGGAAGCAAGTCCCATGGGCAGGCATCGTCCCCCCATCCGGACAGAAGAAGAGAAAAAGAGATGAACGCACAGCAGATGACTGTGTACGATCCTGTTCTTGCCGGAAAACAGCAAGCCAGGCAACATGATGCCGGTAGAAAAAGCCAAGGGGCAGAATGAGGCTACGCCAGAGGAGGCTATGCCGGAAACAATCATGCCGGTAGACATGAGACCGGGCAAAATTATAGAGCTGCAAGGGCAGCGTATGAGGAGATACCACCACCAAGGTACCGGCAGGCAAGAGCCGCGGAACCGGAAAGATACGGAGAGGGAGATTCCGAGGTAGAGCGAACAAGAGTCTACCGGAACCCCTTGGGAGATCGCCTGGGGGAAAGATGTTTGCCAGACCAGGATGCGAGGCACAGGCTGGACAGAGTACATCTTTCCGAAATGATCGAATCTGAGGGTCCTCCTGGCCCGAAATGTTTTGGCCCACGGATCATGGGAGAGGAGCCACCGGTACGCAATTTCCAGCTGCCTCGAGACACAAAAACATATGATGGCACGACCAAGCCGGAAGATTGGCTGGCAGACTATGTCACAGCTGTTTATGTAGCTGGTGGTGGAGTAAACCGGCGTTGGGCAGTGAGAATCATACCGTCCTACCTGGTAGGCCCTGCAAGGATTTGGCTGAACAACTTGCCGGCAGGAAGCATCAACTGATGGCTGGACTTTGAGGAAGCCTTCGTGAACAACTTCAGTAGCACTTACAAGAGGCCAAACCGGCCCCAGCAGCTCGCTTTATGCCATCAACGTGCCAGTGAGACAGACAGAGATTATCTCACCCGGTGGAATTCAACAAGAAACACGTGTGAAGGAGTGATTGAAGCACAAGCGATTGCTTGGTTCAGTCAAGGATGCCGGAGAGGATCACCGTTGTGGCAAAAGCTGCAGAGAAGCATGCCAACAACCTTGGCAGAGATGATACGTGTGGCGGACAGCTATGCATTGGGAGACCCATTGCAACCAGCAGAACAAGCTGAACCGGAGCAGCGACAGGAACAATACCGGGACAACCGGAACCACAAGAGAAGGGAAGAATTCCCGGATCGGAGGTACGCTCCGCAGCACGTTGCTGCCGTGCAAGAAAATTACGATACCGGCGGCAGCCAAAGGCAAAAAACAGGATCGCAGCCATGGGCGGGTCCAAAAAAGCAGTGGGTCGAAAAGAAACCCTGGGATATTGATGAAGGAAACCCGGGGACTGCACCGGTAAACTCGGGGACTGCTCCGGCAAGCTCGGGGACTGCTGTACCCATACCGGGAGAAACGATGCTGGTAGATAGCATGGAGATAGACGCACCGGTGTTTCTAGTTCGAGAGACACCATCGTGGGTTAAACCTATTAAGGAATTCCTAATCAACGGCACCTTGCCGGATGACGAAAATGAATCAAGGAGAATACAAAGAAGGTCCAAAGCATATACATTCATCAATGGTGAGGTGTACAAGAGAAGCGTTACCGGTGTCCTTCAAAGATGTGTGGAACCGGAAGAAGGGAAAGAAATGCTTGAGGAGATTCACCAAGGAGAATGTGGGCATCATGCTTCATCAAGGGCGCTGGTAGCAAAAGTATTCCGGCATGGGTTTTATTGGCCCACTGCTTTGGAAAACGCTGAGGATTTGGTAAGAAAATGTAACGGGTGCCAGAGGTACGCCAAGCAAAATCATACCCCAGCGTCTGGTTTAAAAACAATACCATTAACATGGCCGTTTGCCGTTTGGTGCCTTGATATGGTTGGCCCATTCAAAACTGCAAGGAGCAGCATGACTCACATCTTGGTTATGGTGGATAAATTCACCAAATGGCTAGAAGTGAAACCTATCGCAAAATGTGATGGGCACACAGCGGTGAAGTTCTTGAAAGATGTCATTTTGCGGTACGGATACCCGCACAGCATCATCACTGACAATGGAACCAATTTTGCTCAAGGTGAGTTCAAAAGGTTCTGTGAGGACAACAACATCCGGTTGGATTTGTGCTCAGTGGCACACCCACAAGGCAACGGCCAAGTGGAAAGAATGAACGCTTTGGTACTTTCCGGTATCAAACCGAGACTCATTGATGCGGTGGAAAAATCACCAGGGTGTTGGCTCGATGAGCTACCATCAGTACTGTGGAGTATAAGAACAACTCCAAACCGGTCTACCAGATACACTCCGTTCTTCATGGTTTATGGAGCAGAAGCGGTCATACCAACTGACATCATTCATGATTCACCAAGGGTACAGCTCTATACTGAGCAAGAGGTCAAAGAGGCCAGAGAAAATGATGTGGACTTGCTAGAAGAAGCAAGAGAGCTGGCTTTGGCAAGAACAGCCATTTACCAGCAAAACCTCAGATGCTATCATAGCCGGAAGGTTAACCCGAGAGTTTTCCGGGAAGGAGATCTGGTGCTACGCCTAGTGCAGCGCACTGAAGGCCGGCATAAGCTCTTACCACCATGGGAAGGTCCCTTCATTGTAAGCAAGGTGCTTCACAATGATGCATACTACTTGATCGATGCACAAGAGTGGAAAAAAGGAAAGGCGGACAGGTCCGAAGAGGAGAGCAAGCGTCCATGGAACGTAGCTCTGTTGCGTCCTTTCTACTCTTGAAGTTGTGGTGTAAGAAGTTCCTTTTTGTACCTTACATGCTATGAATAAAAGATGTCGGAACCTTGAATAAATCTCGGGGACTACCCCAACTTAAGTTGCATGTAACATGTTTATTTTTTCAGTTTACCGGTTGCTTATTGAACGTTTTTTCTTTCCGGTTTAGTAGTGTGCTAAGTCCTACCGGAGTCTTCGACTCTACTGCTGTCCGCAACCCGGCTTCATGGCAAGCAAGATAAACCGGTAGGGGACAAGCACATGAACTGCGAAGAGGGAGAGCAGGAAAGAACAATCCGGAAAATTTAACTAACCCCGGTTTAACCGGTTTTTTGCAAAATTTCGAAGTTATTTCTAAGTTCAAGAAAATGCTTGTTTGGTGAAAGAACCTTGTGCTCATACGCCAAAGAACGCCGAGAGAAGGCAGGCAGAGCCAAGGCAAAAGAACCAAGTGTGCATCGAATTGGATGCGGAAACAATTTGGAAATATTTGTAGTGCAGGATAAAAGCAAAACCAAAAGCAAATATGCTAAGACAAGCTTAAGATAATTAACTATCGGTATAACTTACCGGCATAAAATGTTGTGCAGCAACCAAAAGCGAACTTAAAGTCTTACATCATAAGCCCCGGCATACCGGGGCAGAATTTAACAGGACATTGTTTTAAGACACGCAGGGCTAAACAGCATGACAAAGGTAAATCTTCAGGCAGCGGGGGCTTCAGGAGGGGCATCGCCAGCACCAGCGTCGCCCAGAGGCTCCTCCTCGGCTTCATCCTCCTCCTCGTCGAGATAATCTTTGACGTCAGGAGGGGGAGGGATGAAGGTGCGCATGCCGGCGTACTCCGCGATGTGGTACGCACGATCCTGCCGCTTAGCGGTGAGAATCGGGTCCAGATCGGTTTCCGCGCCTTCGCGCACTCCGGTAAGGGCGTCCAGGTTCAGCTCCGGGTACCAGGAGCAAGCGATGCGGAGGGCAGAATCTGCTCCAGCGCAGGCAGCATAGCACTGCCACTCACGGATCCTCTTGCCGGCGCCTTTGAGACAGTCGCTGATGAGGGAGAAAGTATCCGGTACCTCCTCGCCAGGCCACAGAGTCCTGAAGAGCTGGGTAGCTACGTCAGGAATGTCAGATAAATTGCGATCTATGGCGCGCATATGAGACACCCGCGCATTCAGTGCGACCAGATGGTCATAGGGCGTCCATGGCACGGCAAGATTCGCTTGGCCCTGGGCAGTGCGGCGCTCGTCAACCTTCTTGACAGCATACTTCTGAGAGTCCGTAAAGAGGCCTGTGCAAAGAAAGAGAAAGGCTAAGGAAGGGAATCCGGAAGAAAATGCAACCGGACGAAAATGCAACCGGAAGAAAATGCGATCGGAAGAAAAAAGGCTTGTGGGCAGTAGTCAGAAAGCGCAAAGGAAAAGGACTTACGATAGGCAAGTGTGTCGGTTTGCAACACCAGCCTGTTGCACTCCTTCTGCTCCTCCTCCAGCCGCGCAGCTTTCTCCTCGGCAACCTTCTGGGCTTTGGCCAGCTCCTCCAGCTCAGTTAGCAACACCGAGTTGGCGTTGCCGGCATCTTCAAGAGCTTCATCCATCTTGGCTGCTGCATCAGTTTCGGCAGCTTTGAGGGCCTTGGCATGATCAAGCCCCAGCTGGATGAGCTGGGACTTGAGCTCCTGGTAGCTGGTTTTCTGGGCGCTCAGCTCCTCCTGATGCCGCCGGATAAGCTGGTCCTTCTCCCCTGCAACCCGGAAAAGAAGGTCTTAACAAGATTGTGCTGGTAAAAATGAAAAGGAAACCAAGTTAACAGGAGAAAGGAAAAAATTGTACGTTGGGCGGCAGCGAGCTGCTCCTTGAGAGCCTCAATGGAAGCTTCCGGGATCACTGTTAAGCAAAAGTTATAAGTGTTAGACGGAAAAAAGGTTTCCGGTAAAAAGATGCCGGTGGTACAAAATTACCTTGGCACTTGTCGTGTGCCTCAGCGAGGTCCCGGTGTTCCCATAGGAGCTCCTCAAAGAGGGCCTTCCGAGCGTCAGCCGTGAGCTGTTCAAGAAAAAGAGGTAAGTTAAGTTTTGCGCTAAGAACAGAGTTCTTAACCCGAGACTCGGGGACTGGCAGTGCCGGTTTCGCGCGTTTCTAAGTTAAGTTTTGCGCTAAGAACAGAGTTCTTAACCCGAAACTCGGATCGGCAAAGTGCCGGTCTCGCGCGTTTCTAAGTTAAGTTTTGCGCTAAGAACAGAGTTCTTAACCCGAAACTCGGGATCGGCAAAGCCGGTTTCGCGCTAAGTTTTTAAGTTAAAGTTTTGTGCTAAAAGCTGCGCTCTCACCACAAAACTCGGGGACTGGGAAGATAGACAAGAGAGAAACCGGCATGAAACTAAAGAAAAAATCCGGAAGCAAGGAAACCGGTAAAAGTTGAAAAGAGTCAGTAAAGCGTACCATCAAGTTGTTCGTGGCATCGTACCACGCGCTGTCGAGCTCCTTCACGGCGCTGCGGAGCCGCATGAAGTGCTCCTCGGAAGACCGGTCCCCAACAGGGTCGGGTGCCGGCAGCCTGTCCTTGCCCAAACCGCGGGTCGCCGGAGTCATGTCTGCGGCGTTCCACTTCTGGGCGTAGGGCAGAAGATGCCCTGTGTCCCGGCCCTGCGCTGGAACTCAGTGATACGGCCAAGCAGGCCAGTGGCCTTCGTGGCGGTATCCCTGGCGGCCTTGGAGACGTGCAGCACCAGGGGCTGCTGGCCGCCGGAAGGGGCGCTGGAGGCCGTCGCCATCCCCTTGATGAGCTTGGAGATCTTGGGCGGCGGCGCAGTTGGAGCAGCCCTGGAGGGCTTGGTGCGAGGAGCATCTGGCGGTGGCATCAGGATGGTTCGTGGAGAAGGGGGAGCGCTGGGCGCGTCACCCGGGTTGGAACTTTCCGGTGCGGAAGTTTCCGGCACGGAAGTTGTCTTCTTTTCGAGGACGGGAGGAGCCGAAGGCTCCGCCCGCCCGGCAGCTTCTTCCTCGGCGCCGATGTTGCTGGCGCCGGTATCCTGGTTCTCTGGGAGGAAGGAAAGATCCTCCTCCGTGCGGTGATCTGATGATGAAGGGGCCGCACGCCCCGAACTTGTTGTGCCCCCCGAAAGGGAGGCAGAGGTGTTGCCGGCACCAGATGGTGCCGGGCTTGAGCGAGGAGGAGGGGTTGAGGTCCTTGCGGAACCTTCAGAGCCCGATGGCCTTGAGCCAAGCTTGAGCGCGGGGCTGAAAGAAAAAAAGAAGGATAGTTGGAAAAAAGCAACCGGAAAAAGAACTTGGCGAAAAGAGGCAAGAAAGTAAGAAACTCACCCGGAGGCAGTCGGCATCTGTTTGCGCCCGTAGCGGCGCACGCCCACTTCCTTCTCCCCCAAGGGCTCAGTCCGGAAGCGCTTGGAGGGAGGGCCCTGGCTGGGACCGGCATCAGATGCCGGCAGCTTGTTCTTTTGGCCTTGGGCCATGAGTTTGTCCACGAACTCATGGCCGGCCTCAGCGCGCAGGGGCGGCGCGTGCTCGTGGATCTATAAGTTAAACATAGCTAAGGAAAAATTCGCAAGAAGGCGATAAGAGGCAAGTATAAGAAACCGGAAAAGAAAATACCTCAAGCATGGTCAGGTCATCGGAGGACCCGGTTGGTTTCGGTGGAGACCGGCCAAGGCGCGCAGCCGCAGTCTTGCCCATCTTCAGATCTTTCCAAAAGATGTAGGGATCTGGGTCGAAGGAGTCAAGGGCGCGCTTCACGCAGATTCCACGCCGCTCTGCTTGGATGAGGGGGAAGCGGTCCTTGGCCTGAAACACGAAAAAAGAGGGTTAACAAGAGCGAAAAATTACCGGCAAAACCAACCCCAATTGCGTAATCTCTTACTTCTTGGGTCGGAGGGTTAGTAGTGCTGAGGGGAAGGAGGCCCCATTCCCATTCAAATGGCATAGCAGTTTGGCAGATCTGTTTAGCCTTGCGGCCGACGTCCTTCTTGCTAAGGGGACGGCCTGTGATCTTGGTGGGATCGCCAGGACCGTACATCTCACTCATCCTATGCACCCGGCGCTTAAGAGGAAGCACCCAGCGCGAAATAAAAGTACGGATGATATCATCCGAGCATATGTTGGTCCCTTTCTTCAAAGAGGCCATGAAGCGTACCACCCGGTTGGTTTCGGCATGATCCATCTTCGGGTAGTCGCTCCAATTGGCTCTACTGGGAGGCCCCACTTGGAACGGCGGAAGATCAATGAGATTTGCGCGACCGTTGTTCTTCACGTACAAGAAAGTTCCTTGCCAGGCGCGGCAAGACTCGAGGCCGGTAAACTTAAAGAAAGGACTCCCCTGGCGGGAGCCAACGATGCAGGAGCCGCACTCCACGGGCGGCTTGGGCTTAGGAATTTCTTTGCCCTGAACGGAATTAATCCGCAGAGAAAAGAAGCGGGCAAACGTCTCACGAGTGGGACGAATACCGATGTAGGCCTCCATGAAGGTGGCGTAGCAGGAAAGGTAGAAAATGGCGTTGCCAGGAAGGTGATGAGGCTGGAGTTCATAGAAATTTAAGAACTCCCGGAAAAAAGGAGAGGCAGGAGGGCCGAAGCCACGCTCAAAATGAGCAAGAAAAACAACGTGTTCACCGGGCTGGGGCTCCGGTACAATTTCATCACCAGGAAGCTGGCAGGTTACCCCTTCCGGAATCCTGCGGGACCGGTATAACCAATCGATCTCATATTCAGTGACATTGGAGCCCATCCAGGCTCCGCGGGTGATTGGGGAAGGCTCCACGCCGGATGATTGGCTAGAGCTACTAGATGCTTGGCCAGAGCTACTCGCTTCTAGGTGGCTACCGGATGCTTGGCTAAAGCTACCGGATTCTAGATGGCCACCGGACTCTTGGCGGCTACCGGATCCCTGCTGGTTGCCGGAATCGGTATCCATCGGATCTGAAGCCGTAGATTCGCCGGGAGATTGTCTACGACGGCTAATGGAAAGGGAAGAAGAAGAAGCAGAGGAAGATTCCTCGCCAGACATTGGTTTGGGAGGTGAAAAAACAGAAATCCCACACTTGAACCCCGCGCGAAGATCTACGAGTAAGAAGAAAATCAAAGAAAAAGAGGAAATAAGAACACCGTAGACCCAAGATCTAGAAAGCAAGCAGATGGCGAGCAAAGTAAGATTGGCACTAACCTTGAGCGGCGCAGTCGCTGAGGAAGACGTTCGCCGGTGAGGGAGCGGACCTACGGTCGCCGACGAGCACTATCGACGGCGACGCGAAGAAGGTCATGAAGAAGCAAGAATGCAGCGGGCGCGGTGAAGGTGCTGCAGAAGATTCCCGCACGACGAGGTCCGGCGGAAGCACGGCGTGAGTTCGCCGGGCGACGGAGCTCGAGCAAACGACGGCGGACGGAGAGCGGCAAAGGCGCAGAGGCGAGGAGCACTGTGCGCGAAGGTTGGGGAATGCGAGAAGAGGAAGAAGAAAGGGCAGTTGTCCTTATAAAGAAAAGAGGAGGTGGGCCGAAAACTGCCGGGCCACGGCGGTTCGCCTCGCGGCCCGCGACGGTTCGCGCCACGGGCCGCCACGTGGCGAGGAAGTACACGCGAGAAAATGGGAAGCCACACGGGGGCACACACAGGATCCCAAGTGGCTAGTGGGATCCGCAGTGGTGCATTTAATGACCGCGCGGGAGTCGAAGCGAAGTGACAACTGACACTGGCGCGACAGTTAACAGTGCGCATGTCAACAAGTCGATAAAGCGCGGGGCCCAAAATATTCTCGACTTCGCCGAGGAAAGAGTAAATACGAATGATGCCGGAGAAAAGAGATGCCGGAAGATGCCTTGCAAAGAGAGAAAAGATAAAAAAGGGCAAAGATGCCGGATCCAAGCTCAGGCCGGAGAGATTAAACCGGTATCCTAAAAAGATGAAAACCTGGCATGGTCTGTAGGATAGAATCCGCCAGACTATACCAGCTTCGGGGACTAATGTTGGGGGGATAACCCCCGGTATGCCAAAGGCATGCCAAACCGGATGGTTTGACCCATCAAGATACCGGTTTAATATTCTTACCGGAAACAAAGGTAGGAGTTTGGGCTAAGTGAAGCTAAGCCGGCATCCCCAAGGGGGTATGCCGGAACCCGGTAAAGAACATACCAGAGAGAAGGGCCTGTCGGCAGGACTGGTCAAAGATTCTCTTCAGAGCAAGAAGACAAGGATGAGCTAAGCAAAGTGGCTTTAATCAGAGCCCTGGCGCCAAAGAGAGAGATGACGCTGAAAGAAGCCGGAGGACGTCAGCGTTCCTGATTAAAGAGGACCCCGGCGTCATCTATGACTAAAGTAGCTTTGTAAAGTAGTTTGTCCAGTCAAAGATGCCATTAGAGTTCCTTGTTCTGTAAGCCACCCTCTCCCCTATATAAGGAGAGGGGGTACTGCCTCATACAGGCGCGAGTCCACAGAGGAGATTAGACGATAGAACTTGTATTCAAGCACTTGTAATCATGTTGAGATCAATGAAGCTAGCGATCTGGTAAAGAGTTCTTCCTCTTGTCTCTCTTCTTGCATACCGGCCTTTGGTTGTGTTCTTGAGGAAAGCATCCGGAAGTTCATCCCATCTAGTCGCAAACCCTCCCCCGAATCCTCTAGCGTCCATTCGGCCCCAATCTAAGCCATCCTATGGCATCTGCTCGTTCGCCACAACGACAATACGAATCATCCAAACGAAGCTCGCTCGAAGACTTTCTCTTCCACAGAGGACTCCCAATATTTCATTCACACTTAGAGCATCTCCAGCGGGCCGACCCATCTGGTCTTGGGCTATCTGTTTCGTTCTGTGCAGACTGGCGGATAGGCCGCTCGCGCTCCAGAGGGGTGACGCAAAAAGGACCGACACATCCGTGCTGACGCATCTGTTCCCCAAATTTGTGAAAACGATAGGTCGAGGCTAACAATGCACGAACATCACACGTGTCCTCCCGCGTGTGACGCGGGCCTGTATGTAAGCAACCTGATGCGGAAAGGCTGACCGGCGGTAGCATCCACGCCATCAAAGACACCGCTAACCACTGCCGCCGCGTAAACCCTGCGTGGCCTCGCCATATTTCTCCACCACCAAACCCTACGGAGTACATTGGCCCATAGGCTTCGGCGGCTGCTGCGTAGCCTCCTCCGTACTAAACACGACACAACCGGCGCTACCTGTCGGTGCACGAGGGGCAGTGAGGGTGGTCGGAGGCCATCCCCTGCCGCCACAGGGATGTCTCACTGCCACACAGGTGGCACCTCAACAGGGGGAGGCTCCTCGTGCAACACGGCCATGCTCTGCACGAGGAGATGCACTGTCGCAGCGGTACGAGCGCGTGTACTGATGACCCACAAGTATAGGGGATCGCAACAGTCTTTGAGGGAAGTAAAACCCAATTTATTGATTCGACACAAGGGGAGCCAAAGAATATTTGTAAGCCTTAACAGCGGAGTTGTCAATTCAGCTGCACCTGGAAACAGACTTGCTCGCAATAGTTTATCAGTAGCAACATTTTTATAGCAGTAGCAGTAGTGAAATATAAGCAGCAGTGTAATAAAGACATCAGTAGTGATTATAGTAAACAACAGGATTAAAATACTGTAGGCATAGGGATGGATGAACAGGCGCTGCATGGATAAGAGAACTCATGTAATAATCAAGGCAAGGCATTTGCAGATAATAATAAAATAGTATCCAAGTACTAAATAACCATAGGCATGTGTTCCGAATATAGTCGTACGTGCTCGCAATGAGAAACTTGCACAACATCTATTCTCCTACCAGCCGGTGGCAGCCGGGCCTCTAGGGAAACTACTGGTAATTAAGGTACTCCTTTTAATAGAGTACCAGAGCAAAGCATTAACACTCCGTGAACACATGTGATCCTCATATCACCGCCTTCCCCTCCGGTTGTCCCAATTTCTGTCACTTTGGGGCCTCGGGTTCTGGGCAGCAATATGTGTATACAACTTGCAGGTAAGATCATAAAACAATGAATATCATCATGAATCAATAACATGTTCATACCTGAAATCATGGCACTCAGGCCCTAGTGACAAGCATTAAGCATAACAAGTTGCAACAATATCATAAAAGTACCAACAACGGATACTAGGCACCATGCCCTAACAATCTTATGGCTATTACATGAACAATCTCATCCAATCCCTACCATCCCCTTCAGCCTACAGCGGGGGAATTACTCACACATGGATGAGGGAAGCATGGATGGTTGAGGGAGAGGCGTCGGTGGTGATGATGGCGATGATCTCCTCCAATTCCCCGTCCCGGCAGGGTGCCAGAACGGAGTTTCTGATCCCGAGACGGAGTTTTGCGATGGAGGCGGAGTTCTGGATGTCTTCTGGCAAATTGGTCGAACCCCCGTGCGTTTTTAGGTCAAGGGCTTTAAGTAGTCCAGAGGAGAGCGTCGGGGGCTGGCCGAGGCGACACCACCGTAGGGCGGCGCGGCCCAGGGGCCCACCGCGCCGCCAGGTGGTGTGGGCGCCTCGTGGCCCCCCTCCGTCTCGTATTCTGGCTCCATAAGTCTTCTGTGAAAATAGGCCCAATGCAATTATTTCCGGGGATTTTCCTGAAAGTTGATTTTCTGCACAAAAATAAGACACCAGGGCAATTCTGCTGAAAACAGCGTTAGTCTGTGTTAGTTGTATCCAAAATACACAAATTAGAGGCAAAACAATAGCAAAAGTGTTCGGGAAAGTAGATACGTTTTGGACGTATCAACTCCCCCAAGCTTAGCTTATTGCTTGTCCTCATGCAATTCAGTTAACAACTGAGTGCGATAAAAGAACTGTAACATCCCAAGATTTTGAAATATTTAATTATTAAATAAGTTGATTGAATTGCTTGTCTTGTTGAAATTTTAGAAGGAATTAAAACTTTTTGAGTTTTATTTAAAAGCCTTTCCAAAATGGAGTTTTCACAAGTTTATTTCCAAACCAAAACTATTTCTATTTTATGGTTTTGGAATCATATAGATTTTATTTAATACAAAAGCCCCAAAACTTATTTTTTTTAATATCAATGCCCAAGCAGTCATATGAAACGCTATATGCATAATAATATTTTTTGTAATTTGGTTCTGACCAATATTAGTTTTATAAAATTATTTTGAGTCGTTTTCGACTACAATATCTAAATCCATGTTTGAAATAAAACGTACGAAAGGGTTCAGTTTCAGAAAATGTTTTAACCGCTTGATTTCAATAAATCCAAATGATGTTTCTTGTTTCTCTAAATAGCCTATAAGGCAAGTGTGTACAGATCTACTCTTATATTTTAATCTTGAACTGAAAGGGCAATCATTTATGTCTGAAAATCATACTGGGTAGATTACAAATTTTTAAAAGTTTATTTCAATTAATTTAATAGCCTAAATCGATTTATACAAAAGATACCAGAGAAAAATAAAAGAATGAAAAAAAAGGGGAAATCGGCCAGGCAGCTCAAGCAACAAGCAGCAGCCACGTCCTGCACATACGTGCGCGCCCGCGCAAGCCAGGCTGGCGGCCAAGGCACTAGCAACGCACGCCCCGCGTTTTGCTTTTTTTACTTCTCCTTTTCTGTCTGACACGTTGGGCCCGTGATCATCATCTACCTCTGGACGTGAGTCCAGGACGCGTACGTTCTTCGATCTGCCTAGGAAAATACCTCGATTTCGCCAGAATTCGTTGCCCCCTTCCCCGAAAATCCTCCTATAAATGCCCCGACATCTCCTCCGTATTTCCCCCTTTGAAACCCTAAAAATCGCGCCGCCATTCGGCCCGATTTCTTCGTCAAAGTTCCGCCGCCGCCACTGCCATTGGAGCTCGGTTGAGCTTGAACTCGAGGATTCAGAGAACCCCCGCCTCTTATTTTCACGCCACCTTGTTCCCCTCTCTCAACCTTGTTTTCTCACCTCCTTTACCCATCTGCAGAGCACAACGCCAGAAAAAGGTAGCCGGAGTTCATCACCACCCGAACTGCTCCATCCGCACGCAGCAGCCGCTCGGGGAGGAGAAAGAGGACACGAAGACCGCTGCTGTGACCGCCATCTCCTACTGCACCTCGTCGCCCCAAGCCCTTCCTTGTTCGTCTGACCTTTTCCCCTAAACTCACATCGTCGTTTTGATTTATTTACCATCTCGCGCAGAGCACCGGCACGAGCCGCATCCGTCGCCGGAGTTTCGTCGAAGCTAAGCTCGGTCAGCCAACCACCGTCGTTGAGATGACGCCAACACGATCGAAAAAGAACGCCCGCACGCTGTCGTCCACTTCGCCGAGCCCAGGAACGATCGGAGCAGCGTCGGCGAGGACGGGTCGTCGACATCCTCCAACACTCTGGAAGCACCGGTAAAGCCAACCTGTGTACAGCTTATATTAGATAAAAGTTAAGTCCATCTTAAACCATTGATTCTGAATCCGACGGGCCACTTCAGCCAAATTAAGTGGATCACCACGTGAACACAGATCGATCGATCGGTTCGTGTGTTTGCTAGCTCATAGCTGATGTCCAACTTTAAAATTCCATAACAATAGATTTAGAGATCCGTTTTAGATGATTTCTCTGATGTTGAATTCGTAATTAAATTCTCTACAACTTCCATGTAGACAGTGTTTCCATCCAATAAACTTTTCCGGACAACTTTTCGTACAACATAAAAATTTAACCGCGACAGGTTTAATCTTGTAAACATTATAGGAAAATGTGCCCATGACCAAATATAGTGAATAATATATCCCTGAATTCATAAAAATAAGTACAGCACAATTATGACATAAAATTTGACTTTTGGACAAGTTGTAAATATTCAAATTTAAATATGTGAATTTGAGTATTTTGGATATAGTTCAAATTATATAAACCCAATTTAGGTATTCCTTTTTGCAAATGAATTATATTTGAACTCTCCATCCAGTATCACTCCTGTTCAAATTAGTTGATCATATTCAGTTCACATGGATTTACAATTGAAGTGGTATTCCTTCTATATGTCATATCACGCCATCCATAACCCTTTGATACATATTTTTCCCCTATAGTTTTATATTAATCATCGGTATCTATAGAAAACTCACCAATGTTTTAACGCACACATTTAATTTGAAGCTTAAACTCATAATCCCATTTTGCCAAAGTGAATCATATGATCATACCCATCTACCCAAATCATTTAGATATTTTCATCATGTCCAAGAACATATCTATCCTAATTATGTTTGCCTAGTTCACAATATTCCAACTACACATGATTTATTTGAGTAAATTGTGACAAATCTTATTTATATATTTTCCCTGTGCAAATGTTGTGGAGACACTCTATACATGTGTTGAAACCTTGACATCCCTTAGAATCTTTGAGCCACATCTTGAATACCATTCATGTCTATCTAATCTCATGCCATTCGATCATATTTATTAAGCTTGGACCATTCCAATTTTGTCTATTCCTTTGTAACCAATATGTCTTTTCCTATTGGTCATTGATGGTACTTCTCTTTCTAAGTAATTGAGCTCATCATTCAATATCTCAAATTCATATCTTGCAAGCCATACCTCTGCCATACCTTTAATTTCCCAATTAACCATCAATTTAATGAAAATTAAAAATACAATGAATAGTAAATCTTTCTAATTTGTTGCCTTGCTTGATTTTCTTGTTGTTTGAATGTGTGTTTATTTTCGGTTACTTCTATGTTATAGTTTGTACGGAGAGGCACGTATTTTGATTAAGAGAAGTGAACGCGCTTCAACTACCAAAAGGCAAGTGACACTCAAATCCTACTTATTTTCTTTATGCATTAGTGTTTTGAAACTAGTATGCATGGTAGGATTTTGATTTCAAAAGAAAAGTATTATGCTATGCTTAGCAAACCCTAGTAGTGTGTAGCTACTCCTGAACCTATTGATAGGATACTTTATTTCGCTTTCTCTGCAATATCAAATGCCAAATGTTGTTTCATTGTTTTGATTGTGATGGTTTGAAAAGTGAAAATGAACAACCTTAATGAAACACCTGGGTGGATTGGTTGAATGGTGGGCGGCTACTCAGGGCCACGGTGTGGTTGTCGTCGCCTGAGGGTACGTGACTACTCAGGGCCACTTTGTGGTTGTCGTCGCCTGAGGGTACGTGGCTACTCAGGGCCATATCGTGGTTGTCATCGCCTGAGGGTGCGCAATTGTTGAGTGGCTACTCAGGGCCACATTGTGGTTGTCATTGCCTGAGGGTGCTCAAATGTTGAGTGGCTACTCAGGGCCACATTGTGGTTGTCATCGCCCGAGGGTGCACTTGTGGATGGCCACTCAGGATTAAAGAGATTAATATGTCGTCCATGTTTTAGATAGCTTCCAGTGCAGCCTTATGGTATTATGGGCTCTGCCGGGATTAAGTAAGTTGTGAGGCCAAACTTGTTGCTAGACATGATGATGTGGCTTGCAACCAAACGGGAACGGGTCTAGCTGGTTATGGTTGAAGCCTCCTTCTGAAAGATCTTGTCTCATTCTTCTCTTGGGAAGGGTGGGTCGTAAGGTGAAAGTGCACAACCTCTCGAGAGTAAACCTAAGATCTTAGCCGTGTCCCCGGTTATGGACAATTTGAGCTTCTAGGCAGGGAATGTACGGAGGAATCTCATCACCTTTTATGAATGTATTTAAAATTTGTATCAACCTTCGAAAACTCATGGGAGATGTAACCATGTGATTATTCTAAAACCCATGGAGGATTTAACCATGGTGTGATTTCATAATGTCATTCAAAGGATTTTCAAAATGTTTTGTTTTGAAATAAAATATAGGACAAAATTGGCTTTATGCAAATTTGCCTAAACTCCACTTGCCAAATATCATGTAGATAGTATGCCCAAAACTGCCACCATATAAGTGTCATTTGCCAGTACATCATTGTACTGACCTCCATTCGTGGGGCTGCATATTCAAACGTGCAGGATTTTCTGAGGAGAGGTTCGTGGTAGGATCTCGAGTCTACATTCCAACATATTTGCTGTGGCACATGAAGATGATGAAGGCTCATTGTTGATTTACTTTCCGCTGTGTTTATTCTGAGCTAGTCCATGTGACTATGCAATTTGTAAGGTTTTATTGTACCCTCTGGATCAACGATGTAGTAATTTGATACTATTGCAATGATTACTATATTTTGTAATGTGTGTGCTATCAGTGATCCCGGGAATAGCACTATACACATGTATCTTACCTTTATTAAAAGGTAGGGTGCTACAGAATGGTATCAGAGCATAGTGTTGCCTGTAGGATCGAGACCCTAGGTTTGGATTAGAAATAGGAAGACCCTAAGATGAAAAACTTGTCTGGTCCTATTTCAATCAAAAATATGTTTGAATTTTGAACTTCTAGTATTCTCATCTCTTCCATCTTCAAAATTGTTTTCCTCTCACCTTAGATGACCCACTTCATGAAAACCAACAAGGACCGATGATGACCTTGTGCCTGGAGTGAAGGACTGCTGCTTCATGTGACATTCTTCAACTTTGCTAGAAGTGTTTCATGGAAGACCAATTAAGAACTTGAAGAAAGACTTCGATGCAGACTGCACAACACCCGAAGATACACCGAAGAAGTAGAATAGAAACTTGATGCATCCAATATAGAAATAGATCAGACCACCATTAGTTCTCTTATTATTGAATCAACGCTAGCATAAGAAAAGTACTGATCTTACCAAATTGTGGTATGACCATACTATTTTGTTTGAACCATGTTGCTTGATGCTTGTTAGATGTTGTTTGTAAGATGTGTTGCTTTGATATGATGTGTTTGGGTAGGAAATCTCCTTTAGAATCTTTCTATGTATTCTCATCTATTCCCAACCCGGAGAATGTTTTCCCGGCAACTTGCCCTGAAGACAACAGTAGTGAAATCAACCTAGATGTTTCCTATCAGATGAAGAAGCATAGGATGTAAGATACGCAAAACCCTAATCAAGGGTCGATAGAAGTGTTTTCAAAACAATTCAATAATGGGGATTGAAACATTGATTCAATTCTCCATGGTGGTTTTTGTCAAAACTTGTGAGGTTGACCAAGAATACGAGATATACCAAACTGAAAACAAGGAAATGATTGGGTGCGACATGGATTGGCTCCCATGACGACTACTCATATTGTTCGCCCTTGTTATGAGGAATGGTAAATCTAGAGAGACGTACCTACAAGAGAGACATCGTTGTTAAGCCTGAACCATAGGGTGAATAGATATTATGACCTTATAGTAGGCAAGTGCTGCCAACGGTAGGACTACGGTGAGAATGAACATCCAACTACTGGATAAAGGATAGTGGAAGACTGTCGATGACTAACAAATAAGAGGATGAACGATGTCGTGAAGTCCTCTCATTTTGGTCTTCTGATTGACCCGATGTGTGACCCTAGTGTCAAAAGTAGTTCAGCCACAAGTCCATAGGGATTAGAAGCCCAACCATGAGGAAAATCCTACTCAAGTCTCTTTGAAGATATATGTTGTTCCATATATGTGAATAAACATTCGCTTATTGGATTTTAACTCAGAAGCCCTAAGCCAAAGACGTTTTCCAAATATGACCTATTGTCAAGTCATATCCTCGGATGTGCCAAGTCATATCCAAGATGAGCTTAGCCTAAACCCGAGACCTAAGACTACCTAACAAAAGTCTCTTTTAAGGGTGGTAGAAGCCATACCCTTGGATTAGGGTTTTACACCAGATGCCGCATGAGATGGTATTTGGAGACGGTATCAGGAGTAGTTCCCATGAGTATACCCAAGTAAAATATAATACCCCTAGGATGAGTACTCTCATAAGAATGGATACTGTTGATGATATGACCGCATATGGTTTTAGTGTCAAGTTTTCAAAGCCAAAGGTTAACTTTTGAAATCTCCTCGGAGGTGTTCGAAAAAGAAGCAATAGTGAGTATGAACCTTCTAGAAGACCTGAGCCCAAAACCTTTTATTTCTAGCCTTTCTCAAATCTCGAGGACGAGATTTCTTTTAAGGGTGGTAGTCTGTAACATCCCAAGATTTTGAAATATTTAATTATTAAATAAGTTGATTGAATTGCTTGTCTTGTTGAAATTTTAGAAGGAATTAAAACTTTTTGAGTTTTATTTAAAAGCCTTTCCAAAATGGAGTTTTCACAAGTTTATTTCCAAACCAAAACTATTTCTATTTTATGGTTTTGGAATCATATAGATTTTATTTAATACAAAAGCCCCAAAACTTATTTTTTTTAATATCAATGCCCAAGCAGTCATATGAAACGCTATATGCATAATAATATTTTTTGTAATTTGGTTCTGACCAATATTAGTTTTATAAAATTATTTTGAGTCGTTTTCGACTACAATATCTAAATCCATGTTTGAAATAAAACGTACGAAAGGGTTCAGTTTCAGAAAATGTTTTAACCGCTTGATTTCAATAAATCCAAATGATGTTTCTTGTTTCTCTAAATAGCCTATAAGGCAAGTGTGTACAGATCTACTCTTATATTTTAATCTTGAACTGAAAGGGCAATCATTTATGTCTGAAAATCATACTGGGTAGATTACAAATTTTTAAAAGTTTATTTCAATTAATTTAATAGCCTAAATCGATTTATACAAAAGATACCAGAGAAAAATAAAAGAATGAAAAAAAAGGGGAAATCGGCCAGGCAGCTCAAGCAACAAGCAGCAGCCACGTCCTGCACATACGTGCGCGCCCGCGCAAGCCAGGCTGGCGGCCAAGGCACTAGCAACGCACGCCCCGCGTTTTGCTTTTTTTACTTCTCCTTTTCTGTCTGACACGTTGGGCCCGTGATCATCATCTACCTCTGGACGTGAGTCCAGGACGCGTACGTTCTTCGATCTGCCTAGGAAAATACCTCGATTTCGCCAGAATTCGTTGCCCCCTTCCCCGAAAATCCTCCTATAAATGCCCCGACATCTCCTCCGTATTTCCCCCTTTGAAACCCTAAAATCGCGCCGCCATTCGGCCCGATTTCTTCGTCAAAGTTCCGCCGCCGCCACTGCCATTGGAGCTCGGTTGAGCTTGAACTCGAGGATTCAGAGAACCCCCGCCTCTTATTTTCACGCCACCTTGTTCCCCTCTCTCAACCTTGTTTTCTCACCTCCTTTACCCATCTGCAGAGCACAACGCCAGAAAAAGGTAGCCGGAGTTCATCACCACCCGAACTGCTCCATCCGCACGCAGCAGCCGCTCGGGGAGGAGAAAGAGGACACGAAGACCGCTGCTGTGACCGCCATCTCCTACTGCACCTCGTCGCCCCAAGCCCTTCCTTGTTCGTCTGACCTTTTCCCCTAAACTCACATCGTCGTTTTGATTTATTTACCATCTCGCGCAGAGCACCGGCACGAGCCGCATCCGTCGCCGGAGTTTCGTCGAAGCTAAGCTCGGTCAGCCAACCACCGTCGTTGAGATGACGCCAACACGATCGAAAAAGAACGCCCGCACGCTGTCGTCCACTTCGCCGAGCCCAGGAACGATCGGAGCAGCGTCGGCGAGGACGGGTCGTCGACATCCTCCAACACTCTGGAAGCACCGGTAAAGCCAACCTGTGTACAGCTTATATTAGATAAAAGTTAAGTCCATCTTAAACCATTGATTCTGAATCCGACGGGCCACTTCAGCCAAATTAAGTGGATCACCACGTGAACACAGATCGATCGATCGGTTCGTGTGTTTGCTAGCTCATAGCTGATGTCCAACTTTAAAATTCCATAACAATAGATTTAGAGATCCGTTTTAGATGATTTCTCTGATGTTGAATTCGTAATTAAATTCTCTACAACTTCCATGTAGACAGTGTTTCCATCCAATAAACTTTTCCGGACAACTTTTCGTACAACATAAAAATTTAACCGCGACAGGTTTAATCTTGTAAACATTATAGGAAAATGTGCCCATGACCAAATATAGTGAATAATATATCCCTGAATTCATAAAAATAAGTACAGCACAATTATGACATAAAATTTGACTTTTGGACAAGTTGTAAATATTCAAATTTAAATATGTGAATTTGAGTATTTTGGATATAGTTCAAATTATATAAACCCAATTTAGGTATTCCTTTTTGCAAATGAATTATATTTGAACTCTCCATCCAGTATCACTCCTGTTCAAATTAGTTGATCATATTCAGTTCACATGGATTTACAATTGAAGTGGTATTCCTTCTATATGTCATATCACGCCATCCATAACCCTTTGATACATATTTTTCCCCTATAGTTTTATATTAATCATCGGTATCTATAGAAAACTCACCAATGTTTTAACGCACACATTTAATTTGAAGCTTAAACTCATAATCCCATTTTGCCAAAGTGAATCATATGATCATACCCATCTACCCAAATCATTTAGATATTTTCATCATGTCCAAGAACATATCTATCCTAATTATGTTTGCCTAGTTCACAATATTCCAACTACACATGATTTATTTGAGTAAATTGTGACAAATCTTATTTATATATTTTCCCTGTGCAAATGTTGTGGAGACACTCTATACATGTGTTGAAACCTTGACATCCCTTAGAATCTTTGAGCCACATCTTGAATACCATTCATGTCTATCTAATCTCATGCCATTCGATCATATTTATTAAGCTTGGACCATTCCAATTTTGTCTATTCCTTTGTAACCAATATGTCTTTTCCTATTGGTCATTGATGGTACTTCTCTTTCTAAGTAATTGAGCTCATCATTCAATATCTCAAATTCATATCTTGCAAGCCATACCTCTGCCATACCTTTAATTTCCCAATTAACCATCAATTTAATGAAAATTAAAAATACAATGAATAGTAAATCTTTCTAATTTGTTGCCTTGCTTGATTTTCTTGTTGTTTGAATGTGTGTTTATTTTCGGTTACTTCTATGTTATAGTTTGTACGGAGAGGCACGTATTTTGATTAAGAGAAGTGAACGCGCTTCAACTACCAAAAGGCAAGTGACACTCAAATCCTACTTATTTTCTTTATGCATTAGTGTTTTGAAACTAGTATGCATGGTAGGATTTTGATTTCAAAAGAAAAGTATTATGCTATGCTTAGCAAACCCTAGTAGTGTGTAGCTACTCCTGAACCTATTGATAGGATACTTTATTTCTGCTCTGCAATATCAAATGCCAAATGTTGTTTCATTGTTTTGATTGTGATGGTTTGAAAAGTGAAAATTAACAACCTTAATGAAACACCTGGGTGGATTGGTTGAATGGTGGGCGGCTACTCAGGGCCACGGTGTGGTTGTCGTCGCCTGAGGGTACGTGACTACTCAGGGCCACTTTGTGGTTGTCGTCGCCTGAGGGTACGTGGCTACTCAGGGCCATATCGTGGTTGTCATCGCCTGAGGGTGCGCAATTGTTGAGTGGCTACTCAGGGCCACATTGTGGTTGTCATTGCCTGAGGGTGCTCAAATGTTGAGTGGCTACTCAGGGCCACATTGTGGTTGTCATCGCCCGAGGGTGCACTTGTGGATGGCCACTCAGGATTAAAGAGATTAATATGTCGTCCATGTTTTAGATAGCTTCCAGTGCAGCCTTATGGTATTATGGGCTCTGCCGGGATTAAGTAAGTTGTGAGGCCAAACTTGTTGCTAGACATGATGATGTGGCTTGCAACCAAACGGGAAGCAGGTCTAGCTGGTTATGGTTGAAGCCTCCTTCTGAAAGATCTTGTCTCATTCTTCTCTTGGGAAGGGTGGGTCGTAAGGTGAAAGTGCACAACCTCTCGAGAGTAAACCTAAGATCTTAGCCGTGTCCCCGGTTATGGACAATTTGAGCTTCTAGGCAGGGAATGTACGGAGGAATCTCATCACCTTTTATGAATGTATTTAAAATTTGTATCAACCTTCGAAAACTCATGGGAGATGTAACCATGTGATTATTCTAAAACCCATGGAGGATTTAACCATGGTGTGATTTCATAATGTCATTCAAAGGATTTTCAAAATGTTTTGTTTTGAAATAAAATATAGGACAAAATTGGCTTTATGCAAATTTGCCTAAACTCCACTTGCCAAATATCATGTAGATAGTATGCCCAAAACTGCCACCATATAAGTGTCATTTGCCAGTACATCATTGTACTGACCTCCATTCGTGGGGCTGCATATTCAAACGTGCAGGATTTTCTGAGGAGAGGTTCGTGGTAGGATCTCGAGTCTACATTCCAACATGACTGCCTGTGGCACATGAAGATGATGAAGGCTCATTGTTGATTTACTTTCCGCTGTGTTTATTCTGAGCTAGTCCATGTGACTATGCAATTTGTAAGGTTTTATTGTACCCTCTGGATCAACGATGTAGTAATTTGATACTATTGCAATGATTACTATATTTTGTAATGTGTGTGCTATCAGTGATCCCGGGAATAGCACTATACACATGTATCTTACCTTTATTAAAAGGTAGGGTGCTACAAGAACTTTCACGAACACATTTGCTCATATGATGTAAATATTCTCATTATATGGATAAGTACTTATGCAATTCATAATAAGATAAATGCAAATAAAGTCATCTAATAGTTATGTAAATCATGAAAAAGATACCAACAAACTAATAATAAGCATCATGAAACATATCTATCAGCAGGATTGCAATGCTCATAAAAAGATATGATAAAGTGGTATCTCCCTTGCCCGTATTTGTACAGCAAAACATAAATGCCCAGGTACCTCTGAATTTCATGGAAAGACTAGAAGTAAAGATTATCAAAGATAAAAGCATCAAAGTTATACCACAGTTAACCATATTCTGGGACAAACATATTACACTAAGAATGACAATTATACTCTCAAGAAGGTGCTCAAAGAAAGGATGGTGACTCAACATAAACGTAAAAGATTGACCCTTCGTAGAGGGAAGCAGGGATTAACATGTGCTAGAGCTTTTAATTTTTTCAACAGAAGTAAAATTATTTTGAGAGGTGTTTGTTGTTGTCAACGAATGGTAGTGGGCACTCTAACTACCTCGTCAACCATACTTTCAAGAGCGGCTCCCATGAAGGACATTATCTCTACCAGCAAGGTAAATCATCACTCTTCTCTTTAGTTTACACATGTATTTTAGTTTCATTATGGATGACACTCCCCCCAACCATTGCTTACACAAGCCATGGCTAACCGAATCCTTGGGTGCCTTCCAACATTCAAATACCATGGAGGAGTGTCTATTTGGAAATTAAGTTGCTTACTAATAAATCAGGGCAAAACACGTGAAGAGAATTATCAATGAAAGTTAATTAATTGGGACTGGGCACCCCGTTGCCAGCTCTTTTTGCAAAATTATTGGATAAGCGGATGTGCCACTAGTCCATTGGTGAAAGTCTGTCAGGAGTAAATGACATAGTTGAAAGATAAAACATCACATACTTCCTCATGAGCTATAAAACATCGACACAAATTGAGAAGTACTTTGAAGGTTTTAAAGGTAGCACATGAAAATTTACTTGGAATGGTTTGAGATGCCATGCATAGGTATTTATGGTGGACACTTTGGAATAACTTGGTTTTCAGGGGTTTGGAAGCACGAGCACCATTCCCGCTCAGTACAAGTGAAGGCTAGCAATAGACTGGGAAGCGACAATCAAGAGAGCAATAACTATCATAATCATGCTTGCGACAAAATAAATTAACTGAGGCATAAAAGTGATACAAGAACTCTGAGGCAAAGTAAATCATCGAGGCTTAATTGACTTCTGTCAGTCATATGCATGCATGAGCATGTGCCAAGTCGATTCAAATGAATTATTCAGAGGAGGACACCACAATATCATACCTATCTATGAATAAAACAATGCAAGCAAATATTTATGACATGCTACTCATATTAATAAATTGGAGCTAAACATGAGAGATCATGAACTACTAGACTTTCATTAAATGACATATACCTCACATGAACCAACTAAGCATGCTCACATGGATGAGTATATGTACAAAGATGAAAACAAATAGAGTTCATACCAGCCTCTCACCACAGTCGAGTTGTCGTAGATCGTCATTATTGCCTTTCACTTGTGTGGCTTGAATAATATGGAATGAAAACCAAGCTCCAACCACCGAAGATCGCTGAACTCCATAGTGAACTTTACAAAACCGAAGAAGAACAACAAATATTTTTGGTGTTTTCGAATTGGAAACAAAAACGAAAGGAAACAGGCAACCAAAGCAAAATCTTTTTGGATTTTCTCATAGCAAACTAGCAATAGTAAATAAAGCAAAATAGGAACAAGAAACCAAATAAACAAATGGTAAAGAGAAACAAAAGAAATATTTTTGGTCTTTTTGTGTTTTAGGAAAGAAACAAAGCAAAAAACAAGAGAATGAAAGCTAAAAGAGTCACATAAACACAAAGTGGCAGAAATCCGTCAAACTTGACAGCAGTACAGTAATCATTGTTTACGAAAATCTTCCGCTGTTCAACTCGAAAAGTGCTCAACTAATGAAAGTTAGATAATAACCTGGGGAACATGAACAAAAAATTGGCTTCTCAAAATAACGTCCTGGCTATTTTTAGGAATTTTTTTAGTATCAGTCCAGAATCTGTTTTTTTAGACAGCACTTCCCCAAATATCATCTTCCTCATATTAGAGGCAACCATCTGAAGCGAAACAAGTATGTACAAATATCCGGCAATTGTAATATGCAATGAATGAGTGATGCCGGCATACCTCCCCCCAAGCTTAGGCTTTTGGCCTAAGTGGAGATCAATCCCACGGTGCCCATGAGGTGGCACCTCCGTAGTAAGATGAAGAAGGATTATGTCCTTGGTACGTGCTAGAAGATGCACCAGGATACGTGATGGTGTACCCGTCGGAGAGCTCGGCATCCTCGGAGTCGTGCTGCTGGTGGAAACCACGTATCCTCAGCTGCTCATCCACCTCCTCCTTGGAGCGCGACCACGGTCTCCTGCGGACACTGAACAAATCGGCCTGCGGCAAAGGGATTTCCCTCTCATCCCCGTCAATAAACAACATTCTATAGACATTATTTTCTAAATTAGAGTTAGTTGTGACAAATTGGTGACTCTTCATAGCAGCAATATCAAGCTTAATAGGAGTTAGTTTCTCATCACTAGGATCAATAGAAAAACCTAGATACGCAACAATACGTGAGGCAATAATTCCTCCATAAATAGGTCCCTTACTATCTAAGCGACGAGCAATAAGAGCACGAAGATGATAAGGTGTACTTCCAGTAAGTGCAGCAACCAGAAAAGCAAGATGATAACTAGAAATGTTGCTAGTGTTCTCCCTACCAAGAATGCTAGTAGCAAGATAGTAAGTGAAATATCTTATGGCAGGGAGTTGAATGTTCCTTATCTTGCCGCGCTGAATGGTGCGGCTATCATCGTTGGTAACTTCTCGATAGAGTTCCGTCAAAGCTTTGGGGCGGTTCTCGATCTTCTTCGCTGTACCTATAGGAGTAATATCCAATGCAGCACAAAACCCTTCAACTTCATAGTAATAGGCATGTCATAAATCCTAAATTTAACTGATGGTGAGAAGGCTGAGTTGCTGAATTTAAAGCTTTCAACAAAGATTTTAGTTAGCATGTAAAATTGATCACTCTCATCTTCCATATAAGTAGATAAGCCAACACTATTGATGAGAAACAAGAAGTCATCAAGTAGCCCTGCATTACGCAAAAAGTCAAAGCATGGAAAGGATGAAGCATTAGGAACTCCATTATCCTCTTCAGCTTCAAAGCTAGGTGCAATCACATCCTCATCATAGGATCGCCTAACTCGAGTCGCTGCCCTTGAAGGCCTTGCCGCTCTTGTCGTATCCCTCTCGAACACTTCTCCAAAGGTGTGGTTATGCATTTTCCTTTTCTGAAATTTTTCAACAATCATTATAAAAGTTGATTTCGAGACATATAAATGAGGGAAACTACTATAGGAACTTGGTAGAGTACTAAACATGCATCAAAACTAATTTTTACAACTTAGAACAAGCATGCAAACTCACTTAACATGTCACCTACAGCCGCAAAATACTCAAGATATACTCAGCCAAACAAAATTCTATTTGGATAATCGGAGGAGTCACATACCGGAGAACAATGCCCCAAATTTCAGCAGCAAAGATGGGCTGAGAAAGGAGATCGAAAATCTCGAGCAAGAACATCAAGAAACTCGGGTTTGAACAATGGTGGTGTGTTTTCCCGTGAAAGAGAGTGGAGTGGTAGGTGGATGAGTAAGTGGAGGGCCAGGTGGGACCCTCACCACAAGGTGGTGCGCCCCCTTGCTGGCTGCGCCGGCACATGGGGTGCAGCCCTGGGGTACCCCACTGGTCAGACCCAGGCACTCCCAGGTTGCATTTTGAAAAATAGGACCAGCGGTATAATTTTTGTAAATTTTTGAAAACTTCGTAAAATGCACATTTCTAGGTGTTGAAATAACTATTACAGGGCAGAAAAAGATTTTCAAACTTCTAAACAACTAAAGCATCTTGCAAAACAAGTAGTACTACAGAAAATAAACAAGTGTGGACAAAGAAAGAAATGTTGTTTAGCTCTTCCATGCATTTAAAATGTACTTGTTAACAAGGTTGATCAAGTCTTGCCGCAAAATAAATTTTACATGACATAAGAAGAAATAAACCTCAAATCAATCATGTTACCTTATATTGTATGGATATGGACCCAATCATAATATTTTGATATCCTTCTTTAGGCTCATATATAGGACAATCAATAACTCCCACTTTGATAGTTCTCAAATTAGAAATTGTATTAACTCCATATACTTTATTAATCTTCTTGGGAAAATAAACAGTATGCTCCTTGTCATCAACATTGAAAGTAACTTTTCCTTTATTGCAATCAATAACAGCCCCTGCAGTGTTAATAAAAGGTCTTCCAAGAATAATAGACATATTATCATCTTCAGGCATTTCCAACACAACAAAATCAGTTAATATTAAGCAATTATTAGCAACTTGAACAGGAACATCCTCACATATACCAACAGGAACAACAGTAGATTTATCAGCCATTTGCAAAGATATATCAGTTGGTATCAACTTATCTAAATAAAGTCTCTTGTAAAGAGAAAAAAGCATAACACTAACTCATGCTCCCAAATCACATAGAGCAGTTCTAACATAATTATTCTTGATGGAACAAGGGATAGTTGGTATACCTGGGTCTCCCAGCTTCTTTGGAACCTTGCCATTGAAAGAGTAATTAGCAAGCATAGTGGAAATATCCTCATTAGGAATCTTCCTTTTGTTAGAGACAATATTTTTCATATACTTTGAATAAGGAGGCAATTTAATAGCATCAGTCAAAGGGATTTGCAAGAACAAAGGTTTCATCCAATCACAAAATTTATTATAGTGTTCTTCCTCCTTTGATTTTAGTTTCTTAACAGGAAAAGGCATTTGCTTTTGAACCCAAGGTTCTCTTTCATTACCATGTTTCTTAGCAATGAAATCTTCTTTAGTATACTTTTTATTTTTATCATGCTTTTCAGGTTCATCTTCAACCTCTTCTTTATCAGAAACATCATTCTTATCATTATCTTTATCATGTTCATTACCACTTTCAGTTTCAGCATCAAAAATAGAAATACTATTAGGATCATTAACAGATTCAGAAGATTCTACAACATTTTTATGTTTCTTCTTCTTTTTCTTAGAAGAAGCACTAGTCTCTTTAGTTCGTTGAGAATCTTGTTCAACTTTTTTGGGATGCCCCTCAGGATATAGAGGATCCTGAGTAGAAACACCACCTCTAGTTGTTACTTCATAAGCATGTTTTTCTTTAGAAGTATTTCTTAACAAGTCATTTTGCACTTTAGTGAGTTGATCAATTTGAGTTTGAACCATATGAAAATGTTTAACAAGCATCTTAACATCATTGGAGGTTCTCTCCACAATATCATGCAATTTACTAATAGCTTGAGAATTTTCCATTAAATGATTCTCTACTCTCATATTAAAATTATCTTGCTTAACAACATAATTATCAAATTCATCTAAACATTGATCAGGAGGTTTTGAGTAAGGAATATCTTCTTTATCAAAGCGTTGAAGAGAATTTACCTCAATCGTGGATGAAGGGGGGGTTATCTTACATAAATCTTCTATGGGGGGTAAATTCTTCACATCTTCAGATTTAATACCTTTCTCCTTAAGAGATTTCTTGGCTTCCCTCATATCTTCATCATTTAATTAATCATACCCCTCTTCTTCAATATTGGTGTTGGGGTTGGTTCAGGTGTAGTCCAATCATCATGATTTTGGCTTATTCTAGCCATTACTTCTTCAGCATCGTCTGGAGTTCTTTTCCTAAAAACATAACCAACACAACTATCCAGGTATGCCCTAGACTCAATGGTTAGTCCACTATAAAATATATCAAGTAAGTCATGCTTCTCCAAATCAAGTCCAGGCCGAGCTCTAAGAAGAGAGCAAAACCTTGCCCAAGCTTCAGGCAATTTCTCTCCATCTTCCTGGTCAAAACTATAAATTTTCTGCAAAGCGATATGTTGAGCACTAGCAGGAAAATATTTTCGAAAGAAAAAATCAAGCAAACTACTTGGACTATCAATAGAATCAGGTGGCAAACTATTATACCAAGTTTTAGCATCATCCTTTAATGAGAAAGGAAAATTTTTAGCAACAAAATAAGTACGCTTCTTGGTATCATCAGAAAACTAGCTACTCAAAGTAGACAGCTCAATCATGTTTTCTACAAACACTTTCTTTTTCAGTACCACAAAAAGGTGTTTTATCAACAATAGATATATGAGATAAATCAAGAGAAAAATCATAATCCTTATCCATAATGTTTATAGGAGATGTGGCAAATTTAGGATCAGGAGACAATTTATATCTAATAGCACGTTGTGCAAGAAGCTTTTTAATGTTACTTGCATCAGTAGTAGCATTACATTTATCAATAAAATCATCATCAAGTTCCACATAATCTTCATCAAGATCATCACTAGAGTATTCAACAGACTCAGGTGAATTAACAGGTGTAACAGTATTTTCATTAGGAATTTCAGTATTTTCAATTTGTCTAGACATAACAATTGTAGCATCTCAAAAAGGACCTAATGAACCATTATCATCGAGCGCAGTAGAAGCATCATCAAAATTATAAGAGGAATTTTCAGATTCAGCAGAAGTACCAGCATGTGAAGCTTGTGGTGGTGAAACAAGTTGACTTATCACAGATGGTGAATCAAGAGCAGCAGAGGTACTCAGAGTTGTACCTTTTCTTGTAGTGGATGGTAATATGGCGACTTTAGCATCGCGAGGTTTACCCATGATGGAGGATTTGCAGCGAACAATATCAATTCAGGTGAACTTGCAAATAAAGCTATGCTCCCCGGCAACGGTGCCAAAAAATAGTCTTGATGACCCACAAGTATAGGGGATCGCAACAGTCTTTGAGGGAAGTAAAACCCAATTCATTGATTCGACACAGGGGGGCCAAAGAATATTTGAAAGCCTTAACAGCGGAGTTGTCAATTCAGCTGCACCTGGAAACAGACTTGCTCACAATAGTTTACCAGTAGCAACAGTTTTATAGCAGTAGCAGTAGTGAAATATAAGCAGCAGTGTAATAAAGACAACAGTAGTGATTATAGTAAACAACAGGATTAAAATACTGTAGGCATAGGGATGGATGAACGGGCGCTGCATGTGTTCCATATATAGTCGTACGTGCTCGCAATGAGAAACTTGCACAACATCTATTGTCCTACTAGCCGGTGGCAGCCGGGCCTTGTGGTGACCCGGCATACTACTGCATGGTGTAGTATGCAAGTCTGATATAACACCAATGGAACACCGTTCCACTAGTATTATATCGCTCAGAGTGGTACAACAGAAACATATGCGGGTCCAAGGCATGTCTATAGAATTACATACAGACTCTGTTACATAAGATCAGCATAGCCTCCTACTTTACAATGAGGTAAATCTGCAAATAAACTTCAGAAGAACGACTCGTAGTCTAATCCTATCACGAACTCTATTTGTAGAGTATTTGACTAGCTATAGGGGCTATGAATAGATTCTAGCTAAATAGGAGCTAGGTTTAGAAAGCTAGTTCCCTTCTATGGCTAAACTAGGTTTTCTCCTTGTTGGATGTGGTATCTGACTCCTCTGACAGGGTCTTGTCTCGTCAAGTAGTTGTTGACTCCTCATCCTTCGAGTTGCACTGTAGATCCTCCTTCGATGCCTCCATATCTAAGCAGGGGATTTAAGAGTGGGATGAGTACGAGCGTACTCAACAAGTTAATTATAGGAAAGAGGTGTTTAATGCACTAGCTACGGCGTTAGACCAGAAAGTCTAATACCAATGCAGGTTTTCATAACCATTTCTTCAAAAGGTTGCTTTTATTCAGAAGAACTATGTCCGTCAGCCTTCACCGGTTTACTAAAACTTCATGGAGTTCCTTTCCGGCAGCGTTCGTAGTTCCAAACCCGGAACAGGGAGTGACAGGTCACGATTCATTACACTCTGCAGAGGTGTGTTGCTTTACCCATAAGAGATCTTAACCTTGGTGCCAACCGAGTCATGTTCTCGTCCACACTTCCTTTGGTGTGAGGCCCGGTATAAGGTCGTAGCCAATCATATTCCTCCGCTACCTCATACACCCACCCTTTGCTGCAAACTCCGACCCTGGGTCCTCGCCGGTGCTCTTATACCAATTAAGGATGGCCCCCGACCACGACAACAGTTTAGGTCTCTACCATGAACTCCTTCGCCGGGAGATGCAACCCATCATAGACCGCAATAACCGTGGGGACTTCAACGGGACCCCCACCCTACCACTTGTCCTCTCTTGGATCAAGGGTCTACGGTAAAGCGCATCCGTTGATGTATAAGAGGTGGAAATACGATTGACTACTCCGTCCCACTCCAGATCTTATGGTTAACACGAGTTTTACGGCACAAGAATCACTGGACGACATTTGTTGTTTAATCCTAGATGGATATAAACCCTTGCAATGGAACCTCCACCATATCAACACTTACCATGGTTCCATTGCCCACCACATAGTCATATTCATAGTTATGAAAATAGTACTTTTGCTTTTCATGCAAGAGTGATAAGTATAGTACTTTGCAAGTAATTTGGTAAAAATACTCAAATGACATGAGCAAGCAATGAAGTTGCCTTTCTTGACTGCAAGATTATGCAGGCAAGGTCTTCGATACGTAATAACTCCAAATTCTGAAATAGCATCATCGTCCGGTAAGGATGATGTTTAAAAGATTGGCAAGGATGCAATAATGCATAAGTATGAGATGCAATCGCTCTAAACGTGACCTAACCCCGATGATTTAGGATCAGTGAGTTGTAATGATTGGTTCAGGGTGTGTTGCACTTTTAGAGTGATTCACAAACAAGGTTCTTATTCAGGGTTGTGTTGTTTGAGAATCATAAGCAAGTGGTAAAATGCATAGTAACGATCATACACACCAAGGAATAATAGTTATATAATAAGTAAAGAGCAGTTGTCAATTTTAATTCCTATAGTGCATGGTTGATGATTACTTATTATATATTTCAAAAGAATAACTTTTGAAGAACATGTTCTTTAATAAAGAACAAGTATGACAATTGGGTTTGTGGGTTGCTATAGTTGATTCTGGTTCCAAGTAGTTTCTGGAGTAAGTATGAGATGGATCACAACATAGTTGGATTCATCAAGAGCTAGAACTGGTAAAGTTGAGCTAAGCCTAAGCATCTTAAACAATTAGTTATAAATGGTAGCTATCAAGGTTGGGTTACCATGCTGGTGCTAGTTAGCTAGGGTTTATAGGTCCTATTAGGCAGGTTTGATGATGTTTCCTTATTTGCTTCAAAAGAATAACTTTTGAAGAACATACTTCTTAAGGAATAAGAAGTATTGCAATTAGGGTTGAGGTTGTCTAGGGTTTGCTATTGGATCTATTAAGTAAGGTATAGTTGGCTCCTAAATAGGATGGTTGATAAGTATCCGACACTAGTAGGGTTTAGTGGAATATGGTTAGGTAATGCTCGAGATTTGGCATAGTTGCTCCTGAGGTTCATCACAATGGTGTGATGCTAGTTAAGGTTACTTAAGGATTATATCTCTAAGGATAGGAACTAGGGTTGGTTTTATTTGATCATCTAGGTTTGATTAAGATGAACACATGTGATGCTAATCTAGTAATGATATGTTACTACATTTTCTGTGGTCATGGCAATATTTAGTTGCTACTATGGCTCTATGACTACTATTGGAGTAACATGATCACATGTTAAATTGGGGTTTAGGTTTGGAAATCATTTAGGGTTCATATGAAGTAATTGAGCTAGGGTTCCTAATGGCCTTAGGGTTTTAGTGTTCATATGAAATTATGAAACCATAATGTTACTATATTGGAACTAGGGTTTCATAATTACTACTTAGTTCTTGGTTAATAACTTCATTATGAAGTTAAAGTTATTAATAACTTTGAATTAAACATAAGATTGGATTTTGGCATTTTATTATTTTTCTAGAATTAATAATTATGACAATTATTAATTAGGATTTAAATTCTTCTAATAAGGATTTAATAAGTTAATAGTAAAGGAAAATTAATTTTAATGTTTTCCTTATTTAATTACTGGTTTTTATTTATTCTATAAATTTTTATTAATTATTGAATTTTAGTTGAATTTGTAATTAAAAGAAAAGACTTAAATAATTAAGTATTAAATAATTAAATTTTTATTAAAAATATAAATTTGATTTTATATTTTTATTGGATAGATTTTATTTTGATACGAATTTTGATATCTCATTTATATTTTTCCGAGTTAAGATGAATTTTCTAAATTCACTAAAAGTTTCAGCAATTATGAGATTTAAATTAAAACAAGAAATTACTAAGCCTGCCCAGCTAAAGCTACCCGCAGGGGCTGAATGGTGGGCCAGTAGCCACGTTGGTGGCCACGTCAGCGTGGACTAAGTCCAAGTGCTGACTGGGCATAGGAGTACATCGCCGGCGAGCCAGTCGTGGCCGGCGACAGCGACTCCGGCCAGCAGGGGACGGCAGATAGGCTCATTAGATGCGGCTCTGGATGCTGAACAATATGGAGGCGGCGACCCCAGCCAATGGTCACCGGAGACAACTCCGGCGAGTGTCTCCGCGGCAGCGAACTCCGGCCATCTAGCTACTGCTAGCCTATGCGCCGCTATAAATCGAAATGATGAGCTTCAGCGATGCGTCAGCTCACGGGGATGCTCCGCAGATGGTTGCCGGTGTTGATTGCGGGCGGAGGCGACCACAATCTCACCAATTCCGGCGATGACCGGCGTCAGAAAATGGTTGATTTCGTCGAGCTGAGGATTCCCCCGCTCGATTCCTCTCTTTGGGTAGTTGCAGATGACCTGGCGGAGCTCCGCGGCTGCTCGATGGAGCAAGGGGAGACCTTCTCCGATGATTTTCGAATAAAATTCCCCGACGGTGGCCGCTGTTCTGTGGAGAGAATAGAGGGGATGGGAGACTACTGGGGAGTGGAGATAGGGACGATGAAGGTCAAGGACTCTACGGCGCCCCTCTCTGTATTTTTATAGGGCGAGGGAAGGCTTGGGGACGACTCCAACTCGCCGGAGATGGCCGGGATGCATCGACGATGCCAGTGCTATTTTCGTGCACGAATCTTGGCGGGACGAGGATATGGATGAGCGCGAGATTCTCCGAAGTGGCTTACGTTCGGTCATCGCGTCCGTGGAGGGTCCAGAACATCGGCAAGCGAAATCGAGCACGGCATCACGGTGGCGTCCATGCGTGATGGAGGTTGAAGACGATGCCCACGTATATTAAATGGTTATCGGGCTGGACCGGTTTGTGGTCTTGCTTGGGCTGGTGTTGGGCTGCACCTGGGTTGGGTTGGCCTGCTCCGGCTGCTATGCATTGGACATGTAAACCTTTTTCTTCTCTTTTCTGTTTTGTAGTTTGATTTTAATTTCTTATTTTCTGTTTTGAATTTTCATTTGTTGAATTCAATTCTGCTTTCAGATGTTTCTACTTATCTTTAATTAGGACTTAACAGCCAATGTAATTACATGGTTTTGTTGTTCCAAATAAAGATTTAATATATTTAAGCTTTATGGCTATTTTCATTTAGCATGATTCTTTATGCACTCATCTTAATTTCTTTTTTCTTGTGGAATCAAACCTGTTTGAATTATTGGAGCTGAGAGTTTCTACTCCAAGTACCTTAGAGATGGTTATTAGGATTTGGTTTCTTATTTGAGAATTTGCTAACTTACATATGATTTTATGTGATAACCCTTTTATTAACGTCTTGCAATATTTATCATTACCCTATTTCAAGGTGAGCCCTAGTATATATTATATTTTAATAACACCTTGAAATATTTAGAGTAGATATTCCTCTCATCATGGTTTGGTCTAGGTTTTATTTGTGATCACCCAAGTGATACACAAACTAATTTGAAATATGATTATAGGTTTTGAATGTGACTTAACACCATATTACTCTGGCTAGGGTTGCTCTTCCTCACCACACATAGGATGGTTCAATCCAAGATCATTTGGCTTGATATAAGGCTGGACTAGACAAAGGTTTGGTACTATTCAGTTGTCTCTCTAATTATCATATGGGAAATGGTTTAGGGTTTCTAATAGTTCCCCTATGATTTTATGTGTTGGATAATATCTGTTTAACCCTCTAGGGTTTAACTGGTAATTATATATCTCCAAGGTTTAATCATGAATTAGATATGATCAACTTGTTATTAATATCTTCTACCTCAAATTCTAAGGGTTTATGATCATTACTCAATTTATAATGATCAAGTCTAGGCTTCCTAAGTTATCTCTCATGGAATTGGTTTTCACTTCCATGATCAAGCATTGCCTTGATCAACTAGGATATAGCACATATATTTTACTTTCTTGGATGGGACTACTATGGTTGCCTCAATAATTTATATCCTAGAAGAATACCTGAGATATTTTGTTAGGGTTTTACTTAATCAATGTTGATATACTCAACAGGACATATGGATAGTCCTCTCCCCTAAATTTAAGTGTTGCCTCAACTAACTTGAGTGTAGCACCTTAGCTTGAGCTCTCTCTCATAGGAATAGTTATTCTAGGGTCTATGGTGTATTCCTAATATCTCCTTAGGTATCTAGGCTAAGATTCCATATGTCTAACTTAACTGGATTGGTTTCCTCCTTACTTTATCAGTTCATGGATGTAATCTTATTCCATGTGATATTAGGTTATCTCACCACTCCAAGTGGAAATGGTTTACAACCTAATACTTTAGTTCAATGGTTGTCCTTTATTCATTAATAGGTAAAGCTAGGATTGATATGAATGCTCTCTCTCATTTGGGAAGGACTTCAATTCTAACCTAAGGTTATTCTCCAAAGATAATGCATGTAGTCACCAATATCTATGGTTAGCATAAATGGGTTCTCTCTCCAGGGAATGTCTTGAATAATATCCTAGGGTTCCTCTTAAAGATGATGATTTGAATACAGGGATGTATACCCAAGGTTTAGCTCAAGGTTTGTCATTGCTTCTCTAGTAAATGATATAGAAATCTCACCTCTCTAGATTTGATTTATAATAATATGGAATAGAGAAGAATATATATTTCTAGAGTTGATCTCCTTGTTATGTTTCCAAGAATGAGGTAAAATGAATACCATGAGGTTCAAGGTAGGATCATAGATTAGTTTAAGACATGGAAAAGATAAGTGAAGAATAGTTTCACCAATTATTGTTACTTGATTTCCAATTAAATGGATGTTCATAGGTTATGGCAAGAAATATCATGTTGTGATCTTTAATAAGATCAAGTAGTTGATCCTTAATTAATAAGTTCTTGTGTTGATTTTAATTCCATTTGATCTAATCCCTTAGATCAAATTATCTCTACCCAAAACAAGGTTTTAGCAAAGTCACATTGAGGTTTATAGCGCTTGACTTGATGAGCTACTTCAATTCCACCAAGGTCAAGTGAAACTTCAGTTACTGTGACTGTTTTACTTTAAAGCGCGAAAATTCCCCGGATTTTCTATGCATGAATGCAATGCACACATTGTTTCCTCTATTTTTGTAACCCCATTACCTGGGATATTACATGCCTCTAGGGAAACTACTGGTAATTAAGGTACTCCTTTTAATAGAGTACCGGAGCAAAGCATTAACACTCCATGAACACATGTGATGCTCATATCACCGCCTTCCCCTCCGGTTGTCCCAATTTCTGTCACTTTGGGGCCCCGGGTTCCAGACAGCAATATGTGTATACAACTTGCAGGTAAGATCATAAAACAATGAATATCATCATGAATCAATAACATGTTCAGACCTGAAATCATGGCACTCGGGCCCTAGTGACAAGCATTAAGCATAACAAGTTGCAACAATATCATAAAAGTACCAACAACGGATACTAGGCACCATGCCCTAACAATATTATGGCTATTACATGAACAATCTCATCCAATCCCTACCATCCCCTTCAGCCTACAGTGGGGGAATTACTCACACATGGATGAGGGAAGCATGGATGGTTGATGGAGAGCCGTCGGTGGTGATGATGGTGATGATCTCCTCCAATTCCTCGTCCCGCCAGGGTTCCAGAGCGGAGTTTCGCGATGGCGGCGGAGTACTGGATGTCTTCTGGCAAATTGTGTCAAACCCCCGTGCGTTTTTAGGTTAAGAGCTTTAAGTAGTCCAGAGGGGAGCGTCGGGGGCTGACCGAGGCGACGCCACCATAGGGCGGCGTGGCCCAGGGGCCCACCGCGCCGCCAGGTGGTGTGGGCGCCTCGTGGCCCCCCTCCGTCTCGTCTTCTGGCTCCGTAAGTCTTCTGTGAAAATAGGCCCATTGCAATTATTTCCGGGGATTTTCCTGAAAGTTGATTTTCTGCACAAAAATAAGACACCAGGGCAATTCTGCTGAAAACAGCGTTAGTCCGTGTTAGTTGTACCCAAAATACACAAATTAGAGGCAAAACAATAGCAAAAGTGTTCGGGAAAGTAGATACGTTTTGGACGTATCATGTACCATCAGCCAGATTTCTAGCGTGTCTTCCTCAATGGGAGCATGAGGTGCATCGCCCGATCCGCAGCAAGCGGAACTTCCAGCCTGGCGAGGGCCCTCCGGACAGCGAGGACGAGGAGGAAGAGAGCGCCAAGGAGGATGTGGACGAGGAGATCGAGGACGTGGCGCCTCCCGCGGCTGTCAAGCTGGACGACATTGTCCCCGAGGACTACGATGAGGAGGCGGCCATTGTTTCTGCCATGGAACTGTCCAAGGCAGAGGAGGTGGCCGGGCCTGGAGGACGTCGTCCAGCTCTCAGCAATGGTGGCGGAGCATGTCGCCAATTTGCCACCGCCACCACCAGTGCCGCCGCACGCGCCACCGCAGGCCGCGTGGGATGGAGAGATTGTGTCGCCACCACCGTAGTACGCACCACAGCAGCCGCCGCCGTTGTACGTGCCGCAGCAGCTACCACCATAGGTGCCTTCTTGGGCGCAGCAGCTGTAGGCGCTGCCGCCCTTTGTCAACCTCGTCTCCGACAGCGAGGAATACATCGCCAATTGAATTTGGTTTTAGATTTTACTTTTCAACTATGTATATTATATTTGAACTAATGAAATTTTTATCCAAATTTTGAGCACTTTTTAAAATCCGTTCGCTGTATTATTTTCCTCTATGCGAGCCAGCTAGCTAACGGGCCGTTTGGGTTATCGATTTGGGTTGGCCTACTAGAGATGGCCTTAGGGCCTCTCTCACACTGAGACTCCAACCAGAGGCGTTGGGCCGTCCGGATGTGGCTGTTTGGGTGGCCACGCGGACACGCGGACATGGCCAACAGTCCGTTTGGGTCACGCAGTGCGCCCAACGGGCGGTCGCGGCGCAAAACAAAAAGACCGCAAAAACGAAAACAATTAAACTTAAACTAAGTTCATTAAACTTATGCGCTATCTTAGGAAAATTTACACAAAAGAAAGCCTTGTATGGGCTTTAAACTAAGAAAGAGTAAAGCCTAAGCTTGTTTTGGGACGTGGTGGCCACCCGCGCGCCGCCTAGTCCTAGGAGTACTCGTTGTCATCCTCATCGTCGATGATGATGACGCCCCTGGGCGGCGAGGCGTTGTTGCGGCTGGACACATCGGAGCATGCCGGGGACTCTAGCTAGCTAGGGCGACCACTGCGCTCGTTCCCATGCGGAGTGCGGGTCTAGTGGGTTGGCCGGCCTGCGAAGCTGTGCTAGCTGCGCCGCCTCCTTCTCCCATTGCTCCGCTGCAGCAGCCTGAAGCTCTGCCTTATGCTTGAGGCGAAGGAGGCGCTCCTCCTCCCGGAGCGTAGCCTGATGCGTGGCCTCCTCCTGCCGGTGCACCATGGCGAGGAACGCCCACGCATCGGCATCCTCCTTAGCCTTCCTGGCCGCCTCCTCCAGCACGGAGGTGCGGAGCACCTCTTCGAAATGAGGCTATTTGGCCAGCTCCTTGAGGTCATTGACCTCGAGGGATGTCGCGAGCCCGGAATGCAGCTCGGGGTCGTCTTCCTCGTCGGGCTGCGCCTACGCGGCTCACGGCGGAGCAGTGGGCTCGTTGATGTAGAGCCCGCCGAGGCGGCGGAAGTTAGAGCGCGTGCGTCCGGAGTGGGAGTGGGGACTGGAGTGGATAGGGATAGTCCGCCTCCCAGTCCACACTGAATAAGACGCGCGGGCACCAACAGGTGGGCCCTGGGATGCGAACAGGCAGACACGGGAGGACACGCGGTCACGCAAACTTGGACCATTTTTGGGCCGGCTTTGCGTCGGCCCGTACGCCGTGGCCGTGCGCTTTTGAGATGCATCGCGGTGTTGGGCCGCATTTTTGTCCGGAGGCGCGGGCGCGGGACGGGTCACCCCAATTGAAGATGCCCTTAGAGCATCTCTAGCCGCATCCCCCAAAAGTCACCGGATCGAGCGTTTGGGGGACGTGTTTTGTTCGTCCCTCGTTTGGGGGACGTCGCTCCCCAGTCGCGTCCCCCAAAAGCCCCCTCCAAACTTTTTTATAGGCTTTTCAATAACACAACCATTTATTAAATATAGCATACAAATAAATATCTTTGCCGAGATTGTTTTCAAATTAAAATACAACAAACAATCCAAAGATGTGAAGAATCTACCTCCCATAGAAGATATATGTGAGATAATTCCCCCTTCATCCATGATTGAGGTAAACTCCCTTCAACGCTTTACTAGGGAAGATATTCCGTATTCGAAACCTCCTGCTCAATGCTTAGATGAGTTTGATAATTATATTGTTAAGCAAGAAAATTTTAATATGAGAGTAGAGAATCATCTAATGGAAAATTCTCAAGCTATTAGCAATTTGCATGATATTGTGGAGAGAACCTCCAATGATGTTAAGATGCTTGTTAAACATTTTCAAATGGTTCAAACTCAAATTGATCAACTCACTAAAGTGCAAAATGACTTGTTAAAAAATAATTCTAAAGAGAAACATGCTTATGAAGTAACAACTAGAGGCGGTGTCTCTACCCAGGATCCTCTATATCCTGAAGGGCATCCCAAAAGAGTTGAACAAGATTCTCAACGAATTCAAACTAGTGCCCCTTCTAAGAAAAAGAAGAAGAAACATAAAAATGTTGTAGAATCCACTGAACCTGTTAATGATCCTAATAGTATTTCTATTTCTGATGCTGAAACTGAAAGTGGTAATGAACATGATAATGATAATGATAAGGATGATGCTTCTGATAAAGAAGAAGTTGAGGATGAACCTAAAAAGCATGCTAAAAATAAAAAGTATACTAAAGAAGATTTTATTGCTAAGAAACATGGTAATGAAAGAGAACCTTGGGTTCAAAAGCAAATGCCTTTCCCTGCTAAGAAATTAAAATCAAAGGAAGAAGAACACTATAATAAATTTTGCGATTGGATGAAACCTTTATTCTTGCAAATCCCTTTGACTGATGCTATTAAATTGCCTCCTTATTCAAAGTATATGAAGGATATTGTCACTAACAAAAGGAAAATCCCCAATGAGGAGATTTCCACTATGCTTGCTAATTACTCTTTCAATGGCAAGGTTCCAAAGAAGTTGGGCGACCCAGGTATACCTACTATTCCTTGTTCTATTAAGAATAATTATGTTAGAACTGCTCTATGTGACTTGGGAGCCGGTGTTAGTGTTATGCCTTTTTATCTTTACAAGAGACTTTATTTAGATAAGTTGATACCTACTGATATATCTTTGCAAATGGCTGATAAATCTACTGCTATTCCTGTTGGTATATGTGAGGATATTCCTGTTCAAGTTACTAATAACTGCTTGATATTAACTGATTTTGGTGTGTTGGAAATGCCTGAAGATGATAATGTATCTATTATTCTTGGGAGACCTTTTCTTAACACCGCAGGGGCTGTTATTGATTGCAATAAAGGAAAAGTTAATTTCAATGTTGATGACAAGGAGCATACCGTCTATTTTCCCAAGAGGATTGATAAAGTATGTGGAGTTAATACTATTTCTAATGTGAGAACTATCAAAGTTGGAACTATTGATTGCCCTATATATGAGGCTAAAGAGGGATATCAAAATCTTATGATTGGATCCATATCAATACAATTCAAGGTAACATGATTGATTTGAGGTTTATTTCTTCTTATGCTATGTAAAATTTATTTGGTGGCAAGACTTGATCAACCTTGTTAACAAATACTTTTTATATGCATAGAGAGGTAAACAACATTTCTTTGTTCCTCCACTTGCTCTACTTGCTGTAGCACTTTTGTTTTGCAAAGTTCCTTAGTTGTATAGAGATTTCAAAATCTTTTTCTGTCCAGTAATAATGAACTTACTACCCAGAAATGTGCATTTTTCAAAGTTTTCAAAAATTCACAAAAATTATACCGTTGGTCCTATTTTTCGAAGACGCACCTGGGAGCACCTGGGGATGACCAGTGGGGCACCCCATGGTGGCACCCCACAGGCCGGCGCGGCCTGGAAGGGGGGCGCGCCACCCTGGTGTGTGGGCTCCCCCTTGCCCCACTTCTTTATCTCTTCCTCCCACACTCTTCTCTCTCCCGAAAAAACCAGCACCAGTTTCCTCTCACTCGTGTTTCTGCTCAAGAGCACAAGATTTCTCGATCTCTTTGCTCAGCCCAGATTTCTGTCTGAAATTTGGCACATTTGCTCTCCGGTATGTGACTCCTCCGATTATCCAAGTGGAATTTTGGTTTGGTTGAGTATATCTTGAATATTTTGCTGCTGTAGGTAACATGTTTAGTGAGCTTGCATGCTTGTTCTAAGTTGTTGTTGTCGTCAGAAACCCACCGGCGGGCAGTGACGGGCAACACCGTAGAGCCGGGAACAACCTAGAGCTGCGGCTGGCTGAGGTCCCTCCGAGCGACGGACCGCAAAGCCTTCTGGTCACACGTCCGATGCTGATTGCAAGGGCGTGCCACCTGACCTATACCTGGTCAGGAAGGTGATGGAGATGCCTCGCTTAGTTTCCTGCATGGCATACACGTAAACATTAAATACGAGCCTCGATCGGCTCTCAGGTTATCCTGTGAATCGGCTCAGGGAGCCGATCCACCCATGATTCGTACGGGGTGCACGAATATATGGTGGTCCTGCTTGATCAAGATAAAGCTAATTAGATCTACGACGATTTAGGGTTTTCACCGCATAATCGGATCATCCTACTCCAGGTTGGGCCTCGCGGCCACGCACGGTGATCGTAAGCCGATCCTAAACAAGGCCTAAAAACCAACACGAGGTTGATCCCCGGAACATCCTGTTTAGGACTAGCGAACGACACCCTACGTGCCGCTGGATCCTCCCCCCCTTTGTAAGGCCTAACTATTGCAGATATTAAACTAATCCTTGTAGAACAAGGAGCAATCGTAACGGATCAGATCTACTAAATAATGATCAAGCGGGGTGCCGCCCCCACACCTAAGATAGGTGTGAGGGCGGCTAGACATGCAAGGGTTGCACTACGATAGCATGTTACGCGAAGAACTATGCTAACCCTAACACATCTATGATAACTACGTTGCTCGCCATCAACAAGGCTTCAGTACGAGCAACGCATGAACAACGTGGAGCTTGTGCTGCCTAGATCGCAAGATGCGATCTAGGCAGCATGTCGCTTACCGGTAGAAACCCTCGAGACGAAGGAGTTGTCGATGCGCCGAGATTGATTTGTTTGGTTGAACGTTGGTTGTTGTTTATTCCATAAACCCTAGATACATATTTATAGTCCAGGGGACTTTCTAACTTAGACGTGCACCTAACCGTGCATGGGTAAAATTCTAACTAACCGTCATGTATCCTAATATGTTACAGATACAAAGGCAAACTAGCCCAAACTCAGCATAACAGGCCGATTCACATAATTCTTCCATGTATATTCTTCAATTTTATCTTGATCGCGGCCCACCTCTGGCTCGGTCAAATTCTGGTGATAACACATGCCCCCCTGGTTTTGGAATTGGTAATTCCAAAATCACTCTGCTTTTCCTTCGTCGGGTCATGTCGTGGCAGAACCGTTGCAGTATCCATCATCATGATGCCTTGCCTTCTCAACTTCTCCGCGTGACCTGGCAGTTTTTTTCTTTTTAGGCACCACTTCCTCGGAAACTGCTGTGGCATTGAATTTCCACTATATCCCCTTTTATTTAACCGCTCCGCACAGTTTATTTCCGCATCTTCTTCGCATTAGCACTCCAAAAGCCCTCCTGTGCCACCATGTCTTCTTCCTCCTCTGCCTCATCGGATCTTTCCACCCAGTCCTCTTCCTCCCGCGAGCCGACGCCGGAACCGAATCCGGCGGAGGTCCACGCAGCCAACATCCGCCGTGCCATTGAGGCCGGGGAGGAGTCTAGCCATGACTTCTCCATCTGGTCAGAGGACGACAAGTCCCTGACCGACGGGGAGAGCAACCTCCGCTTCCTCGCCAGCGGGGAAACGGAGGAGGAGAGCGACGACGACCGCTTCTCCTGCGACTTCACCTCTCCCGAGGAGGTGGAGGAGGAAGAAGAGGAGGAGGAGGACGACACCTCCTCCGACGAGCCGCTGGCCAAGCGGTTCTGCCCCTGGCCGGGGAACCTCAGCGACTTCGACAGCGACGACGACGACGCTGACGAAGAGGACGAGGACAATGAGGGCCCAGTCGGCGGCCATTGGAGCGACGACGAGCCCGCCGGGAGCAGCGCCGACAGCGGCGACGACGGCGACGACGAGGGCAGCGACGGCCCATAGATAGGACCTCTAGTATAGGACCAGTAGTAGTAGATGGGGCAATGTATCCCCTAGTACTTCCTTTTGAGAGCAATCAGCTCTTTATGTAAGAAATCTATCAATGAAGAACTTTCCCCAATTTGATCTTGCCGATTTCCTTTGAGTTTAATTTAGCCGATTTCTTCTTATACTGATCTTGCCGATTTGTCCCCTTTGCCAATGCGTAATGAGCCGATAGCCACGCATCGGTCCTTTAAAAATCACCCTTCCATCCTTCACCTGATGATTTTGAAATCTGGTGGATAATGTAGAATCTTCAGGTAAGCCTTTGAATTCTTCCAACCAAACCTAATGGTCTTCTTTAATACTCATCATTTGTGAAGAAGGTGGTGACGAAAGACCAGCCGATGGTACCCCAATCGGCTCTTAAACAGAGTATCCATCAGGCCTGCTGCCCCCCGAGCCTTACTCGAGGCGAGAATGTCAGAGAGGACGTACCAAAACCGATCACCTTTCCTCCTTAGAAAGCCGACAACCCCTTCTGTCAACACGGCTGAACTAGCACCAAAGATTGGAAATCCTCGACAAAAAGGTTCAGGAACCCAGATCGGCTCGAAGCAGCTGAAGAAATTTCCATTGTTTTACTCCTGCGAAGAAGCAGAAGGCACCACAGTTGGCCTGGATTTGGTGGAGATTCGGTAAACCTCGCATAATTCCACTAGAGTCGATGGCTGCGCATCGGCTGCTTCTTAATTCTAAAGTCGATGCCCATGCATCGGCTGTCCAAAATTTTTTTTTTACTGGCCGATTTTCTCCTATCGGCCCCAATATTTCGCTGCACACATGTCCTCCTGCACCTGTTCCCATGTTCATCGTATTTAGGTGCCCCCCGAGCCGAATCTGTCAGGGAATGGCAGATATCGGCTCTGTAATTCGCACGTCGGCTCCTGATAGGATCAAGGACGAATACAAGCAGAACATGTGGTGAGGATAATTTTGGCCGATCGCTGGAATCGGCCTCCATATCTATTGAAGTGTTGACTGAAGGTTCCGTAATGCTCCTTCATAATTTTTGGGCCGATCACAAGGATCAGCCTCGCCCCGTTTGCTCATTGCTTTGCCTCAGCTACACGGTCAGGCCAGTGGATAAAACCAGCTTAACCCTTCCCTTCGTCACGTCGATGCGCTCGCAGTCGTCCAAATTGATACCTGAGAGGGGTTCTTGGCCTGCTGCTTCCCATGCGTTCATGCCAGCCGTTGAAATTTCGGCTGAATCATCGGCCTGGACGACTTCTACCTCATCTCCATCCCACTGTATTATGCATTGGTGCATCGTGGAGGGAATGCAGCAGTTGGCGTGGATCCAATCTCTCCCTAGCAGAACAGCATAAGTGCTCGTGCTATCGACGATGAAGAATGTTGTAGGGATAGTTTTCCTTCCTACGGTCAGATCCACGTTCAGAACACCTTGTGCGTCAAACGCTTGGCCGTTGAAATCGCTCAATGTCACGTTGGTCTTGATTAGATCTGAGCTAGAGCATCCCAGCCGACGTAGCATAGAGTACGGCATGATGTTGACTGCCGCTCCGGTGTTCACCAGCATCTTATTTACAGGCCTCCCATCGATATAACCTCGCAAATACAAGGCCTTCAGATGTCTGTAGCTTCTTTCTCGTGGCTTCTCAAAGATAACCGGCCTCGGGCCGCAGTCAAGTTGTGCAACAGGTGCCTCGTCTAATCCTGGAGCACTGAACTCCGAAGGGAGGATGAACACCATGTTTGTGCCAGCCGATGTTTCATCATCGGCTTTCCTTTGTTTGGGGCGCCACTCCATTTTCCGTGGACGACCCTCTTCATCCAGGGTCCACTGAACTTTCGCAGCCAGATCAGGTCGTGCCTTCCTTAAAGTATGCAGGTATAACCTTTCAGCTTCCTCCAGGCCGCGCAATCGCTGAACCCTGCGCTTTTGGGAACGGCTGAGTCCGTCAGGGCACCACCTTGGACGGTGGTACCTGTCTTCTTCTTCTTCTTGTCCCTCGTCTTCGGAATCCTCGAGATCTGCCCACCGAGGGGACTCAGCACGTTTGCTTTGTGGCGGGAGAGGCCCTAGGCGCTTGAACACAGACACGTTGGCTGCCTCCTTCTTCTTCTGGTTGCATTCTGGGCAATTGCCGATTGTGGGCAATCGGCTCATTCCTGAATCCCAGCAGTGTCTGAAGAAGGGGCAGTCCCAGTGCCTGGCGTTGTCATCTTTCTCCCTTGATTTTTCCATGGCACGGCGCTCGTGCTCCTCCTCATCGCAATCGTGCCGACGATATCTTCTGGCTTCTCTAGCCAGACGATCTCCTTCATCATCATAGCTGGACCGTCGTTGTTGGTCATACTGACTCACATATTTGTTGAGGAGGTGATCAGAGAGGGGTCGCTGATATCTTATGTTCTTCACTTCTCCCTCTGTGACGTAGTGCTTGCCATCATGATGGAGCCGATCGCGTGGAGCGGCCTCTTCTGTATCCCTGCTACGAGAGCAGCCGCCCTCGTCTCCATCTTTGCCAGAGTGGTTCCCAGGTCCTACCATGTTGATGCTGAACAAGGATCCTGGCTGGCAACCTTCAGGGTAAGTGCATTCCACCATGTTAACGGCGGGGAAGGGCTGGGTGTCGACCTTCATGGCGTATTGGTTGAAAATTAGACGCCCTTTTTCTATCGCCGCTTGGATGTGCTGACGCCATACCCTGCAGTCGTTGGTGGCATGGGAGAGTGAGTTATGCCATTTGCAGTATGGCTTTCCGTTCAGCTCTTGCACCGTGGGGAATTTGAGACCTTCAGGAATCGTCAACTGTTTCTCCTTGAGCAGGAGGTCGAAGATTTGTTCAGTCTTGGTCACGTCAAAATCAAATCCCCTGGGCGGGCCTGGTGGCTTTACCCATTTGCAGGATACGGGGGTTCCTCCCCGAGTCCATTCAGCCACTGCTACCTCTTGGTCTCCCGCAGGAACTTCGTCTTCCTCTGCATCGACCAGGACTACTGCACGCATGAACTTGTCTTGGTACAGGTCCGGGTGGCGCTGTTCATATGCCGATAGTCTCTGAACCATGTGCGCCAGTGAGGGATAATCTGCTTGGGAGGCCATGTCCTTGAGCTGTGTTGCAAGGCCTGCTACCGCCAACTCGACTGCTTCCTTTTCAGTTATACAAACCGAATAACATCGGTTCCTAAGATTCCTGAAGCGCTGGATGTACTCTGTAACAGTTTCTCCACGCTTCTGACGTAGTTGTGCTAGATCGGCAATGCCAGACTCGGAAGCCTCTGAATGGTACTGCATATGGAACTGCTCTTCCAACTGCTTCCAAGTCCGGATGGAGTCTGGTGGCAAAGAGGTGTACCATCCGAAAGCCGATCCCGTGAGGGACTGTGAAAAGAGCCTCACGCGTAGTTGATCCGACACTGAAGCAGGTCCTAGTTGCGCCAAATATCGGCCCACGTGCTCGATGGAGCTGGAACCATCTGATCCACTGAATTTGGAGAAATCAGGGAGCCGATATTTAGGTGGTAGCGGGATCATCTCGTAGTCGTCGGGGTACGGCTTGGAATAGCCGATGGCCCTTCTTTTCGGCACCATGCCGAACTGGTCTCTCAGTATGGTACTGATCTGATCCGCTGTGCTGGCTGTAGGAGTTGAATTCTGAAGATTCGCCGGGGTGGCGTACTTAGCCAGCCATGTTTGCTTTTCCAGCTCTGAGCCAACTGCAGGAGCTGAGCTCTGGAGGTTCGTCGGGGTGGCGTACTTAGTTAGCCACGTCTGCTTCTCAAGCTCTGTCGCTGACGTCCCTCCTGCTTTCCCAGAAGTCCCTGATGTTGTGGCCTGGTTTGTGAGTGCCCAGTTACCACAATCTGGCACATACGTGCACGTGTACCCGTGAGGGATCTCCTTAGGCGCCTCGGGCAAGAACTGGTAGTCACTAGGGTCACCACCGATCTTGTAGACGACGAATGCCGGTGTAGTCGGCACTTCTGGTGCTGCCAACGCATATGGCAGCGGTGGACGGGACTGGAGTGGCAACTCTCCTTGATGCGTCCCGAGAGCTGGTCCTGACGGCGAGTACTGGTGCCTCATGATCTCCTGGATCATGCGAAGAGCGACACGCTCCAACGTGTGGACCAGGTTCTCAGAGTGGCGGTGTAGCGAGTGAGCCACCAGGTAGTTGATCTCCTGCCGCAGGGACCTGGTGCGTTCCTCCGACGGGGCAGAGAGGTCTATCCCATCGAGTGCACCTTGCGGTGAGAACCCCTTCCATCTGATGCCATGTGAACGGGTTCTCTGAAAAGAGCCGATGAGGTCGGCTTCGAGGGTGACTTTGATCTCATCATACCTCTTCTTGAGCTCGTCGGGCAGCTCCTCGTAGGTGACTGGCGTGCCGTCCGCCATCTCAGATGTAGATGGCGATGTGGTTGATGTAGAAGCTTGTCCCACTGGGCGTGCCAGAATGTGTTGTCGTCAGAAAACCACCGGCGGGCAGCGACGGGCAACACCGTAGAGCCGGGAACAACCTAGAGCTGCGGCTGGCTGAGGTCCCTCCGAGCGACGGCCCACAAAGCCTTCTGGTCACACGTCCGATGCTGATTGCAAGGGCGTGCCACCTGACCTATACCTGGTCAGGAAGGTGATGGAGATGCCCCGCTTAGTTTCCTGCATGGCATACACGTAAACATTAAATACGAGCCTCGATCGGCTCTCAGGTTATCCTGTGAATCGGCTCAGGGAGCCGATCCACCCATGATTCGTACCGGGTGCACGAATATATGGTGGTCCTGCTTGATCAAGATAAAGCTAATTAGATCTACGACGATTTAGGGTTTTCACCGCATAATCGGATCATCCTACTCCAGGTTGGGCCTCGCGGCCACGCACGGTGATCGTAAGCCGATCCTAAACAAGGCCTAAAAACCAACACGAGGTTGATCCCCGGAACATCCTGTTTAGGACTAGCGAACGACACCCTACGTGCCGCTGGATCCTCCCCCCCTTTGTAAGGCCTAACTATTGCAGATATTAAACTAATCCTTGTAGAACAAGGAGCAATCGTAACGGATCAGATCTACTAAATAATGATCAAGCGGGGTGCCGCCCCCACACCTAAGATAGGTGTGAGGGCGGCTAGACATGCAAGGGTTGCACTACGATAGCATGTTACGCGAAGAACTATGCTAACCCTAACACATCTATGATAACTATGTTGCTCGCCATCAACAAGGCTTCAGTACGAGCAACGCATGAACAACGTGGAGCTTGTGCTGCCTAGATCGCAACATGTCGCTTACCGGTAGAAACCCTCGAGACGAAGGAGTTGGCGATGCGCCGAGATTGATTTGTTTGGTTGAACGTTGGTTGTTGTTTATTCCATAAACCCTAGATACATATTTATAGTCCAGGGGACTTTCTAACTTAGACGTGCACCTAACCGTGCACGGGTAAAATTCTAACTAACCGTCATGTATCCTAATATGTTACAGATACAAAGGCAAACTAGCCCAAACTCAGCATAACAGGCCGATTCACGTAATTCTTCCATGTATATTCTTCAATTTTATCTTGATCGCGGCCCACCTCTGGCTCGATCAAATTCTGGTGATAACAGTTGTATAAACTAGTTTTGATGCATGATTAGTACTCTAGCAAGTTCCTATAGTAGTTCCCCTCAATTATATGTCACCAAATCAAATTTTATAATGTTTGTTGAAAAATTTCAGAAAAGGAAGATGGATAATTTCAACTTTGGAGAAGTGTTTGAGAGAGAGACGACCAGCACGGGAAGGCCCTCTAGGACCGCCACCCGATTAAGGTGATCCTACAATGAGGATATCATCGCGCCAAGCTTCGAGCCCGAAGAAGACAATGGAGTCTCTAACGCTTCATCTTTCCCATGTTATGACTTTTTGAGTAATGCAGGGTTGCTGGATGATTTCTTGACCCTCATTAATAAGGCGGGCTTAACCGCCTATATGGGAGATGAAAGGGAGCAATACTTCATGCTCACCAAAATCTTTGTTGAGAGCTTCAAGTTCGACAACAAGCACTATCGCCCGACAGTTGCATTCAAGATCTATGGTAATCCTATTACCATGAAATTGGAAGAATTTTGTGTTGCATTGGGTATTGCCCCTGTAGGTACATCAAGGAAGATTGAGGACAACCCTAGGGTCTTGTTGGAGCTCTATCGAGAGATCACCAATGATGATTGCTGCACCATTCAGCGTGGCAAGATAAGAAACATCCAACTCCCCGCCATTAAGTATTTTGCCTATTACATTGCTACTAGCATTCTTGGTAGGGAGAACACTAGCAATATTTCTAGCTATCATCTTGCTTTCTTAATTGCTGCACTTACTGGAGAGACACCTTATCATCTTGGTTCTCTTATTGCTCGCCGCTTGTCTAACAAGGGGCCGATTTTTGGAGGAACTATTGCATCACGCATTTTAGCGCATCTAGAACTTCCTCTTGACCCTACTGATGTGCCATTAACTCCTATAAGGCTTGATATTTCTGCTATGAAGAACCATCACTTTGTTACAGCTGACTCTAGTTCAGATAATATGGTCTATAGAATGTTGTTTGCTGACGGGGATGAGAGAGAAATCCCTTTGCCCCAACCAGATTTGTTTAGTATTGACAGGAAACCATGGTCGCGCTCTAAGGAGGAGGTGGAGGAGAAAATAAAGATACAAGGCTTCCACCAGCAGCATGACTCCAAGGACGCCGAGCCCTCCTACGACTACACCGTCACGTATCCGGGTGCTTCTTCCAGCACATACCCGGAATATGATCCGTCTTCATACTACGGAGGTGCTACTTCATGGGCACCATGGGATTGAACTCCACTTAGGCCAAAAGCCTAAGCTTGGGGGAGGTATACCGGCATCACTCATTCTTTGCATATTATGGTTGCTGTATACTTGTATATACTTGTTTAGTTTCTTTGAGTGGTTTTCTAATGAGAGGGAGATGATATTTGGGGAAGTGCTGCCTGAAAACAGATTCTGGACTGTTACCGAAAAAATTCTCAAAAATAGCCAGAACGTTATTTTGCGAAGCCAATTTTTTTGCATGTTCCCCAGGTTGTTATCTAACTTTCATTAGTTGAACACTTTTCGATTTGAGCAGTGGAAGAATTTCTTAAAAATCGATTACTGTACTGCTATCAAGTTTGACGAATTCCTGCTGCTTTGTGTTTATGTGACTCTTCTAGTTTCCATTTTCTTGTTTTTGCTTTGTTTCTTTCCTAAAACACAAAAAGACCAAAAATATTTCTGTTTTTCATCTTCACCATTTGTTTATTTTGGTTTCTTGCATTTATTTTGCTTTATTTGCTATCGTTGGTTTGCTATAAGAAAATCCAAATTTTTTTTTGCTTTGTTTGCTTGTTTCCCTTTGTTCTTGTTTCAAATTCGAAAATACCAAAAATATTTGCTGTTCTTCTTTGGTTTTGTAAAGTTCATTATGAGTTCAATGGTCTTCGGTGGCTGGAGCGTGGTTTTCATTTCATATTATCCAAGCTACACAAGTGAAAGGCAATAATGACGATCTACGACAATTCGACTGTGGTGAGAGGCTGGTATGAACTCTATTTGTTTTCATTTTTGTACATATACTCATCCATGTGAGCATGCTTAGTTGGTTCATGTGAGATATATGTCATTTCAGAAAGTCTAGTAGTTCATGATCTCTCATGTTTAGCTCCAATTTATTAATATGAGTAGCATGTCATGGATGTTTGCTTGCATTGTTTTATTCATAAATAGGCATGACATTGTGGTATCCTCCTCTGAATAATTTATTTGAATAGACTTGGCACATGCTCACGCATGCATATGACTGAAGAAAAGTCAATTAAGCCTCTATGATTTACATTGTTTCAGAGTTCTTGTATCACTTTTATGCCTCCGTTAATTTATTTTGCCGCAAGCATGATTATGACAGTGACTGCTCTCTTGATTTGTCGCTCCCCAGTCTATTGCTAGCCTTCACTTGTACTGAGCGGGAATGCTGCTCGTGCTTCCAAACCCCTGAAAACCAAGTTGTTCCAAAGTGTCCACCATAAATACCTATGCATGGAATTTCAAACCATTCCAAGTAAATTCTCATGCGCTACCTTTAAAACCTTCAGAATGCTTCTCAATTTGTGTTAATGTTTTATAGCTCATGAGGAAGTATGTGGTGTTTATCTTTCGACCTTGTCATTTGCTTTTGACGGACTTTCATAATAAGAGCTGGCAACGGGGTGCCCAGCCCCAACTAATAACTTCATTAATAATTCTCTTCACATGTTTTGCTCTGATTCATCAGTAAACAACTTAATTTTGCAAATAGACACTCCTCCATGGTATGAGATTGATGGAAGGCACCCGAGGATTTGGTTAGCCATGGCTTGTGTAAGCAAAGGTTGGGGGGAGTGTCGCCCATAATAAAACTAAAGTACATGTCTAAACAAAAGAGAAGAGGGATGATCTACCTTGCTGGTAGAAATAACGTCCTTCATGGGAGCCGCTCTTGAAAGTCTGGTTGGCGAGGTAGTTGGTGTACCCATTACCATTCGTTGACAACAACAAACACCTCTCAAAATAATTTTACTCCTGTTTTAAAAATGAAAAGCTCTAGCGCGTGTTAATCCCTGCTTCCCTCTGCGAAGGGTCAATCTTTTACTTTTATGTTGTGTCTCCATCCTTTCTTTGAGCACTTTCTTGAGAGCACAACTGTCATTCTTAGTATAATATGCTTGTCCCAAAATATGATTGACTGTGGTATAACTTTGATGCTTTTATCTTTGACAATCTCTATTTCTAGTCTTTCTATGAACTTCAGAGGTGCCTGGGCATTTATGTTTTGCTGTTCAAATTCGGGCAAGCGAGATACCACTTTATCATACCCTTTTATGAACATTGCAATCCTGCTTATAGACATGATTCATGATGCTTATTATTAATTGTTGGTACCTTTCCATGATTGACATAGCTATTAGATGATCTTGTTTGCATGTACCTTATGATGAACTGCCTAAGTGTTAGCCATATCATGAGAATATTTACATCATATGAGCAAATGTGTTCGTGAAAGTTCTTTTATCGCACTCAGTTGTTAACTGAATTGCTTGAGGACAAGCAATAAGCTAAGCTTGGGGGGAGTTGATACGTCCAAAACGTATCTACTTTCCCGAACACTTTTCCTATTGTTTTGCCTCTAATTTGTGCATTTTGGATACAACTAACACAGACTAACGCTGTTTTCAGCAGAATTGCTCTAGTGTCTTGTTTTTGTGCAGAAATTCAACTTTCGGGAAAATACTCGGAATTTATATCAATGGGCCTATTTTACCAGAAGACTCAAGGAGCCAGAAGGGCAAGCCAGGTGGAGGCCCGAGGGCCCCACACACCAGGACGGCGCGACCCAGGGGGGCGCGCCGCCCTAGTGTGTGGCCCCCTCGGCTGGCCTCCGACGCCCCCCTCTGGTCTACTTAAGGGGTTCGATCTAAAAATCGCGAGGAGGAAGTCGAAGTCGCCAGAAACCCTCCAGTACGCCGCCACATCGCGAAACTCCGTCTCGGGGACCAGAAACTCCGTTCTGGCACTCCGCCGGGACGGGGAATTGGAGGAGATCATCGCCATCATCACCACCGACGCCTCTCCATCGACAAGCAATGCTTCCCCCATCTATGTGTGAGTAATTCCCCCGATGTAGGCTGAAGGGGGTGGTAGGGATTGGATGAGATATGTCATGTAATAGCATAAGATTGTTAGGGCATAGTGCCTAGTGTCCGTAATTGGTACTTTGATGATATTGTTGCAACTTGTTATGCTTAATGCTTGTCACTAGGGCCCGAGTGCCATGATCTCAGATCTGAACATGTTATTGTTTCATCATGATATGCATTGTTTTATGATCTTACCTGCAAGTTGTATACACATGTCGCTGTCCGGAACCGAAGGCCCCGAAGTGACAGAAATCGGGACAACCGGAGGGGATGGTAGTGATGTGAGGATCACATGTGTTCACGGAGTGTTAATGCTTTGCTCCGGTACTCTATTAAAAGGAGTACCTTAATATCCAGTAGATTCCGTAGAGGCCCGGCTGCCACCGACTGGTAGGACAAAAGATGTTGTGCAAGTTTCTCATTGCGAGCACGTACGACTATATATGGAACACATGCCTATGGATTGCTTTGTACTTGGACACCGCTTTATTATTATCTGCAATTGCCCTGCTTTGATTGTTACATGAGTTTCTCTCATCCATGCAATGCCCGTCATCCATCCCTTACTACTGTTGTCTCTGTTACTCTGCTGTTGTTATTTCACTACTGCTACTACTATAAAACTGTTACTACTGATAAACTCTTGCGAGCAAGTCTGTATCCAGGTGCAGCTGAATTGACATCTCCACTGTTAAGGCTTTCAAGTATTCTTTGTCTCCCCTTGTGTCGAATCAATAAATTGGGTTTTACTTCCCGCGAAGACTATTGCGATCCCCTATACTTGTGGGTCATCATTCTTCCATGACCAGTGCATGCAATCGATGCTTCCAAGCATTCCAGGGAATCCTATGGCAGCATTTTGTGCCATGATCCTTGCAGTTTCTTCAGTTGGCCCTCTCAAGTAGTATTTGCCAAACTTTCCCACCACAGCTCTGAAAACATGTACATGCACTCAATGGCAGTAGACTCAGTCATGCGATGGTAGTCATCTTGTGTATCAGCAGGTGCTTTGTATGCAAGCATTCTCATGGCGGCGGTGCACTTCTGAATGGACGAGAACCCGGCAACGCCTAGTGTCATGCTTGAGCTTGAAGTAGGGGTCGAACTCTCGAACGCCGTGGAGGATATTCATGAAAAAAACCTTGCTCATCCTATACCGGCGCTGAAAATTGTCGGCATGTGTTGCTTCATCTGCGAAGTAGTCTTTGTGTAGCATGGTATGCCCCTCCATCCTCTGACGGGGCTTCGACTTCTTTCTCCCCGTCTTTGATCCTCCACGCCGCAACCTGTTCCGCTTCTCCGCCTCGGCGTCAATCATGTCCTGGAGGGACGCGATGATCAGCAAATGCTCCCGGATGTCATCGTCGAATGCTTGCTCGTCCTCCAGCAGTTGGACAAGCATCTCGTTGTTGCTATCCATGTCTGAAGCAAAATAAATGGTTAAAATTGCGCCGCGGCAGACGAGGCAACGAACAGTGGCCAATCACGCCTACCAGACAAGTCGTCGAACACCTTGTGTGCATGGAGGTGGGGCAGATTTGACGCCACGTTCTGGGACGCGCTAGCGAAGCAGCGGCAGCGAAAAGGCCGGCGAGAGTGCCAGCCGCAACGATGGTGCCGACTCTGAGAAGAGATCAGCCATCGAAATGGCTGGCAAATCCAGCGGCGGTGGAGGGGTGTGATACGTCTCCAACGTTTCTATAATTTCTTATGTTCCACGCTAGTTTTATGACAATACCTACATGTTTTATTCATACTTTATAATGTTTTTATGCATTTTCTGGGACTAACCTATTAACAAGATGCCACAGTGCCAGTTCCTGTGTTCCGCTGTTTTTGATTCCAGAAAAGTTAGTTTACAAATATTCTCGGAATTGGACGAAACAAAAGCCCACGGCCCTATTTTCCACAGAGTCTTCTAGAAGTCCGAAGAAGAGTCAAGGAAGGTCAGCAGGGGGCCCACACCATAAGCTACGCGGTAGTGGGCCCCCCGCACCGCCCCCAGTCACCTTTCAACATACCAGAACAGTTCCAGAGACGCCGCCGCCGTCAACCCCATCTCGGGGGGTTAAGAAGATCTCCTCCGGCACCCTACCGGAGAGGGGAATCATCAACGGAGGGCTCTACATCACCATGCCCGCCTCAGGACTGACGCATGAGTAGTTCATCCTTGGACTATGGGTCCATAGCAGTAGCTAGATGGTTGTCTTCTCATATTATGCCATCATGTTTAGATCTTGTGAGCTTCCTATCATGATCAAGATCATCTATTTGTAATGCTACATGTTGTGTTTGTTGGGATCCGATGAATATGGAATACTATGTCAAGTTGATTATTGATCTATCTTATATGTGTTATTTATGATCTTGCATGATCTCCGTTGCTAGTAGAGGCTCTGGCCAAGTTGATACTTGTAACTCCAAGAGGGGGTATTTATGCTAGATAGTGGGTTCATGCCTCCATTGAATCTGGGACAGTGACAGAAAGTTCTAAGGTTGTGGATGTGTTGTTGCCACTAGGGATAAAACATCAATGCTTTGTCTAAGGATATTTGTATTGTTTACATTACGCAGAGTACTTAATGCAATTGTCTGTTGTTTGCAAATTAATACTGGAAGGGGTGCGGATTCTAACCCGAAGGTGGACTTTTTAGGCATAGATGCATGCTGGATGGTGGTCTATGTTCTTTGTCGTAATGCCCTAAGTAAATCTCATAGTAGTCATCATGATATGTATGTGCATTGTTATGCCCTCTCTATTTGTCAATTGCCCAAATGTAATTTGTTCACCCAACATGTTATTTACCTTATTGGAGAGACACCACTAGTGAACTGTGGACCCCGGTCCATTCTTTTACATCTGAAATACAATCTACTGCAATCATTGTTCTCTTTTGTTTTCTGCAAGCAATCATAATTTTCTACACCATACGTTTAATCCTTTGTTTTCAGCAAGCCGGTGAGATTGACAACCTCATTGTTAAGTTGGGTCAAAGTAGTTTGATTGTGTTGTGCAGGTTCCACGTTGGCACCGGAATCCCTGGTGTTGCGCCGCACTACACTCCTTCACCAACAACCTTCACGTGGTCTTCATCTCCTACTGGTTCGATAAACTTTGTTTCTACTGAGGGAAAACTAGCTGCTGTACTCATCATACCTTCCTCTTGGGGTTCCCAACGGACGTGTGCTTTACCGTCACAAGCAGCTACTTTTCTGGCGTCGTTGCCCGGGAGATCAAGACACGCTGCAAGGGGAGTCTCTCTGTCGTCGTGGTGAACAGACAGATGCCATAGGATGGCTTAGATTGGGGCCGAATGGACGCAAGAGGATTCGGGGGAGGGTTTTCGATCAGGTGGGAAGAGATTCCGGATGGTTTCCTCAAGAACTTGGCCAAGGCCAGAGGTTGAAGAAGAAAGACACAAGGAAAAACTCCCTCTAGATCACCATGTTCATAGATTCACACAGGTTACAGGCTCTGCCTTCATACATACATGCGTCTCGTAACGTGCCCGCAAGGAGGGCTGCCCCCTCTCCTTATATAGGGGAGAGGGTGGCTTACAGAGCAAGAAACCCTAATGGCATCTTTGACTGGACAAACTACTTTACAGAGTTACTGTACAAAGCTACTTTAATCATAGATGACACCGGTGCCTTCTTTTATCATAGAAGCTGACGTCCTCCGGCTTCTTTCTCCGTCACCTCTCTCTTTGGCGCCAGGGCTCTGAATAAAGTTACTTTGCTTAGCTCATCCTTGTCTTCTTGCTCTGAAGAGAATCTTTGACCAGTCCTGCCGACAGGCTCTCCTTTCCGGTATCTTTTATACCGGGTTCCGGCATACCCCTTTGGGGATACCGGCTTAGCCTTGCTCTCCCGGATTCCTACTAGGCTTCCGGTAAGAACATTAAACCGGTATCTCGATGGCTCAAACCATCCGGTTTGGCATGCCTTTGGCATACCGGGGGTTATCCCCCCAACATTAGTCCCCGAAGCTGGTATAGCCTGGAGGATTCTATCCTACAGACCATGCCAGGTTTTCATCTTTTTAAGATACCGGTTTAATCACTCATGTCTTGAGCTTAGTTCCGGCACCTTTACCCTTGTTCCTTTTCTTCTCTTTGCAAGGCTTGTTCCGGCATCTCTTTTTTCCGGCACCACGTGTCTTTACTCCTTCCTCGGCGAAGTCGAGAATATCTCGGGCCCCGCGCCTATCAGAGACATGCGCACTGTAACTGACGCGCCAGTGTCCGTTGTCACATCGCTTCGACTCCCGCGCGCGCAGTTAATGCACCTCTGCGGATCCCACTACTTCTTCGGGATCCTGTGTGCGCCTCCGTGTGGCCTCCCTTTTCTCACGTGTATCCGTTCGCCACGTGGCGGCCCAAGGTGCGAACCGTCACGGGCCGCGAGGCGAACCGCCGCGGCCCAGCGGTTCCATGCCCACCTTCTCTCTCCTTTATAAACACAACTGCCTGTTCCTCTTCATCTTCTTCGCATTCTCCTCCTTCGCGCACAGAGCTCCACGCCTTTGCGCCACCGCCGTTCTCCGTCCGCCGTCGCTCGTTCAAGCTCCGGCGCCCGGCGAACTCACGCCGCGCTTCCGCCGGACTTCACCGTGCAGAGATCTTCGGCCGCGACTTCCTCGCGCCCGCCGCATTTACGCTTCTTCGCGAGCTTCTCCGCCTCGCCGTCGACGGAGCTCGCCGGCGACCGCAGACCCGCTTCACCGCCAGCGAACGCTTCCCTCAGCGACCGCGCCGCTCAAGGTTGGTACTAATTTTACTTTACTCGCCGTTCGCTTGCCTTCCAGATCTTGAGCCTTTGGTGTTCTTATTTGCTCTTTTTCTTTGGTTTTCCTCTTACTCGTAGATCTTCACGCGGGGTTCAAGTTTGGGATTTCTGTTTCTTCGCCTACCCTCGCAATGTCTGACGAGGAATCTTCCTCCGCATCTTCTTCTTCCCTTTCTCTCAAGCGCCGTAGACCCTCTCCCGGTGAATCTACGGCCTCAGATCCAATGGAGACCGATTCCGGCAACCAGCAGGAATCCGGTAGCCTCCAAGAGTCCGGCGGCCACTTAGAATCCGGTAGCTTTAGCCAAGCTTCCGGTAGCCAAGAAGCCAGTAGCTCTGGCCAAGCCTCTAGCAGCTCCAGCCAATCTTCCGGCGAGGAGCCTTCCCCAACCACCCGCGGAGCCTGGATGGGCTCCAACGTTACTGAGTTTGAGATCGATTGGTTGTACCGGTCTCGGAGGATTCCGGAAGGAGTTACCTGCCGGATTCCGGATGACGAGATCGAACCGGATCCCAAGACGATGAGTACGTTGTTTTTCTTGCTCACTTTGAGCGTGGCTTCGGCCTTCCCGCCTCCACTTTTTTCCGGGAGTTCCTAGATTTCTACGAACTCCAACCTCACCACCTTCCTGGCAACGCCATTTTCTATCTTTCTTGCTATGCCACCTTCATGGAGGCTTACATCGGCATTCGTCCCACTCGTGAGACGTTTGCCCGCTTCTTCAACTTGCGGATCAACTCCGTCCAGGGCAAGGAAATCCCTAAGCCCAAGCCGCCCGTGCAGTGCGGCTCTTGCATCGTCGGCTCCCGCCAGGGGAGCACCTTTCTTAAGTTTTCCGGCCTCGAGTCTTGCCGCGCCTGGCAAGGAACTTTCTTCTATGTGAAGAACACCGGCCGCGCCGATCTTATCAATCTTCCTCCATACCAAGAGGGCCCCCCTAGGAGAACCAATTGGAGCTACAACCCGAGGACGGAACACGCCGAAACCAACCGGGTAGTGCGCTTCTTGGCCTCTTTGAAGAAGGAGACCAACATCTGTTCTGATGATATCATCCGGACTTTCATATCGCGCCGGGTGCTTCCTCTTAAGCGCCGCGCACATAGGATGAGCGAGATGTATGGCCCATGCGATCCTACCAAGATCACAGGCCGTGCTCTCAGCAAGAAAGATGTTGTTCGCAAGGCTAAGCAGATTTGTCAAACTGCTATGCCTTTTGCGTGGGAATGGGGCCTCCTTCCCCTCAGTTCCTCTAACCGTCCAACTCAAGAAGTAAGAGATTGCGCAAATTGGGGTTGTCTTTGCCGGTAAGTTTCTGCTTTTGTTGACCTTCTTTTTTACCTTGTTTCAGGCCAGGGACCGCTTCCCTCTCATCCAGGCAGAGCCGCGAGGAACTCTCCGGAAGCGCGCCTTTGACTCCTTCGACCCGGATCCCTACATCTTTTGGAAGGATCTGAAGATGGGGAAGACTCCGGCTGCGCGCCTTGGCCGGGACCCGCCGGAACCAACCGGAAACCCCGACGACCTGGTTGTGCTCGAGGTACTTTCTTTTCCGGCTTCCTACCCTTTGCCACTATTGCTTTCTTGCGAATTGCTTCTTAGCCATATCCAACTCACAGATCCACGAGCGCGTGCCGCCCCTGCGCGCCGAGGCCGGCTCTGAGTTTGTGGACAAACTCATGGCCCAGGGCCAAAAGAACAAGCAGCCGGCATCTACTGCCGGCTCCAGCCATGCTCCTCCCTCCAAGCGCTTCCGGACGGAGCCCGTGGGGGAGAAAGAAGTGGGCGTGCGCCGCTACGGGCGCAAAGCGATGCCAACCGCTTCCGGGTAATTTTCTTTTCCGGCTTGCCTCTTTTTTGCTAAGTTCTTTTTCCGGTTGCTTCTTCTCAACCATTTGTCTTTTTTCTTTTTCTCAGCCCCGCTCTCAAGCTTGGCCCAAGGCCATCGGGCTCTGAGGGATCCGCAAGGACCTCAACCCCTCCTCCTCGTTCAAGCCCGGCACCATCTGGTGCCGGCAACACCTCCGCCTCCCTTTCGGGGGGCACAACAAATTCGGGGCGTGCAGCCCCTTCATTGTCAGATCACCGCACGGAGGAGGACCTTTCCTTCCTCCCGGAACACCAAGACACCGGCGCCAGCAACATCGGCGCCGGAGAAGAAGAAGCTGCCGGGCGGGCGGAGCCTTCTGCTCCTCCCGTCCTTGAAAAGACAACTTCCGCGCCGGAAGGCTCCAACACGGGTGACGCTCCTAGCGCTCCCCCTTCTCCACGCACCATCCTTATGCCTCCGCCAGAGGCTCCTCGCGCCCAGCCCTCCAAGGCCGCTCCTAGCGCGCCGCCGGCCAAGACCTCCGGGGCCTCCTCTACCACGCCGCCGCCCAAGCCTTCCAAGCTCATCAAGGGGAAGGCGACGACCTCCAGCACCCCTTCGGGCGGCCAGCAGCCCTTGGTGCTGCACGTGTCCAAGGCTGCCAAAGGCGCCAGCATGAAGGCCACCGGCCTCCTCGGCCGCATCACGGAGTTCCAGCGCCAAGGCCGGGACCTGGGGCACCTCCTGCCTTATGCTCAAAAGTGGAACGCCGCGGACATCACTCCGGCGACCCGCGGAATGGGCAAGGACCGGCTGCCGGCACCTGATCCTGTCGGGGATCGGTGTTCTGAGGAGCACTTCATGCGGCTCCAGAACGCCGTAAAAGAGCTTGACAGCGCGTGGTACGATTCCACGAACAATCTGACGGTATGTTCTACTAACTTTCAATCTTTGCCGGTTTCTTCGTTTCCGGCTCTGTTTTATCTTTTCCTTAGTTTCATGCCGGTTTCTCTCTTGTCTATCTTCCCAGTCCCCGAGTTTTGTGGTGAGAGCGCAGCTCTTAGCGCAAAACTTAACTTAAGATCTTAGCGTGAAACCGGCCTTTGCCAGTCCCCGAGTTTCGGGTTAAACACCTTCTTCTTAACACACAATTTTCCTTAGAAACGCGCAAAACCGGCACTGCCAGTCCCCGAGTTTCGGGTTAAGAACTTTGTTCTTAGCACAAAACTTATCTTAAAAAATGCGCAAAACCGGCACTGCCAGTCCCCGAGTTTCGGGTTAAGAGCTTTGTTCTTAGCGCAAAACTTAACTCATTTCTTCTTTTTCTTGAACAGGTCACGGCTGACGCTCGGAAGGCCCTCTTCGAGGAGCTTTTATGGGAGCACCGGGAGCTCGCTGAGGCACATGACAAGTGCCAGGGTAAGTTTTTTGTTCCACCGGCATCTCTGCTACCGGAAACCTTTTTTCCTTGCTATATTGACAATTTCTGTTCAACAGTGATCCCGGAAGCTTCCATCGATGCTCTCAAGGGGCAGCTCGCCGCGGCCCAACGTACTATTTTTTCCTTTCTCCTTTGAACTTGGTTTCTTTTCATTTTTACTAGTATAACCTTGCTAAGACTCTTTTTTCCGGTTACAGGGGAGAAGGACCAGCTCAGCCGGCAGCACCAGGAGGAGCTGAACGCCCTCAAGACCAGCTACCAGGAGCTCAAGTCTCAGCTGATTCAGCTGGGGCTTGACCACGCCAAGGCCCTCAAGGCCGCTGAAGTGACCGCAGCGGCCAAGTTGGACGAGGCTCTGGAGAATGCCTGCAATGCCACTGTGGTGTTGCGGGCAGAGCTGGAGGAGATGGCCAAGGCCCGGAAGGGTGCCGAGGAGAAGGCCGCGCGGCTGGAGGAGGAGCATAAGGAATGCGATCAGCTGATCCTGCAGACCGACACACTCGCCCTCCGTAAGTTCTTTTCTTTTATACTTTGACTACTGCATACGAGCCTTTTTTCCTTCGACCCCATTTTCTTTCCGTTATCTTTCCGTCCGGTCTCTTTTCTTCCGGATTCTTTTCTCTCCGGTCTCTTTTTCTTCCGGACCCTTTTCTCTCCGGTCTCTTCTTCTTCCGGACTCTTGTCCTTAACCTTTTTCTTTCTTTGCATAGGCCTCTTCCCGGACTCGCAGAGGTACGCTGTCAAGAAGGTCGACGCGCAACGCAAGGACAAAGGCCAAGCGGATCTTACCGTGCCATGGACGCCCAAGGACCATCTGGTCGCGCTTAACGCGCGGGTGTCCCATATGCGCTGCACAGACCGCAATCTTTCGGACATCCCTGATGTAGCTACCCAGCTATACAGGACTTTATGGCCTGGCGAGGAGGTGCCGGACACCTTCTCCCTCATCAGCGATCGCCTCAAGGGTGCCGGCAAGAGGATCCGCGAGTGGCAGTGCTCTGCTGCCCGCGCTGGAGCGGACTCCGCCCTCCGCGTCGCCTGCTCTTGGTACCCGGAGCTCGATCTGGACGCTCTTACCGGCGTGCGTGAAGACGCAGAAACGGATCTGGACCCGATCCTCTCCGCCAAGCGGCAGGATCGCGCGTACCGCATCGCGGAGTATGCCAACGTGCGCACCTTCATCCCTCCCCCTCCTAGCGTCAAGGACTATCTCGACGAGGAGGAGGGTGAAGCCGAAGAAGAGGTCCTGGACGATGCTGATGCCGGCGCTGCTCCTCCGGAAGCCCCTGCTGCGTGATTACTCTCTTTGAAGTGTTTGCCTGCTATATGTGTTGGTCCTGCTTATCTTTGAAACAATGTTCGTTAAATTCTGCCCCGGAATGCCGGGGTCTATGATGTAAGACTTTAAGTTTGCCTGTGGTTGTGCTACAACATTTCCTGCCGGTAAGTTATACTGGTAGCTAAGTATTTATGAGTTTGCCTTAGCATATTTTGCTTTTGGTTTTGATTTTATCCTGCACTGCAAAGATTTCCAAATTGTTCCCGCATCCAATTTGATGCATACTTGGTTCTTTTGCCTTGGCTCTGCCTGCCTTCTCTGGGCGTTCTTTGGCGTATGAGCACAAGGTTCTTTCACCAAACAAGCATCTTCTTGAACTTAGAAGTAACTTTGAAATTTTGCAAAAAACCGGTTTAACCGGGGTTAGTTAAATTTTCCGGATTGTTCTTTCCTGCTCTCCCTTTTCGCAGTTCATGTGCTTATCCCCTACCGGTTTATCTTGCTTGCCATGAAGCCGGTTTGCGGACAGCAGCAGAGTCGAAAACTCCGGTAGGATTTAGCACACTACTAAACCGGAAAGAAAAAACATTCAATAAGCAACCGGTAAACTGAAAAAAATAAACAAGTTACATGCAACTTAAGTTGGGGTAGTCCCCGAGATTTATTCAAGGTTCCGGCATCTTTTATTCATAGCATATAAGGTACAAAAAGGAACTTCTTACACCACCACTTCAAGAGTAGAAAGGACGCAACAGAGCTACGATCCATGGACGCTTGCTCTCCTCTCCGGACCTGTCCGCCTTTCCTTTCTTCCACTCCTGTGCATCGATCAAGTAGTACGCATCATTGTGAAGCACCTTGCTTACAATGAAGGGACCTTCCCATGGTGGCAAGAGCTTATGCCGGCCTTCAGTGCGCTGCTCCAGGCGAAGTACAAGATCTCCTTCCCGGAAAACTCTCGGGTTAACCTTCCGGTTGTGATAGCGTCTTAGGTTTTGCTGGTAAATGGCTGTTCTTGCCAAAGCCAGCTCTCTTGCTTCTTCTAGCAAGTCCACATCGTTTTCTCTGGCCTCTTTGACCTCTTGCTCAGTATAGAGCTGTACCCTTGGTGAATCATGAATGATGTCGGTTGGTATCACCGCTTCTGCTCCATAAACCATGAAGAAGGGAGTGTATCCGGTAGACCGGTTTGGAGTCGTTCTTATACTCCACAGTACTGATGGTAGCTCATCAAGCCAACATCCCAGTGACTTTTCCACCGCATCAATGAGTCTAGGCTTGATACCGGAAAGCACCAAGGCATTCATTCTTTCCACTTGGCCATTGCCTTGTGGGTGTGCCACTGAGCACAAATCCAACCGGATGTTTTTTTCTTCACAGAACCTTTTGAACTCACCTTGAGCAAAGTTGGTTCCATTATCAGTGATGATGCTGTGCGGGTATCCATACCGCAAAATGACATCTTTTAGGAATTTCACCGCTGTATGCCCATCACACTTTGCGATAGGTTTTACTTCTAGCCACTTGGTGAACTTATCCACCATCACCAAGATGTGAGTCATGCTGCTTCTTGCGGTTTTGAACGGTCCAACCATGTCAAGGCACCAAACGGCGAATGGCCATGTTAGCGGTATTGTCTTTAAACCGGATGCTGGGGTATGGTTTTGCTTGGCGTACCTCTGGCAGCCGTTGCATTTTCTTACCAAATCCTCAGCGTCCTCCAAAGCAGTGGGCCAATAGAACCCATGCCGGAATACTTTTGCTACTAGCGCCCTTGACGAAGCATGATGCCCACATTCTCCTTGGTGAATTTCCTCAAGCATTTCTTTCCCTTCCTCCGGTTCCACACATCTTTGAAGGACACCGGTAACACTTCTCTTGTACACCTCACCATTGATGAACGTGTAAGCTTTGGACCTTCTTTGTATCCTCCTTGATTCATTTTCGTCAGCCGGCAAGATGCCGCTGATCAGGAATTCCTTAATAGGTTTAACCCATGATGGTATCTCTCGAACCAAAAACACCGGTGCATCTATCTCCATGCTATCCACCAGCATCATTTCTTCCGGTATGGGTACAGCAGTCCCCGAGCCTACCGGAGCAGTCCCCGAGCTTGCCGGAGCAGTCCCCGGGTTCCCTTCATCGATATCCATGGGTACTACGTGTGACTCCGGTACAAAAATTGATTCTGATTCCGGGCTCGGTTTGATTGATGGCACTCTTAGGTGAGCCAAAGCTATTCCGGGAGGAATTTCTTGCCTAGATGAGCCCAGCTTGGACAAAGCATCCGCGGCTTCATTTTCTGCGCGTGGCACATGGTGGAACTCACACCCTTCGAAGAATCCGGCAATCTTTTGCACGTGAAACCGGTACAAGGCCATGTTGGCATCTTTTGCATCCCAATCTCCGGAACACTGCTGTACCACAAGGTCTGAATCTCCATAGCAAATGATCCGGTGTGCACCGATTTCTTTTGCGACCTTAAGCCCATGGATCAAAGCTTCATACTCAGCGACATTATTTGATGCCCTGAAATGTACTTGCAAAACATACCGGAGGTGGTCTCCTTTTGGTGAAGTAAGCACCACACCGGCACCTAGACCCTCCTTGAGCTTGGATCCATCAAAGTGCATCTTCCAGTACTCTATCCTCTGATCTGGCGGTTTATATTGCATCTCCGCCCAATCAACAAGGAAATCAGCCAAAGCCTGTGATTTTATGGCATCTCTCCTTTCATACACTGGTACGTATGGTGATATCTGGATCGCCCATTTTGCAATCCGGCCGCTGGCATCTTTGTTACACATGATGTCGGAAATTGGTGCTTCGCTCACCACCTTCATGGGGTGCTCCTCAAAGTAGTGCTTGAGTTTTGTGGCGGCCATGTACACGCCATAAGTCATTTTCTGGAAGTGAGGGTAGTTTTGTTTTGAGAGAGAGAGCACCTCGCTCAGGTAGTATACCGGCCTCTGGACGGTTTTTTCTTCCTCTTCTCTTTCAACTACCACCACTACACTCACAACCCGGTTTGTTGCTGCTATGTATAACAGCATAGGCTCCCTTTCTAGAGGTGAAGCCAGTATAGGTGCTGTGGCTAGCATTGTTTTTAGCTCCTTAAACGCTGCGTCTGCCTGAGGGGTCCAGACGAACGTGTCAGATTTTTTCATGAGAGCATAGAGTGGCAGAGCTTTTTCTCCCAATCTGCTTACAAACCGGCTTAGCGATGCCAAGCTTCCGGTAAACTTTTGCACATCTTTTAACTCTCGAGGAATAGCCATTCTTTCTATCGCCCGGATCTTTACCGGATTAACTTCTATGCCCCGGCTTGATACCAGGAAACCGAGCAGCTTGCCGGCAGGGACACCGAAGGTGCATTTTGCCGGATTGAGTTTCATCCGGAACCGTCTTAGGTTATCAAATGTTTGCCGGATGTCATCGATTAAGGTGTTCTTTACCTTAGTTTTTATCACGATGTCATCCACATAGACTTGCACGTTCTTTCCGATTTGATCAAACAAGCATTTTTGCATACAGCGCTGGTACGTTGCACCAGCGTTGCGCAAACCAAAAGGCATAGTGACATAGCAATAAGCCCCGTGCGGGGTAATGAACGCAGTTTTTATTTGATCTTCCTTTTTCAAGGGAATCTGGTGGAAACCGGAATAGGCATCCAGGAAGGACAACAACTCACACCCAGCAGTTGAATCAATCACTTGATCGATTCGTGGCAAAGGAAAAGGATCTCTTGGGCAAGCCTTGTTCAGGTTGGTGTAGTCGATGCACATGCGCCACACCTTCAGAGCTTTTGCCTCCAGGTTCTCATCTTTCTTCTTTTCAACCATTACCGGATTGGCCAGCCACTCTGTGTGCGTGACCTCCACAATGAATCTGGCAACAAGCAGTTTGGTTACCTCTTCTCCTATGATCTTTCTTCTGTCTTCAGCGAACCGGCGCAGTGGTTGCCGCACCGGCTTGGCATCTTTCCGGACGTTTAGAGAGTGCTCAGCCAGCTCCCTCGGAACACCTACCAAATCATCAGTTGACCAGGCAAAGATATTCCGATTCTCACGGAGGAAGCTGACGAGCGCGCTTTCCTATGCTTGGTCGAGGCCGGCACCGATACGAACGGTGCGCTCTGGGTAAGCCGGATCCAGCACGATGTCCTTTGTTTCATTCGTTGGCTTGAATGCCGGCGAACCCATGTTTTCACTCATTGCCGCTAAGCTCATCTGTGAGGACTGAGCCAGCGCAACAGCTGTCTGCATTCTTTTCTTTTCCTCCGCGATCACCAGCGATTCCGCTAGGTTCGATCCGGCAGATGCAGTTTCCAGTGAGACCTTATAGTTTCCCACCACAGTCAATGGTCCACGAGGTGCCGGCATCTTCATCTTGAGGTAAGCCGTATGAGTTGTGGCCATGAACGCTGCCAATGCCGGTCTCCCCAGCAATGCATGGTAGGGACTGTCTAGATCCACCACCTTAAACTCCAGATTTTCCACCCGGCAGTTGTCACGTCCTCCAAATGCCACGTCCACCCGAACTTTTCCTATCGGGGCACAGGACAAGCCAGGAACGATCCCGTGGAACGTTGTGCGCGTTGGCTGAAGCATGTTTTCTGTTATGCCCAGCGTATGCATGGTGTGCTTGTACATGATGTTTATGCTGCTGCCATTGTCTATCAGCACCTTGCTGAACTTCACTCGAGTTTGCGGCCCTTTCATGATTGGGTCCACAACAAGAGCATATCCACCCGGATTCGGCATGATCTTAGGGTGATCCTTAGACGACCAGGTAATTTCCTGATTGGACCACATCATGTACTTGGGAACTGCCGGCATCACAGCATTGACCTCCATGGAGCGCCTGTGTACACTTTGCCGGTCTGTTGGCTCAGTGACAAAGACAACACAGCACAGATGCGGATCTTCGTAAACATTCCGGCCTAAAGGTGCCGGTGGAGGTGGCTGGTTATCATTTTGCTCCACCCGGTTAACTTGCTGGTACTGCTGCCGGTTTGGCTGCACCGGTAGAGCATTTGCCCCGGTAAGTGGCGGTGGTGGCGGTAGCTGTTGCTGCTGCCACGGCATGTCTTGTGGTGGCTGCGCATCTTTTACCGTTCCCTTTTGCATCAAGTACTTGGTCCAGGTACAATCCTTCGTCAGATGGTTTGACGGGTGTGCCGGATTCGGCGTGTGCCATCGGCAAGGTTGATCCATGGCAGCTTCCATGGTGTATTTTGCGGGTTCTTGCCAGTTTCTTTTCTGGACCCAGGGTTTCTTTTCCACCCATTGTTTCTTTGGACCTGCCCATGGCTGCGATCCGGTTTTTTGCCTCTGGCTGTCGCTGGCCTCAAAGTTTTCCTGCACAGCAGCAACTTGCTGCGGACCGTACCTTCGATCCGGAAAATCTTCTCTTCTTTTGTTATTCCGGTTGTCCCGGTGTTGTTCGTGGCGCAGCTGTTCCGGCTCCGGTTGCACTGCCGGCTGCGTTGGGTCTCCCAACGCATAGCTATCAGCCACACGTATCATCTCTGCCAACGTTGTCGGCATGTTGCGCTGCAACTTTTGCCACAACGGTGAACCTCTTCTGCATCCACTGCTAAACCAAGCAATGGCTTGTGCCTCGATCACCCCTTCACAGGAGTTCCTTGTGGTGTTCCACCGGGCCAGATAATCCCGGTCTGTTTCGTTCGGACGCTGCACGCACAGAGCAAGTTGCTGCGGCCTGTTTGGCCTCTGATAGGTGCTGCTGAAATTGCTCACAAAGGCCTCCTCAAAATCCAGCCAGCCATTTATGCTTCCTGCCGGCAAGTTGTTTAGCCAGATTCTTGCCGGTCCAACCAAAAACGATGGTATGATCCTTACGGCCCAACGCCGGTTTCCTCCTCCTGCTACGGTTCCTCCACCGCCTGCAACGTATACCGCGGTCACGTAATCCGCGAGCCAATCTTCCGGCTTTGTGGTGCCGTCATACGTCTTTGTGTCACGGGGCAACATAAAGTTGCGAACTGGTGGTTTTTCTTTCATGATCCTTGGGCCAAAGCACTTTGGACCTGGAGGACCTTCCTCCTCGATCATTTCTGATAAGTACACTCTATCCAGACGGTGCCTCGCATCCCGTTCCGGTAAGTATCTCTCTCCCAGGCGTTCTCCCAACGGGTTCCGGTATGCTGCCGGTCTTGTAGAATCGGCTTCATCGTAACATTCCGGCACCGCGGCCCTTGCCTGCCGGTACCTTGGGGGATCCATTTCCTCCTCATCGTACGCTGCCCTTGCAGCTCGATAGTTTTGCCCGGTCTCATATCTACCGGCATGATTGTTTCCGGCATAGCCTCTGGCGTAGCCTCGCTCTGCCCCTTGGCTTTTTCTACCGGCATCTTGTTGCCCGGCTTGTTGCTTTCCGGCAAGAACCGGATCGTACACAGTCATCTGCTGCGCATTCACATCTTTTTCTCTTCTTCTATCCGGATGGGGGGACGAAGCCTGCCCATGGGACTTGCTACCGGCATTCTTTGTCGAACGCGCGGATTTTGAGGCCGCTGCCTTGTTCAGCTTAGCCAGCTGCTCAGCATTTTGCTGCTCTATGGTTTCCAGCAGCTCTCTAACACGCTCTTGCTGCTTTAGCAAAGCCTCTCCAGAAAGCGACTCGCACAGCTCTACTGCAGCCTTAGCAGCTTTTATAGTTTTATCTGGGCTGCTATACTTAGGCTTTTCCACGATGCTAACAGATGCAGAGGCGCTCTTGCCGGTAAGAATCTCTTTGCGCAAATCTTGATCTAGGTTGCGAGCCTTTAGCCGGTTTTCCGGCATCCTAGCAGCATGCGCGCTAACAGAAGCAAAGCCATGGGCAGCGTTATACTCACGTACGGTTAGGTTCAGCTCGCGCTGCGCCCTGACGATGTCCTTGCCGCTTTCCAGCATCTTCTGGCGCTGCGCCTCCAGCTCCGCCTGAGCCGCTGCCGGGTCGATGTTCTGCGCGATGGGGGTGGCGAGGACGTTCATCGCCTCCTGGAGCGGTGTCTCCGGTGGCGCGGATGATGCTCCCGCTGCGCCTGCGCCGCACTCCAGCGGTGGCTTAGCCGCACGGGTCGAAACCGCGCGTCCGGCACCTTCAGCCGCAACCTCCTTTCCTGCACCAGCCACACCGGTCATCATTACCTCGACGCTGCCGGCGGCGCGGCCAGCACAGAGCCATCTTGGCGGGTCCGGTGCCACCAGCACCGGCGAGAGGCGCTGGCGCACGGGGACGGTGCCGAAGTAGACGCGGTGGCTGCCGAACTCGATGATGCGGCCGTTCTTGGGGAAGACGCCGCCATTGGCGAAGCAGCCCGCGTTGTCGTTGATGAAGTCCATGGCGTAGATGCTCTGCACCAACGCGGACACCGTACGCTCGCCGGAGACCTCGAGGATGCCCGCCCGAATGTGAACTCCATCAAGCGCCACTTCATGCCCCACGGTGGGCGCCAACTGTCGTCGTGGTGAACAGACAGATGCCATAGGATGGCTTAGATTGGGGCCGAATGGACGCAAGAGGATTCGGGGGAGGGTTTGCGATCAGGTGGGAAGAGATTCCGGATGGTTTCCTCAAGAACTTGGCCAAGGCCAGAGGTTGAAGAAGAAAGACACAAGGAAAAACTCCCTCTAGATCACCATGTTCATAGATTCACACAGGTTACAGGCTCTGCCTTCATACATACATGCGTCTCGTAACGTGCCCGCAAGGAGGGCTGCCCCCTCTCCTTATATAGGGGAGAGGGTGGCTTACAGAGCAAGAAACCCTAATGGCATCTTTGACTGGACAAACTACTTTACAGAGTTACTGTACAAAGCTACTTTAATCATAGATGACACCGGGGCCTTCTTTTATCATAGAAGCTGACGTCCTCCGGCTTCTTTCTCCGTCACCTCTCTCTTTGGCGCCAGGGCTCTGAATAAAGTTACTTTGCTTAGCTCATCCTTGTCTTCTTGCTCTGAAGAGAATCTTTGACCAGTCCTGCCGACAGGCTCTCCTTTCCGGTATCTTTTATACCGGGTTTCGGCATACCCCTTTGGGGATACCGGCTTAGCCTTGCTCTCCCGGATTCCTACTAGGCTTCCGGTAAGAACATTAAACCGGTATCTCGATGGCTCAAACCATCCGGTTTGGCATGCCTTTGGCATACCGGGGTTTATCCCCCCAACACTCTCACACCCAATCTCTTTACTTTGTTTATTGTCTTTCTTTATTTTATTTTCTGTCTTGTTTGCTTTCTTTATATCAAAAACACAAAAAATTAGTTACTTGTTTTACTTTATTTAATTCGGTTTTGCTTTATTTATTTTTATTATTGCTAAAATGGGTACTCCCGAGAAAACTAAGTTGTGTGACTTCACTAGCACAAATAAAAATGATTTCATATGCACTCCTATAGCTCCACCTACTTCTACAGCAGAATTCTATGAAATTAAACCTGCTTTACTAAATCTTGTTATGAGAGAGCAAATTTATGATGTTAGTACTGATGATGTGCTGCCCATCTTAATAATTTTGTTTAACTTTGCGAAATGCAAAAGTATAAGGATGCAGATGGGGATATTATAAAAATAAAATTGTTTCCTTTTTCCTTGAGAGGTAGAGCTAAAGATTGGTTGCTATCTTTGCCTAAAAATAGTATTAGTTCATGGACTAAATGTAAAGATGCTTTCATTGGAAAATATTATCCTCCTGCTAAAATTATATCTTTGAGAAGTAGCATTATGAATTTTAAGCAATTGGATAATGAACATCTTGCCCAAGCATGGGAGAGAATGAAATCTTTGGTAAAGAATTGCCCTACCCATGGACTAACTACTTGGATGATCATCCAAACCTTTTATGCAGGATTAAATTTTTCTTCAAGGAACCTATTGGATTCAGCTGCTGGAGGTACTTTTATGTCCATCACTTTGGGTGTTGCAACAAAGCTTCTTGATGATATGATGATCAACTACTCTGAATGGCACACTGAAAGGACTCCTCAAGGTAAGAAGGTAAATTCTGTTGAAGGAACCTCTTCCTTGAGTGATAAGATTGATGTTATTATGTCTATGCCTGTTAATTGTAAAACTCATGTTGATCCTAATAATGTTCCTTTAGCTTCATTGGTTGCTCCAGAAGAGCATGTTGATGTGAACTTCATTAAAAATAATAATTTCAAAAACAATGCTTATAGGAATATTTTTGGTAACAACAACTATAGGCCATATCCTTCTAATAGTGGTAGTGGTTATGGTAATTCTTATGGTAGATCGGTTTTGCCTAGTGAATGGATCGTAGCAAACAAGAGGGGGGGTGAATGGCGCTACGGCAAGTTTTAGTCTTTTTCAATTTTTATGCAACGGAAGGTAAAGGTGAGAACTTTAGCAATAGGGGTGATCCTACAATGATTATCGGACAAGTGCAACAAGTAAAGGAATCAACAAGATAACGAGAGTAAGGAGCGAGACAACCGGGGGCGCGAGGCGAGTCGAGGTTTGTTTCCCGCAGTTTCTTCCACAATAGGAAGTACGTCTGCGTTGAGGAGGTGCTAGTCTCACACAAGAGACTAGGCGGCCACATGTCAACACCCGGATTTTTAGGTCCAGATGCCTATTATGCCATTCCTCGCAATCCCAGGAATATTGTTTTTGCGAGACATAATAGATTGATATCACAACACATCATTCATTACATACCATAATTGTCTTACAACAAAGGATCACCTGATCCAGTCTCATTACAATAGTAGATGATCTATTGATCAATTACAAAACACATAGCGGAAGCGAAGTAGCGTAGTAGTAGTCCATCTATTCCACCGTAAACTGTTGACGTCAGGAGTGGTCCTAGTTGTCGTAGACGTCCTACTATCCTTCTTCCGGGTTCTGGTTCTCCTCTTCATAGTATGGCCATTTGAATAGCCAGGGACAAAGCCGTGAGTACTTTAAAGTACTCGTAAACTAAATACTAGTGTAAGTGTTATCAACTATAGTAAGGGGGTTCTATACTCTAGTTTCTTTTGCATAAAGCTAGTTTTATTTTATAAGCATTTTAGTAAGCAAAACCTCTTCATTTGCCTAACTTACTCAAGTGGGAACATTAGTGTCATTCCCACAACTCTGTTGTGATTCAAATTCAAAGTCACCTTTCAATTCAAGTCACCATTCACCATTCAAATTTTTAGAGAAGTTCTGATGATGGAACAGTATGGCCTCCCCAACTGTCCATGACCGCGGACGTGGCTATTCGAATAGGTTTACACTCTGCAGAGGTTGTACACTTGTGCCACAACTTTTGATTACATCCGTCAGAGATAGCCCTGAATAATCATACTCAGTATGCGGATCATCAACCATAACCTTTCACTTACATACCCTAGTATAGGCACCTCTCCCCATGAGCTTGGCCTCCCAGTGATGCCATCCTGCCATCCTGGGAACTGCACAGGGCTTGGGCCGGACATTCACCTCTTCTTTCACGTCGTTTCTTTTGTGGTGGAGGCAGCTTTCGGCCTAACCCCGATGACGCTTGTGTAGAGGCAACCCATACTAAAGTACATAAACTTCCAGTTAAGCCCTACCCATAATCAGGTATTGTGGGGGTACTCAAAAATTGGAATGGTATCGCATCCGAACCCAACCATCAGTTTTTGTCAAATTCACCATGTTATTTAAGTCGTATTCACCTTCAAAATCTTTCAATAGAATGACTCATCATTCCAAGGTTTTCCAAAGTCATTTGCTTCACAAGTTCCCATCTAGAGTAAACAATTTTAGTTTAGCACTAGCAACTAGTCATGAGGGGTGCTAACTAAGTTTTAGCTCTCTAGGATAAGTTTGATGCTCTTGTACTATTCTATACTTAGACCAAAGTTAACTATAAAAGTAAGCTTTAAATAACCAAAGTAAAAGCTTGTAAGAATCAAATTTGGGATGGGATTATGAAGCATAAAGTAATAGATGAGGATGCCTTGCTCTGGTAGAGCTTTGCACTTTGCAGGAATATTAGCTTGCAAGAGTAGAGCTTTCATTGGTGTTAGCTTGCCTTGGTTGGTGTATTGCTCAAAGTGTTCCTCCTTCTTCTCCGTAGATGTTCCCGTCGTCCCCTTCGTAGCCTTCGGTACTAGCGTCTATAAACGGATACGAAGATAACAATCACCAAAATAGTACTTAAGAACCTAAATAGCTTTAATGGCTCACTCAAGATGATCTAACATCATCATCTACCTTACTCAACATTTGACTAGGGTTTCTTCTTTAGTGTTTAGAAAACAACTCCTCTTAGTGACTTAGGGTTTTCTCTTTAGTTCTTTGGGGAAATAATTTCCTCTCATTGAATCTTGTTAAGATTTAATCTCCTCAAATAACAAGGTATGATCACATGTTGACCAAGGTCAACACTTCACATTATTATTTGAGAAACATGATTTAAATGAGGTTCCATACTTCATGCAATTTAATACTAACATGGTAGTGATTTAATGTCACCAAATAACTCAATATGAGATTATATAGACCATGGTCACTACCTCACGTTGAACCACTTGAGACCAAGATTTAAATGAGAGGAATACCTCTCATATGATTTAACACATAGTTGTAACTAATTTAAATACTACTATTGAGGTGATTTAATATTCTCAAGAAGAATCCTATGGGGTCATGAAGACTAATGTCATCACCTCACATTGAATCACTTGGAATAATGATTTAAATGAGATGCTATACCTCATATAATTTAAATACTATTTTTGAAATGGTTTAAATGGGCTAGTTATTGACTACATAGCCAATATTTTGCTTCTAGCCCATGATCATACACAGTACCTATATCATATTTTTACATAAACAATTATATTTTGTGAAATGTGAGTTATGAGAGGTGGAATCACCTCAAAATTCAAAAGGGTTGATTTTTAATATTTATTTGAAAACTGAAAAGTATCTGATTTGTTATTTTTTCTATTCAAAATCTATACAAGCTATTAGGTTGAAACCAGTGGGATTAGTTAGAGAATTTCATAAGCTTTCTATAACATTTTGAATCACAAGATTTGGATTTGTAGATTTGAAACTATTCAAATTCTAGCATTGTACCAGTATGCAAATTTAAAGGAAAAAGATTAAAACAGAAATTAAATTCAAACGGGGGCGGGAACGGAGTTGGGCCGGCCCAGTTGCTGCCTGGGCCTGGCGTGCATGGCGCATGCACGTCGGGTGCAGGCGGAGCACGCGGCGCGTCGGATCGGGATCCGACGGCGCTGGGCCTCGTATTCCTCCCGACGCAGCTAGCTTGCGGGGGCCCTAACTCTCACCTCGGAGCTCGGATTGAGGCGGGGTTAGGTGCGTTGGAAAATCCTTTCCAAGGGCTACAACTTTGCTGTAGGGCTCGGGGGCTATGGTGATGAAAATCTGGGCGGTTTTGAGGGATGCCGCCGGTGGCCGTGGCGAGCTCTTGGCTCCGGTGTGCGGCAAGGAGGGAGAGAGGGAGGCTCTAGGAGGGAGGGAGTGAAGCTGCTGGGTGTTGTGGTGATCTCCAAGGCGAGGGGCTGCTTATATAGGCGTCAGAGAGAGGGGGCGCGACATGGCCGGCATGGCCACGACGTCACGAGCGCGTCAAGTACAGGGGGCTCTGGTCCTTGCCATGGCGTCAGCGGAGAGGTACTGGGGAGGGGTGAACGCGTGCACAGTGGCTGGCATGCATACGTAGTGTGCAGTGCACACGAGGACGAGGCCGATGTCGGTGTCCTTTGAGGGCATCGCGTCGTGTCGTGTCCTGGCGCGCGTGCGAGCATCGGGGCCATGTCTGGTGTGTGTGTGGCAGTGAGGAGGTGCTGGTGGCTCAGTGGGACGCGACGGGATGCAGTGTGCACGAAGAGGGACATGGGTGGCCACGGGTTGGTGATCATGAGCAATGGCATGATCATTGTGGTCATCCACTTGCTCTCCTTGACATAGGGTCATGTCTAGCAGGTGTCTAGGGTCAATATCAAGCGGAAAGACATGGTGAGAGAGAGGGAAAAGAGCCAGGGCAGGTGGTGACATAGTGGTGATCATGTGAGTGGCATGGTGTGGCATTGGGTGGTGCAAGTGGGTTTTTGGGGTCAACTATGGTAGGGTGGTGTTCAGAGGAGTGAGATGAGTCAAATTGACAAGGTGAGGGTGACCAGAGAGGAAGAGAGACAAGGGTTGGCATGGTGATGTCATTTGGAGTGGCATGGCATGGCATTGATGCTTTGTGCATACTTTTCTTGTGTACCAAGGTGCTGCAAGCTTAAGTGGGGTGAGGTGAGTCTAGGAGACATGGTGAGGAAGGTGAGAGGGGTCTAGAGTGTGCACAAATGATCAAAGTCAAAAAGGTGTGTGACATATGCAATGACATGGAGTGTCCTTGTGTCAAGGTGATCATGACAAGGCTAGATGAGGTTATTGAGAGTGGTCAGAGGTACAATGTACTGTGGATGATCAGAAGAGAGAGAGGGTGAGGTGGTGAATAGTGGTTAAATAGTGGTTGTATAGTGTTTGTACTCTATGTAGAAATTGGATTCTTATGTAAAAACCTCATGTGTGGGTAACTTCTGCTAGATTTCTTCATGGAGGAGTTCTAAATGATATTTTGAAGCCATGGGTGGCATTGGTTTGGGATTTGGAAAAGATTTGGGAAGAAATCCAAAATTGGTGGGAATCTAGATTCTGTTTCAATGTCTCCTCTTGTCAATTCATTTCTGGTCAACCTGGTCAAAGTCAGCACTGGTGGTCAACAGCAAAGTGGTTCATATTGACATGGTCTTGGATGAGGTGGAAAGTGTTGGCCAAGGTTGGTTTAAGAAAAGTCAAAGCCAGGGGTGGAAAGTGGTGAAGATATTATAAAGTGGTCATATGACCATTATCACATGTAAGTTGGATTTGATTTTTTCTTTGCTTTGAATTGGGTTTCTTTGATGCAAAAGGGTGTGTTATTGATATACGAGTGTTTCACAAGCAATGGCACAAGCCAATGTGGCATTGGTTGAAGATTTGCAAAATTGGCTAAAGTGTATGTAGTGAACATGGGAGTTTCTCACTATTTCATTTCTCTCTATTTGATTTGACTTTTCTTGAATCAAATGTGATTCTTATTAGTTTAGGAACATTTGCAAACCATTGAAGCCATTCCAATTGGTCTAGTTCAAAGATTTGTAAAAATGGCCATAAACACATAAGAGGTGAATTCCAATTTTTCTTATTTTCCTCTTTTGTTCATCTTGCTTTACTTGGGCAAGGTCTAGGGTCCATTTAGTGTGAGATTAGGTTTAGAGATGGTTTCACACCATTTGGGTAAGGTATAATGGCATAGGTCAAGGTTTGGGTAAAATGGCTATGTGCCACATATGCCTCTATGCATATGTTACATTTGATTTTTAATTTGACTTGGCTTGACCCAATTGATGTTGTTGAGTGTTGAAATGGTATAGAGGAGTGATCCAACCATTCACAACAAGTCTTAGGGTCAAGATCCTCAAATTCACAAATTTGCTATTTACTCGCATATGCCTCTATGGCATTTTTATTTTCTTTTTTACTTTCTTTGGGTTCACCTTGGATTTGGTTTGATAAGTACTAGGTCATGTTTATTAAGGTTTTCCAATCCTCTAAACAAGGTAGAAAGGTCTAGGGTAAAGTTTTACAAGAATAGCCATAGGCACATAGGCCCTTTTATTATTTAATTTCTTTTTATTTGATGGTAAAAAGAGGGGTGAGGTTTAGTGTTTAAGATCATTTCAAAATACTTCAACAAACAATCATGGAAATAGCACAAGAATTAAGCAAGGTCACCATGTATCCAACTTAATTTAATAAAAGTTTTTGTTGGTTCCAAAATTTGGAAATAGGGAAATTCATTTTATTTGTTTTGAAATTTTTGGGATGTTACAAACCCTTCCCCCTTAAACAAATCTCGTCCCGAGATATGAAGAAAAGTTAGGTTCCTAAGAGAGATTGAGCAATTGGATTAACAGGAGACATACTTGGCATGGTCGGGGGTGCTTCCTGGGCTTCAGTGGTATTCATGCGGTAGTAACGACCGTTGCAGTTGTGCGGGTAGTTTCGGCCAGACTTCCTTCCGGTTGTGACACGACGCTGCTGCCAGTTTCTTGGGGCACTCATTGGAGTAATGACCTTGGATTCCACATTCATAGCAGGTCACAGTTGACTTGTCTCCTGAGGTAAGGGGCACAGCATTGCTTCCAGTCCTTGGGGCATCGTTGGCGGCTTTCATCGGGCACTTATTAGAGTAATGACTAGTAACACCACATGCACAGAAAGTTACAGTGGACTTGTCTCTGGGGCATGGTTGGGTATTGAGATGAGCTGCTCCAGTGATGCTATCCTCACGCGGAGGCGAGCAATGATGTAGTCCTTCTTGGCGTGCTGATGGCGAAGTGCCTTGCACTCCATTGCAAGGATGTTGATGCTGTCAGTCATCTTGGCGTGCTCAATGTGCATCTGGTTGGCCTGGGCACGGGAGTTGTTGCGGGTAGGAGGGGCCATCTGAACAATAAGGTAGATCATAAGATAAGAGGGAAATTTCTAGGGATTTCTATTTTCGTGCCCCTCGTTCCTTAGTTGTGCTCAGTTTTCCCCAGCCTCTTAACTTTTCCTCAGTTTTCTCCTTCCTCTAGTTTGAAACCCCTCGGACGGGAGGGTTGCCGTCAGGTCAGAGGCCTTACCGTTACCGTTCTGACGGGTGGGGCTGCACAGATCGAGGTGGGGCTGCACAGAGGGCAGTTCCTCTCTGACCGTCTCGTGCTGACGGGTAGCCATCCATTTGTCGCTGACGCGTGGGCCGTTTTATTTCCTGATTGTATACGCGGTGCTGCCAATAACAAATGGGGCCGCTCTATAGGGCTGCCGCAGCCAATGACCAGTGGGGTCGTCTATTTTTCAAGAAAATACATATATAACCGCTCTGTGTGGCTGCCGCAGCCAATGACCAGTGGGGTCGTCTATTTTTCAGGAAAAGACATATATTACCGCTCTGTGGGGCTGCCGCAGCCAATGACCAGTGGGGTCTTCTATTTATTTAGAGAAAATTATATATTCCCGATCTGTGGGGCCTCCGCAGCCAATAACCGCTGGGGTCATCTATTTATTTAGAGAATATCATATATAGCCGCTCTGTGGGGCCGCCTCAGCCAATGGCAGGTGACTATTTTCACAGCTTAATCTAAAGTGAATCTTAGGCTAAACATGGTGCTTCCTGACGGTGACCTAGCAGTGGCGGCTAGCATAGCCGTTCTGACCATGCCGATATCGGCATCGTTTGGAGGCTGTGGTGCTCGAATCATGGTGGAAATTGCGATATAATTTTTTAAATGCATAATATATAGCTAGATCTCTAAATCGATGCATATGAAGCTACATATATATTCTTGGTCATAATTCCCTTATCTAAAGGGGATGGATGCATGGCTTCACATCGTCGTCGCTTTCATCGTCAGTATCTTCGTCGTCCGAGTATTAGTACATGTAATATTAATAGAGTCCATTTATTGCCTAATTCTTTCATGGAAAAATTTAGGTGGAATTTTCATGCAAGATGTCTAAGGCTATCATAGTGTCTGGTATTATGCCTTTGGCAGATCGAGATGCAAGTGCAACCTGCAGGGTGGTAATTTTTGTTTTATTTGCAAAATAGCAAATTTTCACCATATGTGTTGGCACCATGGTTATTAGTTATTAGCTCCGCCACTGATATTATGCAATAGTAACATAGTCTGGAAACGAAACAGAGGGCGAAATACATGTAGCCCCCATAATTAATCACATGCATCATATATGTCGGAACACGGACGTACCTTCTTGACCAAAGGATCTTCATAGACGATGATGAAGAACTCCTCTATGATCAATGGCAGTGTTGACGGTGGTGGTGGCAATGATGATAATCCACGTGGAAGCCATGGCAATGGATCAAGTGTATGTGAACGAAGAAGAGAGAGGCAGAACCTACTGACACAAGGGATGGCCGTTGTGGGTGTTTATAAGGGAGAGATGACCGTTGTAGGGGTTTACACAATAAATTAAGGAGGAGGTGACCGTTGTGGCTTGTGGGGGTTTACACAATAAATTAAGGCTAGTCATAGTGCATAGTATCATATTGTTGTATCATGCATATGGTATTTGCCTCCCATGATACTATCACTATAGTGGGTGGTATTATAGGGTAATATCATAATCTTTTAAATTTATTGTTTTGTAGAATCTCAATACAAAATGTGTGTACAAGATCTATTTAGATACTAGCACTATGGCCAGCCTAAGGAGGACATGATCGTTGTGGGGGTAGTCATCTAGGTTTTGTGTTTCGTCAAACTTCCCTTTAAACTTTGACCACATATATAGGAAAAAGTAGTAGCATTTATGACACTAATTTAGTATCCCGAGATCCCTTCAAATGGTAATTCGTGATAGTTTATAATTTTGCCGTAATGGCTACAAGAAATGGGTGATTGTTCATCATTTTACCGTGAAAAGTAATGCCTAAAAGAAATGGTAATTCATGATAGTTTATCATTTTACCGTAATGGCTACAAGAAATGGGTGATTGTTCATCATTTTACTGTGGAAAGTAATGGCTACAATAAATTGGTGATGGTGTATCATTTTTTGCGTGAAAAGTAATGGCTACAACAAATGGGTGATGGTGTATCATTTTTTGCGTGAAAAGTACAAATCGGTGATGGTTTTTCATTTTTTGCGTGAAAAATAATACCTAAAAGAGTTTATAATTTATCTTGTGAAAAATAATGCAGAAAACCAAACTTTAGCGTACTGGGTAACCACCCTTTAGCATACATAGAGGGTGGAAGCTAACCACCGACAGAGAGAGAGAGAGAGGATGGTGGCCCCGACTAGAGAGAGATAGGGGTTATCCTGCCCGTTAAATCATACGATCAACGGTCGGCGGGCACGATCCGCGTGACATGGGCTAGACCAATTAGGGCAATGTTGGGCGTCTGTGAGAATTTGTGAAGGGAGAGGGCAAAACTGAGTAGTATCAAGAAACCAAGGGCAAGTGAGTAGTAAACAGACTAAGGAATTCAAATATGAGATTTAAAAAATGAAAAATGCGTGTTTTGTACAATGAAACCCATCTTGGCCTACCTCAAACTATTTGCAGAGTGTGAAAATTATGGCCTCATTCAAACAAAGTATGTTTTGGGGAAAGCTGTTTTGGGTAGGGCTTATTGTGGAAAACCATGCACCTTCATAGCTACTAGGTGATTTGAGAAGTGGTAATTTGTGGTAAAACATGATTTATCTACGATTTATCTATGATTTGAGAAGTGGCAACTTGTGGTAAAGACTCCATGAGTAAGTGCCACTCTTTTTCGTAATTTTTTGCACATTAAATAACTCATTTAACTGGTTAATCCCATTTGTTGACTCTCTGTTGACCAGCCACTTGAGGGTAAAACTGAGTATATTGCACTAGCCAGTATTAGCACCCAAGGGGAAAACTGAGCACACAAAAAATGCTAGTATATGACTCGAGGGTATACCTGAGTATATCTAAATTTCCAAGGTTAGACTCGAGGACGTGTTGCGGTGCAGAAGTAGAAGACGTGCCATTGTTGACGCGTGTCGCGGTGCAAACGTGCACTAGTGGACGCGGGTCGCATTTAGGACGCGTAAGCCCCTCTCTCCCTCCCTCTGGACACAGTACGTCTCATTCTCGCTCACGCACGAAACCACGCCTCTCACGTCCCATCAACTTCTCCAAATCGAAGGAAAAACCCCAACCGCCGTACGAGCCCTGCCGGCGATGTAGAAGAAGAATGCGCCGGCGGCCATCGCCCCCGAGCCCGTCGCCTCCGAGCCCGTCGCATCCGAGCCCGTCGCCACCGAGCCCGTCGCATCTGAGCCCGTCGCATCCGAGCCCGTCGCCGCCGAGCCCGTCGCCGCCGAGCCCGTCGCCTCCAAGCCTGTCGCCGCCGAGCCCGGCGCCTCAGAGCCCGTCGCCGCCGAGGGCGGCGCATCCAAGCGCGGCGCCTCCATGAGCTGGGCCTCTCTCGTGGGTGACGGACCACTTCACAATATCGGCGAATGCTTACTGTCGAATGAGGAGTACGTGGACGCTGATACGTCTCCGACGTATCGATAATTTCTTATGTTCCATGCCACATTATTGATGTTATCTACATGTTTTATGCACACTTTATGTCATATTCGTGCATTTTCTGGAACTAACCTATTAACAAGATGCCGAAGTGCCAGTTGCTGTTTTCTGCTGTTTTTGGTTTCAGAAATCCTAGCAAGGAAATATTCTCGGAATTGGACGAAATCAAAGCCCAGGGGCCTATTTTTCCACGAAGCTTCCAGAAGTCCGAAGACGAAACGAAGTGGGGCCACAGGGTGCCCAAACCCTAGGGCGGCGCGGCCCCCCCCTTGGCCGCGCCGGCCTGTGGTGTGGGGCCCCTGTGCCCCCTCCTGACTTGCCCTTCCGCCTACTTAAAGCCTCCATGACGAAACCCCCAGTACCGAGAGCCACGATACGGAAAACCTTCTAGAGACGCTGCCAACGCCGATCCCATCTCGGGGGATCCAGGAGATCGCCTCCGGCACCCTGCCGGAGAGGGGAATCATCTCCCGGAGGACTCTACGCCGCCATGGTCGCCTCCGGTGTGATGTGTGAGTAGTCTACCCCTGGACTATGGGTCCATAGCAGTAGCTAGATGGTTGTCTTCTCCCCATTGTGCTATCATTGTCGGATCTTGTGAGCTGCCTAACATGATCAAGATCATCTATCTGTAATTCTATATGTTGCGTTTGTTGGGATCCGATGAATAGAGAATACTTGTTATGTTGATTGTCAAAGTTATATCTACGTGTTGTTTATGATCTTGCATGCTCTACGTTACTAGTAGATGCTCTGGCCAAGTAGATGCTTGTAACTCCAAGAGGGAGTACTTATGCTCGATAGTGGGTTCATGCCTGCATTGACACCTGGGACAGTGACAGAAAGTTCTAAGGTTGTGTTGTGCTATTGCCACTAGGGATAAAACATTGATGCTATGTCTAAGGATGTAGTTGTTGATTACATTACGCACCATACTTAATGCAATTGTCTGTTGCTTTGCAACTTAATACTGGAGGGGGTTCGGATGATAACCTGAAGGTGGACTTTTTAGGCATAGATGTAGTTGGATGGCGGTCTATGTACTTTGTCGTAATGCCCAATTAAATCTCACTATACTCATCATGATATGTATGTGCATGGTCATGCTCTCTTTATTTGTCAATTGCCCAACTGTAATTTGTTCACCCAACATGCTATTTGTCTTATGGGAGAGACACCTCTAGTGAACTGTGGACCCCGGTCCAATTCTCTTTACTGAAATACAATCATCGCAATACTTGTTCTACTGTTTTCTGCAAACAATCATCTTCCACACAATACGGTTAATCCTTTGTTACAGCAAGCCGGTGAGATTGACAACCTCACTGTTTCGTTGGGGCAAAGTACTTTGGTTGTGTTGTGCAGGTTCCACATTGGCGCCGGAATCCCTGGTGTTGCGCCGCACTACATCCCGCCGCCATCAACCTTCAACGTGCTTCTTGGCTCCTCCTGGTTCGATAAACCTTGGTTTCTTTCTGAGGGAAAACTTGCTGCTGTGCGCATCATACCTTCCTCTTGGGGTTCCCAACGAACGTGTGAGTTACACGCCATCAAGCTCTTTTTCTGGCGCCGTTGCCGGGGAGATCAAGACACGCTGCAAGGGGAGTCTCCACTTCTCAATCTCTTTACTTTGTTTTTGTCTTGCTTAGTTTTATTTACTACTTTGTTTGCTGCACTAAATCAAAATACAAAAAAATTAGTTGCTAGTTTTACTTTATTTGCTATCTTGTTTGCTATATCAAAAACACAAAAAAATTAGTTACTTGCATTTACTTTATCTAGTTTGTTTTTTTTACTGTTGCTAAAATGGCCAACGCTGAAAATACTAAGTTGTGTGACTTCACAACCACAAATAATAATGATTTCTTATGCACACCTATTGCTCCACCTGCTACTACAGCAGAATTCTTTGAAATTAAACCTGCTTTACTGAATCTTATTATGCGAGAGCAATTTTCTGGTGTTAGTTCTGATGATGCTGCTGCCCATCTTAATAATTTTGTTGAACTATGTGAAATGCAAAAGTATAAAGATGTAGATGGTGATATTATTAAACTAAAATTGTTCCCTTTCTCATTAAGAGGAAGAGCTAAAGATTGGTTGCTATCTCTGCCTAAGAATAGTATTGATTCATGGACTAAATGCAAGGATGCTTTTATTGGTAGATATTATCCCCCTGCTAAAATTATATCTTTGAGGAGTATCATAATGAATTTTAAACAATTAGATACTGAACATGTTGCTCAAGCTTGGGAAAGAATGAAATCTTTGGTTAAAAATTGCCCAACCCATGGACTGACTACTTGGATGATCATCCAAACCTTCTATGCAGGACTAAATTTTTCTTCACGGAATTTATTGGATTCAGCTGCTGGAGGTACCTTTATGTCCATCACTCTTGGTGAAGCAACAAAGCTTCTTGATAATATGATGATCAACTACTCTGAATGGCACACGGAAAGAGCTCCACAAGGTAAGAAGGTAAATTCTGTCGAAGAAACCTCTTCCTTGAGTGATAAGATTGATGCTATTATGTCTATGCTTGTGAATGATAGGACTAATATTGATCCTAATAATGTTCCATTAGCTTCATTGGTTGCACAAGAAGAACATGTTGATGTAAACTTCATTAAAAATAATAATTTCAACAACAATGCTTACCGGAACAATTCTAGTAACAACTATAGGCCATATCCTCATAATAGTGGCAACGGCTATGCTAATTCTTATGGGAATTCTTACAACAATAATAGGAGTTCACCCCCTGGACTTGAAGCCATGCTTAAAGAATTTATTAGTACACAAACTGCTTTTAACAAATCTGTTGAAGAAAAGCTTGGGAAAATTGATATACTTGCTTCTAAAGTCGATAGTCTTGCTGCTGATGTTGACCTTTTGAAATCAAAAGTTTTGCCTAATGAGAATTATCATAATAAAATTGTTACTACAGCAAATGCCATTCAAGTTAGAATTAATGAGAATATAAGATTAATGGCTGAACTGCGTGCTAGGTGGGATAGAGAACAAAATGAAAAACTAGCTAAAGAGAAGAATGTAGCTAAAGTTTGGACTATTACCACCACTAGTAATGCTAATGCTACACATGTTGCTGCACCTCCTACTAATACTAATAAAAGAATTGGTGTTAGCAATGTTTCCACTTCTAATGCAAAGCACGAGAAACTGCCTGAAACTGCTAAAACTGCTGAAACTGCCTGTGATAAAGCTACTGAAATTTTTTCCAACATTGGGGATGATGATCCCATTGCTTTAGATTATAATGGTTTGAATTTTGATGATTGCCACATCTCTGAAGTTATAAAGTTCTTGCAAAAACTTGCTAAAAGTCCTAATGCTAGTGCTATAAATTTGGCTTTTACACATCATATTACAAATGCTCTCATAAAAGCTAGAGAAGAGAAATTAGAGCGTGAAGCCTCTATTCCTAAAAAGCTAGAGGATGGTTGGGAGCCCATCATTAAGATGAAGGTTAAAGATTTTGATTGTAATGCTTTATGTGATCTTGGTGCAAGTATTTCTGTTATGCCTAAGAAAATTTATAATATGCTTGACTTGCCACCGCTGCAAAATTGTTATTTGGATGTTAATCTTGCTGATCATTCTACAAAGAAACCTTTGGGTAAAGTTGATAATGTTCGTATTACCGTTAACAATAACCTTGTTCCCGTTGATTTTGTTGTCTTGGATATTGAATGCAATGCATCTTGTCCCATTATATTGGGAAGACCTTTTCTTCGAACTGTGGGTGCTATCATTGATATGAAGAAAGGTAATATAAAATATCAATTTCCTCTCAAGAAAGGTATGGAACACTTCCCTAGAAAGAGAATGAAGTACCCTTTTAATTCTATTATGAGAACAAATTATGATGTTGACACTTCGTCTCTTGATAATACTTGATACACACTTTCTGCGCCTAGCTGAAAGGCGTTAAAGAAAAGCGCTTATGGGAGACAACCCATGTTTTTACCTACAGTACTTTGTTTTTATTTTGTGTCTTGGAAGTTGTTTACTACTGTAGCAACCTCTCCTTATCTTAGTTTTGTGTTTTGTTGTGCCAAGTTAAGCCGTTGATAGAAAAGTAAGTACTAGATTTGGATTACTGCACAGTTCCAGATTTCTTTGCTGTCACGAATCTGGGTCCACCTCCCTGTAGGTAGCTCAGAAAATTAAGCCAATTTACGTGCATGATCCTCAGATATGTACGCAACTTTCATTCAATTTGAGAATTTTCATCTGAGCAAGTCTGGTGCCATTTTAAAATTCGTCAATACGAACTGTTCTGTTTTGACAGATTCTGCCTTTTATTTCGCATTGCCTCTTTTGCTATGTTGGATGAATTTCTTTGATCCACTAATGTCCAGTAGCATTATGCAATGTCCAGAAGTGTTAAGAATGATTGTGTCACCTCTGAATATGTTAATTTATATTGTGCACTAACCCTCTAATGAGTTGTTTCGAGTTTGGTGTGGAGGAAGTTTTCAAGGATCAAGAGAGGAGTATGATGCAACATGATCAAGGAGAGTGAAAGCTCTAAGCTTGGGGATGCCCCGGTGGTTCACCCCTGCATATATCAAGAAGACTCAAGCGTCTAAGCTTGGGGATGCCCAAGGCATCCCCTTCTTCATCGACAACATTATCAGGTTCCTCCCCTGAAACTATATTTTTATTCCATCACATCTTATGTGCTTTTTCTTGGAGCGTCGGTTTGTTTTTGTTTTTTGTTTTGTTTGAATAAAATGGATCCTAGCATTCACTTTATGGGAGAGAGACACGCTCCGCTGTAGCATATGGACAAGTTTGTCCTTGGTTTCTACTCATAGTATTCATGGCGAAGTTTCTCCTTCGTTAAATTGTTATATGGTTGGAATTGGAAAATGATACATGTAGTAATTGCTATAAATGTTTTGGGTAATGTGATACTTGGCAATTGTTGTGCTCATGATTAAGCTCTTGCATCATATGCTTTGCACCCATTAATGAAGAAATACATAGAGCATGCTAAAATTTGGTTTGCATATTTGGTTTCTCTAAGGTCTAGATAATTTCTAGTATTGAGTTTGAACAACAAGGAAGACGGTGTAGAGTTTTATAATGTTTTCAATATGTCTTTTATGTGAGTTTTGCTGCACCGGTTCATCCTTGTGTTTGTTTCAAATAAGCCTTGCTAGCCTAAACCTTGTATCGAGAGGGAATACTTCTCATGCATCCAAAATACTTGAGCCAACCACTATGCCATTTGTGTCCACCATACCTACCTACTACATGGTATTTTCCGCCATTCCAAAGTAAATTGCTTGAGTGCTACCTTTAAAATTCCATCATTCACCTTTGCAATATATAGCTCATGGGACAAATAGCTTAAAAACTATTGTGGTATCGAATATGTAATTATGCACTTTATCTCTTATTAAGTTGCTTGTTGTGCGATAACCATGTTTACTGGGGACGCCATCAACTTTCATTGTTGAATTTCATGTGAGTTGCTATGCATGTTCGTCTTGTCTGAAGTAAGGGCGATCTACACTGAGTTGAATGGTTTGAGCATGCATATTGTTAGAGAAGAACATTGGGCCGCTAACTAAAGCCATGATCCATGGTGGAAGTTTCAGTTTTGGACAAACATCCTCAAATCTCTAATGAGAAAAGAATTAATTGTTGTTGAATGCTTAAGCATTAAAAGAGGAGTCCATTATCTGTTGTCTATGTTGTCCCGGTATGGATGTCTAAGTTGAGAATAATCAAAAGCGAGAAATCCAAATGCGAGCTTTCTCCTTAGACCTTTGTACAGGCGGCATAGAGGTACCCCTTTGTGAAACTTGGTTAAAGCATATGTATTGCGGTGATAATCCAGGTAGTCCAAGCTAATTAGGACAAGGTGCGGGCACTATTAGTATACTATGCATGAGGCTTGCAACTTATAAGATATAATTTACATGATGCATATGCTTTATTACTACCGTTGACAAAATTGTTTCATGTTTTCAAAATCAAAGCTCTAGCACAAATATAGCAATCGATGCTTTTCCTCTATGGAGGACCATTCTTTTACTTTCAATGTTGAGTCAGTTCACCTATTTCCCTCCACCTCAAGAAGCAAACACTTGTGTGAACTGTGCATTGATTCCTACATACTTGCATATTGCACTTATTATATTACTCTATGTTGACAATATCCATGAGATATACATGTTACAAGTTGAAAGCAACCGCTGAAACTTAATCTTCTTTTGTGTTGCTTCAATGCTTTTACTATGAATTATTGCTTTATGAGTTAACTCTTATGCAAGACTTAATTGATGCTTGTCTTGAAGTGCTATTCATGAAAAGTCTTTGCTTTATGATTCACTTGTTTACTCATGTCATATACATTGTTTTGATCGCTGCATTCACTACATATGCTTTACAAATAGTATGATCAAGATTATGATGGCATGTCACTCCAGAAATTATCTGTGTTATCGTTTTACCTGCTCGGGACGAGCAGAACTAAGCTTGGGGATGCTGATACGTCTCCGACGTATCGATAATTTCTTATGTTCCATGCCACATCATTGATGTTATCTACATGTTTTATGCACACTTTAGGTCATATTCGTGCATTTTCTGGAACTAACCTATTAACAAGATGCCGAAGTGCCAGTTCCTGTTTTCTGCTATTTTTGTTTTCAGAAATCCTAGTAAGGAAATATTCTCGGAATTGGATGAAATCAAAGCCCAGGGGCCTATTTTTCCACGAAGCTTCCAGAAGTCCGAAGACGAAACGAAGTGGGGCCACAGGGTGCCCAAACCCTAGGGCGGCGCGGCCCCCCCCTTGGCCGTGCCGGCCTGTGGTGTGGGGCCCCTGTGCCCCCTCCTGACTTGCCCTTCCGCCTACTTAAAGCCTCCGTGACGAAACCCCCAGTACCGAGAGCCACGATACGGAAAACCTTCCAGAGATGCCGCCAACGCCGATCCCATCTCGGGGGATCTAGGAGATCACCTCCGGCACCCTGCCGGAGAGGGGAATCATCTCCCGGAGGACTCTACACCGCCATGGTCGCCTCCGGTGTGATGTGTGAGTAGTCTACCCCTGGACTATGGGTCCATAGCAGTAGCTAGATGGTTGTCTTCTCCCCATTGTGCTATCATTGTCGGATCTTGTGAGCTGCCTAACATGATCAAGATCATCTATCTGTAATTCTATATGTTGCGTTTGTTGGGATCCGATGAATAGAGAATACTTGTTATGTTGATTATCAAAGTTATATCTACGTGTTGTTTATGATCTTGCATGCTCTCCGTTACTAGTAGATGCTCTGGCCAAGTAGATGCTTGTAACTCCAAGAGGGAGTACTTATGCTCGATAGTGGGTTCATGCCTCGCATTGACACCGGGACAGTGATGAAAAGTTCTAAGGTTGTGTTGTGCTGGTGCCACTAGGGATCAAACCTAGAGGCGATGTCTACGGATGTAGTTGTTGTTGACATGACGCACCATACTTAATGCAATTGTCTGTTGCTTTGCAACTTAATACTGGAGGGGGTTCGGATGATAACCTGAAGGTGGACTTTTTAGGCATAGATGCAGTTGGATGGCGGTCTATGTACTTTGTCGTAATGCCCAATTAAATCTCACTATACTCATCATGATATGTATGTGCATGGTCATGCTCTCTTTATTTGTCAATTGCCCAACTGTAATTTGTTCACCCAACATGCTGTTTGTCTTATGGGAGAGACACCTCTAGTGAACTGTGGACCCCGGTCCAATTCTCTTTACTGAAATACAATCTACTGCAATACTTGTTCTACTGTTTTCTGCAAACAATCATCTTCCACACAATACGGTTAATCCTTTGTTATAGCAAGCCGGTGAGATTGACAACCTCACTGTTTCGTTGGGGCAAAGTACTTTGGTTGTGTTGTGCAGGTTCCACGTTGGCGCCGGAATCCCTGGTGTTGCGCCGCACTACATCCCGCCGCCATCAACCTTCAACGTGCTTCTTGGCTCCTCCTGGTTCGATAAACCTTGGTTTCTTTCTGAGGGAAAACTTGCTACTGTGCGCATCATACCTTCCTCTTGGGGTTCCCAACGAACATGTGAGTTACACGCCATCAGACGCCTACTCTGCTATGAGGCAAGTCTGTAGAAATTGGCGCTCAGGTTTACCTGAGCCCCACGTGCACCTGCACGAATGGATCATGGTAGACCACGCCCTTCCACGCGCTGCTGAGTTCACCTTCCTCCAACTCGGCACATCCCGCTACGTCACCATAGATCTATCGGAAGTTCGTGCAAGGTTCAAATTCCTCCAAATTCCTCCATATCTATAGGGTTAATATATTCTTATTTTCAATCTTAGTGTTGAATGTTATCTTCATCAATATATTTTAGATACTACTTCGTCGGCTTTTGCCGTGGTGTCATCGTGCTTGCCCAGAAGAACCCGCCGCACAAGATACGGCTTCTGAACCCACTCACAAAGGCATCGAACACTATGTTTGAAGCGCAGATGCCATCTGTTTTTGTGAATTCAGTCGCTGTGATCAAATCCCCGACTATGGTCTTAGTTTGCTCACATTACCCGAACGAAATTAGTTGGGTCGATGAGAGCACTCCAACTAAGGATATATATGAAGATTGGGGAGATGGTAGTTTTTCGATGGAGAACCATAGTTTGCGTTGCATTACCCCGTTCAATGGTGAACTGTATGCAATAGCTGTGGATAATTTTGAGTCCGGAAGAATAGTGTGCACCAATGTACAGTTGCAGCAGCGCGCGAGCACTGTCAAGATGGAGACACTAATTTCATTTCCACAACTTGGAAATGACAAGTTCTATCTTGTGAAGTCGGATGGTGATCTGCTGCTTGTGTTGTTGGACAACATGCTTTTGGAGGACCAACCATTGGTGTACCGTGTGGACACTCAGAGCCGCTCTCTCCATCCGGTCAGTAACATTGGCAGTCATGCCTTCTTCGTGCATTATATCCGGTGTATCTCCATCGACACCACAGTGCACCCGACACTTCTACCTGGCTGCATCTACTACGCCGATTTGGGTTATATCAGAGAGTACATTCATGATACAAAGGCCTGGGATGAGTGGCCACGATATGTGAATAGAATGGGAAACTACGGTCTGAGAAATGAACACAGGCCATACCGTCTGGAGGATGTATTGGCCGCATACTGCAGACGGAAGGAGTTCAATGAATATTTCCTTGGGATAATGCACGGATGGGACGACGAAGAAATATATGAGCAATGAGGAATCTTCTAGCTGGCCATACATTGCGTGCGTCTTGTATTTTTTTCATCTTAGTTTGTCGTGAACATTAACAATGTTATTGGCTGCTTTTGGCTGCTGTATGCAGTTTATGTATTATACGTTTTCTGATTATGCTGCTGTGAATTTATCATATACTAGCTTCCAGATTTGCTGCCATATTGGGCAAAAAACGAGGGTCAAAAGGCAGAAATAGAGAAGCTTCTCTAGATTTGATACTAATTTGGTGAAAAAGATAGAGAGAGAAAGAGGGGAAAATGTGCTCTTAAAAGGGAAAATGCCAATTTGGGCCGAGAGAGACAAAACTGACCTCCTGCTCACGTGCAACCAAACGCTATCTCGTCCTGTCCCACGCGGTCCCTTTCTACCAGCTCCACGCGACGAGGGCCCACACGACGTGGCCCCACACGTCAGCACATCACGTAACGGTCAACTTAATGGGAATCCTGCCGTCTGAGCTGCTTCTGCGGGTTTCAAACAAGGACTTGGGGAAAACTGAGGAAAAACTAAGGGGCTGGGGAAAACTGAGCACAACTAAGGAACTGAGGGCACGAAAATAGAAATCCCAAATTTCTATGGTTTGTTTGAGATAAAATTTGAAAAGTTTCAAAGCTTGAGTAGTGTTGAGGGGGTAAAAACCAACAACACTTTTTCATTCATACCAAACATCACACATTACAATACTAACACACCGTTGGTTTTAAGAACAATTCATTCGTTCTACGATACAGGGGATAGATACAAAACTCACACTTAGTGCTCTCTTGCTACGAATTTACGCAAGTGCTCTAGTGATACTACTCTTCCGCTGGAATGGTGGTTTCTTCGTCTTCATAGGCGAGATGCTTGTCGGCAGTACAAGGCACGGATGCTGTCCAATTCCTTGCGGGTCTTGTGCAGTATGAAGTCAAGGTGTGCAAAATTTTATGGAACAGTTCAAAGAAAAGTAGAGCATGTCTTTTTGAAAAGATCTTAAGGATAAGGGTGCAAATAAGTTTTTCAGAAATACCCTTTTAAAAAGGATCTCAAGGATAAGGGTAAGAATAAATTTTCAGAAATAATCTTTTTCAAAAGATCTCAAGGATAAGAGGAAGAATAAATTTTTATAAATATACACTTTCTTGGTTTTGAAACTAAGTTTTTCAGACGTCCATTCTAACTAGGGTCTCCTAAGGTCAGACAATGGCTCTGATACCAACTTGTCAACACCCGGATTTTTAGGTCTAGATGCCTATTATGCCATTCCTCGCAATCCCAGGAATATTTTTTTTGCGAGACATAATAGATTGATATCACAACACATCATTCATTACATACCATAATTGTCTTACAACAAAGGATCACCTGATCCAGTCTCGTTACAATAGTAGGTGATCTATTGATCAATTACAAAACACATAGCGGAAGCGAAGTAGCGTAGTAGTAGTCCATCTATTCCACAGGCAACTGTTGACGTCAGGAGTGGTCCTTGTTGTCGTAGACGTCCTGCTGTCCTTCTTCCGGGTTCTGGTACTCCACTTCATAGTCTGGCCATTTGAATAGCCAGGGACAAAGCCATGAGTACTTTAAAGTACTCGAAAACTAAATACTAGTGTAAGTGTTATCAACTATAGTAAGGGGGTTCTATACTCTAGTTTCTTTTGCATAAAGCCAGTTTTATTTTATAAGCATTTTAGTAAGCAAAACCTCTTCATTTGCCTAACTTACTCAAGTGGGAACATTAGTGTCATTCCCACAACTCTGTTGTGATTCAAATTCAAAGTCACCTTTCAATTCAAGCCACCATTCACCATTCAAATTTTTAGAAAAGTTCTGATGACGGAACAGTATGGCCTCCCCAACTGTCCATGACCGCGGACGCGGCTATTCGAATAGGTTTACACTCTGCAGAGGTTGTACACTTGTGCCACAACTTTTGATTACATCCGTCAGGGATAGCCCTGAATAATCATACTCAGTATGCGGATCATCAACCATAACCTTTCACTTACATACCCTAGTATAGGCACCTCTCCCTATGAGCTTGGCCTCCCAGTGATGCCATCCTGCCATCCTGGGAACTGCACAGGTCTTGGGCCGGACATTCACCTCTTCTTTCACGTCGTTTCTTTTGTGGTGGAGGCAGCTTTCGGCCTAACCCCGATGACGCTTGTGTAGAGGCAACCCATACTAAAGTACATAAACTTCCAGTTAAGCCCTACCCATAATCAGGTATTGTGGGGGTACTCAAAAATTGGAATGGTATCGCATCCGAACCCAACCATCAGTTTTTGTCAAATTCACCATGTTATTTAAGTCATATTCACCTTCAAAATCGTTCAATAGAATGACTCATCATTCCAAGGTTTTCCAAAGTCATTTGCTTCACAAGTTCCCATCTAGAGTAAATAATTTTAGTTTAGCACTAGCAACTAGTCATGAGGGGTGCTAACTAAGTTTTAGCTCTCTAGGCTAAGTTTGATGCTCTTGTACTATTCTATACTTAGACCAAAGGTAACTATAAAAGTAAGCTTTAAATTACCAAAGTAAAAGCTTGTAAGAATCAAATTTGGGATGGGATTATGAAGCATAAAGTAATAGATGAGGATGCCTTGCTCTGGTAGAGCTTTGCACTTTGCAGGAATATTAGCTTGCAAGAGTAGAGCTTTCATTGGTGTTAGCTTGCCTTGGTTGGTGTATTGCTCAAAGTGTTCCTCCTTCTTCTCCGTAGATGTTCCCGTCGTCCCCTTCGTAGCCTTCGGTACTAGCGTCTATAAACGGATACGAAGATAACAATCACCAAAATAGTACTTAAGAACCTAAATAGCCTTAATGGCTCACTCAAGATGATCTAACATCATCATCTACCTTACTCAACATTTGACTATGGTTTCTTCTTTAGTGTTTAGAAAACAACTCCTCTTAGTGACTTAGGGTTTTCTCTTCAGTTCTTTGGGGAAATAATTTCCTCTCATTGAATCTTGTTAAGATTTAATCTCCTCAAATAACAAGGTATGATCACATGTTGACCAAGGTCAACACTTCACACTTATTATTTGAGAAACATGATTTAAATGAGGTTCCATACTTCATGCAATTTAATACAAACATGGTAGTGATTTAATGTCACCAAATAACTCAATATGAGATTATATAGACCATGGTCACTACCTCATGTTGAACTACTTGAGACCAAGATTTAAATGAGAGGAATACCTCTCATATGATTTAACACATAGTTGTAACTAATTTAAATACTACTAATGAGGTGATTTAATATTCTCAAGAAGAATCCTATGGGGTCATGAAGACTAATGTCATCACCTCACATTGAATCACTTGGAATAATGATTTAAATGAGATGCTATACCTCATATAATTTAAATACTATTTTTGAAATGGTTTAAATGGGCTAGTTATTGACTACATAGCCAATATTTTGCTTCTAGCCCATGATCATACACAGTACCTATATCATATTTTTACCTAAACAATTAGATATTGTGAAATGTGAATTATGAGAGGTGGAATCACCTCAAATTTCAAAAGGGTTGATTTTTAATATCTATTTGAAAACAGAAAAGTATCTGATTTTTTATTTTTTCTATTCAAAATCTATACAAGCTATTAGGTTGAAAATAGCGGGGTTAGTTAGAGAATTTCATAATCTTTCTAGAACATTTTGAATCACAAGATTTGGATTTGTAGATTTGAAACTATTCAAATTCTAACACTGTACCAGTATGCAAATTTAAAGGAAAAAGATTAAAACGGAAATTAAATTCAAACGGGGGCAGGAACGGAGTTGGGCCGGCCCAGTTGCTGCCTGGGCCTGGCGTGCATGGCGCATGCACGTCGGGTGCAGGCGGAGCACGCGGCGCATCGGATCGGGATCCGACGGCGCTGGGCCGTCGCCTTCCTCCCGACACAGCTAGCTTGCGGGGGCCCTAACTCTCACCTCGGAGCTCGGATTGAGGCGGGGTTAGGTGCGTTGGAAAGGTCTTTCCAAGGGCTACAACTTTGTTGTAGGTAGGGCTCGGGGGCAATGGTGATGAAAATATGGGCGGTTTTGAGGGATGCCGCCGGTGGCCGTGGCGAGCTCTTGGCTCCGGTGTGCGGCAAGGAGGGAGAGAGGGAGGCTCTAGGAGGGAGGGAGTGAAGCTGCTGGGTGTTGTGGTGATCTCCACGGCGAGGGGGCTGCTTATATAGCTGCCAGAGAGAGGGGGAGCGACATGGCCAGCATGGCCACGACGTCACGGGCGCGTCAAGTACAGGGGGCTCTGGTCCTTGCCATGGCGTCAGCGGAGAGGTACTGGGGAGGGGTGAACGCGTGCACAGTGGCTGGCATGCATACGTAGTGTGCAGTGCACACGAGGAAGAGGCCGACGTCGGTGTCCTTTGAGGGCGTCGCGTCGTGTCGTGTCCTGGCGTGCGTGTGAGCATCGGGGCCATGTCTGGTGTGTGTGTGGCAGTGAGGAGGTGCTGGTGGCTCAGTGGGACGCGACGGGATGCAGTGTGCATGAAGAGGGACATGGGTGGCCACGGGTTGGTGATCATGAGCAATGGCATGATCATTGTGGTCATCCACTTGCTCTCCTTGACATAGGGTCATGTCTAGCAGGTGTCTAGGGTTAATATCAAGCGGAAAGACATGGTGAGAGAGAGGGAGAAGAGCCAGGGCAGGTGGTGACATAGTGGTGATCATGTGAGTGGCATGGTGTGGCATTGGGTGGTGCAAGTGGGTTTTTGGGGTCAACTATGGTAGGGTGGTGTTCAGAGGAGTGAGATGAGTCAAATTGACAAGGTGAGGGTGACCAGAGAGGAAGAGAGACAAGGGTTGGCATGGTGATGTCATTTGGAGTGGCATGGCATGGCATTGATGCTTTGTGCATACTTTTCTTGTGTACCAAGGTGCTGCAAGCTTAAGTGGGGTGAGGTGAGTCTAGGAGACATGGTGGGCAAGGTGAGAGGGGTCTAGAGTGTGCACAAATGATCAAGGTCAAAAAGGTGTGTGACATATGCAATGACATGGAGTGTCCTTGTGTCAAGGTGATCATGACAAGGCTAGATGAGGTCATTGAGAGTGGTCAGAGGTACAATGTACTGTGGATGATCACAAGAGAGAGAGGGTGAGGTGGTGAATAGTGGTTAAATAGTGGTTGTATAGTGTTTGTACTCTATGTAGAAATTGGATTCTTATGTAAAAACCTCATGTGTGGGTAACTTTTGCTAGGTTTCTTAATGGAGGAGTTCTAAATGATATTTGGCAGCCATGGGTGGCATTGGTTTGGGATTTGGAAAAGATTTGGGAAGAAATCCAAAATTGGTGGGAATCTAGATTCTGTTTCAATGTCTCCTCTTGTCAATTCATTTCTGGTCAACCTGGTCAAAGTCAGCACTGGTGGTCAACAGCAAAGTGGTTCATCTTGACATGGTCTTGGATGAGGTGGAAAGTGTTGGCCAAGGTTGGTGTAAGAAAAGTCAAAGCCAGGGGTGCAAAGTGGTGAAGATATTATAAAGTGGTCATATGACCATTATCACATGTAAGTTGGATTTGATTTTTTCTTTGCTTTGAATTGGGTTTCTTTGATGCAAAAGGGTGTGTTATTGATATACGAGTGTTTCACAAGCAATGGCACAAGCCAATGTGGCCTTGGTTGAAGATTTGCAAAATTGGCTAAAGTGTATGTGAGTGAACATGGGAGTTTCTCACTATTTCATTTCTCTCTATTTGATTTGACTTTTCTTGACTCAAATGTGATTGTTATTAGTTTAGGAACATTTCCAAACCATTGAAGCCATTCCAATTGGTCTAGTTCAAAGATTTGTAAAAATGGCCATAAACACATAAGAGGTGAATTCCAATTTTTCTTATTTTCCTCTTTTGTTCATCTTGCTTTACTTGGGCAAGGTCTAGGGTCCATTTAGTGTGAGATTAGGTTTAGAGATGGTTTCACACCATTTGGGTAAGGTATAATGGCATAGGTCAAGGTTTGGGTAAAATGGCTATGTGCCACATATGCCTCTATGCATATGTTACATTTGATTTTTAATTTGACTTGGCTTGACCCAATTGATGTTGTTGAGTGTTGAAATGGTATAGAGGAGTGATCCAACCATTCACAACAATTCTTAGGGTAAAGATCCTCAAATTCACAAATTTGCTATTTACTCCCATATGCCTCTATGGAATTTTTATTTTCTTTTTTACTTTCTCTGGGTTCACCTTGGATTTGGTTTGATAAGTACTAGGTCATGTTTATTAAGGTTTTCCAATCCTCTAAACAAGGTAGAAAGGTCTAGGGTAAAGTTTTACAAGAATAGCCATAGGCACATAGGCCCTTTTCTTATTTAATTTCTTTTTATTTGATGTTAAAAAGAGGGGTGAGGTTTAGGGTTTAAGATCATTTCAAAATACTTCAACAAACAATCATGGCAATAGCACAAGAATTAAGCAAGGTCACCATGTATCCAACTTAATTTAATAAAAGTTTTTGTTGGTTCCAAAATTTGGAAATAGGGAAATTCATTTTATTTGTTTTGAAATTTTTGGGATGTTACACCACACCACAAAGGAAGGCCTCACCTTCTTCCTCGAGAGAGATCCACGAAGGTGCTCTCCCTCTTCCACTAAGGCACCGGTCGAGGCGGTGATTCCTTCACAAGGTTGGGGCGAGCTCCACACACAAGGATGCTCCCAACACCCTATGGAGCTAGTACATCACCAAGCTAGACTCCATAGCTTCCCATCTCCAATGCTCCACCATAGGAACCCTTCTCCAATGCTCCACCATAGGAACCCTTCCAATGCTCCACCAAGGAACCCTTCCAATGCTCCACCAAAGGAACCCTTCCAATGCTCCACCAAAGGAACCCTTCCAATGCTCCACCACGGAACTCTTCCAATGCCCCACCAAGGAACTTGACACGCGTACAGCACGCGACCGTTGGGAACCCCAAGTGGAAGGTGTGATGCGTACAACAGTAAGTTTCCCTCAGTTAGAAACCAAGGTTTATCGAACCAGTAGGAGTCAAGAAGCACGTTGAAGGTTGATGGCGGCGAGATGTAGTGCGGCGCAACACCAGGGATTCCGGCGCCAACGTGGAACCTGCACAACACAACCAAGATACTTTGCCCCAACGAAACAGTGAGGTTGTCAATCTCACCGGCTTGCTGTAACAAATTAGATGTATAGTGTGGATGATGATTGTTTGCAGAGAACAGTAGAACAAGTATTGCAGTAGATTGTATTTCAGATGTAAAGAATTGGACTGGGGTCCACAGTTCACTAGTGGTGTCTCTCCCATAAGATAAATAGCATGTTGGGTGAACAAATTACAGTTGGGCAATTCACAAATAGAGAGGGCATGATCATGCACATACATATTATGATGAGTATAGTGAGATTTAATTGGGCATTACGACAAAGTACATATACCGCTATCCAGCATGCATCTATGCCTAAAAAGTCCACCTTCAGGTTATCATCCGAACCCCTCCAGTATTAAGTTGCTAACAACAGACAATTGCATTAAGTATTGCGTGTAATGTAATAAATAACTACATCCTCGGACATAGCATCAATGTTTTATCCCTAGTGGCAACAGCACATCCGTAACCTTAGGGGTTCTTGTCACTCCCCCAGATTCACGGAGACATGAACCCACTATCGAGCATAAATACTCCCTCTTGGAGTTACAAGCATCAACTTGGCCAGAGCCTCTACTAATAACGGAGAGCATGCAAGATCATAAACAACACATAGATATAAATTGATAATCAAGATAACATGGTATTCTCTATCCATCGGATCCCAACAAACACAACATATAGCATTACAGATAGATGATCTTGATCATGTTCGGCAGCTCACAAGATCCAACAATGAAGCATAATGAGGAGAAGACAACCATCTAGCTACTGCTATGGACCCATAGTCCAGGGGTAGACTACTCACTCATCACTCCGGAGTCGACTATGGCGGTGTAGAGTCCTCCGGGAGATGAATCCCCTCTCCGGCAGGGTGCCGGAGGCGATCTCCTGAATCCCCCGAGATGGGATTTGCGGCTGCGGCGTCTCTGGAAGGTTTTCCGTATCGTGGCTCTCGGTACTGGGGGTTTCGCGATGAAGGCTATTTGTAGGCGGAAGGGCAGGTCAGGGGGGCACACGAGGGGCCCAGGAGACAGGTCGGCGCGACCAAGACCTGGGCCGCGCCACCCTACCACCTGGCCGCCTCGTGGCCCCACTTCGTTGACTCTTCGGTCTTCTGGAAGCTTCGTGTGAAAATAGGCCCCTGGGCGTTGATTTCGTCCAATTCCGAGAATATTTCCTTACTAGGATTTCTGAAACCAAAAACAGCAGAAAACAGCAACTGGCTCTTCGGCATCTTGTTAATAGGTTAGTTCCAGAAAATGCATAAATATGACATAAAGTATGCATAAAACATGTAGATATCATCAATAACGTGGCATGGACCATAAGAAATTATCGATACGTCGGAGACGTATCAGCATCGCCAAGCTTAGTTTCTGCTCGTCCCGAGCAGGTAAACGATAACAAAGATAATTTCTGGAGTGACATGCCATCATAACCTTGATCATACTATTGTAAAGCATATGTAATGAATGCAGCGATCAAAACAATGTAAATGACATGAGTAAACAACTGAATCATATAGCAAAGACTTTTCATGAATAGTACTTCAAGACAAGCATCAATAAGTCTTGCATAAGAGTTAACTCATAAAGCAATAATTCAAAGTAAAGGTATTGAAGCAACACAAAGGAAGATGAAGTTTCAGCGGTTGCTTTCAACTTATAACATGTATATCTCATGGATAGTTGTCAATGTAGAGTAATATAACAAGTGCAATATGCAAGTATGTAGGAATCAATGCACAGTTCACACAAGTGTTTGCTTCTTGAGGTGGAGAGAGATAGGTGAACTGACTCAACATAAAAGTAAAAGAAAGGTCCTTCAAAGAGGAAAGCATCGATTGCTATATTTGTGCTAGAGCTTTGATTTTGAAAACATATAGAGAGCATAAAAGTAAAATTTTGAGAGGTGTTTGTTGTTGTCAACGAATGGTAGTGGGTACTCTAACCCCCTTGCCAGACAAACCTTCAAAGAGCGGCTCCCATTTTATTTTATTTTTGTGTGGCACTCCTTCCAACCTTTCTTTCACAAACCATGGCTAACCGAATCCTTCGGGTGCCTGCCAACAATCTCATACCATGAAGGAGTGCCTTTTTATTTTAGTTTTATTATGATGACACTCCTCCCCACCTTTGCTTTCTCAAGCCATGGCTAACCGAATCCTTCAGGTGCCGTCCAACAATCACATACCATGGAGGAGTGTCTATTTTTGTTAATTAATTTGGGACTGGGAATCCCATTGCCAGCTCTTTTTGCAAAATTATTGGATAAGCGGATGAAGCCACTAGTCCATTGGTGAAAGTAGCCCAACAAGATTGAAAGATAAACACCACATACTTCCTCATGAGCTATAAAACATTAACACAAATCAGAGGTGATAAATTTTGAATTGTTTAAAGGTAGCACTCAAGCAATTTACTTTGGAATGGCGGAGAAATACCATGTAGTAGGTAGGTATGGTGGACACAAATGGCATAGTGGTTGGCTCAAGTATTTTGGATGCATGAGAAGTAATCCCTCTCGATACAAGGCTTAGGCTAGCAAGGCTATTTGAAACAAACACAAGGATGAAGCGGTGCAGTAAAACTCACATAAAAGACATATTGTAAACATTATAAGACTCTACACCGTCTTCCTTGTTGTTCAAACTCAATACTAGAAATTATCTAGACCTTAGAGAGACCAAATATGCAAACCAAATTTTAGCATGCTCTATGTATTTTTTCATTAATAGGTGCAAAGTATATGATGCAAGAGCTTAAACATGAGCACAACAATTGCCAAGTATCACATTATCCAAGACATTATAGCAAATTACTACATGTATCATTTTCCAATTCCAACCATATAACAATTTAACGAAGAAGAAACTTCGCCATGAATATTATGAGTAAATCCTAAGGACATATTTGTCCATATGTAACAGTGGAGCGTGTCTCTCTCCCACACAAAGAATGCTAGGATCCATTTTATTCAAACAAAACAAAAAAAAAAACAAACCGACGCTCCAAGCAAAGCACATAAGATGTGACGGAATAAAAATATAGTTTCAGGGGAGGAACCTGATAATGTTGTCGATGAAGAAGGGGATGCCTTGGGCATCCCCAAGCTTAGACGCTTGAGTCTTCTTGATATATGCAGGGGTGAACCACCGGGGCATCCCCAAGCTTAGAGCTTTCACTCTCCTTGATCATGTTGTATCATCTCCCTCTCTTGATCCTTGAAAACTTCCTCCACACCAAACTCAAAACAACTCATTAGAGAGTTAGTGCACAATCAAAATATACATGTTCAGAGGTGACATAATCATTCTTAACACTTCTGGACATTGCACAAAGCTACTGAAAGTCAATGGAATCGAAATATCCATCAAACATAGCAAAACAGGCAATGCGAAATAAAAGGCAGAATCTGTCAAAACAGAACAGTTCGTAAAGACGAATTTTATTGAGGCACCAGACTTGCTCAAATGAAAATGCTCAAATTGAATGAAAGTTGCGTACATATCTGAGGATCACTCACGTAAATTGGCATAATTTTCTGAGTTACCTACAGAGAATTTGGCCCAGATTCGTGACAGCAAAGAAATCTGTTTCTGTGCAGTAATCCAAATCTAGTATGAACCTTATTATCAACGACTTTACTTGGCAAAACAATGCACAAAACTAAGGTAAGGAGAGGTTGCTACAGTAGTAAACAACTTCCAAGACACAAAATAAAAACAAAGGTACTGTAGTAAAAGCATGGGTTGTCTCCCATAAGCGCTTTTCTTTAACGTCTTTCAGCTAGGCGCAGAAAGTGTGTATCAAGTATTATCAAGTGGCGGTGCACCTACAGCGGGGTGTGGAGTTTTCTCAACTATACATTTTATCTTTTCTATGTGAGTTTCAGAGTCTCCCTTTTCATTACCCTTAGGCTTGCTACTCTCATCAAACAAATCTTCAGGAACAATCCAATCAAAATTCTTTTCTAGTGCCTCGCACATTCCCAAGAGCTTGCAAGGTATTGATGTTTTAATATCCCCCTCATAATTAACTTCATTAGTGTACTTTTGTGTATCTTTTTCCATCTTCTCAAGGGTACTGGCAAAATTGGTATAAGAGCCTAGCATATTATATTTAGTGAAGACTTTTCTAGCTTCTCTTGATATTCCCCCAAATTCTTTAAGAAGGGTTTCTAAAACAAAATCTTTCTTTTCCCCTTCTTCCATATCACTGAGTGTAAGGAACATATGTTGAATTATAGGATTAAGATTAACAAATCTAGCTTCTAACGCGTGTACTAAAGAAGCAACAGCAATTTCATAAGTAGGAGCAAGTTCTACCAGGTTTCTATCTTCAAAATCCTCAACCGTACTAATATGAGTGAAAAAAAATTCTATATTATTTTTCCCAAGGATAGACCCTCGGCCTACCGGTACATCTTTAAGAACAAACTTAGGAGGAAACATGATGAAATAAGTAAAGCAAATATAAGTAACTAATTTTTTTGTGTTTTTGATATAGCGAACAAGATAGCAAATAAAGTAAAACTAGCAACTAATTTTTTTGTGTTTTGTTTTAGTGCAGCAAACAAAGTAGTAAATAAAAAAAAGCAAGACAAAAACAAAGTAAAGAGATTGGGATGTGGAGACTCCCCTTGCAGCGTGTCTTGATCTCCCCGGCAACGGCGCCAGAAATTTAGCTTGACACGCGTACAACACGCGACCGTTGGGAACCCCAAGTGGAAGGTGTGATGCGTACAGCAGTAAATTTCCCTCAGTTAGAAACCAAGGTTTATCGAACCAGTAGGAGTCAAGAAGCAAGTTGAAGGTTGATGGCGGCGAGATGTAGTGCGGCGCAACACCAGGGATTCCGGTGCCAACGTGGAACCTGCACAACACAACCAAGATACTTTGCCCCAACGAAACAGTGAGGTTGTCAATCTCACCGGCTTGCTGTAACAAAGGATTAGATGTATAGTGTGGATGACGATTGTTTGCAGAGAACGGTAGAACAAGTATTGCAGTAGATTGTATTTCATATGTAAAGAATTGGACCGGGGTCCACAGTTCACTAGTGGTGTCTCTCCCATAAGATAAATAGCATGTTGGGTGAACAAATTACAGTTCGGCAATTGACAAATAGAGAGGGCATGACCATGCACATACATATTATGATGAGTATAGTGAGATTTCATTGGGCATTACGACAAAGTACATAGACCGCTATCCAGCATGCATCTATGCCTAAAAAGTCCACCTTCAGGTTATCATCCGAACCCCCTCCAGTATTAAGTTGCTAACAACAGACAATTGCATTAAGTATTGCGCGTAATGTAATCAATAACTACATCCTCGAACATAGCATCAATGTTTTATCCCTAGTGGCAACAGCACATCCATAACCTTAGGGGTTCTTGTCACTCCCCCAGATTCACGGAGACATGAACCCACTATCGAGCATAAATACTCCCTCTTGTAGTTACAAGCATCAACTTGGCCAGAGCCTCTACTAATAACAGAGAGCACGCAAGATCATAAACAACACATAGATATAAATTGATAATCAACATAACATGGTATTCTCTATCCATCGGATCCCAACAAACACAACATATAGCATTACAGATAGATGATCTTGATCATGTTCGGCAGCTCACAAGATCCGACAATGAAGCATAATGAGGAGAAGACAACCATCTAGCTACTGCTATGGACCCATAGTCCAGGGGTAGACTACTCACTCATCACTCCGGAGGCGACCATGGCGGTGTAGAGTCCTCCGGGAGATGAATCCCCTCTCCGGCAGGGTGCCGGAGGCGATCTCCTGAATCCCCCGAGATGGGATTGGCGGCGGCGGCGTCTCTGGAAGGTTTTCCGTATCGTGGCTCTCGGTACTAGGGGTTTCGCGACGAAGGCTATTTGTAGGCGGAAGGGCAGGTCAGGGGGCCATACGAGGGGCCCAGGAGACAGGTCGGCGCGGCCAAGACCTGGGCCGCGCCGCCCTACCACCTGGCCGCCTCGTGGCCCCACTTCGTTGACTCTTCGGTCTTCTGGAAGCTTCGTGTGAAAATAGGCCCCTGGGCGTTGATTTCGTCCAATTCCGAGAATATTTCCTTACTAGGATTTCTGAAACCAAAAACAGCAGAAAACAACAACTGGCTCTTCGGCATCTTGTTAATAGGTTAGTTCCACAAAATGCATAAATATGACATAAAGTATGCATAAAACATGTAGATATCATCAATAATGTGGCATGGAACATAATAAATTATCGATACGTCGGAGACGTATCAGAACTCTTCTCCAATGCTCCACTAAAGGAACCCTACCACCAAGATCCACTAAGGAATAGCTAGTATTGGTGAAATCTCTCTTGGTAGAACTATAGAACGGGGTCTCCTCCACCAATCCTCAAAGTTTGGGCAAGATTGGTTGGATGGTGAAGGAGATCCTCAAGGAATAACCTCAGCAACAATGGAGGAGAGAGAGGGGGAAGAGATAAAATCGTGTTGGGGAAGAAGGAGCCCTTAAATAGGCTCCTTCAAATCCAACCATTATGCCCAGTTTTTGCCTAAGCGGTACTACCGCTTCTGGGAAGCGGTACTACCGCTCTGAGTTTGAAATCCCTCAGATCTGGTCAAAGGACGCAGAGCGGTACTACCGCTCGAGGTACTGCTCGAGGTACCGCAACAGGGTCCAAACCTTACTGGACTCAAAGCGGTACCGAAGCGGTACCAGGGCGGTACAGCCATAACTAGTTTACGGTACTTAGGCTGTACTGTGAGCGGTACTACCGCTCGTGAGCGGTATTACCGCTCCAGGTACTGCAGAGGTACCGCAACTCGTACTGTGGGTCAATTTCAGCTCAGAACTCAGAGCGGTACCGTGGGCAGTATCTATAGGGGTTGCGGTACTACCGCTACAGGTACCGGTAGTACCGAACTGGCTAAAACTGGTTTTCTTCCCTTTTTCTCTCCAGCCATATCACCTCGCTAAACACACACAAAACTAGAAACCTATCAACTACGCTTCAGTCTTCCGATCTTGACGTGTCCGGCGAGGTCACCGTGCTCTTGCAAATCTAACAATGATACTCAAGGCACACGGTGAGATTACTCAAGTGTTGTCATCAAACACACAAAACTTGGGGTTTAATGTTTGCTCTTACAATCTCCCCCTTTTTGGTGTTTGATGACAACACAAGAGTTGACAATAACATATGATATTATGATGTGATACTTAGATTTCCAAAAACTTGATGGAGCTCCCCCTACACATGTGCATATCATGAATATGTATTTGAATACAAATACACATGTTATAGAGACATCACTCCCCCTAGTTTTTACAAACCAAGCACATATGCAACATAGATAAATGACATGTTTAAGTAGCATATGCACAATATGGAGGCAACATAAGATCATGCATGGAGATTTGGGTGAAGTTATCATACCATAGCCTTGAGAATACCCAAACTCACAATAAGATACCTCCATAGGGTTGTTGATGTAGCCTAACACAAGATAAGCAACTAGAACCAAACGGCTACAAACAACAAAGGTCCCCATCCACCTAGGAACTTCTCCCCCTTTGGCATCGGAACACCAAAAAGGAGGGTAACGAAACTAGAAGGATGGAAAAAGAACATACAACCAAGCTTGCAAAAATCACGAGAAAAACAAGCTTGAAGGAGGTTCTCCAAAAACAAGAAAAAGAAAGCAAAGAAGAAAGACAAAATAAGGTCACAACGAAACACAAAGAACCGAAAAACCCCTCAAAGAGGGGGTGTTGGTGGCCGAAGCCACCGTGTAAGAGTATAGTAGTGTGAGGTCGCGTAGATGTATCTAGGACTCACGGACTACAATTCAACATGAAGGTCATAAGTCACTTAATTGACAAATAGCAAATGTTTTGGATTTCTTTATGCATTATGGGGGGAGGGATAGCTCAATGGATTTAAACCACACTCCCCCTATGTTCATGCGTGCCTTTCATCTAGATATAACGGTTAGGAGTGGTATGTGCGCACGACGGTCAAGCAAAGTTCGATGGATCAATGATATTTAGCTCATGCCTCAACTCAATGAAACGCTTCTCATCCAAGGGCTTCGTGAAGATGTCCACCAATTGCTCCTTGGTGCCAATATAGGATAGTACAATATCTCCGCGAGCATGTGATCCCGGATGAAGTGGTTCCGTATCTCAATGTGCTTCGTCTTGCCATGAAGAACCGGATTGTAGGCGATCTTGATTGCGCTCTCATTGTCACACAAAAGAGGCACCTTGCTATACTCAATTCCACAATCCCGCAAGGTTTGCCTCATCCACAAGGTTTGAGCACAACTACTCGCCGCGGCAATATACTCGGCTTCCGCGGTGGAGACGGAGACACAATTTTTCTTCTTCGAGGACCAACACACCAAAGATCTTCCAAGAGAGTGACACGCTTCGGATGTAGACTTCTTATCAACCTTGTCGCCCGCTCAATCGGAGTCGGTGAAACCAATCAAAGCAAAGTCCGTGTCCCTTGGGTACCATAGTCCGAAGTGTGGGGTATCAACTAAATATCGAAAGATCCTTTTGACCGCCACAAGGTGGCTTTCCTTCGGATTTGCTTGAAACCGTGCACACATACCAACGCTTAACATTATATCCGGGCGAGAGGCACAAAGTTAAAGAAGCAAACCTATCATCGAACGGTAGAGCTTGGTATCCACCGCCTTGCCGGCCTCGTTGAGAGAGAGTTGACACCTGAGTTGCATCGGAGTCCCAATGCCCTTTGCGTCCTTCATATCAAAGTGCTTGAGCATGTCTTGGAGGTACTTCGCTTGATTGATGAAGGTGCCTTGTCGCATTTGCTTGATCTCGAACCCAAGAAAGTATTTGAGTTCACCCATCATTGACATCTCAAACCAATTTGTCATCAACATAGCAAACTCATCATTGAATTTTGTGTTAGTAGAGCCACATATGATGTCATCTACATAGAGTTGGCATACGAAAAGCTCCCCATTGACCTTCTTAGTAAAAAGAGTGGGATCGATTTTCCCCACTTCGAAACCACGGTCTTCAAGCAACTCCTTAAGATGCTCATACCAAGCTCTAGGAGCTTGTTTGAGTCCATATAGGGCCTTTTTGAGCTTGAAGACATGGTCCGGGAAATGGGGGTCCTCGAACCCCGGGGGTTGCTTCACATATACCTCCTCATGTAAAGGACCATTAAGAAAAGCACTATTAACATCCATTTGTTGCAACTTAAAGCCATGATGTGAGGCAAAGGCCAAAAGGATACGGATGGACTCAAGCCTTGCAACGGGTGCAAAGGTCTCACCAAAGTCCACGCCTTCGACTTGAGAATAGCCTTGGGCCACCAATCTTGCTTTGTTGCGGATGACCATGCCATTTTCATCTTGCTTGTTCTTGAAGATCCATTTGGTGCCGATAACATTGCGACAATGATCGGGTCGTTTTATGAGAGTCCATACATCATTCCTCTTGAAGTTGTTGAGTTCCTCTTGCATTGCATTCAACCAATCGGGATCTTTGAGAGCATCATTAACTTTAAGTGGTTCCGCCATAGAGACAAAGGCGTGGTGCGCACAAAAGTTTGCAAGTTGCCTCCGAGTTGTGACTTTTCTCTCTAGATCACCAATGATATTACGCAAGGAATGAGACTTGAGACGCAAGTGTCTTGTAGTAGGGTCTTCACGGCGAGTGTCGGCTAAAGGAGATGATTCTTGTGAGTCCTCTTGGCCTTCATCACGGTTTAGGTCCTCGCCTTGACCTCCATTGTCGTTGAAAGGGGCATCATTGTCATGACATCCGGACGGCTCGGGGGTATTGGGAATAGTATTGTCCATAAAGATTGTCCCCGAACCACTCGGAGAAGAACTTGAAGCTTGACCTTGGTCACTTGATGTTGGTTGTTGTGGTAGATGAGCTTGCGGTGAATGTTGTTCTTGAGCTTGTTGATGTGAACTTGGACTTGATTGTTTTTGTAGATGTCGAGGTTGATCTTGAGGTTGAGGTTGAACTTGAGGTTGTTGTAGAGGTTGACTTGCATTTGTAAGATCAACGGAAGAAGCTTGGCCTTGTGGTGTGATACGTCCAATTTGCATCACTATTTTATATCATAATTTGCTGTTATTCATTGATATATTTCATATTGGGACACAATACTTATGTTATTTCATCTATTTTGCATGTTTCATCATTATTGGAGGATCAAGCACCGGAGCCAGGATTCTGCTGAAAAAAGCACCGTCAGAACGCAATATTTCGGAAGATCAACTGTGGAAGGAAATTATACCAAAAATCCTATTTTTCAAGATGACGAAGGAAGCCAGAAGGAGGAGCTAGCTGGACCCAAGGTGGGCCCAGACCATAGGGCGGCGCGGCCCATGGCCTGGCCGCGCCACCATGTGGTGTGGGGGCCCCACAGCCCCTTTCGCCTCCTTTTCTTCGCGAAACCCTTCGTCCCGAAGACCTAAGCCATAGAGGGTACCTCACGAAGAGTTACAGCCGCCTCTGCGGGGCGGAGAACACCAGAGAGAAAAGAGCTCTCCGGTGGGCTGAGATCCGCCGGGGAAATTCCCTTCGGGAGGGGGAAATCGATGCCATCGTCACCGTCATCGAGCTGGACATCATCTCCATCACCATCATCATCATCTCCACCATCATCACCGCCGTCTCCACCGCTGGACACCATCACCGCCGTAGCAATTTGGGTTTGATCTTGATTGTTTGATAGGGGAAACTCTCCCGGTATCGATCTCTACTTGTTGTTGATGCTATTGAGTGAAACCATTGAACCAAGTTTATGTTCAGATTGTTATTCATCATTATATCACCTCTGATCATGTTCCATATGATGTCTTGTGAGTAGTTCGTTTAGTTCTTGAGGACATGGGTGAAGTCTAAATGTTAGTAGTGAACTATGGTTGAGCAATATTCAATGGTATGATATTTAAGTTGTGGTGTTATTCTTCTAGTGGTGTCATGTGAACGTCGACTACATGACACTTCACCATTTATGGGCCTAGGGAAATGCATCTTGTACTCGTTTGCCAGTTGCGGGGTTGCCGGAGTGACAGAAACCTAAACCCCCGTTGGTATATCGATGCAGGAGGGATAGCAGGATCTCAGAGTTTAAGGCTGTGGTTAGATTTATTCTTAATTACTTTCTTGTAGTTGCGGATGCTTGCAAGGGGTATAATCACAAGTATGTATTAGTCCTAGGAAGGGCGGTACATTAGCATAGGTTCACCCACACAACACTTATCATAACAATGAAGATTATTTAGCCGTATGTAGCGAAAGCACTAGACTAAAATCCCGTGTGTCCTCGAGAACGTTTGGTCATTATAAGTAAACAAACCGGCTTGTCCTTTGTGCTAAAAAGGATTGGGCCACTCGCTGCAATTGTTACTCTCGCACTTTACTTACTCGTACTTTATTCAACTGTTACATTAAAAACCCCCGAATACTTGTCTGTGAGCATTTAGAGGGAATCCTTCATCGAAACTGCTTGTCAACACCTTCTGCTCCTCGTTGGGATCGACATTCTGTTGACTGCCAAAACCCACCGGCGGGCAGCGACTTGTCAACACTGTAGAGCCGGGAAGAGCCTAGAGCTGCGGCTGGCTGAGACCCCTCCGAGCGACGGCCCGCAATGCTCTTCTGGTCACACGTCTGATGCGAAGTGCAAGGGCGTGCCACCTGACCTATACCTGGTCAGGAAGGTGATGGGGATGCCTCGCTTAGTTTCCTGCATGGCATACACGTAAACATTAAATACGAGCCTCGATCGGCTCTCAGGTTATCCTGTGAATCGGCTCAAAGAGCCGATCCACCCATGATTCGTACGGGGTGCACGAATATATGGTGATCCTGCTTGATCAAGATAAAGCTAATGAGATCTACGACGATTTAGGGTTTTCACCGCATAATCGGATCATCCTACTCCAGGTTGGGCCTCGCGGCCACGCACGGTGATTGTAAGCCGATCCTAAACAAGGCCTAAAAACCAACATGAAGTTGATCCTCGGAACATCCTGTTTAGGACTTGCGAACGCCACCCTACGTGCCGCTGGATCCTCCCCCCCTTTGTAAGGCCTAACTATTGCAGATATTAAACTAATCCTTGTAGAACAAGGAGCAATCGTAACGGATCAGATCTACTAAACGATGATCAAGCGCGGTGCCGCCCCCACACCTGAGATAGGTGTGAGGGCGGCTAGACATGCAAAGGTTGCACTACGTAAGCATGTTATACGAAGAACTATGCTAACCCTAACACATCTATGATAACTACGTTGCTCGCCATCAAAGACGCTTCAGTACAAGCAACGCATGAACAACGTGGAGCTTGTGCTGCCTAGATCGCAAGATGCGATCTAGGCAGCATGTCGCTTACCTGGTAGAAACCCTCGAGACGAAGGAGTTGGCGATGCGCCGAGATTGGTTTGTTTGGGTTGAACGTGAGTTGTTGTTTATTCCATAAACCCTAGATACATATTTATAGTCCAGCGGACTTTCTAATTCAGGCGTGCACCTAACCGTGCACGGGTAAAACTCTAACTCCTAACTTAAGATACGATCTAATATATTACAGATAAATGGGCAATCTAGCCCAACTTTGCATATAAGGCCGATCTTCGTATTCTCTCCATATATAACCTTCAAGCTTATCTTGATCGTGGCCCACCTCCAACTTGGTCAAATTCTGGTGATAACACATGCCCCCCTGGTTTTGGAAATGATATTTCCAAAATCATTACGCTTGTCTTTCGTCGGGTCATGTCGTGGCAGAGCAGAACCATTGCAGCATTTTTCGTCATGATGCCCTGCCTTCTCAACTGTTCCGCGTGATTTGACCGTTGTCTTTGGGCGCTGCCTCCTCGAAAACTGCTGTGGCATTGAATTTTTCACCATAGCCCCCTTTTATTTAACCGCTCTGAGCAGTTCGCCACTTCATCATCCTGCTCTGTTCTGGCCATCGGCACCAAAAAACCCCCAATTTCCCACAGCCATGTCTTCCTCTTCTTCCTCTTCCTCGTCGGTCTTCCACGACTCCTCCTCCGAGCTTTCCTACGGGTCCTCCTCCTCCCGCGAGACGCCGCCGGACATCCGCGCCCTAGAAGCATGGGACCTGGAGGACCACGCCTCCTCCATCTGGTCTGAAGACGACCAGTCCCTGACTAGCGGGGACGAAGATCTTCAGTTCCTTGCCGTCGGGGAACTGGAGTCGGAAAGCGAGGACCACCAGTTCCCCTGGGATGGCTGCCCCACCTCTGAAGAAGAGGAAGAGGAGGACGACGACGACGACTCCCTCGAGGGGTACCCGCCAGCGAAACACCTCCGCATGTGGTGGGACGACGACAGCAGCGACGATGAAGACGAAGATGAAGCTCCCGTAGAGGGCTATGGGAGCAGCGACGAAGAACCCATCGGCAGTAGTGCCGATGAGAATTCCGAGGATGACGACGAAGGAAGCGATGGCCCGTAGATTAGGATCTACTAGTATAGGCCTAGCAGTAGTAGATTGGTCAATAGGCCCTTCTTTTGTTCTTCCTTCCTGAGAAATCGGCTCTTTCTTTGTAAGAAATCCCCTTATCAATGAAGAAAATCCCTTAATTAATTTCGCTCCCTTGCCGATTGTCGAATGGAGTTGTCGTACAGGGAGCCGATAGCAGAACATCGGCTCATATTGCTGTCTGAGGCCAAGCTGTTGTATAAACAGGCCTAAGTCTCGTCCAAACCATTAGACTGAATCCCTCAGCAATCATTAGGAGATTCGTCTCTTGTATCCCGATTTCTGGCCTTGCTAATTTAAACTTATTTCGCTAAAGTCGATATCAGCGTATCGGTTTTGTTTTCTGAAGTCAATGCCCGTGCATCGGCTGTACTTTCATACTGTTAATCTCCATACGTTTTCTCAAGTCGATGTCTGTGCATCGGCTGTGGGTTTTTTTTTTTTACTGGCCGATTCTGAAATCGGCCCCCACATCTTACTGTCCATCATCCCACATGCTTGGGAAATACTTCTTCAGGTGTTGACCATTAACAGCCACTGGGAACTTTTCGCCGCTCAACTCCTCCAGCATGTATGCATTACCCTTCAAGGCCTGGACAACTTTGTACGGACCGTGCCAATTAGGAGACCATTTGCCATATGCCTTATCCCTGGTTCCCAATGGCAACACAGCTTCCCACACAAGATCACCAACTTGGAACTCCTTTGGCCTAACCTTTTTGTTGTAAGCACGAGCCACCCTGGCTTTGTTCTCCTTAATCTTCTCCAACGACCAAAGCCTGAGCTCTGTTGCGTCCTCAATAGTGTCGCTCATCAAAGCTGCATATTCTTCAGCTGTCAGATCATTCTGAAATGTGACACGTCTTGATCCAGCCGTAATTTCCCAAGGAAATACAGCTTCCTGTCCATAGACAAGCTGGTATGGCGAAGTCTTTATAGCTCCATGGCACGACATGCGGTAGGCCCATAATGCTTCTGATAACTTCTCATGCCAATCCCGAGGGTTCTCGTCAATTTTTCTCTTGATCAGCTTGATCAGACTCTGATTGGACGCCTCGGCCTGCCCGTTAGCTTGAGCATAGTACGGGGATGATCGGATAAGTTTAATCCCTAAGTTATCACAGAACTTCCTGAATTCTTTAGAAGTAAAGACCCAACCTCCATCGGTCGTGATAGTTTGGGGAATCCCAAACCTATGAATGACGTGTTCTTTCACAAACTTGATCACATCCTCTGATTTCACCTTTTTCATAGGGACGGCTTCCACCCACTTGGTGAAGTAATCTGTGATAACCAGAATCCATTCATGTTTTTTACTTGACGCCGGATGGATTTTGCCGATCATATCCATGCCCCACCCCCGAAATGGCCAAGGCTTGATGATGGGGTTCATCGCTGATGCTGGCACCATCTGAATCTTTCCAAACATCTGACACGCTTGGCACCCCTTGTAATAATTGAAGCAATCTTCAAGCATAGTGGGCCAATAAAACCCTGATCGCCTGATCAACCACTTCATCTTATGAGCCGACTGATGCGTTCCACAGGCGCCTTCATGCACCTCATGTAAGAGCCGATTAGACTCAGTCGGTCCTAGGCACTTGAGTAGCAATCCTTCCAATGTCCTGTAGAACATGTCGTCTCCTATAAGGACATACTTCATGGCTCTGTATCTTACCCGTTTAGGTGCCCCCCGAGCCGAATCTTTTAAATAATCGAAGATCTCGGCTCTCCAATCATTCTGTTCCAGGAATTGTATCTGAACTTCCGATCCGTCGGCTATATCTATGTAGCCTGACGCCATTTGTGCGAGATTGTTGGCATCGGTATTTTGGGATCTTGGGATCCAATTAAAGTTGATGTACCGAAACTGTGTCATCAACTCATGGCATTCCACCCAATATGGGAAAAGCGATTCACTTTCGCAATTATATTCCTCCGTGAGCTGGTTAATCACCAACTTTGAGTCTCCAAAGAGCTCTACAGCTTCCGCTCCAGCTTCCAATAGCAATTCCATTCCCTTACGTATTGCCTCATATTCTGCTACGTTGTTGGTGCAAGGGGTAGATAATCTGATGGAGAAAGAGTATTCTGCCCCCCGAGGCGACACGAGCAGAATGCCGATGCCACAACCATCGTCACAAACCGATCCATCGAAGAACATAGCCCATGCACGTATGGATAGTGCTGCTATATTGGTACTGATCCGTTCAGCGATGAGATCGGCCAACGCTTGGCCCTTGACTGCCTTCGCAGGCTGGTACCGGAGATCAAATTCTGACAGCGCAAGCATCCATTTACCGAGTCGGCCTTTCAAAACAGGGGCCGACAACATGTGCTTGACGACGTCTGATTTACAGATGACGATGATCTCTGCCGTCAGAAGGATGTGATGAAGCTTGGTGCAGGTAAAGAACAGGCAGAGGCAAAGTTTCTCAACCTCAGGATATCTTGTCTCCGCGTCCAGCATCCTTCTGCTGAGGTAGAAAACGACTCTCTCAACGCCATCGTAAAGTTGCACCACCACCGAAGCAATGGACGTGTCAGCTACTGACAGGTAGATGTAGAATGGCCTGTCTTGCTGGGGTGGAACTAGCACAGGCGGCGTCGTCAGATATCGCTTAATTTCATCAAACGCCTGCTGCTGTTCTGCCCCCCAGTGAAACTCGTCGTCAGATTTAGTCTTCACCAGCGCCATGAACGGCTCGATTCATCCTGACAGATTAGAGATGAACCGCCGGACGAAATTGATCTTGCCGATGAGGTGTTGGAGCTCCTTTTTCGTGGTTGGCGGCTGCATGGTACGCACCGCCTCCTGACTCTTCAGGCCGATCTCAATTCCCCGTTCATGAACCAGAAAACCTAGGAATTGACCAGCCGTCACGCCAAAGGCACACTTCTTCGGATTCATTCTCAGCCCGAATTTCCGAATTCAGTCTAGGACGCGCCGTAGATCGTCCAAATGCCCCTCCATGGAGACCGATTTGACCACCACGTCGTCGATATAGATCTCCACCAACTTGCCGATCAGATCATGAAATATATAATTCATGGCTCGTTGGTACGTTGCACCAGCATTCTTCAACCCAAAGGTCATGACCACGTACTCGAACAAGCCTACCGCCCCTGGTACCCTGAACGCGGTCTTGTGTATATCTTCCGGAGCCATGAAAATCTGGTTATAACCGGCGTTGCCATCCATGAAGCTCAACACCTTGTGGCCAGCAGCGGCGTTTATCAACGTTTCTGCCACGGGCATTGGGTATTCGTCCTTTGGGGTGGCTTTGTTAAGATCTCGGAAATCGATGGCCACGCGCCATCGGCCGTCCTTCTTCTCCACCAGAACGATACTGGAGATCCACTCAGCATACCTGCATGGCCTAATGAATCCGGCGGCCAACATTTTCTCGATCTCTTTCTTGACTTCTTCCAGGATTTCGGCCCTCATCTGACGTGCTCGTTGTTGGAACGGCCGAAATCCTTTCTTAAGGGGGAGCCGATGCTCAATGATGCTCCTGTCCAACCCAGGCATCTCCGTGTAATCCCATGCAAAGCAATCTGGGTATTCCTTCAACAGGGCTATCATCTGTCCCCTGAGCTGTGGATCTAACTTCTTGCTGATAAAAGTAGGTCGAGGCTTATCCCCAGGACCGATGTCGACTTCCTCTAGCTCATCAGCTGATGTAAACCCGTACCCTAGCTTTCTGTCACCTGTGAGGTCGACGCCACATACTGGGAGAGCAGGTGATACGGATACTACGGGCCGATTACTAGCGTCGGCTTCTACCTTGATCATCACCAAGATGTTTTGGCGGTGTCGGGGCCGATCGCATGGAGCAGCCTCTTCCTTATCTTTGCTACGAGAGCAGTTGCCCTCGCCTTTGTCTTCATCAAGGGGGCGCCCCAGTTCTATCATGTTGATGTTGAACGAGTGTCCTGGTTGGCACCTCCCAGGGTAAGTACCGTTGATCCTGTCAACGGTACGCACCGGTGAATTAGGCGCTCCTGGTGCCGCCGATGTGCACGACAATGGCAGACGGGGCTGGAGTGGCACTTTTCCTCGGTAGGTCCCGAGAGCTGGCTCTAATAGAGAGTGCTGATTCTTCATGACCTCCTTGATCATCCGAACGGCGACATGCTCCAAAGTATTCACCAGGCTCTCGGAATGGAGATGCAACGAGTGAGCCACCATGCCACCAATCTCCTGGCGCACGGCCCTGGTACGTTCCTCTGAAGGGACAGATAGATCCACTTCATCGAGTGCGCCTTCCGGTGAGAACCCCTTCCGCCTGACGCCATGCGAACGAGTTCTGTGATATGAGCCGATGAGGTCGGCTTCGAGGGTGGCCTTGATCTCGTCATATCTCTTCTTGAGCTCGTCAGGCAGCTCCTCGTAGGTGACTGGCGTGCCGTCCGCCATCTCAGATGTAGATGGCGATGTGGTTGATGTAGACGATTGTCCCACCGGGCGTGCCAGAATGTGTTGACTGCCAAAACCCACCGACGGGCAGCGACTTGTCAACACTGTAGAGCCGGGAAGAGCCTAGAGCTGCGGCTGGCTGAGACCCCTCCGAGCGACGGCCCGCAATGCTCTTCTGGTCACACGTCCGATGCGAAGTGCAAGGGCGTGCCACCTGACCTATACCTGGTCAGGAAGGTGATGGGGATGCCTCGCTTAGTTTCCTGCATGGCATACACGTAAACATTAAATACGAGCCTCGATCGGCTCTCAGGTTATCATGTGAATCGGCTCAAAGAGCCGATCCACCCATGATTCGTACGGGGTGCACGAATATATGGTGATCCTGCTTGATCAAGATAAAGCTAATGAGATCTACGACGATTTAGGGTTTTCACCGCATAATCGGATCATCCTACTCCAGGTTGGGCCTCGCGGCCACGCACGGTGATCGTAAGCCGATCCTAAACAAGGCCTAAAAACCAACATGAAGTTGATCCTCGGAACATCCTGTTTAGGACTTGCGAACGCCACCCTACGTGCCGCTGGATCCTCCCCCCCTTTGTAAGGCCTAACTATTGCAGATATTAAACTAATCCTTGTAGAACAAGGAGCAATCGTAACGGATCAGATCTACTAAACGATGATCAAGCGGGGTGCCGCCCCCACACCTGAGATAGGTGTGAGGGCGGCTAGACATGCAAAAGTTGCACTACGTAAGCATGTTATACGAAGAACTATGCTAACCCTAACACATCTATGATAACTACGTTGCTCGCCATCAAAGACGCTTCAGTATGAGCAACGCATGAACAACGTGGAGCTTGTGCTGCCTAGATCGCAAGATGCGATCTAGGCAGCATGTCGCTTACCTGGTAGAAACCCTCGAGACGAAGGAGTTGGCGATGCGCCGAGATTGGTTTGTTTGGGTTGAACGTGAGTTGTTGTTTATTCCATAAACCCTAGATACATATTTATAGTCCAGCGGACTTTCTAATTCAGGCATGCACCTAACCGTGCACGGGTAAAACTCTAACTCCTAACTTAAGATACGATCTAATATATTACAGATAAATGGGCAATCTAGCCCAACTTTGCATATAAGGCCGATCTTCGTATTCTCTCCATATATAACCTTCAAGCTTATCTTGATCGTGGCCCACCTCCAACTTGGTCAAATTCTGGTGATAACACATTCTTACTTATTGAAAATACTACGATACACCCCCTATACTTGTGGGTCATCAAGACTATTTTCTGGCGCCGTTGCCGGGGAGTGAAGCGCTATTGGTAAGTGGAATTGGTAAGGAAAACCTTTACTGTTTGTGCTGATTTTATTTCTGCATGCTGCTATAAGTCATTATGGAGAGATCTTCTCTTCAATTTCTATTTGGGAAATCTACTACTACTGCAACGGTAGTGGATGAGGCGCCAGGTGAGGAAGTGATACCATATAAAATACCTATGAAAATTATTGAACGTGTTATGGATAACCGCTATGAAGGGGATGGAACTGTCCACCCTGGAGATCATTTATTGTTCTTACATGAATTATGCGGTTTATTCAAGTGTGCAGGTATTGCTATGGATGAAGTGAGGAAGAAACTATTCTCTATATCGCTGTCTGGTAAGGCGGCTCATTGGTATAAATTACTGGATAATGGGGATTCTCTTGAATGGAATGATATTGTGCCCCGGTTTTATTCTAAGTTCTATCCTCCAAGTGAAATTCACAAGGATCGGAATCGCATATATAATTTTTGGCCTCATGATGGAGAGAGTATTGCCCAAGCTTGGGGGAGATTGAAGTCTTTAATGCTCAAATGCCCCATTCATGAGCTTCCCGGTAATGTTATTATTGATAATTTCTATGCAAGACTTTCTTTTCAAGACAAGACCTTGCTGGATACTTCTTGTTCTGGATCATTTACACGCAACAACGAAGAGTTTAAAAGGGACCTTCTTGATCGGATCCAAGAAAATACTGAAGGTTGGGAGAACGACAAGGATAGAGAATCAGGTATAATTTATGATTATAAATGCATTGAAGCTTTTATGGATACTGATAAATTTCGTAATATGAGTGCTACATATGGTCTTGATTCTCAAGTTGCTGCAAATCTTTATAAAGCTTTTGCCTCTCATTATGAATTGCCTAAGAAGAATTTTGATAAGTACCATGAACCGTATAAAGATAAAATCGATTCATCTATTAATAAATGCGTTGTAGTTGAAACTGCTGATCATGTTATTCCTGAAGCTTATATTGAAAAAACTCCTTTCCCTGCTAAAATGAAGGAGTACTCTGTTATAAATAGTGCGGTTCATAAAAGTGAAAAGAAACCTGTAGAACCTGAAGAACAAATAAAAGTTGAACCTGCTGTTGCAATAGTTAAAGATCTTGTGACTGAAAATGTGGAGGATGGCCATATTATTTTCTGTGAAGATGCTTCTAATATTGTTTCACATCCTAATAAACCCAAACAAGTTAGTGTTCCTATGCTATCTGTTAGAATTGGTGATCATTGCTATTATGGATTATGAGATATTGGTGCAAGTGTTAGTGCTATTCCTTATGAGCTTTACACGGAGATTATGCACGAAATTGATTCTTGTGAACTTGAAGATATTGATGTGGTTATTCAGCTGGCTAATAGAGAAACTATTTCTCCAATTGGTATTGTTCGAGATGTGGAAGTTTTATGCGGTAAGATTAAATATCCTGCTGACTTTTTGGTACTTGGTTCTGCTGCTAGTGATTATTGTCCTATTATTTTTGGTAGACCTTTTCTAAATACTTGTGGAGCTATTATAGACTGCAAGAAAGAGAAAATTTTGACTAAATTTGCTGGTGAATCTTATGAGTTTAACTTCTCTAAATTTACCAAAACTCCTTATAAAGCTGATTTGCCTAATAATGATTTTAAAATGGAACAGTGTGCATCTATTGTTCTTGTTCCTAATAATCCTTTGCAGCAACATTTGGAGGATAGCGAGAATGAAGTTTTTAGGAAAGAAAGAGATGAGCTTGAGGAAATTTTTCTTCGCCAACCTATTCTTAAGCATGATTTACCGGTGGAAGATCTGGGTACAACACCGCCACCAAAGGAAGATCCTGTTTTTGAATTAAAGCCTTTGCCTGATAATCTTAAATATGCTCATATTGATGATAAGAAAATATATCATGTTATTATTAGTTCTAAGCTTTTAGAGATTGAGGAAGAAAGGTTATTAGAAATATTGAAGAAACACCGAGGAGCTATTGGCTACACTCTTGATGATTTGAAGGGGATTTCTCCTTCTATTTGCCAACATGCTATTAATATGGAAGATGATGCAAAGCCTGTTGTTGAACATCAGCGTCGTCTAATTCCGAAGATGAAGGAAGTGGTAAGGAATGAGGTATTAAGACTTCTTGAAGCTGGTATTATATATCATATTGCTGATAGTAGATGGGTTAGTCCTGTGCATTGCGTTCCCAAGAAAGGAGGAATGACTGTTGTGCCTAATGATAATGATGAGCTCATCCCTCAAAGAGTAGTTGTAGGGTATAGAATGTGCATTGATTTTCAAAAAGTTAATAAAGTTACTAAGAAAGATCATTACCCTTTACCATTTATTGATCAAATGCTAGAAAGATTGTCTAAAAATACTCATTTTTGCTTTCTTGATGGTTATTCTGGGTTTTCACAAATTGCTGTTAAAACTAAAGATCAAGAGAAAACCACTTTTACTTGTCCCTATGGAACTTATGCTTATAGACGCATGCCTTTTGGTTTATGTAATGCTCCTGCTACTTTTCAAAGATGCATGTCTGCTATTTTTCATGGTTTTTGCGAGAGTATTGTAGAGGTATTCATGGTTGATTTTTCCATCTATGGGAATTCTTTTCATAGTTGCTTGCGAAACCTTGATAAAGTTTTGCAGAGATGTGAAGAAACTAACCTTGTTCTTAATTGGGAGAAATGCCACTTTATGGTTAATGAAGGAATTGTATTGGGACATAAAATTTCCGAGAGAGGTATTGAAGTTGATAGAGCTAAAGTTGAAGCAATTGAGAAGATGCCCTATCCGAGGGATGTTAAAGGTATTCGTAGTGTTCTTGGTCATGCTGGGTTTTATAGGAGATTTATTAAAGATTTCTCCAAGATTTCAAAGCCTCTTACTAATCTTCTTCAAAAAGACGTACCTTTTGTTTTTTATGATGATTGTAAGGAAGCTTTTGAAACTCTAAAGAAAGCCTTAACAACTGCTCCTGTAGTTGAACCTCCTGATTGGAATTTACCATTTGAAATTATGTGTGATGCTAGTGATTTTGCTGTAGGCGCTGTTCTTGGACAGCGGGTAGATAAAAAACTGAATGTTATTCATTATGCTAGTAAAACTCTTGACGCTGCTCAAAGAAATTATGCTACAACTGAAAAAGAATTATTAGCTGTAGTCTTTGCTTGTGATAAATTTAGATCTTATATTGTTGATTCAAAAGTTACGATTCATACTGATCATGCTGCAATTAGATACCTTATGACAAAGAAAGATGCTAAGCCGAGGCTTATTAGATGGGTACTTCTTTTGCAAGAATTTGATTTACATATTGTAGATAGGAAAGGTGCTGATAATCCTGTTGCTGATAATTTGTCTAGATTGGAAAATATTGCTTATGATCCTGTTCCTGTTAATGATAGTTTTCCAAATGAACAATTGGCTGTAATAAAGGTGAGCTCGCGAGACAGTCCTTGGTATGCTGATTATGCTAACTTTATTGTTTCCAAGTACTTGCCTCCAACCTTTTCAGCTCAGCAAAGGAGGAAATTCTTTTATGACTTGAGGCATTATTTTTGGGATGACCCACACTTATATAAAGAAGGAGTGGATGGTATTATGCGAAGATGTGTTCTCGAATATGAACAACAAGAGATATTGAGTAAATGTCATGGTAGTGCTTATGGAGGACATCACGCCGGAGAAAGAACCGCGCAAAAGGTTCTACAATTAGGTTTTTATTGGCCAACTCTCTTCAAGGATGCGAGAAAGTTTATTTTATCTTGTGATGAATGCCAAAGGGTCGGTAATATCTCCAGACGTAATGAAATGCCTATGAATTATACTCTTTTTATTGAACCATTTGATTGTTGGGGATTTGACTTCATGGGACCTTTTCCCTCTTCAGAAGGTTACACTCATATACTTGTTGCTGTTGATTATGTTACTAAATGGGTGGAAGCCATACCTACAAAAAGTGTTGATGGTGAGACCTCTTTAAGAATGCTTTTAGATATTATTTTTCCTAGATTTGGAGTTCCTAGATATATTATAACTGATGGAGGTTCTCATTTTATTCATGGTGGTTTTAGAAAAACTCTTGCTAGGTATGGTATTAATCATAGAATTGCTTCCGCTTATCATCCTCAAACTAGTGGGCAAGTAGAATTATCAAATAGAGAAATTAAATCTATCTTGCAAAAGACTGTTAATAAAACTAGAAAGAATTGGGCTAGTAAATTGAAGGATGCACTATGGGCTTATAGAACTGCTTATAAAAATCCCATGGGAATGTCACCTTATAAAATGGTTTATGGGAAAGCTTGTCATTTACCTTTAGAACTAGAGCACAAAGCTTATTGGGCTGTTAGAGAATTAAATAAAGATCCTAAACTTGCCGGTGATAAGAGGTTGTTGCAGTTAAGTTCTCCAGATGAATGGAGAAGTGAAGCTTATGAAAATGCTAAACTCTTTAAAGAGAAAGTTAAAAAAATGGCATGATAGAAGGATTATCAAAAGAGAATTTAATATTGGGGATAAAGTCCTATTGTATCGGTCTCATCTCAGATTCTTTGCAGGGAAATTACTCTCGAAATGGGAAGGACCATATGTTGTCGAGGAGGTGTATCGTTCAGGAGCAATCAAAATTAGCTCTCTCCAAGGCAATGCTACGCAAGTGGTGAATGGACAAAGACTCAAGCATTATATCTCAGGTGATTCTTATAATGTTGATGTTGATATTATTCAAGTGGAAACACCGGAGGCTTTCATCCAAGGGCAAATTGACAGTCCGCCAGAACTCGACTTTGAATAGGTAACGATCGGTAATGAAAAGTACGCAATTTACTTTCCGAACAATATTTTTGCTGTTTTTGGAAAATATGAAAAATTACGAGTTCGAAACGGAGTGGAAAGGACGCACGAGGGCGTGCCACCATAGGCCGGCGCGGCCTGGCCTGGGCCTGCGCCGCCCTATGGTCTGGCCGCCTCGTCACCCCTTTCCGACTCTGGTTCGATCTGGTACTTTCCTTTTGTCATGAAATTTTTTGCTATATAATCCCCCAGACCCCTGGAGGTCCGTATATCGTTTTCTCGACATGTTTTGTTTCGAGCTGTTTCTGCCAGGATCTGTTTTCGGTCTAGAAGCACCATGGCCTCCAACAACAAGGGCAAGGGGCTTTCGAAGGAAGAAGTGAAGAGGGTGCCATCAAGACAAGAGCAGCAAGCCGTTGGGAGCAAGCAAATCTTGGTGGGATCTGTTGACACTCGACGTTCTTTTTCTCATAACTTGCACAGACCTCTACCACCCGCTCTTAGCCTCGACTCCTTCCCTGTGTTGGAAGAGGCTCTACGAACTACCGATGAGTTTTGTGATCAATATCGGGCTCTAAGAAGAGAAGTGGAGATACTCCAGGAGGAGAATTGCCGTCTCCGAAGAATGTTGGAATACCACTCGATTCACATCACAAGGTCATCATCGCCAACTTCAGATAACAATGAATCTCTTCGAGTCTTAGTGCAGAATTGCTAAGCTGAGAAACTGAAGCTGAAGGAGATCTGTAAGAAGCGCGGGAGGAGTTCATCACCACCATCGCCGAAGGAGTAATTCATCATCGGTATTGGCATCCCCTTGGTTTGTTCCAAGCTTGGGGGAGTGCCGCGGTATCACATCATCACTATCTTTTACTTTTTACTGTCAAGTAGTGTCATATCATGAGTAGGGAAGTTATCGTATAAGATGGGTTGCAGTTTGGAAGTATCTCTCCTTTAGTTGGATGTCTATGTATCCCTTGGTGTGAGTTATCGTTATGGAATATTAATGAGAAGTCTTATCATTTACATATTGCACATCTTATTTTAGTTTGCAATCTCTATTATATGATTTACCTTGTTGTTAGTATTGGTATCACTTTGGGAGCATTGAATAAATCTATTTGGTTTTGGCAAACTTAGCATTGGTCAATAGCAACAACACTTTGAGGTTTAAGTAGAAAAGAGAAATACATGTAGTTGTTTCATTGTCTTTCTTTCTTGTTAGCTCATAGCTTATTATTCTGAAGTTAAAATTGTTTGTGCTTACAAGGAAGATGCATGATTGTTTCTATCACATGTATATTTGTTTGTTTCCCTCGACTCTTATGCTTGCTAATTAACCTTGCTAGCCAAAGACCTGTACTGAGAGGGGATACTTCTCATGCATCCAAACCTGAACCCAAACCTATGCCATTTGTGTCCACCATATCTACCTACTGCATGGTATTTTCTGCCATTCCAAGTAAATACTTCATGTGCTACCTTTAAACAATTCAAAACTTGTTATCTCTTATTTGTGTCAATGTTTCATAGCTCATGAGGAAGTATGTGGTGTTTTATCTTTCAATCTTGTTGGGCAACTTTCACCAATGGACTAGTGGCTTCATCCGCTTATCCAATAAATTTGCAAAAAGAGCTGGCAATGGGATTCCCAGTCCCAAACTAATTAAACTAAATAGACACTCCTCCATGGTATGTGATTGATGGACGGCACCCGAAGGATTCGGTTAGCCATGGATTGTGTAAGCAAAGGTTGGGGGGAGTGTCATCATCATAATAAAACTAAAATAAAAAGGCACTCCTTCATGGTATGAGATTGTTGGCAGGCACCCGAGGATTCGGTTAGCCATGGTTTGTGAAAGAAAGGTTGGAAGGAGTGCCACATAAAATGAAAATAATATGGGAGCTGCTCTTTGAAGGTTGTCTGGCAAGGGGGTTAGAGTACCCGCTACTAGTCGTTGACAACAACAAACACCTCTCAAAATGTTACTTTTATTCTCTTTATATGATTTCAAAACTGAAAAAGCTCTAGCACATGATTTAATCCCTGCTTCCCTCTGCGAAGGGCCTGTCTTTTACTTTATGTTGAGTCAGTAAACCTATTTCCCTCCATCTCAAGCAAGCATTTGAGTAGTTGTGATCAAACCATTATATTGTGATTTGCTTCATCATGTCTTTTATTCTTCCTTGTTTAGTACAAGTTTTATCTGAATGAATATAGCTTTGCAAGTTATCAATGATCATGAGGAGACCATTATGATTGAGTATGCAAGTTGTGCCTTATAAACTTTAACATGGGAGCGCTGCTCAATGAGATAAGTATAATCTGTTAATTGTTCTCTGACCAAGAACGAAGTTTGCCATCACCAATTATGATTTCTTATGCACCTTTATTTGTGATTACCTTATACTTGTTTCAAGTTGAGTTATATGAGGAAGTTGTTTACTATAATGTCTTGTGTGAATGAATATGATGCTTCTTGTCCGTATTTTATTTATCGACTCTTCACTCCATAAACATGTGGTCCTGTTTACCGAGTTCAGTTTCGCTTGGGGACAAGCGAAGTCTAAGCTTGGGGGGAGTTGATACGTCCAATTTGCATCACTATTTTATATCATAATTTGCTGTTATTCATTGATATATTTCATATTGGGACACAATACTTATGTTATTTCATCTATTTTGCATGTTTCATCATTATTGGAGGATCAAGCACCAGAGCCAGGATTCTGCTGAAAAAAGCACCGTCAGAACGCAATATTTCGGAAGATCAACTGTGGAAGGAAATTATACCAAAAATCCTATTTTTCAAGATGACGAAGGAAGCCAGAAGGAGGAGCTAGCTGGACCCAAGGTGGGCCCAGACCATAGGGCGGCGCGGCCCATGGCCTGGCCGCGCCCCCATGTGGTGTGGGGGCCCCATAGCCCCTTTCGCCTCCTTTTCTTCGCGAAACCCTTCGTCCCGAAGACCTAAGCCACAGGGGGTACCTCACGAAGAGTTACAGCCGCCTCTGCGGGGCGGAGAACACCAGAGAGAAAAGAGCTCTCCAGCGGGCTGAGATCCGCCGGGGAAATTCCCTCCGGGAGGGGGAAATCGACGCCATCGTCACCGTCATCGAGCCGGACATCATCTCCATCACCATCATCATCATCTCCACCATTATCACCGCCGTCTCCACCGCTGGACACCATCACCGCCGTAGCAATTTGGGTTTGATCTTGATTGTTTGATAGGGGAAACTCTCCCGGTATCGATCTCTACTTGTTGTTGATGCTATTGAGTGAAACCATTGAACCAAGTTTATGTTCAGATTTTTATTCATCATTATATCACCTCTGATCATGTTCCATATGATGTCTTGTGAGTAGTTCGTTTAGTTCTTGAGGACATGGGTGAAGTCTAAATGTTAGTAGTGAACTATGGTTGAGCAATATTCAATGGTATGATATTTAAGTTGTGGCGTTATTCTTCTAGTGGTGTCATGTGAACGTCAACTACATGACACTTCACCATTTATGGGCCTAGGGGAATGCATCTTGTACTCGTTTGCCAGTTGCGGGGTTGCCGGAGTGACAGAAACCTAAACCCCCGTTGGTATATCGATGCAGGAGGGATAGAAGGATCTCAGAGTTTAAGGCTGTGGTTAGATTTATTCTTAATTACTTTCTTGTAGTTGCGGATGCTTGCAAGGGGTATAATCACAAGTATGTATTAGTCCTAGGAAGGGCGGTACATTAGCATAGGTTCACCCACACAACACTTATCATAACAATGAAGATTATTTAGCCGTATGTAGCAAAAGCACTAGACTAAAATCCCGTGTGTCCTCGAGAACGTTTGGTCATTATAAGTAAACAAACCGGCTTGTCCTTTGTGCTAAAAAGGATTGGGCCACTCTCTGCAATTGTTACTCTCGCACTTTACTTACTCGTACTTTATTCAATTGTTACATTAAAAACCCCCGAATACTTGTCTGTGAGCATTTACAGGGAATCCTTCATCGAAACTGCTTGTCAACACCTTCTGCTCCTCGTTGGGATCGACATTCTTACTTATCAAAAATACTACGATACACCCCCTATACTTGTGGGTCATCATGGTGTAGATGGCTCCACTTGGGTGGAACTTGGTCCTTCCCCGGTACTCATAGAAGGTAGCTCTTGAGGTCGGAGAATGCCAACACCCATTCTTCCTATGGTATCCGGGGGAATTGCATCACCTTTCTCACAAGAAGCACTTCGCTCCTCCAAAGATCTATCATCTTCATCGAATGTCACATCACAAGATTCTACAACACGTCCACTTGACTTGTTGAAGACTCTATAGGCGTGAGAATCTGTAGCATAGCCAACGAAAATTCCTTCTTGAGCTCTTGAATCAAACTTGGATAGGCGAGTGTCTTTGAAAAGTATGTAGCATTTGCATCCGAAGACCTTGAAGTATGACACATTTGGCTTGTTTCTGGTAAGGATCTCATATGGTGTCTTCTCAAGACCTTTGCGAAAGTAGAGGCGATTAGTAGCATGGCATGCGGTAGAGATAGCTTCCGCCCAAAAATTGTAGTTAGACTTGTATTCCATCATCATGGTTCGAGCGGCTTCGATCAAGGTTCGATTCTTCCTTTCGGCCACCCCATTTTGTTGGGGAGTATATGGCGTGGAGTATTGGTGTTGGATTCCTTCTTCGCCGAGGAAGTCATCCAAAGTGTAGTTCTTGAACTCCGTTCCATTGTCGCTCTTTATTGCGAGGATCTTGTTGTCGTACTTGCGTTGAACTTGGTTGGCAAACTCCATCATGGTCCGTTGAGTCTCACTCTTGTACTTGAAGAAGAATACCCAACAATAGCGTGAATAGTCATCAACGATGACGAGGCAATACTTCTTTCCTCCAAGACTTTCATTAGATGGTGGACCAAAGAGATCAACATGTAGGAGCTCCAAGCATCTTGTGGTAGAGATGATAGTCTTGGCCTTGTGAGGAGCTCCATGCATTTTTCCTTGTACGCAAGCCCTACAAACACGATCCTTGCAAAAAGAGACATCTTCTTTTAGTCCGAGAATGTGGCCACCCTTGTGGAGACTTTGCAAACTCCTCATGTTGACATGGGCTAGTCAGCGATGCCATAACCAACCCTTGTCACCTTTGGCGAATAGGCAAAGAGCGGAGGATGTTGTCTTTCCGGAGAAATCGACAACATACAAACCGTTCTCTACATATCCAACAAAAGCTACATTGAGTGTCTTGCTCCACAAGAGGACCACCTTATGTTCATCAAAGAATGTGCATAGACCCATACGAGCAATTTGATGAACGTAGAGTAAGTTGTAACCAAGGGTCTCGACAAGGAGGACATTCACAAGTGAGATGTCGGGTGTTACCACCACCTTTCCAAGACCCAATACCTTAGAGCATGTGTTGTCGCCATATGATACGGTAGAGAGAGAAGGCTCGAGGTCGACAACAAAATCCTTGCTTCCGGTCATATGACTTGTGGCTCCACTATCAACCACCCATTTAGCGCCACCGGAAGCATAGTCCTACAAGGAATCAAGTCTTGGATTTAGGTACCCATTTTTCAATGGGTCCTAGCATGTTAGTAGCAAGGGGTTTGGGAACCCAAATAGTCCAATCAACATTGTCCTTTTGAGGACCAATAAAGCGAGCACGAATATGTCCATAGTAATCAACAAAAAGAACATGAGAAGGGTTGTTAGAGCCGGCGAAACCCGTCGAGGCGGAGTTGGGTACTCTATCCCTTCTTGAGCTAGCATTGCTCTCTTCAAGGTTGGTCTCCATGTTCTCCTTGTTCTTCTTCTTCTTGGTCCTCTTCTTCCTCTTCCTCTTTGGCTTGGTAGCCACTCCTCCTTCATTGCACGAGCCCTCTTTGGCTCCATATTTAGCTTCAATGATTCCTTCCAAGTACTTGGCTTGAACTTGAAGTCTATCAACTTTGGCCTTCAAGCGATTGACTTCATCTTCATGCTCCGGGTGAGGATGGGCAAATATCAAACACTTGAACTTCCTTTGCCTTGTTCACCCGGAAGTGTTCCATCAAAGCTTCTTCTTGGAGAGCGTTCATCTTCATGAGCATGTGCTTGTCATTCTCCATCTTGGCAATGTCACTTTCATGAGTGCAACATGCACGGTCCTTGCTCAAAGGAAAGTACTCCTTCAAAGCTTCTTCTTGCATGGAGTTAACCTCCATGAGCTTGGCTTCCCTTCTCTTCAAGGCGGCTATTTCCTCCTCATGATCACAACACATGTTCTTCTCCTTGCTCATGCGGAGACATTCTACCAAATACTCTTCTTGCTTGCTACTCAAATTCACTAGCTTGTCCTTGGTGATCTCAAGAGCGGCAATTTCTTCTTCATGGTTGCAACATGAGGTATTCTCTTTGAACAAGCGGTAATATTCATCCAAGGCTTCTTCTTGAAGAGCATTGACTTCCAAGAGAAGAGCATTGTGCCTTCTCAAGGAAGTAACTTGATCCACAAGCTCATCATGACAAGGATTGGGGTCTTCATCATCTTTCCCTTTGTTGGCTTCCTCAAGAGAGAGCATCTTCTTTTTGATCTCGCCAATCAACTCAAGAGCATGGTCTCGATCCTTGGTGAGTTGAGAAACAATAGCTTCTTTGGTGTCTTCAAGGATGATGACGCTAGCTTCAAGATACATGCGAAGATTTCGTTCATCATCAAGCTCCTCTTTGAGAGAGGCAATCTCATTCGCCGCTTCCCTTTCCAACTTCTCCCTCTCCTCAATAAGATCTTGTGCCGCACCAAGTTGGGCTAAGAGAGCCCCAACATGAGTCTTGGTATCCCCTTTCATGTTAGTGAGAAAATAATCCAAAGAATCCAAACCCATAATCTCACGTTTGACGGTGAGACTAGTGGCATCATCAATATATATAGCATTAGTCGAAGATGATGGTTTGGAAGGGGATTTTACCTCCGTAGATACCTTTCCCATAAGGCAACGAGCATTGTTGGTGACGAGGTTCTCATTAGGAGAGTCGAAGAGGGAGATAGAGGGAGTGGAAATGGCGATGGCGGCCACTCCCTCTCCTTCCTTGTTGGAGCGCTTGTCCTCATGTTCTTCATCCTCGTCGGAGGAGTACTCTTCACGAATGATGAAGGCTCTAGGCTTCTTGTTGGAGGAGACCTTGTCGTCATCGGACCTTGGGGAGAACTTGGAGAATCCTTTGGAGAGTGACTTGAACTTATCCTTGCAGATAAGCCTTCCACCATGATCTTCTCTTCTCTCAAACATACAATCCACGACAAAATGATTCTTGTCGCCGCAATTGTAGCATGTTCTTCCCCTTGGACCCTCCTTTGGGCTCTTGGAGAAACTTCTTGGAGAGTCACGTGATCTTCTTGGTCTTGTACTTCGGGACATGTTTCCATCCAAAATTTCTTGGCGGCGAGAGCCATGTTCTCATTATAGTTGACCTTGAGATCATCCGGTCCCCACTCAACGGGATCTTCATGACTTTCACTAGCTTCATGTACCTTCATCTTCAATGAAAGGTTGGGCTTGCGGGAGTTGTAGGCGCGAGCAACGAGATCCTCCGCATTCTTCTTGGAAATGTCCAAAGCGATGAATTCGCTAAGGACTTCATCGGATGTCATAGCACGGAAGGAGGCGTTTTGGCGGATGGCCGTCAACTTCACTTCCTCATATGGGAGGAGAGCGTTGTAGAACTTGCGCTTGATCCAATGGTCATCCACAAACGTTGCTCCAAGATCTTGCCTTTGTACGGCAAGAGCGATGAGGCTCCGATATATTTCTTCGGGGGACTCTCCTTCAATCATGATGAAGTTGTTGGCCATGTTGTTCACTTCATCAAAACGAGAGCTTTGGATGCTTGCATTTCCAAGGAAGAGCTTCTCAAGTTTGTCCCATGCTTCCTTGGCGGTCTTGAGCGAGCGGATATGAGCACGGTCCTTGGGCGTGATGGCCATGTGAATCATGTTGATGGCGGTGGCGTTGAGTTGGTCATCCACCACATCTCTTCTTGTCAAGCTCTTTGGATCCCGTGGTGAATAGCCCTCCTCAATGATACGCCAAAGCTCGGTAGAAGCGCTGCGCACATGAGAACGCATTAAGAATTGCCAATTCTCAAAGTTGTTTGACTCAAGTAACGGTGGTGAACCATGCGACAAGATATGCGGCATAGGTATTGGAACGTTTATGGTGTAATCATTTGGTGGTGGCACCGCATGATAAGCCCCTAGACGTTCCGCAACCGGTGTCTCATCATCCTTCCCTTTTGTTGAAGTGCCGGTCTCCCCAAGCCCTTCCTTTTGTGGATCTTTTGTCGCTTGCGCGACAAAATCAACAAGAGGAAGGGGTTAGCTTTTGGTGGGGGATCCTCGGCACTTGCTTTTGGTGGAGGGTTTGGTTTTTGTACAACCAACTCCATCATCATCGCCTTCATTTGGGCAACGATGGATGACTCCAATTTCTTGAGTTCATCCAACGTAGCCGTCGTGGAATCGATGGGCGATGATGGAGCGGGTGGCACAAGGGAAGGTGACCCATTCTTATCCGCCTCTTGTTCGGCCATTTCTTAGGCGGTAAAGCCCGAGCAAGAAAACCTCGCTCTGATACCACTTGAATGGATCGTAGCGAACAAGGGGGGGGGGGTGAATGGCGCCACGACAAGTTTTAGTCTTTTTCAATTTTTATGCAACAGAAGGTAAAGGTGAGAACTTTAGCAATAGGGGTGATCCTACAATGATTATCGGACAAGTGCAACAAATAAAGGAATCAACAAGATAACGAGAGTAAGGAGCGAGACAACCGGGGGCGCGAGGCGAGTCGAGGTTTGTTTCCCGCAGTTCCTTCCACAATAGGAAGTACGTCTGCGTTGAGGAGGTGCTAGTCTCACACAAGAGACTAGGCGGCCACACCACAAAGGAAGGCCTCACCTTCTTCCTCGAGAGAGCTCCACGAAGGTGCTCTCCCTCTTCCACTAAGGCACCGGTCGAGGCGGTGATTCCTTCACAAGGTTGGGGCGAGCTCCACACACAAGGATGCTCCCAACACCCTATGGAGCTAGTACATCACCAAGCTAGACTCCATAGCTGCCCATCTCCAATGCTCCACCATAGGAACCCTTCTCCAATGCTCCACCATAGAAACCCTTCCAATGCTCCACCAAGGAACCCTTCCAATGCTCCACCAAAGGAACCCTTCCAATGCTCCACCAAAGGAACCCTTCCAATGCTCCACCAAGGAACTCTTCCAATGCCCCACCAAGGAACTCTTCTCCAATGCTCCACTAAAGGAACCCTACCACCAAGATCCACTAAGGAATAGCTAGTATTGGTGAAATCTCTCTTGGTAGAACTATAGATCGGGGTCTCCTCCACCAATCCTCAAAGTTTGGGCAAGATTGGTTGGATGGTGAAGGAGATCCTCAAGGATTAAGCTCAGCAACAATGGAGGAGAGAGAGGGGGAAGAGATAAAATCGTGTTGGGGAAGAAGAAGCCCTTAAATAGGCTCCTCCAAATCCAACCGTTATGCCCAGTTTTTGCCGAAGCGGTACTTAAATAGGCTCCTCCAAATCCAACTGTTATGCCCAGTTTTTGCCTAAGCGGTACTACCGCTTCTGGGAAGCTGTACCACCGCTCTGAGTTCGAAATCCCCCCAGATCTGGTCAAAGGACGCAGAGCGGTACTACCGCTCGAGGTACCGCAACAGGGTCCAAACCTTACTGGACTCGAAGCGGTACCGAAGCGGTACCAGGGCGGTACAGCCGTAACTAGTTTACGGTACTTAGGCGGTACCGTGAGCGGTACTACCGCTCGTGAGCGGTACTACCGCTCTAGGTATTACAGAGGTACCGCAACTCGTACTGTGGGTCAATTTCAGCTCAGAACTCAGAGCGGTACCATGGGCGGTACCTATAGGGGTAGCGGTACTACCGCTACAGGTACCGGTAGTACCGGCCTGGCTAAAACTGGTTTTCTTCCCTTTTTCTCTCCAGCCATGTCACCTCGCTAAACACACACAAAACCAGAAAACCTATCAACTACGCTTCAGTCTTCCGATCTTGACGTGTCCGGCGAGGTCACCGTGCTCTTGTAAATCTAACAATGATACTCAAGGCACACGGTGAGATTACTCAAGTGTTGTCATCAAACACACAAAACTTGGGGTTTAAAGTTTGCTCTTACACCTAGTGAGGAAAAGATGTTGGAAATTGAAAGAGCTACTAAGAGCTATATGAAATCACAATATGAGCAAAATCAATTGTTTACTAAAACTATGAATGAACAATCTGCCATGTTGAAAAATATAGGGAATCAACTTGAGAATTTGAATATGGAAATTTCTGGTTTGCAAACTAAGCTTTCAAATGCTGAAAACCGAATTTCACACATGTCTGAGTCACAAGCTTCTTTAATTAATAAAATGGCTGCTAAACCTGAGGATAATGATAACAAAATTCTTGCTACAGCAAATGCTATCCAAGTTCGAATTAATGACAATATTAGATTGATGGCTGAATTGCATGCTAGATGGGAAAGAGAAGAAAAACTTGCTAAAGAAAATAATATAGCTAGAGTTTGGACTATTACCACCACTACTAATGTTGATGCTTCACATGTTGCTAAACCTCCTACTATCAATGGTAAAATAATTGGTGTTGGCAATGTTTCTACTTCTACTACAAACCGTGCAAAATTGCCTGAAACTGCTGAAACTGTTTGTGATAAAAGTGCTGAAATTTTTAAAAGTGTTGGGGACAATGGTCCCATTGCTTTAGATCATAATGGTTTTTATTTTGATAATTGTCATATTTCTTAAGTTATTAAGTTCTTGCAAAAACTTGCTAGAAGTCCTAATGGTAGTGCTATAAACTTGGCCTTTACAAAACATATTACAAATGCTCTCATTATAGGTAGGGAAGAGGAATTAAAACTTGAAGCTTCTATCCCTAGGAAGTTGGAAGATGGTTGGGAGCCCATCATTAAAATGGAGGTCAATGATTTTTATTGTAATGCTTTATGTGATCTTGGTGCAAGTATTTCTGTTATGCCTAAGAAACTCTATGATATGCTTGACTTGCCACCTTTGGAATATTGTTATTTGGATGTTAATCTTGCTGATAATTCTATAAAGAAACCTTTGGGGAGAATTAACAATGTTAACATTACGGTTAACAATAACCTTGTCCCCGTTGATTTTGTTGTTTTGAATATTGAATGCAATGCATCTTGTCCTATTGTTTTGGGAAGACCCTTTCTTCGAACCGTTGGTGCTATTATTGATATGAAAGAAGGAAATATTAAATATCAATTCCCTCTTAAGAAAGGTGTGGAACACTTCCCTAGAAAGAGAATGAAGATGCCTTTTGATTCTATTATTAGAACAAATTATGATGTTGATGCTTCTTCTCTTGATGTTACCTGATTTTCACTTTCTGCGCCTAGCTGAAAGGTATTAAAGAAAAGCGCTTATGGGAGACAACCCATTATTTTATTTCTGCAATTTTTGTTTTATATTTGAGTCAAGGTGCTTGTTACTACTGTAGCAATACCTTTGTATCTTTATTTTACTACATTGTTGTGCCAAGTAAAGTCTATGATAGAAAGTTGATACTAGATTTGGATTTCTGCGCATAAACGGATTTCTAACTCTCACGGTTTTGAGTTTTTCTCTCTGTAAAAAATCTAAAAATCTTGAAAAAATTCATGAGTAATCCTCAGATATGTACGCAATTTTCATTCTACTGGAGCTTTTCCATCTGAGCATGTTAAGTGCCTCGAAAAAATTCGTCTTTACGTCATGTTCTATTTTGACAGATTCTGCCTTTTATTTCTCATTGCCTCTTTTACTGTTTTTGAGTGGGTTTCTTTGCTCCATTAAATTACAGTAACCTTGGGTAATGTGGAGAAGTGTTGGGAATGATTGTGTCCTTGCTGAACATGTGAATTTTTGAATATGCACTAACCCTCTAATGAGAATGCTTTGAGTTTGGTGTGAAGGAAGTTTTCAAGGATCAAGAGAGGAGGATGATATAATATGATCAAGAAGAGTGAAAAGTCTAAGCTTGGGGATGCCCCCGTGATTCATCCCTGCATATTTCAACAAGACTCAAGTGTCTAAGCTTGGGGATGCCCAAGGCATTCCCTTCTTCATCAACAACTTATCAGGTCACCTCTAGTGAAACTATATTTTTTATTCGGTCACATATTATGTGCTTTACTTTGAGCGTCCGTGTGATTTTTTTTTTTGTTATTTTCATTCTCTGAATAAATCGGATCCTAACATACTTGTGTGGGAGAGACACACGCTCCGCTTTTTCATTTGAACACTGGTGTTCTTCGTTTTAGTTTTAATGTTCATGGCAAAAGTTGAAAGCCGCTGCACTTATTGCTTTTTGGTTGGATACAGAAAATGCTTCATGTGGTAGTTGGTATATTGTCTTGAATAATTTGATACTTGGCAATTGTTTTGAGCTCTCAAGTAGATCATGTTTAAGCTCTTGCATCATGTAGTTTAAACCTATTAGTGGAGAACTACCATAGATCTTGTTGAAATTTGGTTTTGCATGATTGATCTCTCTAAGGTCTAGATATTTTCCGGTAAAAGTGTTTGAGCAACAAGGAAGACAGTGTAGAGTCTTATAATGCTTGCAATATGTTCTTATGCAAGTTTTTCTGTACCGGTTTATACTTGTGTTTGCTTCAAACAACATTGCTAGACAAAGCCTTGTACTGAGAGGGAATGCTTCTCGTGCATCCAAAACCTTGAGCCAAAACCTCTGCCATTTGTGTCCACCATAACTACCTACTATGTGGTATTTTTCTGCCATTCCAAGTAAATACTTCATGTGATACCTTTAAACAATTCAAAACTTTATTATTCCTTATTTGTGTCAATGTTTCATAGCTCATGAGGAAGTATGTGGTGTTTTATCTTTCAATCTTGTTGGGCAGACTTTCACCAATGGACTAGTAGCATATACATCCGCTTATCCAATAATTTTGCAAAAAGAGCTGGCAACGGGGTGCCTAGCCCCAATTAATTAACTTTCATTAATAATTCTCTTCACATGTTTTGCCCTGATTTATCAGTAAGCAACTTAATTTTGCAATAGACACTCCTCCATGGTATGTGAAATGTTGGAAGGCACCCGAGGATTTGGTTAGCCATGGCTTTTGAAAGCAAAAGTTGGGAGGAGTGTCATCTATAAATAAAACTAAAATACATGTGTAAACAAAAGAGAAGAGGGATGATCTACCTTGCTGGTAGAGATAACGTCCTTCATGGGAGCCGCTCTTTGAAAGTCTGTTTGACAAGGGGGTTAGAGTGCTCACTACCATTCGTTGACAACAACAAACACCTCTCAAAACTTTATTTTTATGCTCTCTATATGATTTCAAATCTTGAAAAGCTCTAGCACGTGATTTAATCCCTGCTTCCCTCTACGAAGGGCCTTTCTTTTACTTTATGTTGAGTCATTGTACCTACTTCTTTCTATCTTAGAAGCAAACACTTGTGTCAACTGTGTGCATTGATTCTTACGTGCTTGCTTATTGCACTCATCATATTACTTTGTGTTGACAATTATCCATGAGATATACATGTTGAAAGTTGAAGGAAATTGCTGAAACTTAAATCTTCCTTTGTGTTGCTTCAAGACCTTTTATTAAGAATATATTGCTTTATGAGTTAACTCTTATGCAAGACTTTTTGATGCTTGGCTTGAAAGTACTATTCATGAAAAGTTTTTGCTATATGATTCAGTTGTTTAGTCATTATCTTGTTGTTAGCAAACTATAGACCATTGCTTTGAGTCACTTCATTCATCTCATATGCTTTACAATAGTATTGATCAAGATTATGTTGGTAGCATGTCACTTCAGAAATTATTGTTTTTATCGTTTACCTACTCGAGGACGAGTAGGAACTAAGCTTCGGGATGTTTGATACGTCTCCAACGTATCTATAATTTCTTATGATTCATGCTAGTTTTATGAAAATACCTACATGTTTTATTCACAATTTATAATGTTTTTATGCATTTTCTAGGACTAACCTATTAACAAGATGCCACAGTGCCAGTTCCTATTTTCGGCTGTTTTTTATTCCAGAAAAGTTAGTTTACAAATATTCTCGGAATTGGATGAAACAAAAGCCCACGGCCCTATTTTCCACGGAGTCTTCCAGAAGTCCGAAGAAGAGTCGAGGAAGGTCAGCAGGGGGCCCACACCATAAGGCGGCGCGGCAGTGGGGACCCCCCGCGCCGACCAATGGGGAGGGAGCCCCCTGGCTCCCCCGACGCTGCCTCTCCGCCTATTTATTCCTTCGTCCGCGAAAACCCTAGTACCGAGAGCCAAAATACCAGAACAGTTCCAGAGACGCCGCCGCCATCAACCCCATCTCGGGGGGTTCAGAAGATCTCCTCCGGCACCCTGCCGGAGAGGGGAATCATCACCGGAGGGCTCTACATCATCATGCCCGCCTCCGGACTGATGTGTGAGTAGTTCATCCTTGGACTATGGGTCCATAGCAGTAGCTAGATGGTTGTCTTCTCCTATTATGCCATCATGTTTAGATCTTGTGAGCTGCCTATCATGATCAAGATCATCTATTTGTAATGCTACATGTTGTGTTTGTTGGGATCCGATGAATATGGAATACTATGTCAAGTTGATTATTGATCTATCTTATATGTGTTATTTATGATCTTGCATGCTCTCCGTTGCTAGTAGAGGCTCTGGCCAAGTTGATACTTGTAACTCCAAGAGGGGGTATTTATGCTAGATAGTGGGTTCATGCCTCCATTGAATTTGGGACAGTGACAGAAAGTTCTAAGGTTGTGGATGTGTTGTTGCCACTAGGGATAAAACATCAATGCTTTGTCTAAGGATATTTGTATTGTTTACATTATGCACAGTACTTAATGCAATTGTCTGTTGTTTGCAACTTAATACTGGAAGGGGTGCGGATGCTAACCCGAAGGTGGACTTTTTAGGCATAGATGCATGCTGGATGGCAGTCTATGTTCTTTGTCGTAATGCCCTAAGTAAATCTCATAGTAGTCATCATGATATGTATGTGCATTGTTATGCCCTCTCTATTTGTCAATTGCCCAACTGTAATTTGTTCACCCAACATGTTATTTATCTTATTCGAGAGACACCACTAGTGAACTGTGGACCCCGGTCCATTCTTTTACATCTGAAATACAATCTACTGCAATCATTGTTCTCTTTTGTTTTCTGCAAGCAAACATCATTTTCTACACCATACGTTTAATCCTTTGTTTTCAGCAAGCCGGTGAGATTGACAACCTCACTGTTAAGTTGGGGCAAAGTAGTTTGATTGTGTTGTGCAGGTTTCACGTTGGCACCGGAATCCCAGGTGTTGCGCCGCACTACACTCCTTCACCAACAACCTTCACGTGGTCTTCATCTTCTACTGGTTCGATAACCTTGGTTTCTTACTGAGGGAAAACTCGCTGCTGTACTCATCATACCTTCCTCTTGGGGTTCCCAACGGACGTGTGCTTTACCGTCACAAGCAGGGTGGGAGGCGCGGCGAGAAATAAAAGGCGTGAATCAATGGTTATGGAAATATTCGCCGACATGTGGGATCCTGCCTCGCTTTTCGTTGTGTCCGGCGTGCCCGGAGTGTCCCCTGTGTAGTGGGGATGGGCTCGAGGCGCCGGACACCGTATTGGGCCGCGCCGGACAAAAAGAGGCTGTGGGCACGTGGGGAACGTTTTTTTTGTCCGGTGTGAAAGAACATTTCCCGCCCTTTTGGGTTTTGTGTGTTTGATGTCAACACTAGGTATATATTTATGTGTGTTGATGTAGACAGGTACAAGCTATCAAGAAAGATGTTGGATCGTGAAATGGTATGGCTGTTCTGAAGTTCTGCTGGTTATTTTGTCTCTGGCGGAAGTTCCGGCCCCAGCAGGTGGAAGTTCCGCCCTGGTTTGTTCAGCAGAAGCTTCTCAGCGCAGTCCTGTGCTCAGTTTTTTCTTCCTGACCGGAAGTTCCGGTGGAGTTGGCCGGAAGTTCCGGTCAGCGGAACTTCCGCCCAACTTCCGGACAAGTTCCGGAATTCCGGTTTTGAGGCTCTGTGTTGTCCAGTATGGTTTTCGTAAGTTTCCGGAACTTGGCCGGAACTTGGCCGGAACTTCCGGTCAGCGGAAGTTCCGCCAAAGTTCCGCCCCATCATCTCTTGAGCTGGACAACTGTCGAAGGCGGAAGTTCCGGCCCTCCTAGCCGGTACTTCCGGTGGAAGCCGGAACTTCCGGCCCTCCTGGCCGGAACTTCCGGTGTAAGTGGATTTCGTCCCCAACGGTCAGATCTGAGAGCTCCAATCATATAAATAGCTTTCTTCTCCAAAGGGACAAGTTGCTCAATCGTTGCAAGAAAAATCTGCCAAGCTTCACCACCATTAGAGCCACCTCAAGAACACAAGATTTGCAAGATCTCCTTCCTCTCCCAACCAAAGCTCTTGATCTTTGGAGATTCGAAGGAGAAGACACCGATCTACATCCTCACCGAAGCGTTTCTCATTTCCCCCTTTCTTGTTTGAGGGATCTCATGCTAGTGTTCCTATTTGGTTCCCTAGTTGATTTGTGTTGATGTGTTGTTGTTGATTGTTGTATTGTTACAGATTTGGGAGCCTCCAATTCAGTTGTGGATGTGTGCCCTGCTGGCGTGTAGTTGACGTGGGAGTTAGAAATCTTTGTGGTGTAACTTTTCTTCAGATCCCCGGCAACGGCGCCAGAAAAAGAGCTTGATACGCGTACATCACGCGTCCGTTGGGAACCCCAAGAGGAAGGTGTGATGCGTACAGCGGCAAGTTTTCCCTCAGTATGAAACCAAGGTTTATCGAACCAGTAGGAGCCAAGAAGCACGTTGAAGGTTGATGGCGGCGGGATGTAGTGCGGCGCAACACCAGAGATTCCGGCGCCAACGTGGAACCTGCACAACACAACCAAAGTACTTTGCCCCAACGAAACAGCGAGGTTGTCAATCTCACCGGCTTGCTGTAACAAAGGATTAGATGTATAGTGTGGATGATGATTGTTTGCAGAAAAGCAGTAGAACAGTATTGCAGTAGATTGTATTTCAGTATAGAGAATTGGACCGGGGTCCACAGTTCACTAGAGGTGTCTCTCCCATAAGATAAACAGCATGTTGGGTGAACAAATTACAGTTGGGCAATTGACAAATAAAGAGGGCATGGCCATGCACATACATATTATGATGAGTATTGTGAGATTTAATTGGGCATTACGACAAAGTACATAGACCGCTATCCAGCATGCATCTATGCCTAAAAAGTCCACCTTCAGGTTATCATCCGAACCCCCTCCAGTATTAAGTTGCTAACAACAGACAATTGCATTAAGTATTGCGCGTAATGTAATCAGTAACTACGTCCTTGAACATAGCACTAATGTTTTATCCCTCGTGGCAATAGCACATCCATAATCTTAGAGATTTCTGTCACTTCCCCAGATTCACGGAGACATGAACCCACTATCGAGCATAAATACTCCCTCTTGGAGTTACAAGCATCTACTTGGCCAGAGCATCTACTAGTAACGGAGAGCATGCAAGATCATAAACAACACATAGACATAACTTTGATAATCAACATAACAAGTATTCTCTATTCATCGGATCCCAACAAACGCAACATATAGAATTACAGATAGATGATCTTGATCATGTTAGGCAGCTCACAAGATCCGACAATGAAGCACAATGGGGAGAAGGCAACCAGCTAGCTACTGCTATGGACCCATAGTCCAGGGGTAGACTACTCACACATCACTCCGGAGGCGACCATGTCGGCGTAGAGTCCTCCGGGAGATGAATCCCCTCTCCGGCAGGGTGCCGGAGGCGATCTCCTGAATCCCCCGAGATGGGATTGGCGGCGGCGGCGTCTCAGTAAGGTTTTCCGTATCGTGGCTCTCGGTACTGGGGGTTTCGCGACGGAGGCTTTAAGTAGGCGGAAGGGCAGGTCAAGAGGCGGCACGAGGGCCCGACACCACAGGCCGGCGCGGCCAGGGCCTGGGCCGCGCCGCCCTAGGGTGTGGCCACCTCGTGGCCCCACACCGTCTCCTCTTCGGTCTTCTGGAAGCTTCGTGGCAAAATAGGACCCTGGGCGTTGATTTCGTCCAATTCCGAGAATATTTCGTTACTAGGATTTCTGAAACCAAAAACAGCAGAAACAAAGAATCGGCACTTCGGCATCTTGTTAATAGGTTAGTTCCAGAAAATGCACGAATATGACATAAAGTGTGCATAAAACATGTAGATATCATCAATAATGTGGCATGGAACACAAGAATTATCGATACGTCGGAGACGTATCAGCATCCCCAAGCTTAGTTCTGCTCGTCCCGAGCAGGTAAAACGATAACAAAGATAATTTATGGAGTGACATGCCATCATAACCTTGATCATACTATTTGTAAAGCATATGTAGTGAATGCAGCGATCAAAACAATGTATATGACATGAGTAAACAAGTGAATCATATAGCAAAGACTGTTCATGAATAGTACTTCAAGACAAGCATCAATAAGTCTTGCATAAGAGTTAACTCATAAAGCAATAATTCAAAGTAAAGGTATTGAAGCAACACAAAGGAAGACTAAGTTTCAGCGGTTGCTTTCAACTTGTAACATGTATATCTCATGGATATTGTTAACATAGAGTAATATAATAAGTGCAATATGCAAGTATGTAGGAATCAATGCACAGTTCACACAAGTGTTTGCTTCTTGAGGTGGAGAGAAATAGGTGAACTGACTCAACAATGAAAGTAAAAGAATGGTCCTCCATAGAGGAAAAGCATCGATTGCTATATTTGTGCTAGAGCTTTGATTTTGAAAACATGAAACAATTTTGTCAACGGTAGTAATAAAGCATATGTATCATGTAAATTATATCTTACAAGTTGCAAGCCTCATGCATAGTATACTAATAGTGCCCGCACCTTGTCCTAATTAGCTTGGACTACCGGATCATCGCAATACACATGTTTTAACCAAGTGTCACAAAGGGGTACCTCTATGCCGCCTGTACAAAGGTCTAAGGAGAAAGCTCGCATTGGATTTCTCGCTATTGATTATTCTCAACTTAGACATCCATACCGGGACAACATAGACAACAGATAATGGACTCCTCTTTTATGCATAAGCATGTAACAACAATTAATAATTTTCTCATATGAGATTGAGGATATATGTCCAAATCTGAAACTTCCACCATGGATCATGGCTTTAGTTAGCGGCCCAATGTTCTTCTCTAACAATATGCATGCTTAACCATAAGGTGGTAGATCTCTCTTACTTCAGACAAGACGAACATGCATAGCAACTCACATGAAATTCAACAAAGAGTAGTTGATGGCGTCCCCAGTGAACATGGTTATCGCACAACAAGCAACTTAATAAGAGATAAAGTGCATAAGTACATATTCAATACCACAATAGTTTTTAAGCTATTTGTCCCATGAGCTATATATTGCAAAGGTGAATGATGGAATTTTAAAGGTAGCACTCAAGCAATTTACTTTGGAATGGCAGAAAATACCATGTAGTAGGTAGGTATGGTGGACACAAATGGCATAGTGGTTGGCTCAAGGATTTTGGATGCATGAGAAGTATTCCCTCTCGATACAAGGTTTAAGCTAGCAAGGCTTATTTGAAACAAACACAAGGATGAACCGGTGCAGCAAGACTCACATAAAAGACATATTGTAAACATTATAAGAATCTACACCGTCTTCCTTGTTGTTCAAAATCAATACTAGAAATTATCTAGACCTTAGAGAGACCAAATATGCAAACCAAATTTTAGCATGCTCTATGTATTTCTTAATTAATGGGTGCAAATCATATGATGCAAGAGCTTAAACATGAGCACAAAAATTGCCAAGTATCGCATTATCCAAGACATTATAGCAATTTACTACATGTATCATTTTCCAATTCCAACCATATAACAATTTAACGAAGAAGAAACTTCGCCATGAATACTATGAGTAAAGCCTAAGGACATACTTGTCCATATGCTACAGCGGAGCGTGTCTCTCTCCCACAAAGTGAATGCTAGGATCCATTTTATTCAAACAAAACAAAAACAAAAACAAACCGACGCTCCAAGCAAAGCACATAAGATGTGATGGAATAAAAATATAGTTTCAGGGGAGGAACCTGATAATGTTGTCGATGAAGAAGGGGATGCCTTGGGCATCCCCAAGCTTAGACGCTTGAGTCTTCTTAGAATATGCAGGGGTGAACCACCGGGGCATCCCCAAGCTTAGAGCTTTCACTCTCCTTGATCATGTTGCATCATACTCCTCTCTTGATCCTTGCAAACTTCCTCCACACCAAACTTAGAACAACTCATTAGAGGGTTAGTGCACAATCAAAATATACTTGTTCAGAGGTGACATAATCATTCTTAACACTTCTGGAAATTGCACAAAGCTACTGAAAGTCAATGGAATCAAAATATCCATCGAACATAACAAAACTGGCAATGCGAAATAAAAGGCAGAATCTGTCAAAACAGAACAGTTTGTATTGACGAATTTTATCGAGGCACCAGACTTGCTCAAATGAAAATGCTCAAATTGAATGAAAATTGCGTACATATCTGAGGATCACTCACGTAAATTGGCATAATTTTCTGAGTTTCCTACAGAGAATTTTGCCCAGATTCGTGACAGCAAAGAAATCTGTTTCTGCGCAGTAATCCAAATCTAGTATGAACTTTACTATCAACGACTTTAATTGGCACAACAAAACACTAAACTAAGATAAGGAGAGGTTGCTACAGTAGTAAACAACTTCCAAGACACAAAATAAAAACAAAGTACTATAGTAAAAACCATGGGTTGTCTCCCATAAACGCTTTTCTTTAACGCCTTTCAGCTAGGCGCAGAAAGTGTGTATCAAGTATTATCAAGAGACGAAGTGTCAACATCATAATTTGTTCTAATAATAGAATCAAAAGGTAACTTCATTCTCTTTCTAGGGAAGTGTTCCATACCTTTCTTCAGAGGAAATTGATATTTTATATTACCTTCCTTCATATCAATGATAGCACCAACAGTTCGAAGAAAAGGTCTTCCCAATATAATGGGACAAGATGCATTGCATTCAATATCCAAGACAACAAAATCAACGGGGACAAGGTTATTGTTGACGGTAATGCGAACATTATCAACTTTCCCCAAAGGTTTCTTTGTAGAATGATCAGCAAGATTAACATCCAAATAACAATTTTTCAGCGGTGGCAAGTCAAGCATATTATAGATTTTCTTAGGCATAACGGAAATACTTGCACCAAGATCACATAAAGCATTACAATCAAAATCTTTAACCTTCATCTTAATGATGGGCTCCCAACCATCCTCTAGCTTTCTAGGAATAGAGGCTTCGCGCTCTAGTTTCTCCTCTCTAGCTTTTATGAGAGCATTTGTAATATGTTGCGTGAAAGCCAAATTTATAGCACTGGCATTAGGACTTTTAGCAAGTTTTTGCAAGAACTTTATAACTTCAGAGATGTGGCAATCATCAAAATTCAAACCATTATAACCTAAAGCAATGGGATCATCATCCCTAATGTTGGAAAAAATTTCAGCAGCTTTATCACAGGCAGTTTCAGCAGTTTTAGCAGTTTCAGGCAGTTTCTCGCGCTTTGCATTAGAAGTGGAAACATTGCTAACACCAATTCTTTTATTATTAATAGTAGGAGGTGCAGCAACATGTGTAGCATTAGCATTACTTGTTGTGGTAATAGTCCAAACTTTAGCTACATTCTTCTCTTTAGCTAGTTTTTCATTTTCTTCTCTATCCCACCTAGCACGCAGTTCAGCCATTAATCTTATATTCTCATTAATTCTAACTTGGATGGAATTTTCTGTAGTAAAATTTTTATTTTCAATATCCCTATTAGGCATAACTTTCGATTTCAAAAGATCTACATCAGCAGCAAGACTATCGACTTTAGAAGCAAGTATATCAATTTTCCCAAGCTTTTCTTCAACAGATTTGTTAAAAGCAGTTTGTGTACTAATAAATTCTTTAAGCATGGCTTCAAGTCCAGGGGGTATGTTCCTATTATTGTTGTAAGAATTCCCATAAGAATTACCATAGCCGTTGCCATTATTATAAGGATATGGCCTATAGTTGTTACTAGAATTGTTCCGGTAAGCATTGTTGTTGAAATTATTATTTTTAATGAAGTTTACATCAACATGTTCTTCTTGTGCAACCAATGAAGCTAACGGAACATTATTAGGATCAACATTTGTCCTATCATTCACAAGCATAGACATAATAGCATCAATCTTATCACTCAAGGAAGAGGTTTCTTCGACAGAATTTACCTTCTTACCTTGTGGAGCTCTTTCCGTGTGCCATTCAGAGTAGTTGATCATCATATTATCAAGAAGCTTTGTTGCTTCACCAAGAGTGATGGACATAAAGGTACCTCTAGCAGCTGAATCCAATAAATTCTGCGAAGAAAAATTTAGTCCTGCATAGAAGGTTTGGATGATCATCCAAGTAGTCAGTCCATGTGTTGGGCAATTTTTAACCAAAGATTTCATTCTTTCCCATGCTTGTGCAACATGCTCAGTATCTAATTGTTTAAAATTCATTATGCTACTTCTGAAAGATATAATTTTAGCAGGGGGATAATATCTACCAATAAAAGCATCCTTGCATTTAGTCCATGAATCAATACTATTCTTAGGCAGAGATAGCAACCAATCTTTAGCTCTTCCTCTTAATGAGAAAGGGAACAATTTTAATTTTATAATGTCACCATCTACATCCTTATACTTTTGCATTTCACATAGTTCAACAAAATTATTAAGATGGGCAGCAGCATCATCAGAACTAACACCAGAAAATTGCTCTCGCATAACAAGATTCAGTAGAGCAGGTCTAATTTCAAAGAATTCTGCTGTAGTAGCAGGTGGAGCAATAGGTGTGCATAAGAAATCATTGTTATTTGTGGTTGTGAAGTCACACAACTTAGTATTTTCAGGGGTAGCCATTTTAGCAATAGTAAATAAAGCAAACTAGATAAAGTAAATGCAAGTAACTAATTTTTTTGTGTTTTTGATATAGCAAACAAGATAGCAAATAAAGTAAAACTAGCAACTAATTTTTTTGTGTTTTGATTTAGTGCAGCAAACAAAGTAGTAAATAAAACTAAGCAAGACAAAAACAAAGTAAAGAGATTGGGAAGTGGAGACTCCCCTTGCAGCGTGTCTTGATCTCCCCGGCAACGGCGCCAGAAAATCTTGCTGGCGTGTAGTTGACGTGGGAGTTAGAAATCTTTGTGGTGTAACTTTTCTTCAGATCCCCGACAACGGCGCCAGAAAAAGAGCTTGATACGCGTACAGCATGCGTCCGTTGGGAACCCCAAGAGGAAGGTGTGATGCGTACAGCGGCAAGTTTTCCCTCAGTATGAAACCAAGGTTTATCGAACCAGTAGGAGCCAAGAAGCACGTTGAAGGTTGATGGCGGCGGGATGTAGTGCGGCGCAACACCAGAGATTCTGGCGCCAACGTGGAACCTGCACAACACAACCAAAGTACTTTGCCCCAACGAAACAGCGAGGTTGTCAATCTCACCGGCTTGCTGTAACAAAGGATTAGATGTATAGTGTGGATGATGATTGTTTGCAGAAAAGCAGTAGAACAGTATTGCAGTAGATTGTATTTCAGTATAGAGAATTGGACCGGGGTCCACAGTTCACTAGAGGTGTCTCTCCCATAAGATAAACAGCATGTTGGGTGAACAAATTACAGTTGGGCAATTGACAAATAAAGAGGGCATGACCATGCACATACATATTATGATGAGTATTGTGAGATTTAATTGGGCATTACGACAAAGTACATAGACCGCTATCCAGCATGCATCTATGCCTAAAAAGTCCACCTTCAGGTTATCATCCGAACCCCCTCCAGTATTAAGTTGCTAACAACAGACAATTGCATTAAGTATTGCGCGTAATGTAATCAGTAACTACGTCCTTGAACATAGCACTAATGTTTTATCCCTAGTGGCAACAGCACATCCATAATCTTAGAGATTTCTGTCACTTCCCCAGATTCACGGAGACATGAACCCACTATCGAGCATAAATACTCCCTCTTGGAGTTACAAGCATCTACTTGGCCAGAGTATCTACTAGTAACGGAGAGCATGCAAGATCATAAACAACACATAGACATAACTTTGATAATCAACATAACAAGTATTCTCTATTCATCGGATCCCAACAAACGCAACATATAGAATTACAGATAGATGATCTTGATCATGTTAGGCAGCTCACAAGATCCGACAATGAAGCACAATGGGGAGAAGACAACCATCTAGCTACTGCTATGGACCCATAGTCCAGGGGTAGACTACTCACACATCACTCCGGAGGCGACCATGGCGGCGTAGAGTCCTCCGGGAGATGAATCCCCTCTCCGGCAGGGTGCCAGAGGTGATCTCCTGAATCCCCCGAGATGGGATTGGCGGCGGCGGCATCTCAGTAAGGTTTTCCGTATCTGTTATCACAAGATTTTGACCGAGTCAGAGGTGGGCCGCGATCAAGATGGGCTTAAAGATTATACATGGAAGAATATACGTGAATCGGCCTTATATGCAAAGTTTGGGCTAGTTTGCCCTTGTATCTATAATATAGTAGATCGCATCTTAGATTAGAAAATAGAGTTTGACCCGTGCACGGTTAGGTGCACGCCTGAATTAGAAAGTCTCCTGGACTATAAATATGTATCTAGGGTTTATGAAATAAACAACAACCAACGTTCAACCACAAATCAATCTCGGCGCATCGCCAACTCCTTCGTCTCGAGGGTTTCTACCGGTAAGCATCATGCTGCCTAGATCGCATCTTGCGATCTAGGCAGCACAAGCTTTTTACGTTGTTCATGCGTTGCTCGTACTGAAGCCTTTTTGATGGCGAGCAACGTAGTTATCTTAGATGTGTTAGGGTTAGCATTGTTCTTCGTATCATATGCTATCGTAGTGCAACCCTCGCATATCTAGCCGCCCTTACACCTATCTTAGGTGTAGGGGCGGCACCCCGCTTGATCATTATTTAGTAGATCCGATCCGTTACGGTTGCTCCTTGTTCTTCAAGGATTAGTTTAATATCTGCAATAGTTAGGCCTTACAAAGGGTTGGAGGATCCAGCGACGCGTAGGGTGTCATTTGCTAGTCCTAGACAGGATGTTCCAAGGATCAACCTCGTGTTGGCTTTTAGGCCTTGTCTAGGACCGGCTTACGATCACCGTACGTGACCGCGAGGCCCAATCGTGAGTAGGATGATCCGATTATGCGGTGAAAACCCTAAATCGTCGTAGATCGCTTTAGCTTTATCTTGATCAAGCAGGACCACCATATATTCGTGCACCTCGTACGAATCATGGGTGGATCGGCTCCTTGAGCCGATTCACAGGATAACCTAAGAGCCGATCGAGGCTCGTATTTAATGTTTACGTGTATGCCATGCAGGAAACTAAGCGAGGCATCTCCATCACCTTCCTGACCAGGTATAGGTCAGGTGGCACGCCCTTGCACCAGCATCGGACGTGTGTACCAGAGGCTTTCCGGGCCGTCGCTCGGAGGGACCAGGGCCAGCCGCAGCCCTAAGTTGTTCCCGGCTCTACTGTGTTGCCCGTCGCTGCCCGCCGGTGGGTTTTGACCGCAACACATTCTGGCACGCCCGGTGGGACAAGCTTCGGCATCAACCACATCGCCATCTACATCTGAGATGGCGGACGACACCCCAGTCACGTACGAGGATCTGACCGACGAGCTCAAGAAGAAGTATGACGAGGTCAAAGCAATCCTCGAAGCCGACCTCATCGGCTCCTTTCACAGAACCTGTTCACATGGCATCAGGTGGAAAGGGTTCTCACCTGAAGGCGTGCTCGATGGAGTGGACCTGTCCGTCCCGTCAGAAGAACGCACCAGGTCCCTGCGTCAGGAGATTGGCTACATGGCGACTCACTCGCTGCATCGCCATTCTGAGAGCCTGGTGAATACTTTGGAGCGTGTCGCTTTTCGGATGATACAGGAAATCATGAGGCACCAGTGCTCTCCGTCAGGACCAGCTCTCGGGACCTACCAAGGAGAAGTGCCACTTCAGTCCCGTCCACCGTTGTCATTCGCATTGGCGGCACCAGAAGCGCCTAATTCACCGGCATGCGCCGTTGACAGGGTTGAGGGCACTTACCCTGGGAGGTGCCAGCCAAGATACTCGTTCAACATCAACATGGTAGAACTGGGGCACCGCCCTGATAAGGGTAGAGACGAGGGCAGCTGCTCTCATAGCAAAGATAAGGAGGAAGCTGCTCCACGCGATCGGCCCCGACACTGCCAAAAGATCCTGGTGATGATCAAGATGGAGGCCGATTCTAGCGATCGGCCCATATTATCCGTACCACCTGCTCTCCCAGTATGTGGCGTCGACCTCACAGGTGACGGAAAGCTAGGGTATGGGTTTACATCGGCTGATGAGCTAGAGGAAGTCGACATCGGTCCTGGAGATAAGCCGCGACCGACTTTTATTAGCAAGAAGTTAGATCCACAGCTCAGGGGGCAGATGATAGCTCTGTTAAAAGAATACCCAGATTGCTTTGCATGGGATTACACGGAGATGCCTGGGTTGGACAGGAGCATCATTGAGCATCGGCTCCCCCTTAAGAAAGGATTTCGGCCGTTCCAACAACGAGCACGTCAGATGAGGGCCGAAATTCTGGAAGAAGTCAAGAAAGAGATCGAGAAGATGTTGGCCGCCGGGTTCATCAGGCCATGCAGGTACGCTGAATGGATCTCCAGTATCATTCCTGTAGAGAAGAAGGACGGCCGATGGCGTGTGGCCATCGATTTCCGAGATCTCAACAGAGCCACTCCAAAGGACGAGTATCCGATGCCTGTGGCAGAAACATTGATAAATGCAGCTGCTGGCCACAAGGTGTTGAGCTTCATGGATGGCAACGCCGGCTATAACCAAATCTTCATGGCTCCGGAAGATATACACAAGACCGCATTCAGAGTACCAGGGGCAGTAGGCTTGTTTGAATATGTAGTCATGACCTTTGGGTTGAAGAATGCTGGTGCAACGTACCAACGAGCCATGAATTATAAATTTCATGATCTGATCGGTAAGTTGGTGGAAATCTATATCGACGACGTGGTAGTCAAATCTGTCTCCATGGAGGGACACTTGGATGATTTACGGCGCGTCCTAGACCGAACTCGGAAGTTCGGACTGAGAATGAATCCGAAGAAGTGTGCCTTTGGTGTGACGGCTGGTCAGTTCCTAGGTATTCTGGTTCATGAACGGGGAATTGAGATCGGCCTGAAAAGTCAAGAGGCGGTGCGCACCATGCAGCCGCCCACCACGAAGAAGGAGCTCCAACGTCTCATCGGCAAGATCAATTTTGTTCGACGATTCATCTCTAATCTGTCAGGACGAATCGAGCCGTTTATGGCGCTGGTGAAAACTAAATCTGATGACGAGTTTCACTGGGGGGCAGAACAGCAGCAGGCGTTTGACGAGATTAAGCGGTATCTGACGACGCTGCCTGTGCTAGTTCCGCCCCAGCAAGACAGGCCGTTCTACATCTACCTGTCAGTAGCTGACGCGTCCATCGCTTCGGTAGTGGTGCAACTCTACGAGGGCGTTGAAAAGGTCGTTTTCTACCTCAGCAGAAGGATGTTGGACGCGGAGACAAGATATCCTGAGGTCGAGAAACTTTGCCTCTGCCTGGTCTTTACCTGCACCAAGCTTCATCACATCCTTTTGACGGCAGAGATCATCGTCATATGCAAGTCAGATGTTGTCAAGCACATGTTGTCAGCCCCTGTTTGAAAGGCCGACTTGGTAAGTGGATGTTTGCGTTGTCAGAGTTCGATCTCCGGTATCAGCCTGCGAAAGCAGTCAAGGGAGAAGCGTTGGCCGATCTTATAGCTGAACGGATCAGTACCAATATAGCAGCACTATCTATACGTGCATGGGCCATGTTCTTCGATGGATCGGCTTGCGACGATGGTTGTGGCATCGGCATTCTGCTCGTGTCACCTCGGGGGGGCAGAATACTCCTTCTCCATCAGATTATCTACCCCTTGCACCAACAATGTAGCAGAATATGAGGCAGTACGTAAGGGGATGGAGTTGCTACTGGAAGCCGGGGCAGAAGCAGTAGAGCTGTTTGGAGACTCCAAGTTGGTGATTAACCAGCTCACGGATGAATATAAGTGCGAGAGTGAATCGCTTTTCCCATATTGGATGGAATGCCGTGAGTTGATGACACAGTTTCGGTACATCAACTTTAATTGGGTCCCAAGATCCCAAAACACCGAGGCCAACAATCTCGCACAAATGGCGTCAGTCTATATAGATATATCTGACGGGTCGGAAGTTCAGATACAGTTCCTGGAACAGGATGATTGGAGAGCCGAAATCTTCAATTACTTAAAAGATTCGGCTCGGGGGGCACCTAAACGGATAAGATACAAAGCCATGAAGTATGTCCTCATAGGAGACGACATGTTCTACAGGACGTTGGAAGGGTTACTACTCAAGTGCCTGGGACCAACTGAGTCTAATCGGCTCTTACATGAGGTGCATGAAGGCGCCTGTGGAACTCATCAGTCGGCTCATAAGATGAAGTGGCTAATCAGGCGATCAGGGTTTTATTGGCCCACCATGCTTGAAGATTGCTTCAATTACTACAAGGGGTGCCAAGCGTGCCAGATGTTCGAGAAGATTCAGATGGTACCAGCATCAGCGATGAACCCTATCATCAAGCCTTGGCCGTTCCGAGGATGGGGCATGGATATGATCGGCAAAATCCATCCGGTGTCGAGTAAAAAACATGAATGGATTTTGGTTATCACAGATTACTTCACCAAGTGGGTGGAGGCCGTCCCTATGAAGAAGGTGAAATCAGAAGATGTGATCAAGTTTGTGAAAGAACACGTCATTCATAGGTTCGGGATTCCCCAAACTATCACGACCGATGGAGGTTCGGTTTTTGTTTCGAAAGAATTCAGAAAGTTCTGCGATGACATGGGGATTAAACTGATCCGATCATCTCCGTACTATGCTCAAGCTAATGGGCAAGCTGAAGTGTCCAATCAGAGCTTAATCAAGCTGATCAAGAGAAAAATTGACGAGAATCCTAGGGATTGGCATGAGAAGTTATCAGAAGCTTTATGGGCCTACCGCATGTCGTGCCATGGAGCTATAAAGACTTCGCCGTACCAGCTTGTCTATGGACAGGAAGTCGTATTACCTTGGGAAATTACGGCTGGATCAAGACGTGTCACTTTTCAGAATGATCTGACAGCTGAAGAATATGCAGCTTTGATGAGTGACACTATTGTGGACGCAACAGAACTTAGGCTTTGGTCGTTGGAGAAGATTAAGGAGAACAAAGCCAGGGTAGCTCGTGCCTACAATAAGAAGGTTAGACCAAAGGAGTTTCAAGTTGGTGATCTAGTATGGGAAGCTGTGTTGCCGTTAGGAACCAGGGACAAGGCATATGGCAAATGGTCTCCTAATTGGCACGGTCCGTACAAAGTCGTCCAGGCCTTGAAGGGTAATGCATACATGCTGGAAGAGTTGGACGGCGAGAAGTTCCCAGTAGCCGTCAATGGTCAACACCTCGAGAAGTATTTCCCAAGCATGTGGGATGATGGGCAGTAAGGTATGGAGGCCGATTTTAAATCGGCCAGTAAAAAAAAAATCACAGCCGATGTGCAGACATCGACTTGAGAAAACATGCGGAGACAGCAGAATACAGCCGATGTACGGGCATCGACTTCAGAATAATAAACAGGTTAATGTCCTAGTGGCTTGCTGAGGAGTTCAATCTGATAGTTTGGACGTGGTTTGGACGAGAGTTAGACCTGTTGGGCCACGTGTTTGGGCGACGGCTTGGCCTCAGATCGCGTTTGTACTGCGAGCCGATGTCCTGCTATCGGCTCCCTATACGACGACTTCGTTCTACGATCGACAAAGTCAACAAGGAAGCGAAATTAATTGAGGAACATTTTCTTCATTAATAGAGGGATTTCTTACAAAGAAAGAGCCGATTGCTCAGAAAAGAAGAGGACAAAAGCCGACTACTACTACTAATCCCTAATCTAAGGGCCGTTGCTGCCCTCGTCGTCGCTGCCGCCGGCGCAGCTGCTGAGAGGCTCCTCATCGGAACTCCCGTAACCTTCTACGGGAGCCTCATCTTCCTCATCGTCGTCATCGCTGCCGTCGTCCCACCAGGTGCAGAGGCGCTTCGCTGGTGGGTAACCTTCGAGGGAGTCATCGTTGTCCTCCTCCGCTTCTTCCTCGGAGGAGGTGAAATCATCCCAGGAGAAGCGGTCGTCCTCGCTCTCTGCCTCCTCTTCCCCGTCGATGAGGAATTGAAGGTCGCCCTCTCCGTCGGTCAAGGATTTGTCATCCTCAGACCAAACGAAGGAATCGTGTTCCTCCTTGTCCCACGACGTTGGGGCGAGAATGTCGTGTGCCGCCAACGAGCCCCACTCCGGCGTCCGCTCGCGAGAAGAAGAAGAGTCGGAGAAGACCGACGAGGCGGAGGAGGAAGAAGAGGAGGACATGGCTATGGGAGATTGAGGGTTTTTTGGGTACCGATGGCCGGAACAGAGCAAAAGGGGTGAAGTGGCAAACTGCTCAGAGCGGTTAAGTAAAGGGGATATAGTAGAGATTCAATGCCACAGCAGTTTCCGAGGAGGCGGTGCCCAAAGACAATGGTCAGATCACGCGGAATAGTTGAGAAGGCAGGGCATCATGATGAAGGGTGCTGCGATGGTTCTGCTCTGCCACGACATGACCCGACGAAGAAAAACAGAGTGATTTTCGAATTATCAATTCCAAAACCAGGGGGGCATGTGTTATCACCAGATTTTGACCGTCAGAGGTGGGCTGCGATCAAGATGGGCTTAAAGATTATACATGGAAGAATATACGTGAATCGGCCTTATATGCAAAGTTTGGGCTAGTTTGCCCTTGTATCTGTAATATAGTAGATCGCATCTTAGATTAGAAAATAGAGTTTGACCCGTGCACGGTTAGGTGCACGCCTGAATTAGAAAGTCTCCTGGACTATAAATATGTATCTAGGGTTTATGAAATAAACAACAACCAACGTTCAACCACAAATCAATCTCGGCGCATCGCCAACTCCTTCGTCTCGAGGGTTTCTACCGGTAAGCATCATGCTGCCTAGATCGCATCTTGCGATCTAGGCAGCACAAGCTTTTTACGTTGTTCATGCGTTGCTCGTACTGAAGCCTTTTTGATGGCGAGCAACGTAGTTATCTTAGATGTGTTAGGGTTAGCATTGTTCTTCGTATCATATGCTATCGTAGTGCAACCCTCGCATATCTAGCCGCCCTTACACCTATCTTAGGTGTAGGGGCGGCACCCCGCTTGATCATTATTTAGTAGATCCGATCCGTTACGGTTGCTCCTTGTTCTTCAAGGATTAGTTTAATATCTACAATAGTTAGGCCTTACAAAGGGTTGGAGGATCCAGCGACGCGTAGGGTGTCGTTTGCTAGTCCTAGACAGGATGTTCCGAGGATCAACCTCGTGTTGGTTTTTAGGCCTTGTCTAGGACCGGCTTACGATCACCGTACATGACCGCGAGGCCCAATCATGAGTAGGATGATCCGATTATGCGGTGAAAACCCTAAATCGTCGTAGATCGCTTTAGCTTTATCTTGATCAAGCAGGACCACCATATATTCGTGCACCCCGTACGAATCATGGGTGGATCGGCTCCTTGAGCCGATTCACAGGATAACCTGAGAGCCGATCGAGGCTCGTATTTAATGTTTACGTGTATGCCATGCAGGAAACTAAGCGAGGCATCTCCATCACCTTCCTGACCAGGTATAGGTCAGGTGGCACGCCCTTGCACCAGCATCGGACGTGTGTACCAGAGGCTTTGCGGGCCGTCGCTCGGAGGGACCAGGGCCAGCCGCAGCCCTAAGTTGTTCCCGGCTCTACTGTGTTGCCCGTCGCTGCCTGCCGGTGGGTTTTGACCGCAACAGTATCGTGGCTCTCGGTACTGGGGGTTTCGCGACGGAGGCTTTAAGTAGGCGGAAGGGCAGGTTAAGAGGCGGCACGAGGGCCCCACACCACAGGCCGGCGCGGCAAGGGCCTGGGCCGCGCCGCCCTAGGGTGTGGCCACCTCATGGCCCCACTTCGTCTCCTCTTCGGTCTTCTGGAAGCTTCGTGGCAAAATAGGATCCTGGGCGTTGATTTCGTCCAATTCCGAGAATATTTCGTTACTAGGATTTCTGAAACCAAAAACAGCAGAAAACAGCAACTGGCACTTCGGCATCTTGTTAATAGGTTAGTTCTAGAAAATGCACGAATATGACATAAAGTGTGCATAAAACATGTAGATATCATCAATAATGTGGCATGGAACATAAGAAATTATCGATACGTCGGAGACGTATCATGCCCCAAGAACCTTGTAAAGGCCCGGTTTCCGCCTCGAGGAAATCCCTTAGTGGAAGTGGGCTAGGCCTTCGTGGCGTTGCTCACCGGAGATCTGAGTGAAGCCTTCGTGGCTGTTGGTTTGGCTTTCGTAGCAACCACACTCCTCCAAACATAGACGTACCTTCTTGCAAAGGAAGGGAACTACGGGAATCATCTCCGTGTCATCGCGTGCTCCACTCTCGGTTACCTCTATCCTATTCTATCTCTTATATTGCTTAGCTATATCTTGCTTAGTTGTTTGCCTTGTCATATAGGTAAAATCACTTAGTTGCATATCTAGAGAATTTACCTTTGTGTCAAGCCTAAATTGAAAAAGAACTAAAAATTGGTTAGCACCTATTCACCCCCCCCTCTAGGTGCGGCATACGATCCTTTCAATTGGTATCAGAGCCTCGGCTCTTATTTCGGGCTTAATCGCCTAAGAGTATGCCGGACGATGGACCTTCGGAAGGGGAGGCTAGGTCGGTCACCATGGATGATATCAATTCGTTGAAGTCAATCATGGATGCTCAAATGGAAAGCATGAGAAAAATGATTTCCGAGCTTTTGACTCCTCCCCGTCCCGTGGCTCCCACCATAGAGGTTAATGTCACGGATGCAGTAGTAGAGGGTGATACTTCGGTATTACCTTCTGCTACCACACCCGAGGATGGTGATAACTTAAACACTATCAAACCCCCCATTGCATCTCCCAAGGGAACTAGTGGAAGTGAGAGCTACAATCGAGTACCTCCGCCTTTTCTATCTCCCGACATACCGGTTCCCCATCCTCATATAAACATCCGGGATGACCCACCTAAGTTTTCCGTTAATGATTACGATACTTGGCAATTTGAGTTTAGCTCTCATGGTCGCAGTGCCTCCAATGAACTTTGGAGAATCATCGTGGAAGGCTTCAAGCCTTACAACCCCGACAAGTTGACTAGAAGAGAAGCGGTTGATAGTCAACTCAACAACACCGCCTTGCACATGATTCAAACTAGTGTGGGGACAAAGGAGTTGTCTCGTGTTCGGCACTTCACCACCGCCAAGGAAGCATGGGATGGTTTGGCCGCGAGTTGCATTGGAAGTGAGAGCACAATAAGGAACAAGTATAATGCTCTTCGGAATAAAGCCGAAGGATTCATGAGGCTACCGGATGAAGATCATGAAGATATGTATGGAAGACATCTCACCGTTGCCGATGCCTTCCAAAATGTTGGAGCCACTCACATTAATGACTCTTGGATCAAGGAGAAGTACATTTGTCGTGGATGTGACCACGGCAGATGCTACAGGGGGTAGCACTTCATTGATGCGAGGGTCAGGGAACATCGCCATCTACGGGTCGAGGTGCAAGAGACGCAAGGGTTTTACCCAGGTTCAGCCCCTCCGGAGAGTAAAAGGCCTACGTCCTGCTAGATCTTTATTGCTCAGTGGAGAATTACAATGGGGGGGGGCTCAGCCGGCGAGAAGCCGAGAGCTTACAATGAGGAGATTGGATCTTAGATGATGTGTCCCTCTAGGGTTTAGCCCGGGGGTTTATATTTCCACCCCCGGCCTAGGGTTACAAAGGGATAACTCCAAATCATATCAGTTACTACAAATCCGGGATACCGCACCCTTCCTCAAGCAATCTCTATCTCGAACCGTGCAGATCATCTCCTCAAGACTTCGGCCCAGTCGCCTTCGGGCCCAGTCGGTTGGGCGACTGGCGATCCTTCCTGGGCCTTCGTCCTCGTGGCGAGTGGGACTGGCGACCCACCCCCTATGGGCATATCCCCATCAGTAGTCCCCGAGCGCGGTGGTGACGAAGCGTAGATCCGGAGCGGGTCGCGGAGAGACACTAAGGCGGATTAAGGTGAATCGCCGCCGGGCTCCCGAAATAAACTCCAGCGGATCGCTAGTCTTCACTCGCCTGAACTTGATGAGCCATTCGACGCATGACAGTCGGCGTTATGCCAGTCGTAGGGCAGTCGGCGCATGCCAGTCGCCGCAAGTCAGTCGGCGTAGGTCCCGTGCGCGGACGCGTGGAGGAGGCAACGGCTAGTTTTCACGTTGACCGAGGTGCAGACCGTTTGCATGGAGTTGACCGTTAGGCCTGATGTGATTGTTAACGGCTAGTCTTAATGTCCGTCCCACTGATCCCGCCGCCGATCCCGACCGTTAATCTCGGGGCGGCGATCTCGCGGCGAATCAACGGGTGGATTTGGTGCTTATCCGGGGCGAGTGCAGCGATATAAAAGGCCAAACCCGGGGGTTAGGGCTTATCACTCCGCCACATTCTTCCTCCATTCCCTTCTCTTTTCGCCGAGAACTCCTGAGCGCAACCATGGCGGCGAGAGCCTGGGGCAAGTCCAAGGTCACGCGCGAGTCCCTCCTTCCGTACGTCGCCGCCGGGGTCATCCCCGAGTTCAAACAGGAGCGCTGGCGAGTTCCGCCGGCGAAAGAGGTGGAGCCGCTCCCGAGGCCGGGCGAATTCGTTCTCTTCCTCAGCTTCCTGGATCGCGGATTCGCGCTCCCCTCCTCCGACTTCATCCGCCAGTTGTTGGCCTTCTATGGCATCAAGATATGCGACCTGGGGCCGCACAGCGTACATCAGATCTCTCTGTTCGTAGCATTGTGCGAGTGCTACCTGGGTTGCCCGCCGTACTTCCCGTTGTGGGTATCAATCTTCCACGGGCGGGCGACTCGGGCCAACAAGAGCAGCGAGGCCCTCATCTCGAACGGCGGAATCACCTTCCAGGTGAAGTCCGGGGAAAGCTTCATCGACATGGCGCTCCCCAAGAAGGCGCAATTGCAGTGGCGCCGCTTCTGGTTCTACGCCAAGGAGTACACTCCCCCCGGCGAGGTCTGCATTCCCCAGTTCAGCCCCGAGCCCAGCGTCCCGCGACGTCTCAACGTCCGGTCGCTGCCGCGCGAGCAGGAGGAAGTGGTGAAGGAGATGCGCCAGGCGATCCAGGCGCTGAAGGATAACGGCCTGACGGCGGCCAATATGTACAACTGCTGGCTTGGCCGGCGGCTGATCCCCCTGCGGTGCCGAGCTCACCCCATGTGGGAGTACCGGGGGCAAAACGACTGTACCCGGTCGACAGCGACCGAGTGGGACGAGAGCGAGTATCGGAAGGCACTTGCCAAGATCACCACGGCCACCTTTACCTCCTTCGAGGACGGCCTGCAGCCCTACTCCGAAGATACCCCGGCGCCTCAGGTAACGCCTTTTGCAGTGACTCCGAATGCCTTGGCAGCGTCTCTTTTTTCTGACTTGTTTCCTTGATTCGAATGTAGCGCTGGCAGAAGATTGCTGACCACCTCCCCCCCTCCTCGCCGGGAAGGAGCCTCCGAAAATGACTGAAGGCGAAGAAGAAGAGGTCGACGACGAGGAGGAGCGCACCGAGTCGGACTCCGAGGCGCGGGACTTCATCCGACTCCCGCGCGGGTCGAAGAGGGGCGCTGGGTCCTCGTCTCAGGGCGCGGTTGATGAGGAGGCGACCTCTCGCCCGGAGGGCGAGGCAGAGCCTTCCCAGGAAGGGGCCGAGCTGCCGTCGAAGCGACTGCGCCCAACTATCCTGGAAGGTTCCATAAGGCTTCAGCGCCCCCTGAAGGACGCGATCGACGCAGGAGCTCGGGCCGGTCCGGGCGTAAAAGCAATCCCCACGGTGAAGTAAGTGCTCCCCGTCAAACCTGTTCTCTTTATGGCGGGATTGGATGTCGAGTCACCTTGCTCCCCTGTAGGTCCAAGAAGAAGACCTTGGCGAAACCGGCCACAACTGGGGCGGCGGCCACGAGGGCGGCCGAGGCGAAGAAGAAGGCCGCAGAGAAGAAAGCGGCGCCCTCCGACCTCGGGGGCGCGGGGTCGGCTCCGGAGTAGCCTATCACCGCGAGCCAGGCTGAGAAGGTGGGCGCCAGCCACGCCGAGCCCACCGCCGAAGTCTTCCCCCTGCCCAGCATGGTTCGCGGGGGCACGACGAGCGCAGCGATGGGACCGGGCGCCGTTCCACCCGTGGTGGAGGAGGAGTCGGCGGGCGTCAGGTCGATCGAGGGCCAGAAGGCGCCTGAGGCCGAAGAAAACATCGTCGAGGAGGGCGGACTCTCGGAGCCGCTGAAGGAGCGCCGGTCCAAGGCTGCTAGGGACCGAGCCTCGCCTAGCGACGCCGATACGCGGACAGGCGAGGTGCCGTCGACTGAGGCGGTGATGCAGGCGGGGGAGGCGGCCGAGTCGCGCCATCCACCGCCCTCTACCTTGACCTTCACTGAGCTCCACACGGCGCTTGGTGAAGCACACGTGGTGAGTATTTCCGTACTCGCAGTCTAGTCACCCCCAGTCCCCGAGGGTCGACTTGGCCTGAAAGGGCGAGTCGAGTCTCCTTTTGCCTATCTGGACTTCTTTTATCGACCTTGGCATTGTTTTTGAATTTGTGCAGGCGGAGGTTAAGCGATTGACCGCGCTCGTGGAGGAGGCGGCACAAAAGAACCGGAAGCTCATTGCTCTGGGCAGTAAGTCATGCCCGCTCGCCTTCCTCTCTCGGTAGCGCTGGCCTTGATTGTACTGCTGTTCTCACCGCCCTCTTTTTTTGTAGCAGAGGCGCAGGCAAAGGCTCTTGCCGAGGCACGGGAAGGGTTTGTCAAGGAATCCTTCTACCGCGAAGCCGAGTTCCGGGCGCAGCAGGCCGAAGAGGCCCGGAAAAGGGCGAAAGCGGAGGTGGCGGAATTGACGAAGGTCTTGGAGCAGAAGGGCCGGGAACTGGAAGATGTCATCGCTGAGTACAAGGTGAAGCTGGAGGCCGCAACTGATGCGCGGGATTCCGCGCGTGGGGCCGCCGCGGCTCTGCGGGAAGAGGTTGTGGCCTTGAAGCAGCAGCACGCCAAGGACTTGGCTGCGGAAAAGGAGGCGTCCGAAGGCATCGTCCTGGCGGTGCAGGCCGAGAAGACCAACTTCGAGGCTTTCGTCCGTGAGATGTCGTGGCAGCTTCTCGGTAAGTTCTTGCCTTCTCCCTTGCTGTTTGATTGCCGAGGCTTCGAGTCTCCGGGCGTGGCAAGTCGGTGCTAGGGGACAGTCCCCAAGCCTGGCGAGTCAACTTCGGTGGCCAGTTCCCCGAGTATGGCGAGTCGGTGTTGGGGGCTAGTCCCCAAGCCTGGCGAGTCGACTTCGGGGGCCAGTCCCCGAGCATGGCGAGGCGGCTTCGGGGGTCAGTCCCCGAGTATGGCGAGTCGGCGCTAGGGGGCGAGTCCCCGATCATGGCGAGTCGATGTCAAGGGCGAGTTCTTATTTTCTCTTCCTTGTGTTGTTGGTTGTAGGTACGAGCGACTTCACGGAGACGGCGACTCCGCGGGAATGCCTGTCGACTGCGACCGCGCGTATCGTTGCCTGCGCGGGGGAGATACTGGCTGCGCTCCAGTACCTGAGTCCGTGGGAGGTGATTCCGCGGGACACGCCGTCCGTCTTCAGGGCCGTGTCCAACATCCCGGCCGTCGTTGACTGGCTTCGTCGCTTCTCCTGCCGTGTTGGCATTACCATGGCTCTGAGCATGGTGCTGGCGCACTACTCCGAGGGGTTCGACGTGGAGGAGGTCACCGCTGGCTTCCCCTCGGAGACTGGTGAGTTCGACGTTGCCGAAGTGCTGCGCTTGATGGATGCGGTGCGCCCCTTTGCCGACCGGGTGCTGGCGACTGCGGACTTGGAGACTCACATCTCCAGCCAAGCAGCGCCTGGGGACACGGAGAAGGAGCCAGGCCCGGTGGACTACCCCGCGGAGCGCCTCTTCCATGCCGCGGCCACCGGCTCCTTGTCCACGTACCCGGTCGTTCTGTACACACCGAAATTTCGTCACGGCGATGGTGGCACCGAGCCTGTCGTAGAAGGGGCTCCGGGGCCGTCCTCGTAGGTTTCTGAGTCCCTGTGTAAGAAGTAACTTGAATTCCCACGAGCGGGTGTCAGTTGTAAATAAAGTGGTAATTTTTGCTTAGCTATGATTCGATGGTTGCTTTTGAATTTATGTTATTGTGGCGGCGATGCTTTGGAGTTGGTTCCGACTCTCCATGGCCTTCAGGCCAGTCGCCTTGCAACCCCGATGAAGGCTATCGACTTGACTGTTTTCCTTGTCGAGCTGGGCATCCCCAGTCGCAGTACGTAGTCGTTATAGTGCGAATAGCAGCCTCATGGGTGGAGTAGCGGTAAGTTTGTAGTTGCGCTGTTTGTACGTAGCGCGCCACTCGTCGTGGCTCGGTGAGCCAGTCGCTAGGCGACTCCAAAGGGGGTCTTTGCGGGCGTTTTTCCTTGGCGAGCCGCGGGTCCGTTTTGCGGGGTCCCTAGTCGAAGTACTTAGCCGCGCAATTCGCCAGCCTAAGGTAGAGGAGGGCATTGGTGTGCTGTATAGCGTAGCACGAGACGGTCGCCGTGGCCCGTGGGGCTGGCCGAGCATGCGGCCCTGCTGTGGGTTCCAGTCGCCATTTTCGCCCGACGGCGTAAGGGGTGGTGGGCGACCGGACCTGGTGTTGCGTCCAGTCACACCGCCATGCCCTTGTTAGCCCGGCTACTTGGCTGATCGTGGACTTCACTCTTCCAGCAGCGGCGACCGAAGGTCTCTCAGTACCGAGTCGCTTGTCGCGGCGACTGGGCCGGTATGTACCGGGATGAGAGATGGAGATAGCTAGCGGGTGAAGGAGAGGCTTTCGGACGTTGTACCAGTTGCTCCCTTCCCTCTTCCTTCCGTTCGATGACCATGACCGCGCTTATAGCGCGGTTCGACGCGGCGACGTATAGGAGCATAGTCTCTTTTGGCAGCGGGGCCGCAAGGATGGGGGCATTCGAAAGGGCGTGTTGGAGTTCTTCCAGGGCCCGCTGCGCCTCATCTGTCCACCTGAACGACTCCGACTTCTTGAGCAAGCGGTAGAGTGGCATGGCCTTGTCGCCGAGCCGGGGTATGAAGCGACTGAGGGCGGCGACTCGGCCGGCGAGTTTCTGCGCGTCGACTAGGCAGGTCGGCTGCTTGGTGCGCATGACCGCCAGTGTCTTCTCCGGGTTGGGCTCGATGCCTCGTTTGGAGACGACGTAGCCTAGCAGTTGTCCAGAAGGAACCCCGAAGGTGCACTTTAGAGGATTGAGCTTGATCTTGTATCGCCGTAAGTTGGCGAATGTTTCGGCGAGGTCATTGACGAGGTCGGCCTGGCGAGTCGACTTGACTACCACGTCATCGATGTAGATGTGCACGTTGCGGCCGATTTGGCTTTCCAGGCAGCTGTTCATGCACCGTTGGTACGTTGCTCCGGCGTTCTTGAGGCCGAAGGTCATGGACGTGTAGCAGTAGGCACCCAGGGGCGTGATGAATGCTGTCTTCTCTTGGTCTTCCTTGGCCATCTTTATTTGATTGTACCCGGAGTACGCATCAAGGAAGCATAGCGACTCGGACCCGGCGACCGCATCGATAATCTGGTCGATTCGTGGCAGGACGAATGGGTCCTTGGGGCATGCGCTGTTGAGGCTTGTGTAATCGATACACATTCGCCACGTCTTGTTCTTCTTTAGCACCAGGACTGGGTTTGCCAGCCATTTGGGGTGTTTGATTTCGATGATGAAGCAGGCGGCGAGTAGCCGGTTTACTTCTTCGGCGATTGCGCGTCGCCGCTCTTCTCCTACAGGGCACATTGCCTGCCTAACGGGTCGCGCGGAGGGATCGACGTGTAATTTGTGCTCAGCAAGTTCTCTCGGGACACCTGGCATGTCAGACGGTTTCCATGCAAAGATATCTCGATTCTCACGGAGGAACTTGATGAGCGCGCTTTCCTATTGGGCGGACAGGCCCGTCCCAATGGTAACTTGCCTACTTGGATCGTTTTCTACAAGATCTACTTGGCGAGTGCCTGTTGCAGGCTTGAAGGTTGCTGCGGACGAGTCGAGCTCGGTTGGCTTCTCCAGGATGGCAGGGTCGTTGCGATCTACTGGGTATTTGGCGAGCTCGGCGGAGTTGTCTTGTTCGTCGGCGATGACGGCGTCGGCGAGCTTGGCGCTGACGTCCTCGCATTCCAGTGCCATCTCCGGATCACCATGGACGGTGATGACGCCTCGAGGCCCTGGCATCTTCATCATGTTGTATGCGTAGTGGGGTGTCGCCATGAAGCGGGCGAACGCCTGTCGGCCGAGTACACAGTGGTAGGAGCTGCGGAAGTTCACCACCTCGAACGTTATCCGCTCGGTACGGTAGTTCACGGGCGTACCGAAGGTGACTGGCAATGTGACCTTGCCGATCGGGAAGGCCTTCCGCCCAGGGACGATGCCGTGGAACGTAACCTTGGTGTTCTCGAGGCGTGAGTCTGGTAAACCGAGTCGCTGGAAGGTTTCGTAGCACATAATGTTGATGGAGCTTCCACCGTCCATCAGGGTTTTTGGTAGCCAGTAGTCGGCGACCTTGGGCCTGACGACTAGTGCCACTCGGCCGGGGTACTCGATGCGGGGAGCGTGATCTTCGCGGCTCCAGGTAATGCTTTGCTCGGACCAGTTAAGCCACCGGGACACGTCAGAAAGGATGACTGCGTGTACCGCCACTGCCCTTGCGAGGACCTTCCTGTCCCGCCGGTCGCCAACCCCAGTGAAGGTGTGGAGCGAGCCGGCGCTGCGACCGAAGCCTTCTCTTGTGCTGGTCTTGGTCTTTGGCGCGGTCTTTGTGCTGATTACCGCCGTCGTTTTCCTTGGCGCGGCGGGCCCTTTCTATCTGCTTCAGGGAGTAGCAATTTCCCGTCGTGTGATTGGCGGGTTTGCCCTCCTTGCTGTGATAGATGCATGGTGCATCTAGGAGGCTTCGGGCGTCGAAGCGCTTGGGCTGAGGCCGATCCTCCCGTGGTGCGCGAGTGTCGCGCCGGAACGATTTTGGCTCGCGCTGCTCGTAGTCGGTGGTGGCGACCAGCTCGTTATGTCCTCCCTCTCCGCGGCGCTTGCCGTTGTTAGACCGGCCGGCGAATCGGTAGTCGCCACGCCGGGTCTCCGTGTGCGCGGGGCGGCGATTGCGTCGCTGGCCGTATTCGTCGTCCGAATCGACTGTAGGGTCTTCGTCGGCGTAGCGGGTGGCGATGTCGAAGAGCTCGGAGATTGAGATGTTATCCCTGCTGACGCGACGGAGCTGGGCGCTTAGCGGTTCGTACCGGCAGCACCGTCGGAAGCAATAGATTGCCGTGTCCGTGCTGATGCCGCTGGAGGTCGTCCACATGTCCTGCCAGCGCTGCACCCACCGGCGGGTCGACTCGCGCGGGCCTTGGACGCAGCGATCCAGGTCTTCTATGGTTGTAGCCCGAGTGTATGCGCTGGCGAAGTGCTGGATAAATGCGGCGCGGGCTTCTTCCCAGGAGTCAATGCTGTTGACGGTGAGGGTGTTGAACCAGTGGCGATTGACGCCGTCCATCATGAGAGGCAGGTAACGTGCTGCGAGTAACTCGGAGTGGCCTTGGATCCCCATTGCCATGGCGTATGAATCGATCCAGACTGTAGGGTCGATATTCGTGTCGTACTTCTCGATGTCACGGGGCCCTTTGAACCCAACGGGGTACGCTCGCCTCTGATCATTGGTCCGAAGCAAGCGGGGCCGATTCGAGTGAACGCGCTCTGGCGCGGGGCTTCATCGGCGTGGCGGTCATTCAGCCGGTTTCGCGCCCGCCATTCTTGGTCGTTGACGATGTGGGTTCGTGCGTCGACTGGCTGTCCGTTGGCGGCGACCATCACCCGCGCGGGGCGCGGCTCGATTCGGTTGTTAGACGAGTGGGCCGCGCGTGGTGCTGGCGGCGGGCCGTTGTTGGCGTTGACAACTGCGTGGTTTGCCGCGTCCGACGACGCCGCGCGACTGGCGGATGTGCGCGAATAGAGTCGCCCTTGCGAGTCGGCTGCGGCGTGCTGTTGCTCCAATGCCTTGGCAACCAAGGCATTGGCATGCTGGACAAGGATCGCGCCGTCTCCCGTTTCGGGGATTCTTGCGAGGACGGCTTGTGCAGCCGCAACGTTGTCGGCTGGAGATGAGTGCAACGGTAGGCCATTGGCGTCAACTTCTGCCCGAGGAACTTCGGGTGGTGGCGGTGGTGGTGGCGGAGGTGCTCCGTGCGCCGCTCTGTCGGCAGCAGCCCGACTTCCTTCCGGGATGTCGGGGTTCTGGATTCGGGCGACCCGGATTTCTCCATCTGGGTCGTCGAAGTTAAGGCGCGCGCTGGGGAAGTCATTTGCACGGGCACGCTCCATGCGCCGGCGGTTTCCCTGCTGACGATAATGAGATACGGCTCTCACTTCATCTTGCTCGAGACGAAATTTTTGCCTTTCGGCGAGCTCCTTTTTCCTCTGCACTTCGAGGGCCGCCCGGTGCGCCTCGATCTCGGTCGCGGTGGCGGTTGCGGGGAGGGGGGTGGTGAAGGCATCGACTGGAAGCTCTTCCTCGCCCCTGCCATGAAGACTGCGGTCGGGTAGCGGTAGCGTGGGGCCTCGACGGAGTCTGGGTCGGAGTCGCTGCCGAAGAGGGAGAGGATGGAGTCGTCCTCGAAGCCATCTTCGAAGTCGCTTGGGTGAGAGACCAAGGAGATAGAGTCCTTGGCCGACGCTGTGGCGACAGAGCGGGCAGTCGGGGATGCAGCGGTGGACCCGGCGACCGATGTTATAGCGATGATGTCGGTGAAGTCGGCGTCGATCGTGGCGATAATGGAGTCGATGGCTGGGACGGTGTCGGTGGAGTCGGCGGTTGACGAGGTAACAATGGAGTTAGCGGTCGGCGCCACAGCCGCCGAATCGGCATCATCTTCCAGGGTCGGCTCGGCCTCTGCGTATACCTCGTTGGTGACCGGGCGAGTAGCGGTGAGGAGCTGTCCCGGCGCGAAGGGGTCGTGCGACCGACCAGGGCGAGGCTCAGCGGGGTCGCTGACACCGGCGAGCCCAACGAAGAGGTTGATGGAGCCGATCGGCACCATCCAGGCGTGCTTGAGAGGTGACGAGGCGGGCCGGTAGGTGCTTGGCTGGATGTGGAAGAAGCTGCCGGTGGCGATCATCCTGCCGGAAGCGACCGGCCGCTGCACTGGCGAGTAGGGCCTCGCCGTAGCTCAGAGGCTTGATGTCCCATGCGCCACGGTGGGCGCCACTGTCGTGGATGTGACCACGGCAGATGCTACAGGGGGTAGCACTTCATTGATGCGAGGGTAAGGGAACATCGCCATCTACGGGTCGAGGTGCAAGAGACGCAAGGGTTTTACCCAGGTTCAGCCCCTCCGGAGAGTAAAAGGCCTACGTCCTGCTAGATCTTTATTGCTCAGTGGAGAATTACAATGGGGGGGGGCTCAGCCGGCGAGAAGCCGAGAGCTTACAATGAGGAGATTGGATCTTAGATGATGTGTCCCTTTAGGGTTTAGCCCGGGGGTTTATATTTCCACCCCCGGCCTAGGGTTACAAAGGGATAACTCCAAATCATATCAGTTACTACAAATCCGGGATACCGCACCCTTCCTCAAGCAATCTCTATCTCGAACCGTGCAGATCATCTCCTCAAGACTTCGGCCCAGTCGCCTTCGGGCCCAGTCGGTTGGGCGACTGGCGATCCTTCCTGGGCCTTCGTCCTCGTGGCGAGTGGGACTGGCGACCCACCCCCTATGGGCATATCCCCATCAACATTGAGTGCATGATGCCGTTTGAGCCTATTGATGTCAAGACTCTTGTCGGAAGAGAATGCTATGCCTCTCTCACCTCTCAACAAGCCGTGCACGAGATGCAAGCTCTCAAGGTGCTTGAGCAAAACTCTCATGATTCCCGCAATCGTTCCATTGGGATGACAAAAGGGTCCAACCTTGCCTTGGTGGTCAACCCCGTGCAAGAAGTGATTCCTCAAGAATCTTATAGGGCATCTTGGAGCATGACCTATCTGGAAGACTTGGAACACCACTACCATGACCACATGGCGTTCCATGCAAACACCTTTTGGATTGATCCTTCCAAGGCCAAGGAAGACAACATCAAGAGAAACAACTCAAGGGGTCCCTCAAGCTCGGGCCCAAGAACAAGATCTTGCTACAATTGCAATGACAGGCGCCATTTCATTGCCGAATGTCCCTATGAGAATAGGGAGACTAATGGTGGAAGGCTCATCCCCAAGGACAAGAGCAAAGACTCAAAGGGCAAATATTCAAAGCCCCCAAACAAGAAATTCTATAACAAGAACAAGAAGGGCAAAAGGCCCTCAAGGATTGTGCTAGTGGCTAATGAAGAATACTCTTCCGATGAGATTGAAAGTGCTAGTGATGATGAAGAGGAAAGCTCAAGAGAAGTGGCCGCCATTGTCACCACCAACATTCCCTCTTCCTCTCTCTTTGATTCACCCAATGAGAACCCTCTACGCAAGAATGCACATTGCTTCATGGCAAGGTCCACCTTGGACACATCTATTGTGCTATCAACTCAAGAAGAGTATACCTCCGGAGATGAAGATGTTGATGATGAAGAAGATGCAACCTAAAATGGATTGGTTGCCCTTGCCTCCCTCTCTACTAACTCTTCATCAACAAGTGAATCTCCCAATGAGGTCATTCATGTGGAGGAAGAAAGTTGCCTCATGGCTAAATCTTCCACTACAAGAAAAGTTCTGATAGGCAACGTCTCAAAATCGTCCGCTAAGGGGTGTTTTTTGTCGCCTATGGGCCTAACCCGACGATATGGGTTATGTTGTCGAAACTGCGTCAGGCAAAGTCCTACCACGTTTTTTCCGGTCCGTCGCGCTTGGACGCCCTTCCGCCACGGAAAATCGGACCGTTGCAGAAGTGTTTCCGGGAGCCCGTTGACTGCTGACGTCATGCAAACTGACACGTGGCAGACGCCATTAACTGGCAGTTAACGGCGTTAACCGCTAAAACCCCGTGGTAGATGGTAGGCCCACACGAGGCCTGCCACGTCTTAAGCGGGCTGGCCCATTAAGTTTGCGGGCCGGGCCAGCTGACTTAGTTTGACCGGCCAACTATATAGCTGGGCTGGTCCATTAGTTACGTGGGCCAGGCCTAACCTCTAAGGTTGACTGGTCAAAACATTAATGGGCCGGCCCACTAAGCATGTGGGCCGGGCCGAATGCACTCGTTTGACCAGTCAACAGGCAAAAGGGCCGGCCCACAAAACATGTGGGACCCACTTTCATGTTATCGGGCCGGCCCATTTACCAAGTGGGGTCCACCTTAAAGCAAGTGGGCCGGCCCAAGAAGTTATTGGGCCGGCCCAATTAGCATGTGGGTCCCACTTTCCTGCTATCGGGCCGGCCCATTTAGTACGTGGGGTCCACATTAGATCAAATGGGCCGGGCCAAAAGCGCAGGTGGGTCCCACTTTCCTGATAAAGGGCCGGCCCATTTAGTATGTGGGGCCCACCATATAGCAAGTGGGCCGGCCCAACAAGAGAGTGGGCCGGGCCAAAAGCACAGGTGGGTCCCACTTTCCTGTTAAAGGGCCGGCCATTTAGTATGTGGGGTCCACCACAATAGCAATTGGGCTGGCCCAACTAGTTAGTGGGCCGGCCCAGTAGTTTGTGGGGTCCACCTTATAGTAAGTGGGCCGGCCCAATTAGTGTGTGGGGTCCACCATAAATCAAGTGGGCTAGCCCAATAAGTAAGTGGGCCAGCCCGTTTAGTTGCTGTTTATATGCCGGCATAATAGGCGCTTTAGGATTTTGCGGGCCAGCACATATGTGATTTCGCTTAATTGGGCCGTTTAAGGGATGGGAATTCGTGATTTAGATACTTAGAATATTTACGCAGCATTGATTTCTGGCGGATAGCCTCACTTACCACAAGCACCAAAGAAAAAATGCGCGAAAGAACTATAAAAACTAACTAAATATTACATCAGCTGCAAGGCTTTGAAAAAATATTACAGAACCCAGCGAAATTGAATGGTAATTAAACCTAGCAATACAATGAAGCGATCCGGCAATCTTTTAAGTTGTCCATGCAGCGCCTATATCTGAAACAAAGACATTACAAGTTAAGACAGCAACAATGGAAAGGCAAATACACTACAATATTGTTTGCCAAAGAATTTGGAACTCATCATTTCGTCGTTATAACAAGATCATTGTAATGCGCACAATAAGCAAACAAAGAGTGCATGCCGCATACCAACAGCCAATATAACAGAGCATGTTAGAATGAAACAGCAGACTTACTACTGTCGAGTCCCATGCAAACCAACATGTTCAGGGAGTACAAAATTGGCATGAACAACATAGTAGCAGGCTATAAATTTTGTAACAACGACTGAGCAAGATGAAGTTATGATGGCTACATCGACAAAGCAGGGAATGTAAACCAAACATAGTAGCAGGCTATAAATTTTGTAACAACGACTGAGCAAGATGAAGTTACGATGGCAAAAGCTAAAGAGGAGGGAATGTGAACCAACATCTGCCAAGTGCAATTACTTCATTTTGGCCGTGAACTAAATAATACTCCTGAACTTATAGTGAAGGGGATGCAAATCAAGATGTTTCGGGATATAAACTTGTAATGAGCAACACATAGAGGATAGTTAATGCTGGAGCTTAGGATGGACCAGATACAGAATATAGTGGGATCACCTGTGAACTTGTATAAGAGGGAATGCAAACCAATATGTTCAGCATTCCATATGTGAGCGTCATGCCAAGTCAGAGAAACAAGTCAATAATGCAGCTTTTGAAGAACAAGATGGCAGTAATATGACAAGTTTATTTGTACTACAGGCTAGATAGCAGAGTGATAACATGCCAAACTAAGTCCTTACTTTGTTAGCTTACAATGAAGTAGATATAAAACAATGGCATCACCTGTAGTACAGGGAATGCAAGCCAACATGTTCATGGAGTAAAAAATTGGCACAAACAACATAGTAGCAGGCCATAATTTTTGTAACAACGACTGAGCAAGATAAAGTTATGATGGCTAGATCTACAGAGCAGGCAATGTAAACCAAATATAGAAGTTACGATGCCAAAAGCTATAGAGCAGGGAATGCGAACCAACATGTGCAATTACTTAAAATTGGCCATGAACTAAATAATAGCAGGATGTTACTATAATACCTATAATTTTTGTAACAACGACTGAGCAAGATAGAAGTTATGATGGCTACATCTACAGAGCAGGGAATGCAAACCAAAATGTTCAATCGCTTAAAGTTAGCAATGAACTAGAAAATAGCAAGGTGTTACGGTCATAGCTAGGAATGAACTAAAAGAGCTTCAGACAAACAAGCATCTGAACCCAGAACATGGCGCTAAAACAAGGGACTTACATTAGGAGAAGCACTCTGTGGGAGTCACAGCAGATCTTCCTGGGGTTGATAGATCCGGTGATGAAGTACGCTACATGTGCTACTTGGGGTTGGAGAGACGGCCATTACACTTCATGGTTACTCCTCTCATCTGCAAAAACGTAACGGCGCGTCGTTAGCAGAAACAGGTTCCCCCGAGATTAAACAAGAACTTGCAGGCAAGCAATAGAAAAGCGACAGTAGAAGAGTTTAGATCTTGCACGGCGCTGGTGAAGCAGATCTGGTCCATGCATAGCGGTGTCGGTGAGCAAGATCCGATGCGGTGGACGACGGATCCGGCGAAGCGGCTCCGGTGGGGTGGACGATACCTCAGCTGAAGCGACTACGGTAGACTGCTGGATGAGCATATGGTTTCGAGGTTCGGTGGGGATGATCCGGTCCGGTTGATGACGGCGTCGATGAAGCAGCTCTGGCAGGCAGCCGGATGACGAGGATCGCGAGGCCTCGGGTAGGCCAGGGAAGTCCGGCGGGGATGTTCCGGTGCGGTGGTCGTGGAGGTGGGAGAGAGAGGGACTTGGGAAGTTCCGGTGGGTGTGGTCTCAGAGGAGAGACTGAGGGAAATGAATTTTTTTCGGTTAGTTTCCGGGGCTAGGGAGGTGGTGATCGAAAAAAATGACGGGTAGACCCCCCACCAACCGACTTATACATGGACATTGTTGTCATCTTTACGAGGGTAGAATGGGAAGTTAGAAGCGTGTGAAATATTTGTATTTTTCGGGCGGGGAGTTTTGCCGCTGGAATGAGATTTCGAATTTAGCTACAGTCCAAGTAATACAAAAATATGAGACCGTACTAGTACGGCCAAATGTCACATCAAGTCATCATCACGTTGAAAATCGGTTACCACGATCATAATCATGATGTATCTTGAAAATCCATTTTGAAAAGCCCTTTATTTCAGGATTGGTTGGAGATTTTGCAGCTTGACTGAAAATTGATTTTGAATATGGCTATGGTGCAAGTAATACACTCGTGATTGTAATATATAAGGCCAGGGGTAGACCATGCTACTTTGTAGCCCTGTTCAGCAAAAAAAAGGCCAGGGGTCACATCAAGCCATCATCATAAAATCATTTACACCCAAGTTCTTTCAAAGTTCAACCCAAAAACGCGTCTGAAATATTCCGGATTCATTTTGCGGGGGGGTTTTGCCTCTCGACTGAGATTTTGAACTTTGAACTTTGCTACAGTAGAAGCAATATTAGTACTAGAAAAATGGTAGACCGGCGTAGTGCCTCTATTCAAGAATCCAAGGCCTACGGTCACATCAAGTCATAATCACAACCGAAATCAGTTCCCATGTACTATCTCCTAAAAAAACTTAAATTTGAAAACGCTTAGCGAATATTTTGGAATTTATTGGCGGGAGATTGTAGTGCTTGACAGAGATTTTCAATTTTGGATTTTCGAGGAGTTCCCTTGGCAAGGGATGCGGTGATCGAAAAAATGACGGGCAGACCCCCCACCAACCGACTTATACATGGACATTGATGTCATTTTACGAGGGTAGAATGGGAATTTGGAAGCGTCTGAAACATTTGTATTTAGTGGGCAGGAAGTTTTACAGCAGTATTGAGATATTGAATTTGGCTAAGGACCAAATATAATAACAATAAATTGTAAGACCGTACTAGTACTATGTTGAAGGCCGAGTTACACATCAAATCATCATCACCTTGAATATCGGTTACAATGATCACTATCTATCTTCAAAATCCCATTGAAAACGCGTCTGAAATATTTCAGGATTGGCGGGATATTTTGCCGACGAACTGAAATTTGATTTTGATTATGACTATGGTCCAAGTAATATAATACTAATATTATTTTTGGAGGTGGACGGAGGGGAAAACCCCACCGTTTGTTATTTATTGCCGAAAATAGCCAAGTACACGAGAGAAATATACTACTCCAGGAGTAGTAATACTAAGGCTAGCCATAGTGCTAGTATCATGCCCATTGGTCTCACAAAAATGCTCATGTGGTAGCTAATTAAGTAGGAGAGAGGAGATTAGAGTAACATAGGTAGATATTGTATCATAGCGCAAACAACGAGAAAAGTTAATGATAAACAAATCTTGTACACAAGTTGGCATTGAGAATCTAAAAAATAATAAATATAGCATGACTATGATACTACTACATGATACTATTCCTATAGTGGGTATGAAATTAGCATCATTAGAAAGTGATTTTTGTTTGACAAAAAATTACTTTAAATATATAAAGATTGTTTGTATGAAATTAGCATCATTAGAAAGTGCTTTTCAATACGAATCCAACGATATTAATTACATATAATATAATCAAGATTGTGTTGCTCAATTTTTATTGTCAAAGTTCATCTTGGAATACGCGTGGGCCTTATTCCTTGGGACGGAGGTAGTACTTACCACTATGACTAGTCTAATATAAAGATGGTAGACCATGCGAAGTAGCTCTGCTCAGGCATTTATTCCCAGCGGTCATATCATGCCATTATCACAAACAAAATCAGTTACTCCCATGTCCTCCGAACTGCAATTAAAAAATGCCTCTGAAATATTTCGGACTTAATTGGCTAGTGGTTTTGCAGCTCAACTGATTTTGAGTTTGAGTGTGGCTACAGTCGAAGCTATATCTGTATCTGTCCATCTATATCTATATTTGTCCACCTATCCACTATATATAGAAAAAATCTCAGTTTTTGAAATCAGATAAGCCATTACCATGATGCACAAGCAATTATTGGCCGTTGGCACATCAGTTCTCCAACGCTTGATCCAACGGTCAAAGTTCCCTTTTCTAATAGAACGGTCAAAATTCATTTGATTCGCTCGGGAACTGCGCGCGCCAAAACGAGTCTAGGGTCACATCGAGTCATAATCAGAACCAAAGTCAGTTCCCATGTTCTCCAATTCAAAACGCATACAAAATATTTCAGTGTGTGAAATAATTGTATTCGATAGGCAGGAGGTACTAAATGCTACAGTTTCGAGATTGTGAATTAGACGGTTGTTAAGCTATTGATTATATGCAGTCGAAATTTGGTACTGTAGCATACATAAGTATCTCTGTTCACAACTCGCCTCTACAGAAGCAGGAACAGCTATTGAGTTGCAGCACAACACAAAGGAGAAGCCACTGTTCCGTTCATTGCACTCAATACAGCAATGAATGAACTAGACCAGTTGACAAGCTTCTAGACCTGGGCTATATGTAGAAAGCTGGAAATCAATGGATCACAGAAAATCATCAGTGTCAAGCTTTAATGCACTAGCCAACACGACCAAAAGTACGAACTGATGGAAAGGGCTAGGCAATCCACTTTGTACATCTCAACATAGCCAACGCAACAAAAAGTCCAAACTGACAGAAAGGGCTAGACGGGGAGAAGAGAAGAGAAGGTTTGCAAAAGCGATGACTCGAACTTGAGACTATGGGCTCTGATACCATGTCAAAGCTTCATCCATAAGCCAACGGAACCACAAGTCAGAACTGATAGAAAGAGCTAGGTAATCCACTTATAATATTAACAATCAGCAGGGTTCCGGTTCAAAAAAAATCCACATCACAACAAGGAAACGACCACCAAGATCATAGCAATTGCAGATAAATGCACCTACGAAATATGCTCAGACTAAGGAACCATTTTACAAGACCAAGATACTGACTTGCCACGCTGTCCCCGTTCATCTCCAATTATCTAGCAGATACTCTTCTTACTACTTACTACCATTCCTAACCTGCTCCAGTAGGGCCTTCTTCTGTGCTGCTATCGTTTTAAAATTGTCGACTTCTAGTCTTAGCGCAGCTGATGCAGCTCGTTCTACTTGGAGTTGCTCCTCTAGAACTTGAGCATGCAAATACTTTGACTTGGACATGGACTTGCACTTCACCAGTCCAGCATTCCGTAAGAAAGTGTTTTTGGCAATGCCTTTCTTTTTTATTGCCATGGAAAATGCCTTCACACATTCTTCATCGGTTTTTTCCAGACCGTTTTTACCGGGTTTTGCCATCTCTAATTTCATATCTTCCTGCAAAAAATTCAGTTCGTACACATGTGTAAACATGATAGTTACTACAGAGAAACTTGCTGATAGTAGATTTATCATGGGTATGACCTACTTTTATTCCTACAGTTTGGCATGTCTGATTCACATCACATGAATTTTAATAAACATCTATAATATCATATTGACATGTACTTTACTACTCCTACAAGTTGGGATGTGAGTCGTCACAAAATTTCAATCTTAGAGAAGACTTACAAGAACACTCTGTGCGACTTCTCCAATCACTTCAAGTTTGTTCTTCTGGCATGCTTCAAAAATCTCTGGCAGAGTCATCTCTTTGTTTGGTTCCCTTTTACTTGCATTATGTAACATCTGCATTTTAGTACTACCATTTATAAATCAAATAACGTGGTTGAAATGGAGGATCATAATATAAGCTGCACACTGGAGTATATACTCTGCATGATCTTTTACTAAAATATTTCTAAATAGCAGTATAAAACAACATGTCCTTACTTTTTGCCGAATGTGCACAATAAGGTTACGAGATCCCGTATGGCTAGGTAAAAGTAGTTTACCGCGGTTTTTCTGATTCTGTTTAGCCAAATTCTGCAAAAAGGATACTAGTGAGACACTGCTATAAATAAGAATCCAAGATGTGATCTGGTCTCAGTCTTACAAATCATACCATATTCTTTGGATCAGACCAGTGCTTCACAAGATCTCCCCACTGTTTGTCAGTCATTTGCTTAAGAGGAGATCTAGTTGGAACACTCCCAGTAATCTTTCCAGTGAAGTATTTCTTCTTTAGCCTGCTGCGATACTGGCGTAGAAAGTCTGAGAATAGACTGTTGAGAACATGCTTTACTTCCTCTTGGTCCTCATCGAACTCGAACTTTAACTGTTCACAACAATATAAACCGTTGGTGCGATATACATAGAGCCAACAACAAGCTAGAAGGAACGGGACGTGCCAATGTGGTATACTAGTATGAGTAACATTACCAAGAGAAAGATGATTTACCTGTAACCTGTGCACTAATTTTTCAAAATGCGCAGAGGTGTCTACGTGCTCTTTCCATGTTGGGAAGATAGGAATTTCATTCCTGACGAAAATTCCTACATCCGATGCTAATTTACAAGATTCTTCTGGGTCCAGTGGCCTTCTGCCACCTACGATAGATGAAAGGTGAAATCTTGATTCCTTCCCAGCAAGCTTAGCTACGAACATTTTCCCTACTGTTGGGCCCCTCGTTTTTCTTGATCGTGGTGCAACTACAAAGTTAAGCATTACATCAAGCTATCATAAAGTATAACTTTATAACGGAGAATGAAACTATAAGCATTGGAAAATGTACCTTCTTCGGTGTGGGGCTCATCCTCAGGGGAGTTGTCTATGGCAGGACTAATATGGGTCGGGAGATCATCAACAGTTTGTTGATGTGCTAGCAGTGTTTGGCCAGTTGTGGTTGTGTCAGCTGGGACTGGTACAGTGTGTCCTTGGGCAGTATTTCCTACCACAGCTACTGCTGATCCCAATTGTGGCTGAGAAGTTGTCGTGGAAACTGGTTCTGCTGCCAATTGTGGTTGAGAAGTTGCTGTGGAAACTGGTTCTGCTGCCAATTGTGGCTGAGAAGTTGCTGTGGAAACTGGTTCTGCTGCCAATTGTGGCTGAGAAGTTGCTGTGGAAACTGGTTCTGCTGCCGATTGTCGCTGGTTGAATGGATTGGTAACAGGTGGCTGATTCAACCGCTTGGGGTGTTCACCACGTTTTTTTATTTCAGTACTCTTAGCATTTGCGTTATTTTCTTCAGCTAGTGCCATGAATCGCTGAGACTGTCTAGTAGCAGAAGCAGATTTCTTTTTTGGTTGCAGCTGTTCTATCACCGATTCAGGTACCTGTTGAAAGGTCTTCCTCTCATTGGTGGTTCCTGCGAAATTCTTACTTGAAGCTGCAGATTCCTAGCACACATAAACGATATTTCAGTCTACAGAAGTCCCATATATGATGATATGCAAATGGAATAGAATGAAGAACAGTAAAGGATGACGTGCATGCTGAAACATATATATGATGCCTTAAGGAGACCTAGAGGTGGCATGTGAACATGTTTGGTGGGATTCAGGATACAAGTATACAACACATGGAAGTTGCAACAGATATCTCCAAGTAAAAAAACAGAAATCACCTGGTGGGGTTGAGGAGAATGGTCAGGCAAGGCATCTTCCTGAGTCAGCTCTCCAAGAGGCTCAGCAGGATCAAATTGTGAATCATAACATTGTTCTTTATCTTTGGGGAGGGGAAAGGGTTCTTCTCTGATTTTGTTCAGGTTTGCACTGGAGGCAATAGCGTTACAGATGTTTGTGCCCACACGGCTTGCAAATCTGCTACATATCTTCCGTCTCTGTTTCTCTTTTAATTCATTCTGTAGTGCAATAATATCTAGCATGCATTACAAAAAAAATGCTAGTGAGATGGCGGTGCAAGTAAGCAAAAAAATACTTTTCGAAATCACCTGCATAAGCAAAGCGGCCATATCAACCTTCTTGGGAGTGTGCGCGTGTACGCTTTGTTTTCCTGCCGTGGACAATGGAGGTGCTTTGTGTACCCATCTCTCCAGTCCGGTGGACGGAAGGAGTCGGGGATTAAGATACGAGAACCCGGCGATGGTGAATGTCGCTGACAAGGCGGCGGTGGAAGTCGGCTATGGAGGAGCTCGTATGGTACAGTGGTCGTCGGTGGGGGTGGGGGGAGGTGGAAGCTACTCCGGCTTTCTAAAAAGCAAGGGAGACGGTGGAACATCGTCGGTCACTACGGTGGCCGATGAGAAGGCAGTAGTGATGGTGTGGGAATGGGACAGTGGGCCGGCGCCGGCGTGTGAGATGATCCAGTGGATCATGCAAGGTGGAAGCGTGAGAGAGAGATGCGGGGTTCGGCGCCGCCGGTGATAGGTCTGCATTGAGCGGTCCGGGGGGATAAGATCGGCACTGTACTTATTTCACATCTCTTTCAATTTTGGAAGCGGGGGGGATTTCGGCGGGAATTTTGGGGCAGAGTTGAAATTATTACTGGTTGGTGGAAAACTGTGGAACCCTAGCCTACGAAATCCCAGGTCTGAAGGTGAGGGCCCTTTTGTTGTGGCTTTTTTTTGGCTTTTTGGCTTTGGCAAAAGCCAAAAAAAGCACCTATTTAGAAGCCAAAAGAATAGGATCTTTGTTTATGGCTTCCAAAATCCAAAAGCCAAAAAGCCAAAAAAAAGCCACAACAAAAGGGCCCTGAGTAGGTTCGGGGTCAAGGGGATATGCTTGTTGGTTTTTGGGTGCATATGATCTCTTTATTTCGAAATTCATCTTCTATACATTTTGAAATTTCAAGAAAGAATAAAACGAAAAATGCATGTGTACTTCTTCGCTTGCTATATACACATAAAATATTTCAATGGAAAATCGAATAGTAATTTGGGCTATGTAAAAAAGAGTTACTCCGTTAAAAAATTGTGCTAACCATAAGGCTTTTTATGAGACATGTTTTCTCTCTTTTTTTACATCGACCATGAAAAAAACTTGTTTTTTTACATCAACCATGAAAAATACTTTTTTTACATCGACCATGAAAAATACTAGGAATTTGCTAAAGTTATATTTTCCATCTTGTACAAAATTAAAAATATCTTTAAAACAAACAAATCTCTAATGTTTAGGTGTAACATCTCTACTAGTAGTAGTATATACTAGTAAATTGCACGTGCCTTGCACGTGAGAGCTCTTTTTTTTAGTGAAACAACTTCGATGCAATAAGAATTCGATCTTTTTTTAACAAAGGAGGGGGGCCCAAGGGCTTGGATACCATTAAGTGCAATAGAGGAGTACATATTACAGATTGCAGTCAACAGTCACTTGGGTTGAAAGCCAATGCAAGCCCGCCTACATGATAGTAGGATTTTGTGAAGCTTTTTAGCTTAATTGGTCAAACATGCGAAGCATGTGCCATTTACTTGTACAACTTTATCGGAAAATAATTACTTGTACAAGCTAGTTCCCCTAAGTACTACCAGCACATAAGTAAACAAAGGAACCAGGGACATCATCAACTGAAACAACAATCTATTCATATAGCGGCTCTTGCATCACCCTTTGAAAATCATCTACCTGCAAGATGAGTGCAGAGTTTCTGCTCGTGCTTTCACCTGTTCCAAGATCGTCCAGTTGATCTCATGGACATCTGCATCAGCCAAAGCGGTAACCAAGTTGCCAGCCACTAGCTTCTGCAGATCAGCAACAGCATGTAGGCCATCTTGAATTGTAGAATTCCATCCTCGGTTCATTTCTTTGTTCCGCCAAGTGGCCACATCCAAGTTCTTTTGAAGACGCCTAATCTTAGCTTCCCCAGTGCCACATCCTTCTGTTTTGTTCCTACAAACGTTTGCATCACTGGAACTCTGGACATCTATGCTACAATGCTGCTTGGCAGGGACATGAGCAGTCACTTGCTTCTGCGATTTGCCATGCATTAAATCAATCAGCAGATTAAAAGGAAATATGTTGGTTGATTCATGTCACCACTTTGAGCAACCCATGAGGTTCTAAACCTTAAATGGAGTCCAAAACATTGCAATAAAAGGGTGGGTGCATCATTTGGATGCAGAGGCCGGGGCGACCCTATTTTGAAGAAAAAATTAGGAAATCTGAAATCTATATCTATATCTGTACCATCTATACCACTCCACTCCTGTTGGTCTCTTTCAGTACATTAGATTATGTCATGTTTAAAACACTATTATAAAATTACCTCCTTAATGTTGAGCTCAGGAGGATCCAGATGTGCTGATCCTAGGTGGCCCCTCAAATGATTGCTTGCTAGAACAATAGGACCAAATCCCGCCTCCTTTCTACCAATGTCTGCATCACTGGCGCGCTCACTGTCTTTGTTAGGAACATGAGCAGTGGCTAGCTGCTGCAAATCAAAGTTCATCAAATCAATCAGCAAACAACACATATGAAATTTGAGCAGTGCGGCTAAATACCTTCTTCAGCAGCAGCCCCACGGGATCGTCCTTTTGGCGGCACATCACACGGGTGAAAAATCTCGGCAACGACTTGGGGTGCAGTGATTTTGTCCCATTCCACAGTATGCCGATCGAGGCTGCAATTATCTTATTCTGCAAGATATTTTGCCTCCGAGATTCTTCGTAGGCATTCTCGAGTGGAATATCTAGCAGGCATTACAAAAAAAACAGATGCTAATAACAAGCAGTGGAAGCAAGCAATAAACTAGTCTCGGAAATCAAATACATAACAAAAGCTGCCGGACAAAGTGTTCAACCTTGGTCGACTGGGGAGGTGGCGCGTTGGCCGTTCGGTTTGGTTCGGTGGATCATGGTGGCGCTTTGTGTACCGATCTCGCCGGCCGGTACGATGAACCAGTGAGTCGGGGAAGCAGATCCGACGAAGCGGACGGAGTGTGGTTGACGGCGTCGCTGAGCTGGCTCCGGCGCGGTGGATGTCGGCTACGGATGGAGGACTGAGAGGGAGCGAGACGGACTAGGAGCGAGGTAGGGAGAGAGGCCCTTGCTTGTCCGTGGGTGTGGCTGGATATAGGGGAAATGAAAGCCCTAGAAGATAGCATCCTGCTAATATCCTAGTACAAAACAATTGAACTAGAAAATCCCGCCAATATATGGTGCTGAATTGCGGGCGGCTCATAGCTTGTGCACAAATAAAATGGGAAAATCCAAAAAATGTAGTTCAACAAAAAAAACTCTAGTAGGCAAAGTCGCTAGCTCGCCATGAGACGATGCACTCCGCCAAAAAAATGTGACAAGCTAGTTTGCTATGGATCTTGCATTAACCCTGCTCGATAAAATGGTGGGCACAAAAGACAAGCTAAATCAAAAATAATGGTGGTAGAAAGATGTAAACTCTTCAATGTAAACTCTACTAAACAGGGCCAACTCCAAAACATGCCTCATATTATTTGTACTTCCTCCGGTCCATATTAACTGCCACTACAATGGATGTATCTACAAATACATCCATTTGAGTGGCATGTATATGGATAGGAGTAGTAGATCAAAGGAGTTGCGAGACAGTGGAGGAAATGAGGTGGGGAGGAGGAGGGTGACGACCAGACCCCCACCTCCACGGCACCGCATAAATAGAAGCTAAAATATGTGAAACAGTGGAGGAAATGAGGTGGGGAGGAGGAGGGCGACGACCAGACCCGATAACAGTACTCCCCCCGGTCGAACTGCTCCTCATGTCGCGCAAGGTGAAAAAAGGGGTATTTTTTTCATTGACTTGATGGAGAAAAAAAATCTTCTTTTTAGCCCCAGCGTCACCGCAGATCAGGTGACATGCACCTATTGCATGTCACCGTGTGACATGCGGTTTAAATTCAAATTTAAACATTGCGAACAAATCTGGAAAAAATCATGCATGTTCACAGCACATATTAAAATAACCCCTAAAAATTTCAGATCAAAATTCGAAACATACATCGAGAAAAAAAAAGAGAAATCTGTCATGAATAGTTCCCGAATTCAAATCTGAGTTTCTATGTAGACTATTCACATCTGAGTTTCTCTTTTTTGTTTCTAGATGTATATTTCGAATTTTGATCTGAAATTTTTAGGGGTTATCTTAATATGTGCTGTGAACGTGCATGATTTATTTCAGATTTTTTCGCAATGTTTCAATTTGGATTTAGGCCGCATGTCACACGGGGTGCATGTCACCTCGCTACCGCTCGAGAAATGGAGGCCCTCTCCGCTGGGCTCCAATAAAAGCTTCACTGCTCGTGTCAGACTGTTGAAGACAGTGGCAAGTGCATGTCAGGGGGACAGAGAATAAATTGCGTCCACGCGTCGGCGCGTGCTGTCTACCCCAAACCCTAAACTCTGTCTTATGAAGTCAAGCATGCATGAAGAGAAGTGGTTTTTGGTTTCAAACATGGAAATTTCAAAAACCCTCCCAAGAGCTACATTTTGGAGTGACTAATTATTCATATTCATGATTTAAACTTGTTTAAATGGGCATAAAAATGGGCATAAAATTCAAAATAAATCAAAATAAATGAAAAACCAAGGCACATAGTCTTCTTATGTCATATAGTAAGCATTCAATTAAGTTGATAAACAAGGTCTAGACATATTCAAACCAGAAAAATCATGTATCTCCCGGTAACCCTGAACTCTGTCATATGAAGTCAAGCATGAAGAGATGTGGTTTTTGGTTTCAAACATGGAAATTTCGAAAACCCTCCCAAGAGCTTCATTTTGGAGTGACTAAGAAGCATACATGCTTACTTTTTCATATTCATGTTTTAAACTTGTTCAAATCTTGGTCAACCCTAGGATTTGACCAAGATTCAAATGGGCATAAAAATTCAAAAAAAACAATGAAAAACCAAGGTCTTCTTATGTCATATAGTAAGCATTTAATTAAGTTGATAAACAAGGTCTAGACATATTAAACCTGAAAATTCATGTATCTACCCCCTAACCCTAAACTCTGTCTTATGAAGTCAAGCATGAATGGTGAAGAGAAGTGGTTTTTGGTTTCAAACATGGAAATTTCAAAAACCCTCCCAAGAGCTTCATTTTGGAGTGACTAAGAAGGATACATGCTTACTTTGTCATATTCATGTTTTAAACTTGTTTAAGTCATGGTCAAACCTAGGATTTGACCAAGATTCAAATGGGCATAAAAATTTAAAAAAAATCAAAAACCAAAGCACATAGTCTGTGTATGTCATATAGTAAGCATTCAAGTTGATAAACAAGGACTAGACATACTCAAACTAGAAAAATCATGGAAATTTCAAAAACCTCCTGCGAGCTTCATTTTGGAGTGACTAAGAAGGATCGGTGCATGTTACTTTTCATATTCATGTTTTAAACTTGTTTAAATCTTGTCAAACCTAGGATTTGACCAAGATTCAACAAATGGGATAAAATTCAAAAAAAGCAATAAAATGAAAAACCAATGCACATAGTCTTCTTATGTCATATAATAAGCATACAATTAAGTTGATAAACAAGGTCTAGACATATTCAAACCAGAAAAATCATGTATGTGGCTACCCCTAACCCTAAACTTTGTCTTATGAAGTCAAGCATGAAGAGATGTGGTTTTTGGTTTCAAACATGGAAATTTCAAAAACCCTCCCAAGTGCTTCATTTTGGAGTGACTAAGAAGCATACATGCTTACCTTTTCATATTCATGTTTAAAACTTGTTCAAATCTTGGTCAAACCTAGGATTTGACCAAGATTCAAATGGGCATAAAAATTCAAAAAAATAAATGAAAAACCAATGTCATCTTATATATGTCATATAATAAGCATTCAATTAAATGGATAAACAAGGTCTAGACATATTAAACCTGAAAAATCATGTATCTACCTCTAACCCTAAACTCCGTCTTATGAAGTCAAGCATGCATGGTGAAGAAAAGTGGTTTTTGGTTTCAAACATGGAAATTTCATAAACCCTACTAATTAAGAGCTTCATTTTGGAGTGACTAAGAAGGATACATGCTTACTTTTTCATATTCATGTTTTAAACTTGTTTAAGTCATGGTCAAACCTAGGATTTGACCAAGATTTAAATGGGCATAAAAATTCAACACCAAAATCATAAACCAAAGCACATAGTCTTTGTATGTCATATAGTAAGCATTCAAGTTGATAAACAAGGTCTAGACATATTCAAACAAGAAAAATAATGGAAATTTCGAAAACCTCCCACGAGCTTCATTTTGGAGTGACTAAGAAGGATCGATACAGGCTTACTTTTTCATATTCATGTTTTAAACTTGTTTAAATCTTGGTCAAACCTAGGATTTGACCAAGATTCAACAAATGGGGATAAAAATTCAAAAAGTAATCGATAAAATGAAAAACTTGTGCACATATTATTCTTATGTAATATAGTAAGCATTCAATGAAGTTGATAAACAAGGTCTATACATTATCAAACCAAAAAAATCATGTATCTAGCTACCCCTAACCCTAAACTCTGTCTTATGAAGTCAAGCATGCATGAAGAGAAGTGGTTTTTGGTTTCAAACATGCAAATTTCAAAAACCCTCCCAAGAGTTACATTTTGGAGTGACTAATTAAGAAGGATAGATGCTTAATTTTTATATTCATGATTTAAATTTGTTAAAACCATGGTCAAACCTAGGATTTGTCCAAGATTCAAATGGGCATAAGAATTTAAAAAAATGAAAAAATGAAAAAGCAATGCACGCATAGTTTTCTTATGTCATATAGTAAGCATTCTCAATTAAGTTGATTTTAGAGTGACTAAGAAGGATGCAGGCTTCCCTTTTCATTTTCATGTTTTAAACTTGTTTAAATCTTGGTCAAACCTAGGATTTGACCAAAAGATTCAAATGGGCATAAAATTTCAGGAAAAAATCAAAAGAATGAAAAAACAAAGGACATTGCATTCTTATGTCATATATATAGTAAGCATTCAAGTTGATAAACAAGGTCTAGACATATTCAAACTAGAAAATCATGTGCATATCTACCCCTAACCCTAAACTCTGTCTTATGAAGTCAAGCATGCATGAAGAGAAGTGGTTTTTGGTTTCAAACATGCAAATTTCAAGAACCCTCCCAAGATTTATATTTTGGAGTGACTAAGAAGGATAGATGCTTAATTTTTATATTCGTGATTTAAATTTGTTTAAACCATGGTCAAACCTAGGATTTGGCCAAGATTCAAATGGGCATAAGAATTAGAAAAAATCAAAAAATGAAAAACCAAGGCACATATAGTCTTCTTATGTCATATAGTAAGCATTCTCATTTAAGTTGATTTTAGAGTGACTAAGAAGGATGCAGGCTTCCCTTTTCATTTTCATGTTTTAAACTTGCTTAAATCTTGGTCAAACCTAGGATTTGACCAAAAGATTCAAATGGGCATAAAATTTCAGGAAAAAATCAAAAGAATGAAAAAACAAAGGACATAGCATTCTTATGTCATATATATAGTAAGCATTCAAGTTGATAAACAAGGTCTAGACATATTCAAACTAGAAAATCATGTGTATATCTACCCCTAACCCTAAACTCTGTCTTATGAAGTCAAGCATGCATGAAGAGAAGTGGTTTTTGGTTTCAAACATGCAAATTTCAAGAACCCTCCCAAGATTTACATTTTGGAGTGACTAAGAAGGATAGATGCTTAATTTTTATATTCGTGATTTAAATTTGTTTAAACCATGGTCAAACCTAGGATTTGGCCAAGATTCAAATGGGCATAAGAATTAAAAAAAATCAAAAAATGAAAAACCAAGGCACATATAGTCTTCTTATGTCATATAGTAAGCATTCTCAATTAAGTTGATTTTAGAGTGACTAAGAAGGATGCAGGCTTCCCTTTTCATTTTCATGTTTTAAACTTGTTTAAATCTTGGTCAAACCTAGGATTTGACCAAAAGATTCAAATGGGCATAAAATTTCAGGAAAAAATCAAAATAATGAAAAAACAAAGGACATAGCATTCTTATGTCATATATATAGTAAGCATTCAAGTTGATAAACAAGGTCTAGACATATTCAAACTAGAAAATCATGTATATATCTACCCCTAACCCTAAACTCTGTCTTATGAAGTCAAGCATGCATGAAGAGAAGTGGTTTTTGGTTTCAAACATGCAAATTTCAAGAACCCTCCCAAGATTTACATTTTGGAGTGACTAATAAGAAGGATAGATGCTTAATTTTTATATTCGTGATTTAAATTTGGTTAAACCATGGTCAAACCTAGGATTTGGCAAAGATTCAAATGGGCATAAGAATTTGAAAAAAATCAAAAAATGAAAAACCAAGCCACACATAGTCTTCTTATGTCATATAGTAAGCATTCTCAATTAAGTTCATTTTAGAGTGACTAAGAAGGATGCAGGCTTCCCTTTTCATTTTCATGGTTTAAACTTGTTTAAATCTTGGTCAAACCTAGGATTTGACCAAAAGATTCAAATGGGCATAAAATTTCAGGAAAAAATCAAAGAATGAAAAAACAAAGGACATTGCATTCTTATGTCATATATATAGTAAGCATTCAAGTTGATAAACAAGGTCTAGACATATTCAAACTAGAAAATCATGTATGTATCTACCCCTAACCCTAAACTCTGTCTTATGAAGTCAAGCATGCATGAAGAAAAGTGGTTTTTGGTTTCAAACATGCAAATTTCAAGAATCCTCCCATGATTTACATTTTGGAGTGACTAATAAGAAGGATAGATGCTTAATTTTTATATTCGTGATTTAAATTTGTTTAAACCATGGTCAAACCTAGGATTTGGCCAAGATTCAAATGGGCATAAGAATTTAAAAAAAATCAAAAAATGAAAAACCAAGCCACACATAGTCTTCTTATGTCATATAGTAAGCATTCTCAATTAAGTTCATTTTAGAGTGACTAAGAAGGATGCAGGCTTCCCTTTTCATTTTCATGGTTTAAACTTGTTTAAATCTTGGTCAAACCCAGGATTTGACCAAAAGATTCAAATGGGCATAAAATTTCAGGAAAAAATCAAAAGAATAAAAAAACAAAGGACATTGCATTCTTATGTCATATATATAGTAAGCATTCAAGTTGATAAACAAGGTCTAGACATATTCAGACTAGAAAATCATGTATATATCTACCCCTAACCCTAAACTCTGTCTTATGAAGTCAAGCATGCATGAAGAGAAGTGGTTTTTGGTTTCAAACATGGAAATTTCAAAAACCCTCCCAAGAGTTACATTTTGGAGTGACTTAAGAAGGATAGATGCTTAATTTTCATATTCATGTTTTAAACTTGTTTAAATCATTGTCAAACCTAGGATTTGACCAAGATTCAAATGGGCATAAAAATTCATAAAAAATCAAAAGAATGAAAAACCAAAGCACATAGCATTCTTATGTCGATCATATAGTAAAGCATTAAAGTTGATAAACAAAATGTCTAGATATATTCAAACCAGAAAAAATCATGTATGTACGTATCTACCCCTAACCCTAAACTCTGTCTTATGAAGTCAATCATGAAGAGAAGTGGTTTTGGGTTTCAAATTAAACATGGAAATTTCAAAAACCTCTAAAAAAATCATTTTAGAGTGACTAAGAAGGATGCAGGCTTCCCTTTTTATTTTCATGTCTTAAACTTGTTTAAATCTTCGTTAAACCTAGGATTTACCCAAAAGATTCAAATGGGCATAAAAATTCAAAAAAATAAATGAAAAACCAAGGTCTTCTTATGTCATATAGTAAGCATTCAATTAAGTTGATAAACAAGGTCTAGACATATCCAAACAAGAAAAATCATGTATCTTCCCCCTAACCCTAAACTCTATTTCACGAAGTCAAGCATGAAGATATGTGGTTTTTGGTTTCGAACATGGAAATTTCAAAAACCCTCCCAAGAGCTTCATTTTGGAGTGACTAAGAAGCATACATGCTTACATTTTCATATTCATGTTTTAAACTTATTCAAATCTTGGTGAAACCTAGGATTTGACCAAGATTCAAATGGGTATACAAATTTTAGAAAAAAATTCAGAAAATGAAAAAACAAGGCACATAGTCTTCGTATGTCATATAGTAAGCATTCAATTAAGTTTATAAACAAGGTCTAGACATATTCAAACCAGGAAAATCACGTATCTACCCCATACCCCTAGCTAAACTTTGTCTTATGAAGTCAAGCATGCATGAAGAGAAGTCGTTTTTGGTTTCAAAAAAGGAAATTTCAAAAACCTCCCAAAAGCTTCATTTTGGAGTGACTAAGAAGGATCCATAGGAAACTATGTACTAATACAATATAATAATCACCCGAGTTATTAGAGCAACAAGTCTGTCACTTACGTGTGGTTCCCATGCGTGAGGTCCCACACTTCAGTGCGCACAAGTCACGTACGCTAGGTAGGCAAACTCCCAACCATCTTCTTTGTCAAGAGAGAGGCATCAAGACTCTCTCTCTCTCCATTTCTCCAATTATCCACCTCCGTTGGCTGCCGGTTTTGGCAGGGCGTTTCTAGCTCAGCTCGGAGGCCATGGTGTGCAGGCTCTGTAGCCATGCCGATTTGGTCGCGCCAAGTTGTTCGTGCCCGGCTCCGACGAGGATCAATCCGGACGGTGGCTGTTAAGGACCCGATCGCATTTCTTGCCTTCAGCCTAGGGTCTACCATGTAAATCTTAGGGATTTAGATGTAATTTCCTGTTTATTTTGTGTCCTGCTGTAAACTGTGCTCTGATGCGTATTGGAAAATCTGGGTCCTTCAGGATCGTTCGGTTGTCCCTCTAAAAAAAATCTCTCTCTCATTCTCGGCCTCGCTCGCTCGCACCCCCTGCGCACTGACAACCCTGCACAACAGTCAGCATCACCCGAAAAAATCTAGACACCATAAATAAGTGGGGCCCCGTGACTGCTCTCCCTTCGTCTCCTCCCATGTGATCCCTCTTCCTCCGACTCCCGACCTTGCGGAAAAGAAAAATGAAATGAAAGAGTTTCACTGGACGGGCAAACACATGTGCTGCCTAGTAATAATAATAATAACGTAAAAAAATCGACCTACGAATCTATTATTAAATAAGCTAAACTAGGGTTTTGCCCAGTACTACGGATCAATTTCTGAAAATCCAACTACGGGGTTCGATTTGGCCTGCTAATATAAAATTATATAATCCGAACTAGTATTCCTCTAAAAAATCATTTTGGTATGCGTCGTTTGGTACTTTTGATAGCAAGAGTGCTTACTCCCTCCGTTAGCAAAAGTCTTCATTTTCATGTTTATGAAGTCAAGCATGAAGACAAGTGGTTTTGGGTTTCAAACATGGAAATTTCAAAAACCTCCCAAAACTTCATTTTAGAGTGACTAAAAAGGATACAAGCTTCCCTTTTCATTTTCATGTTTTAAACTTGTTTAAATTATCTTGGGCAAACCTAGGATTTGACAAGATTCAAATGGGCATAAAATTTCAGGTAAAAAATCAAAAGAATGAAAAAACAAAGGACATAGCAGTCTTATGTCATATATATAGTAAGCATTCAAGTTGATAAACAAGGTCTAGACATATTCAAACTAGAAAATCATGTATATATCTACCCCTAATTAACCCTAAACTCTGTCTTATGAAGTCAAGCATGCATGAAGAGAAGTGGTTTTTGGTTTCAAACATGCAAATTTCAAGAACCCTCCCAAGATTTACATTTTGGAGTGACTAATAAGAAGGATAGATGCTTAATTTTTATATTCGTGATTTAAATTTGTTTAAACCATGGTCAAACCTAGGATTTGGCCAAGATTCAAATGGGCATAAGAATTTAAAAAAAATCAAAAAATGAAAAACCAAGCCACACATAGTCTTCTTATGTCATATAGTAAGCATTCTCAATTAAGTTCATTTTAGAGTGACTAAGAAGGATGCAGGCTTCCCTTTTCATTTTCATGGTTTAAACTTGTTTAAATCTTGGTCAAACCTAGGATTTGACCAAAAGATTCAAATGGGCATAAAATTTCAGGAAAAAATCAAAAGAATGAAAAAACAAAGGACATTGCATTCTTATGTCATATATATAGTAAGCATTCAAGTTGATAAACAAGGTCTAGACATATTCAGACTAGAAAATCATGTATATATCTACCCCTAACCCTAAACTCTGTCTTATGAAGTCAAGCATGCATGAAGAGAAGTGGTTTTTGGTTTCAAACATGGAAATTTCAAAAACCCTCCCAAGAGTTACATTTTGGAGTGACTTAAGAAGGATAGATGCTTAATTTTCATATTCATGTTTTAAACTTGTTTAAATCATTGTCAAACCTAGGATTTGACCAAGATTCAAATGGGCATAAAAATTCATAAAAAATCAAAAGAATGAAAAACCAAAGCACATAGCATTCTTATGTCGATCATATAGTAAAGCATTAAAGCTGATAAACAAAATGTCTAGACATATTCAAACCAGAAAAAATCATGTATGTACGTATCTACCCCTAACCCTAAACTCTGTCTTATGAAGTCAATCATGAAGAGAAGTGGTTTTGGGTTTCAAATTAAACATGGAAATTTCAAAAACCTCTAAAAAAATCATTTTAGAGTGACTAAGAAGGATGCAGGCTTCCCATTTTATTTTCATGTCTTAAACTTGTTTAAATCTTCGTTAAACCTAGGATTTGACCAAAAGATTCAAATGGGCATAAAAATTCAAAAAAATAAATGAAAAACCAAGGTCTTCTTATGTCATATAGTAAGCATTCAATTAAGTTGATAAACTAGGTCTAGACATATCCAAACAAGAAAAATCATGTATCTTCCCCCTAACCCTAAACTCTATTTCACGAAGTCAAGCATGAAGATATGTGGTTTTTGGTTTCGAACATGGAAATTTCAAAAACCCTCCCAAGAGCTTCATTTTGGAGTGACTAAGAAGCATACATGCTTACATTTTCATATTCATGTTTTAAACTTATTCAAATCTTGGTGAAACCTAGGATTTGACCAAGATTCAAATGGGTATACAAATTTTAGAAAAAAATTCAAAAAATGAAAAAACAAGGCACATAGTCTTCGTATGTCATATAGTAAGCATTCAATTAAGTTTATAAACAAGGTCTAGACATATTCAAACCAGGAAAATCACGTATCTACCCCATACCCCTAGCTAAACTTTGTCTTATGAAGTCAAGCATGCATGAAGAGAAGTCATTTTTGGTTTCAAAAAAGGAAATTTCAAAAACCTCCCAAAAGCTTCATTTTGGAGTGACTAAGAAGGATCCATAGGAAACTATGTACTAATACAATATAATAATCACCCGAGTTATTAGAGCAACAAGTCTGTCACTTACGTGTGGTTCCCATGCGTGAGGTCCCACACTTCAGTGAGCACAAGTCACGTACGCTAGGTAGGCAAACTCCCAGCCATCTTCTTTGTCAAGAGAGAGGCATCAAGACTCTCTCTCTCCATCTCTCCAATTATCCACCTCCGTTGGCTGCCGGTTTTGGCAGGGCGTTTCTAGCTCAGCTCGGAGGCCATGGTGTGCAGGCTCTGTAGCCATGCCGATTTGGTTGCGCCAAGTTGTTCGTGCCCGGCTCCGACGAGGATCAATCCGGACGGTGGCTGTTAAGGACCCGATCGCATTTCTTGCCTTCAGCCTAGGGTCTACCATGTAAATCTTAGGGATTTAGATGTAATTTCCTGTTTATTTTGTGTCCTGCTGTAAACTGTGCTCTGATGCGTATTGGAAAATCTGGGTCCTTCAGGATCGTTCGGTTGTCCCTCTAAAAAAAATCTCTCTCTCATTCTCGGCCTCGCTCGCTCGCACCCCCTGCGCACTGACAACCCTGCACAACAGTCAGCATCACCCGAAAAAATCTAGACACCATAAATAAGTGGGGCCCCGTGACTGCTCTCCCTTCGTCTCCTCCCGTGTGATCCCTCTTCCTCCGACTCCCGACCTTGCGGAAAAGAAAAATGAAATGAAAGAGTTTCACTGGACGGGCAAACACATGTGCTGCCTAGTAATAATAATAATAACGTAAAAAAATCGACCTACGAATCTATTATTAAATAAGCTAAACTAGGGTTTTGCCCAGTACTACGGATCAATTTCTGAAAATCCAACTACGGGGTTCGATTTGGCCTGCTAATATAAAATTATATAATCCGAACTAGTATTCCTCTAAAAAATCATTTTGGTATGCGTCGTTTGGTACTTTTGATAGCAAGAGTGCTTACTCCCTCCGTTAGCAAAAGTCTTCATTTTCATGTTTATGAAGTCAAGCATGAAGACAAGTGGTTTTGGGTTTCAAACATGGAAATTTCAAAAACCTCCCAAAACTTCATTTTAGAGTGACTAAGAAGGATACAAGCTTCCCTTTTCATTTTCATGTTTTAAACTTGTTTAAATTATCTTGGTCAAACCTAGGATTTGACAAGATTCAAATGGGCATAAAATTTCAGGAAAAAATCAAAAGAATGAAAAAACAAAGGACATAGCATTCTTATGTCATATATATAGTAAGCATTCAAGTTGATAAACAAGGTCTAGACATATTCAAACTAGAAAATCATGTATATATCTACCCCTAATTAACCCTAAACTCTGTCTTATGAAGTCAAGCATGCATGAAGAGAAGTGGTTTTTGGTTTCAAACATGCAAATTTCAAGAACCCTCCCAAGATTTACATTTTGGAGTGACTAATAAGAAGGATAGATGCTTAATTTTTATATTCGTGATTTAAATTTGTTTAAACCATGGTCAAACCTAGGATTTGGCCAAGATTCAAATGGGCATAAGAATTTAAAAAAATCAAAAAATGAAAAACCAAGGCACACATAGTCTTCTTATGTCATATAGTAAGCATTCTCAATTAAGTTAATTTTAGAGTGACTAAGAAGGATGCAGGCTTCCCTTTTCATTTTCATGTTTTAAACTTGTTTAAATCTTGGTCAAACCTAGGATTTGACCAAAAGATTCAAATGGGCATAAAATTTCAGGAAAAAATCAAAAGAATGAAAAAACAAAGGACATACCATTCTTATGTCATATATATAGTAAGCATTCAAGTTGATAAACAAGGTCTAGACATATTCAAACTAGAAAATCATGTGTATATCTACCCATAACCCTAAACTATGTCTTATGAAGTCAAGCATGCATGAAGAGAAGTGGTTTTTGGTTTCAAACATGCAAATTTCAAGAACCCTCCCAAGATTTACATTTTGGAGTGACTAATAAGAAGGATAGATGCTTAATTTTTATATTCGTGATTTAAATTTGTTTAAACCATGGTCAAACCTAGGATTTGGCCAAGATTCAAATGGGCATAAGAATTTAAAAAAACAAAAAATGAAAAACCAAGGCACACATAGTCTTCTTATGTCATATAGTAAGCATTCTCAATTAAGTTAATTTTAGAGTGACTAAGAAGGATGCAGGCTTCCCTTTTCATTTTCATGTTTTAAACTTGTTTAAATCTTGGTCAAACCTAGGATTTGACCAAAAGATTCAAATGGGCATAAAATTTCAGGAAAAAATCAAAAGAATGAAAAAACAAAGGACATACCATTCTTATGTCATATATATAGTAAGCATTCAAGTTGATAAACAAGGTCTAGACATATTCAAACTACAAAATCATGTGTATATCTACCCGTAACCCTAAACTCTGTCTTATGAAGTCAAGCATGCATGAAGAGAAGTGGTTTTTGGTTTCAAACATGCAAATTTCAAGAACCCTCCCAAGATTTACATTTTGGAGTGACTAATAAGAAGGATAGATGCTTAATTTTTATATTCGTGATTTAAATTTATTTAAACCATGGTCAAACCTAGGATTTGGCCAAGATTCAAATGGGCATAAGAATTTAAAAAAAACAAAAAATGAAAAACCAAGGCACACATAGTCTTCTTATGTCATATAGTAAGCATTCTCAATTAAGTTAATTTTAGAGTGACTAAGAAGGATGCAGGCTTCCCTTTTCATTTTCATGTTTTAAACTTGTTTAAATCTTGGTAAAACCTAGGATTTGACCAAAAGATTCAAATGGGCATAAAATTTCAGGAAAAAATCAAAAGAATGAAAAAACAAAGGACATACCATTCTTATGTCATATATATAGTAAGCATTCAAGTTGATAAACAAGGTTTAGACATATTCAAACTACAAAATCATGTGTATATCTACCCCTAACCCTAAACTCTGTCTTATGAAGTCAAGCATGCATGAAGAGAAGTGGTTTTTGGTTTCAAACATGCAAAATTCAAGAACCCTCCCAAGATTTACATTTTGGAGTGACTAAGAAGGATAGATGCTTAATTATTATATTCGTGATTTAAATTTGTTTAAACCATGGTCAAACCTAGGATTTGGCCAAGATTCAAATGGGCATAAGAATTAAGAAAAATCAAAAAATGAAAAACCAAGGCACATATAGTCTTCTTATGTCATATAGTAAGCATTCTCAATTAAGTTGATTTTAGAGTGACTAAGAAGGATGCAGGCTTCCCTTTTCATTTTCATTTTTTAAACTTGTTTAAATCTTGGTCAAACCTAGGATTTGACCAAAAGATTCAAATGGGCATAAAATTTCAGGAAAAAATCAAAAGAATGAAAAAACAAAGGACATAGCATTCTTATGTCATATATATAGTAAGCATTCAAGTTGATCAACAAGGTCTAGACATATTCAGACTAGAAAATCATGTGTATATCTACCCCTAACCCTAAACTCTGTCTTATGAAGTCAAGCATGCATGAAGAGAAGTGGTTTTTGGTTTCAAACATGGAAATTTCAAAAACCCTCCCAAGAGTTACATTTTGGAGTGACTTAAGAAGGATAGATGCTTAATTTTCATATTCATGTTTTAAACTTGTTTAAGTCATTGTCAAACCTAGGATTTGACCAAGATTCAAATGGGCATAAAAATTCATAAAAAATCAAAAGAATGAAAAACCAAAGCACATAACATTCTTATGTCGATCATATAGTAAAGCATTAAAGTTGATAAACAAAATGTCTAGACATATTCAAACCAGAAAAAATCATGTATGTACGTATCGACCCCTAACCCTAAACTCTGTCTTATGAAGTCAATCATGAAGAGAAGTGGTTTTGGGTTTCAAACTAAACATGGAAATTTCAAAAACCTCTTAAAAAATTCATTTTAGAGTGACTAAGAAGGATGCATGCTTCCCTTTTCATTTTCATGTCTTAAACTTGTTTAAATCTTCATTAAACCTAGGATTTGACCAAAAGATTCAAATGGGCATAAAATTTTAGGAAAAAATCAAAAGAATGAAAAAACAAAGGACATAGCATTCTTATGCCATATATATAGTAAGCATTCAAGTTGATAAACAAGGTCTAGACATATTCAGACTAGAAAATCATGTATATATCTACCCCTAACCCTAAACTCTGTCTTATGAAGTCAAGCATGCATGAAGAGAAGTGGTTTTTGGTTTCAAACATGGAAATTTCAAAAACCCTCCCAAGAGTTACATTTTGGAGTGACTTAAGAAGGATAGATGCTTAATTTTCATATTCATGTTTTAAACTTGTTTAAATCATTGTCAAACCTAGGATTTGACCAAGATTCAAATGGGCATAAAAATTCATAAAAAATCAAAAGAATGAAAAACCAAAGCACATAGCATTCTTATGTCGATCATACAGTAAAGCATTAAAGTTGATAAACAAAATGTCTAGACATATTCAAACCAGAAAAAATCATGTATGTATGTATCTACCCCTAACCCTAAACTCTGTCTTATGAAGTCAATCATGAAGAGAAGTGGTTTTGGGTTTCAAATTAAACATGGAAATTTCAAAAACCTCTTAAAAAATTCATTTTAGAGTGACTAAGAAGGATGCAGGCTTCCCTTTTCATTTTCATGTCTTAAACTTGTTTAAATCTTGGTTAAACCTAGGATTTGACCAAGATTCAAATGGGCATAAAAATTCAAAAAAAATAAATGAAAAACCAAGGTCTTCTTATGTCATATAGTAAGCATTCAATTAAGATGATAAACAAGGTCTAGACATATTCAAACAAGAAAAATCATGTATCTTCCCCCTAACCTTAAACTCTGTTTCACGAAGTCAAGCATGAAGATATGTGGTTTTTGGTTTCGAACATGGAAATTTCAAAAACCCTCCCAAGAGCTTCATTTTGGAGTGACTAAGAAGCATACATGCTTACATTTTCATATCCATGTTTTAAACTTATTCAAATCTTGGTGAAACCTAGAATTTGACCAAGATTCAAATGGGTATACAAATTGTAGAAAAAATTTAAAAAAATGAAAAAACAAGGCACATAGTCTTCTTATGTCATATAGTAAGCATTCAATTAAGTTGATAAACAAGGTCTAGACATATTCAAACCAGGAAAATCATGTATCTACCCCATACCCCTAGCTAAACTCTGTCTTATGAAGTCAAGCATGCATGAAGAGAAGTCGTTTTGGTTTCAAACATGGAAATTTCAAAAACCTCCCAAAAGCTTCATTTTGGAGTGACTAAGAAGGATCCATAGGAAACTATGTACTAATACAATATAATAATCACCAGAGTTATTAGAGCAACAAGTCTGTCACTTACGTGTGGTTCCCATGTGTGAGGTCCCACACTTCACTGAGCACAATTCACGTACGCTAGGTAGGCAAACTCCCAGCCATCTTCTTTGTCAAGAGAGAGGCATCAAGACTCTCTCTCTCTCTCCATATCTCCAATTATCCAACAATTGGATAATTGGGGCACCCCCTGCGCACTGACAACCCCCGCACAACAACAAGATCACCCGAAAAAATGTAGACACCATAAATAAGTGGGGCCCCGTGACTGCTCTCCCTTCGTCTCCTCCCGTGTGATCCCTCTTCCTTCGACTCCCGACCTTGCGGAAAAGAAAAATCAAATGAAAGAGTTTCACTGGACGGGCAAACACATGTGCTGCCTAGTAATAATAATAAAAACGAAAAAAAATCGACCTACGAATACTCGCGCATTTCAGAAGTTGAGTGCCCAGCTTAGAATAAGTATTGCTTTGGTACTATTTAGAAATATCAACATATCTAGTTAGAATAGACATTTGCAATTTTGTTTCTTTTATTTCAAAATTGTAGTGTTGTTGACTGCCAAAACCCACCGGCGGGCAGCGACTGTCAACACGGTAGAGCCGGGAAGAGCCTAGAGCTACGGCTGGCTGAGACCCCTCCGAGCGACGGCCCGCAATGCTCTTCTGGTCACACGTCCGATGCGAAGTGCAAGGGCGTGCCACCTGACCTATACCTGGTCAGGAAGGTGATGGGGATGCCTCGCTTAGTTTCCTGCATGGCATACACGTAAACATTAAATACGAGCCTCGATCGGCTCTCAGGTTATCCTGTGAATCGGCTCAAAGAGCCGATCCACCCATGATTCGTACGGGGTGCACGAATATATGGTGATCCTGCTTGATCAAGATAAAGCTAATGAGATCTACGACGATTTAGGGTTTTCACCGCATAATCGGATCATCCTACTCCAGGTTGGGCCTCGCGGCCACGCACGGTGATCGTAAGCCGATCCTAAACAAGGCCTAAAAACCAACATGAAGTTGATCCTCGGAACATCCTGTTTAGGACTTGCGAACGCCACCCTACGTGCCGCTGGATCCTCCCCCCCTTTGTAAGGCCTAACTATTGCAGATATTAAACTAATCCTTGTAGAACAAGGAGCAATCGTAACGGATCAGATCTACTAAATAACGATCAAGCGGGGTGCCGCCCCCACACCTGAGATAGGTGTGAGGGCGGCTAGATATGCAAGGGTTGCACTACGTAAGCATGTTATACGAAGAACTATGCTAACCCTAACACATCTATGATAACTACGTTGCTCGCCATGAAAGACGCTTCAGTACGAGCAACGCATGAACAACGTGGAGCTTGTGCTGCCTAGATCGCAAGATGCGATCTAGGCAGCATGTCGCTTACCTGGTAGAAACCCTCGAGACGAAGGAGTTGGCGATGCGCCGAGATTGGTTTGTTTTGGGTTGAACGTGAGTTGTTGTTTATTCCAAAAACCCTAGATACATATTTATAGTCCAGGGGACTTTCTAGCGTGGGAATATCCCCACCGTGTACGAGACAAACTCTGACTTTTAATCTACGATACAATCTACTATAATTAAAGATATACGGGCAAACTAGCCCAAATTCTCCGTGCAAGGCCGCCTCAGAGATCTTCCACGTGTAATCTTCCAAGCCCATCTCTCTAACGGCCCACCTCCTGATTTGACCAAAATCTGGTGATAACACATGCCCCCCTGGTTTTGGAAATAACATTTCCAAAATCATTATGCTTTCCTTTGTCGGGTCATGTCGTGGCAGAGCAGAGCCGTTGCAGTATCCGTTATCATTATGCCCTGTCTTCTCAGCTTCTCTGCAAAATTCGATAGCTCTGGCGTCATCTCCTTGGAAACTGTAATGACATTAAATTTCCACCAGGCTCCTCATTATTTAACTGTGCCGATCGATTATCTTTCTTCATCCCCTTCCTCTGTTCCAGCCATTGGCACCCAAAAAACCCTCTTCTCCTTCAGCCATGTCTTCCTCTTCCTCCTCCTTCTCAAACCTCTTCCCCCAATCCTCGCCGAAGAAGAAGAACGAGGACAATCTTCACTCCAAGGTGAACCCCCTCTCCCCCGACAATGAGAAGAAAGAAGGAGAAGTAGCGAAGGCCAAGGCCTTCCCCTCTGCCAAGCTCCCGTCGAAGAAGCGCTCCCGCATGTGGGCGGACAGCGAGGATGAAGATGACGACGAAGAAGAAGAAGAGGAGGAGGAAGATGAATCTTCCTCTTCCGCCGGGTACCCGCCAACCAAGCGCTTCCGCTCCTGGTCGGACAGCGAGGATGATGATGATGACGAGGAGGAAGAGGCTCCGGCCACGGGCTGGGGCAGCAGCGACGAGGAGCTCCCTGGGAGCAGCGCCGACGACATCGACGGCGGCGACGACGAGGACAGCGACGACTAGTAGAATAGGACTAGTAGTAGCAGTGCACTAGGCACTAGATCCCTCTTTTGAGAGCCATCGGCTCTTTCTTGTAAAGCCGCTCCTCTGAATTAATGAAGTTGTTCTTTTGATTCATCCTTCAATTACTTCAATTTCATTCCTTCCGCCCGTCATGCCAAGACCGATAGCAATGTATCGGATTTCTTTTCTTTTGGACGCCCATGAAGCCGGACTCTCATGCCGACTAGCTCGTAGGCCAAGAACTTCTCAATTTCCGGCTGCGATTTGGTATCTGACCATAATTTTTCGCAATCCCTTAGCCGATGACTACTCATCGGCTATTTTGAGAATCTAGTCCCTTTCCTCCTCTTGCAGCGACAGGACGGTCCAAACTTGTAACAAACAAAAACTGACGGCCTCCTATCCCGATTCAGAGGAGATCACAATGCAGGGCCAGTCGATGCGACTCCAATCGGCTTTCCAAAACAGAGCAGCCACCAGCCTGCTGCCCCCCGAGTCTCAGTCGAGGCGAGAACGGTAATGGATCAGCCGAATGTGCCGCCTATGCAGAGTTAGCCGATTTCACCAAATCGGCTCCCCAAAGCAGAGAACCTTCAGGGTGAGCTGCCCCCCGAGCTTCTTCAGTCTACTTCGCGCCTTGGTCAGATCGGCTCCTCCCCTGCACTGACTGTCGATGTCGATGTGAACTTTGAGCATATAACCAGCCGGTCTTGGCCTTGTGTGACTGTACCAGAGTCGATGGCTGCGCATCGGCTTTGCTTCTTGCGAATTTTTTTTTTATTTGGCCGATTTTTCCTTAATCGGCCCCCAATGTTCCACTGCACGCATGTTTGCACATGTTTATCTGCACATGTTCATCTGACTATATGCCCCCCGAGCCGAATCTGCCAAATGACTGCAGATATCGGCTTTCATGGTTAGTCAGGGCACTGCGCTTGCACGTCGGCTTCGCAAAGATTCATGCTGACTTTTATCTGCCGACGTGGCCGCCGCCCAGTGGATTGTTGCTGAACACAAGCAGAATATGTGCAGAGGATAATTTTGGCCGATTGCTGGAATCGGCCTCCACATTGCTTGTTCGATGAAGGTTCTGTAATGTCCCTCCATAAATTTTTTGGGGCCGATCACAAGGATCAGCCTCGCCTGGTTTGCTCATTGGTTTAATCTTGCTACTCGGTCAGGCTGGATAAAACCAACCCAACCTCTGACTTGATGCGCCTGCTGTCGTCCACCTTGAGTGCATCGTATAATCGTGGAGCACTAAACTCCGTCGGCAAGACGAGCACCATGTTTGTGCCAGCCGATGCTTCATCATCGGCTTTCTTTTGCTTGGGACGCCACTCCATTCTCCGTGGACGACCCTCTTCATCCAGGGCTCGCTGAACCTTCGCAGCCAGATCAGGCCGTGCCTTCCTTAGCGTATGCAGGTATAACCTTTCGGCTTCCTCCAGGCCGCGCAACCGCTGAACCCTGCGTTTTTGGGAACGGCTGAGTCCGTCAGGGCACCACCTTGGACGGTGGTACCTGTCTTCTTCTTCTTCTAGTCCCTCGTCTTCGGAATCCTCAAGATCTGCCCAACGAGGTGACTCAGCGCGTTTGCTTTGTGGCGGGAGAGGCCCTAAGCGCTCGAACACAGACACGTTGGCTGCCTCCTTCTTCTTCTTGTTGCATTCTGGGCAATTGCCGATCGTGGGCAATCGGCTCATTCCTGAATCCCAGCAGTGTCTGAAGAAAGGGCAGTCCCAGTGTCTGGCGTTGTCATCTTGCTCTCTTGACCTGTCCGTGGCACGGCGCTCGTGCTCCTCCTCATCGCGATCATGCCGACGATGTCTTCTGGCTTCTCTAGCCAGACGATCTCCTTCATCATCATAGTTGGACCGTCGGCGTTGGTCATACTGATTCACATATTTGTTGAGGAGGTGATCAGAGAGAGGTCGTTGATATCTTATATTCTTCACCTCTCCCTCTGTGACGTAGCGCTCGCCATCATGATGGAGCCGATCGCGTGGAGCGGCTTCCTCTGTGTCCTTGCTATGAGAGCAGCTGCCCTCATCTCCATCTTTGCCAGAGTGGTTCCCAGGTCCTACCATGTTGATACTGAACGAGGGACCTGGCTGGCAACCCTCAGGGTAGGTGACTTCCACCATGTTAACGGCGGGGAAGGGTTGGGTGTCGACCTTCATGGCGTACTGGTTGAAAATTAGACGCCCCTTCTCTATCGCCGCTTGGATGTGCTGACGCCACACCCTGCAGTCGTTGGTGGCATGGGAGAGCGAGCTGTGGAATTTGCAGTACGGCTTTCCGTTCAGCTCTTGCGCCGTAGGGAACTTGAGACCTTCAGGAATCGTCAACTGTTTCTCCTTGAGCAGGAGGTTGAAAATTTGTTCAGTCTTGGTCACGTCAAAATCAAATCCCCTCGGCGGCCCTGGTGGCTTTACCCATTTGCAGGATACGGGGGTTCCTCCCCGAGTCCACTCAGCCACTGCTACTTCTTGGTCTCCCGCAGGAACTTCGTCTTCCTCTGCATCGACCAGGACTACTGCACGCTTGAACTTGTCTTGGTACAGGTCCGGGTGGCGCTGTTCATATGCTGATAGTTTCTGAACCATGTGCGCCAGCGAGGGATAATCTGCTTGGGAGGCCATGTCCTTGAGCTGTGTTGCAAGGCCAGCTACTGCCAACTCGACTGCTTCCTTTTCAGTTATACGAACCGAATAACATCGGTTCCTAAGATTCCTAAAGCGCTGGATGTACTCTGTCACCGTTTCTCCGCGCTTCTGACGTAGTTGTGCTAGATCGGCAATGCTAGACTCGGAAGCTTCTGAATGGTATTGCATATGGAACTGTTCTTCCAATTGCTTCCAAGACCGGATGGAGTCTGCTGGCAAAGAGGTGTACCATCCGAAAGCCGATCCCGTGAGGGATTGTGAAAAGAACCTCACGCGTAGCTGATCCGACACTGAAGCCGGTCCTAGTTGCGCCAAATATCGGCCGACGTGCTCGATGGAGCTGGAGCCATCTGATCCACTGAATTTGGAGAAATCAGGGAGCCGATATTTAGGTGGCAGCGGGATCATCTCGTACTCGTCGGGGTACGGCTTGGAATAGACGATTGCCCTCCTTTTCGGCACCATGCCGAACTGGTCTCTCAGTATAGTACTGATCTGATCCGCTGTGCTGGCTGTAGGAGTTGAACTCTGAAGATTCGCCGGGGCGGCGTACTTAGCCAGCCATGTTTGCTTTTCCAGCTCTGAGCCAACTGCAGGAGCTGGGCTCGGGAGTTTCGTCGGGGTGGCGTACTTAGTTAGCCACGTCTGCTTCTCAAGCTCTGTTGCTGACGTTCCTCCTGTCTTCGCCGGAGTCCCTGATGTTGTAGCCTGGTTCGAGAGTGCCCAGTTGCCACAATCTGGCACATACGTGCACGCGTATCCTTAGGCGCCTCAGCCAAGAACTGGTAGTCACTAGGGTCACCACCAATCTTGTAGACGACGAATGCCGGTGTAGCCGGCACTTCAGCTGGTGCTGCCAACGCATACGGCAGCGGTGGACGGGACTGGAGTGGCAACTCTCCTTGATGCGTCCCGAGAGCTGGTCCTGACGGCGAGTACTGGTGGCTCATGATCTCCTGGATCACACGCAGAGCGACACGCTTCAACACGTTGACCAGGTTTTCAGAGTGGCGGTGTAGCGAGTGAGCCACCAAGTAGTTGATCTCCTGCCGCAGGCCCCTGGTGCGTTCCTCCGACGGGGCAGAGAGGTCTATCCCATCGAGTGCACCTTGCGGTGAGAATCCCTTCCATCTGATGCCATGGGAACGGGTTCTCTGAAAAGAGCCGATGAGGTCGGCTTCGAGGGTGACCTTGATCTCATCATATCTCTTCTTGAGCTCGTCAGGCAGCTCCTCGTAGGTGACTGGCGTGCCGTCCGCCATCTCAGATGTAGATGGCGATGTGGTTGATGTAGACGATTGTCCCACCGGGCGTGCCAGAATGTGTTGACTGCCAAAACCCACCGGCGGGCAGTGACTGTCAACACGGTAGAGCCGGGAAGAGCCTAGAGCTGCGGCTGGCTGAGACCCCTCCGAGCGACGGCCCGCAATGCTCTTCTGGTCACACGTCCGATGCGAAGTGCAAGGGCGTGCCACCTGACCTATACCTGGTCAGGAAGGTGATGGGGATGCCTCGCTTAGTTTCCTGCATGGCATACAAGTAAACATTAAATACGAGCCTCGATCGGCTCTCAGGTTATCCTGTGAATCGGCTCAAAGAGCCGATCCACCCATGATTCGTACGGGGTGCACGAATATATGGTGATCCTGCTTGATCAAGATAAAGCTAATGAGATCTACGATGATTTAGGGTTTTCACCGCATAATCGGATCATCCTACTCCAGGTTGGGCCTCGCGGCCACGCACGGTGATCGTAAGCCGATCCTAAACAAGGCCTAAAAACCAACATGAAGTTGATCCTCAGAACATCCTATTTAGGACTTGCGAACGCCACCCTACGTGCCGCTGGATCCTCCCCCCCCTTTGTAAGGCCTAACTATTGCAGATATTAAACTAATCCTTGTAGAACAAGGAGCAATCGTAACGGATCAGATCTACTAAATAACGATCAAGCGGGGTGCCGCCCCCACACCTGAGATAGGTGTGAGGGCAGCTAGATATGCAAGGGTTGCACTACGTAAGCATGTTATACGAAGAACTATGCTAACCCTAACACATCTATGATAACTACGTTGCTCGCCATCAAAGACGCTTCAGTACGAGCAACGCATGAACAACGTGGAGCTTGTGCTGCCTAGATCGCAAGATGCGATCTAGGCAGCATGTCGCTTACCTGGTAGAAACCCTCGAGACGAAGGAGTTGGCGATGCGCCGAGATTGGTTTGTTTTGGGTTGAACGTGAGTTGTTGTTTATTCCATAAACCCTAGATACATATTTATAGTCCAGGGGACTTTCTAGCGTGGGAATATCCCCACCGTGTACGAGACAAACTCTGACTTTTAATCTACGATACAATCTACTATAATTAAAGATATACGGGCAAACTAGCCCAAATTCTCCGTGCAAGGCCGCCTCAGAGATCTTCCACGTGTAATCTTCCAAGCCCATCTCTCTAACGGCCCACCTCCTGATTTGACCAAAATCTGGTGATAACAAGTGTAGATAGTCGATATACTTGTATCTCTCCATGAACAAGTACATGATTTCCCTTCTAAGAATAGTGTATGCAATCATATCTCCCTTTCTCTCACTCTTTCTAAAAGAGTTCTCTTGTTGATGTCAATCTAAAAAATCATTTTTCAGGTAGGAGGAATTTAAACGCTTGAAAATGGTTCATGCCGGCGTCTTAGCTCCTAAAAAAATATACACCAATTGATTTGATGAATTGATGATTTACTCTAGTCTGCTTCTAGACCATGCAGCTAGCGAGCATTCATATGTACTGGATGGAGCCCCCAACTTTTGACTTCCCATGTCGGAAAAGGCCTGTTTAATAATGTGGAGCAGTGAGGTACCCCGAAGTATGTAGAGGGTTCCAGTGTTTCAGGCTTTCTTTCAGCATCGCCAGTCCAAGGGGAAGCATGGGTGACGAATCCATGCATTCACAGCCGTTAGATCTGAAGAGTCCTTGTATGATGAGCGGTAGATAGCACCTTTAAGCTACAAATGAGCATTGGCCGGGAAGGCTGACAGAGTGAAAAAATTCAAATTCAAAAACTCATGTATAGAATAGAAAAAAAATTAAAAAACATGTAGATAGATAGAGGTATAGATAGATATTATAGATAAATAGATTAGCCCAAAAAAGAAGAGGAGGCGCCAGTGGTGACTTCGTCAACCTCAAGATATGCCGGCTCAGTCCCTCGGAGGTGCTCATAGGGGTAGGGTGTGCGTGCGTGCGTTCATAGGGGTGTTTGTACGTGCGTGTTTGTGAGCGTGTGCGTTGTACTGTGTTCTGAAAAGAAAAAAAAAGAAGAAGTAGAGGACGGGGAAATTTTCACCAGCAGACACCTCCCTCGCGCACCTAAACTTTCGAACGCGCGCCCAATATTTCGAACGCTCGCCTTTAACCCAGCACCCAGCCCACCTTGTTCTTCTCTAGACACCTCCTTCGGCGCCCTGTTCTTCTCTAGACACACCCTCGGTGAACCAGGCCGCGCACCAAAACTTCCCCACGCTGTCTATCAGTCGCGTCAGCCGGCGACTGCTGGTGGCGCCGTTCTTCTCCAGCCGCACCGACAGGCGCGGTCAGCTTGTAGATCCTCACGGTATGCATGCTATCTTCAGGCCTGGGCAAGTACGATTCATTATAGCTCAAGCAAAGTCAGTCGCCGTCACCCAGCCCTTATAAGTTCGTTAGTTCGTTCGAATCGATCGGTTGATATTGTTTTCCTCTCGATGTGTTTTTTTTCTTTTTTCTCGAAATGGGGATAATACCCCAGCCTCTGCATCAAAATGATGGATATGGCTGCTTTATTACCTTATTAAAAGAGACTCCAGTGTTCACAGTTTATTACATCTCACTCATCGACTAAAGTCGAGACTAAAATCAACCATCTAAATAAACAAAGAAGTTGTCTCCAAGAAAACATCAAAGATTTAATCTAAGCTGATGTCGCCAGCCACGCTGGTTGTAAAAATCCCGTGCGACCATCTCCGCCGGTTGCACCTGCACTCCATGGCAGCCCGATGATCCTCTGGTTGGAGATAAGACCACGTACGGATCCAATGAATAGCCAAAGGAATTACCTGCAAGAAAGGTTGAGGTTTCGGCTTGTTAAAAACCACTTCATTACGCACATTCCATATAGCCCAAATCAAAGCACATACACCCACACGAATCTGCAGTACATCTTTCTTTGCAATACCACTAAGCCAAGTACCAAAAAGATGAGTGATATTCACAGGTGGGGATAAACCGAAAGTCATATATACTATGCGCCAAACAACCTTAGCTAGAGGGCAGTCAATAAACAAATGTTGAATAGATTCATCCTTATCACAGAAAACACATTTCTTGCATCCTTGCCAATTTCTTTTTGCAAGGTTATCTTTGGTTAAAATAACTCTCCGATTGAGAAACCACATAAAGATCTTAATCTTCAGCGGTACCTTCATTTTCCAAATATATTTCCTTAAGAAGTTCCTTTTATCTTGTAACAAATCAAGATAGTATGACTTTACAGTAAAATTGCCTGAACTATTTAGAGCCCAAACAAAGGAATCATTTTCATTAGACAACCAAACATGCATAAGACGTTCCACTAATTCTAACCAGAGAACCCACTTGTTGGGTGTTAGAATCCTTCTAAATGAAATCTGAAGAGGGTTATTCTCTAAAACATGCGCAACTGAGACATGTTTTCTTTAAGCAATGTTAAAAAGAGATGGGTATTGCTGTGACAAAGGTGCATTCCCCAACCACTTATCTTCCCAGAAACTAGTATTCTTTCCATCGCCAATTTTGAAAGATCCACGCTTAAGAAAATCATCTTTCACTTTCATCAAACCTTTCCAAAAAGGAGAATCAAGTGGCTTTGCTTTTACTTGAGATAATGTTTTAGATTGAATATATTTGTTACGAAGCAATTCCTGCCACACCCCGTCTCCATTCAAAAGTTCAAACAACCACTTACTAATTAGACTCTTATTCTTTAGTTCCAATACTTCAATTCCCAACCCTCCCTGGTCTTTAGGGCGACACAAGATATCCCACCTCGATAACCTATACTTACGCTTATGACCATCACTCTGCCAAAAGAAACGCGATCTATAATAGTCTAGCCTTTTTCTTAACCCCACCGGGATCTCAAAAAAAGATAACATAAACATAGGCAGACATTGTTTTCTGCTTTACCTATTTGCTCGAATTCATTCGTACTGTGCACTGTACTGCTCACCATTGCCCAATGTCTGTAGTTGTTGCTTGGTGCCAGTCCTCTATGGACCTGTTTGTAATCTTATTACTTCTGGGTTCTTTGCACTGCTAATACGTCGGTGGATTTACGGCCAAAAAGAAGAAAAAATTTGTTGGTATTATATTGCTTTCGATTGATCTGTTCGCCCCCAAGCATTTACAGAAGACGCAAGAGATTCAAGGATGAAATGGCTCTCCTTGTTTGTAAGGCAAAGTCATATCATGGCTTATCATCATGGGTAGAACTTTTTTAGCTAGATTTTGCTGTTTGGGATCTATGATCCTTTTAGTTGCTGCTCTCCAGTAACCTTTTCCCTCTTTTTTATTACAGTGAAAAATACACAGCGAGGAAACCACTGTCCAGCCTAAAAAAATAGACCTCAGTTGGTTTGCTGAAATCGGCTCAAATAACGTGGCATTTTTTTCGATAAAGAATAACGTGGCATTTAGTTATATAGTTTTATATTCGACCTGTTTGCTCAGATATGTTGGTTTACATTCATACGCAACCTGTTGGGCAAGTATGGACATAGCTTCAGTGACTTTCAGGTCAAAATTCCAGCGGTTGAGTGATTTTTGGTTGGATCCATTCCTGTGCGTTCGATCGGCTTTTGATGGCTGTTATTGAGACAAAGTCATGGCTGGACTTTTGACGCAGCTCCAGTGACGTTCAGGTCAGAAGTCCAGCGTTGACTTTGGTTCAATTATAACCATCCAAATCCAATAGAACGCACATGAATGTATCCAACCAAAAATCACTCTACAATAAGTCGTGTCCAGACTAAAACAATGTTTATTCCCAAACTATTTTTTTGAATCCGACCAATCTTTCCCAGAATGCAGAAGAAATATAGTATAAGATTTACTGGAATGTTGTTCTTTTTTATGGACATTTTGAATTTTAAGTTTAAAGTTGGTTGTAAAACATAAAATGATGTTTATTGATAAACAATATGGCTGAATCTGATGAAACTCCCCCATAATGCATAACCCAACATATAAGATTTACTGGATTTTTGTTTCAAATACTTCTAGGCAGTATGAATTTTAAGTTTAAAATTTTCCTGTGAAACTAAAAATGGGTAAATTTTGGATCCATCCTCGTGCGTTCGATTGGCTTTTGATGGCTGTTATTGAAACAACGGTTAATTGGTTCTATGCCACTCCTCAATTCACAAGTTGTGTTTATGCCATTACAAAAACTGAAGTTGTGTTTATGCCACTCTCAATTCGCAATATCCCCTTCTATGCCATTTTCAATACTCCACTATAATAAACTAGTCAGCTTCATGTGCTTTGCACGTTAAAAATCAGTCGTTACAATTTCAACTCAAAATATCTTGCATAGCGTAAAATGTGGGAAAACTATGTATTACTAACATTGAATTGTATTTCTCATGCAGAATTGCAATTTTCTGCCATGTATGTGCTCTTGAATATACTATTGAATTTTGCACGTCTTAGGTTTTGTACTTATTTCTTTTTAGCTGTCAAAATTCAGATCTTCAATAATTTATCCTCCCATCCATGCCCAGTGCCACCTATAGGGAACATACCAGCACTTATGCAACTGCATGTCCGTGCAGTGCTACCGACCTACTCGCCACACTTTCGGTTCTGACTGAAGTTTGAGCGTGACTACCATTCGCATGCATCGCTTTCAACTCTGACTGATCTATGGAGAGCATAGGCGTCCGTGAGTTTTGTTGTCGGGCCGTGACCAGCAGCGTCGCGTATGGAGGGAGCGTGAATTGGCTAGAACAAATATATAGATGTTTCCAGAATGACGTAGAGAATGATGGGTGCTACTGTAGCTGCAAATCCCAATGTTTTAGACCGTCCGATGGTGCACAATCAACAGTAGAGATTGCATTATGATGCTTGGATTCAAACTATCAAAATTGCTACACTATATAAGAGTATAGATATAGCATACCTATTATAGTACTCCATGATACCACCCACTATGCACCCATGTTCCAAAACACCACTCCCGCTGACTGTAACTTATTGTATCGAGGGATGAGCTTGATGAGCAACCCAAACAAACAAACAAAAGACTGTACCTTATTGTACTTGCTCTTACCCGTATCTTCTCTTTCTCTTTCATCGCGAGTGCAGCTAATTTAGTTAGTCTTCCAATGAATATTAATATTTTGTCTCAGTGATTTTTATGAAGTACTAATTGAAGATTCATTTTTGAAAGATGTCATGTTTCGACTAACAATTAGAACTTTTGAATTCTTAGATTGCTTTTTCACACGATGCACTTCTTTTAATTTATTTTACCACATTTCAATGTGAACCTTGACCAAATAAATAGGACAACAATATCACGATCATATAATACATAAGCAGCATTGTTAGAACCGTGATGGAAAATACTTTCTAATGATACCAGTTTTATATCAATTTTTTTTATATACTTCATCCTGAAAAATATGTTTCAACTTCATCAAAACTTGCATGTATCTGCAAACTAAACTCATCTAAATACATGTATATCTACATAAAATTGAAACATCATTTTTAAATAGAGAGATATAGATTAATATTTTTTCAAAGATAAAAAACGAAAAACAAGGGTGCATTGTTTATTGAAATGGAGTGAGTAGTATATATAAAATCATTTTAGTTGCCAATGATCATGTTGAGGTCCTCTATTTCTTGTTTTGCTCAGGCCCTCCGTATTCTCAGGTACGGCCTTAGTGGTCTATGGACCTGTTTGTAATCTTATTACTTTTGACTTCTTTGCACTGCTAATAGATCGGAGGAATTACGGCAAAAAAGAAGAAAGAATGTGTTGGTATTGTATTGCTTTCGATATATCTGTTCCCCCCCCAAGCATTTACAGATGGCACAAGAGATTCAAGGATGAAATTGCTCTCCTTGTTCATAAGGCAAAGAGGAAATCATATCATGGGTAGAACATTTTATATATATATATTTTGCTGTTTGGGATCTATGATCCTTTTAGTTGCTGCTCTCCAGCAATTTTTGTACATATTTCCCTCTTTTTATTAATAAAAAGAAAAAAATACAAAGTGGGGAAACCCACTGGTCAGCCTAAAATAAAATCTGTTCGCTAGGTAGCCGTAGTTTTGCACTCAGTTCGTTTGCTGAAATCGGCTCAAATAATGTAGCACTTATAGTTTTATATTCGACCTGTTTGCTCAGGTATGTTTGCTTACATTCGTAGGTGACCTGTTTGTTGAAATAGCTTATCTCTTCTTTGACCATCTATTCCCTCAACAGATGGACAGAACTTGGATATTATTTCACTCATTAAACACACCAACATATTTGAGTGGTATTGAAGACTTCATGAAGCAAGTTAGTGATTTTACTGACGGCGACACAACAAAGGAAGTGATTTGTCCATGCCGCGTATGTTTGAATATTGGGTCCAAGCCTCAACATGTAGTCTCAGATCATTTATTCGTTTATGGGATGGACCAGACATATATCAGGTGGATTAACCATGGTGAACACTATGATCAGCCTGAGATTATTGATCCTCTTTATTCTGATGGTTATCAGCCTGAAGATCTCATCCAGGATGAGGCTACTACTAATTTGTTACGGGATCTGTATCCATATGCAAGCCAACAGCCCCATGGTTATCACAAAAAGCCTCTTTTCCATGACCTGATAGAAGATGCTAAGCGCTTAGTGGCCCCTGGTTCTGTTGTGTCAAGATTCGAATTAATTGTGAAATTACTTCATGTGTTGTCATACCAGGGGATAGCCAATAAAGCCTTCAATGCAGTTGCGAAGACATACAGCGATGCACTCCCTGGGCTGGACTGCCAAAATCCTTTTATGAGGTGAAGCAAAGACATCAAGGTACCGGGACTTGGATATGAGAAGATTGATTTTTGCAAAAATAATCGTGCAATCGTTTTGGATGGAGTATAATGACCTCGATGAATGTCCAGTATGTAAGGAATCAAGATGGAAACATGATGGAGCTGGTGGTAAGAAAAAGATTCCTTGGAAGGTTCTGAGATACTTTCCACTTGTACAAAGATTGCAGAGGTTGTTTGCTTCAGAACAAACATCTCGGGAAACAAGATGGCACAAAGAGATTCTCACGCCCGACCCTGATTTACTGAGGCATCCTGCTGATGGCGATGAATGGAAGCAATTCGACCTGGATCATCCAGATTTTGCTGCAGATCCAAGGAACCCGAGACTTGGCCTTGCTACGTATGGATTCAACCCATTTGGCAACATGAGCAACTCGTATAGCATGTGGCCTTACTAGTTACACCATACAACCAGGCTCCCCGGACATGCACCGATCGCCGAATCGTATGATGGCCTTACTCATCCCAGGTCCCAAATCTCCTGGGAAGGATTTTGATGTGTTCATGCAGCCTCTTATTAGAGACTTGCAAACATTATGGAAGGGTGTCCCTACACGGGATGTGTGTCAACCTAAAGAACAAAATTTTCTATTACATGCTGTTGTACTGTATTACACCCATGATTATCCAGCTTTGGGCACTATGTCAGGCAGAGTAACATCAGGTTATAATGCATGTGTTCACTGTGATACAGATCAGCTGGCAGTGAGGATAATAAACAAGAAATGCTATATGGGCCATCGCCGTTTCATTCCAATAGGTCACAGTTTCCGAAAAAATAATAAAAAATTGCAATTTATTGGTGATCGGGCCTGTGCAAAGACTGAACCGCAGCACTTTACGAGTCACGAGTTGGAGGCGCACCTAGAAGCGGTCAGAAATGTTAAACCAGGAAAACCACTAGCCGCCACAGCAGGTACAGCAGAGAAGAATACAGAAGATGCAGCAGCAGTAGTAGCAGGTAGAAAAAGGAAGAAGAGAGGAGATGAACTGAGTCTAGCAGCTACCAAAAGGAAGATGGGAGGTGAAATAGCAGCATGTACCAAGAGGAAGGAAATGGAAAATGATAGACCGAGAATATTTTATAAGCGCAAGGCCACTCTTTGGGACTTACCGTATTGGGCTGGTAAGAAGCTTCGGCATAATATTGATATCATGCACATGGAGAAAAATATATGTGACAGCATTGTCGGCACATTACTCAACATTCCATCCAAGACAAAAGATAGCTCAAATGCTAGGATTGATTGTGCAACATTGAATGTTAACAGGCACTTGCAACTGGATCGTAATGACAAAGTGAACAAAGGCAAGGAAAAACATTATAAGTTTCGAGGCGCGGAATTCACATTGCCGATGCCTAAAAGGAGATTATTTTGTGAGTACCTCCGAGGTGTGATGTTCCCGTTCGGATTTGCTTCCAACATTGCAAATTGTCTCAATGCTGAAGGAAACAAGCTCTAAGGGTTGAAAACTCACGATTGTCACATCCTGCTGCAAAGGCTTTTAGCTATTGGCATTAAAGATTTAGTGAAGCCAAATATGTACAACGTGATTGCAGAGTTGGGAAGGTTCTTTAGGGAAATATGTAGTAAAACTCTAAGCAGAGCTGTTGTAAAACGTCTTAAGGTGGACATAGCAAGAATCCTGTGCAAGCCGGAGCTGATATATCCTCCAGCGTTCTTTTGATGTGATGGTGCATTAGGCGGTTCACCGACCTGATGAGGCCCTGTAAAGAGGTCTGGAACCGGATGGATGGATGTACCCTATAGAACGTCGACTGTGCACTTTCAAGAATACAGTTAGGAACAAAGCTAGACCGGAGGCTTGCATTGCAGTGGCGTATATTGCTGCTGAAGCATATACATTTGCATCAAGATATATTCCTGATATTGAGACCAGATTCAACCGGGGTCGCAGAATTTTGGAAGTTGGAGGATCTGTTTTTAATCATGGTGTTGAGCTAATAGGAAAGAGGACCGAAAAAACATTAGAGCAGTCTGAATTTGAACAGCTATCTTGGTATGTGCTGAATAATGCTGCAGAGGCTAATGAATATGTTAAGTGAGTACTATGCACACGAAATCCTCAGTTCCTCGAATATACTATGAACTTCTATCAAAATGAAATATATTCAGCTGACTTGGCTATGTTTTGCAGGTTGTACATGGAAATGAATGGAAAGCTATCGGCACGTGGGAGTGGGTTTCAGGACTGGTTTGAGAAACATGTAAGATGTTCAATTGCACTCTGACTTGTCTATGTGTTTTCACATGAGATGACCTCTTGTCTATTTTGTAATCGTAGATCTCGAAACTCCATGCGGAGAATCCAGGCGCTGTTAGTGCTGATCTCCTTGTCCTATCACATGGTCCAGATAAGAGGGTGTTGGTAGCTACATCTTGCAATGCCAATGGTGTCCATTACAGCTCCTATGAGCGTGAACAACATTTGAAGACACAAAATAGTGGCATCACAACCAGTGGAGATCACTTGACAACCAGAAAGAAGAGATCAGAGTCATTTGACCATTATGGTCACATAGAAGAGGTTATTCAGTTGTTCTATAGTGATAAGGTTACTGTCCGATCTGTGGTTCTATTTAAGTGTTACTGGTACAACCAAGATCCAAACAAGGGCAAAGGTGCCAGAAATGATGGGTATTTCATATCAGTCAATACTACTGCTCAGTGGTACAAGGATGATCCTTATATTTTGGTACCTCAAGCGGCCAAGGTACTTTTCTTGGAAGACAGATCTAGAAAAGGATGGCAGTATGTGCAAAAGTTTGTGGCAAGGAACATATATGATTTGGATGAGAATGCGGATCCAATAATTGGTGCCCAGCAAGATGATTTTGCTGGTTCTAGGCAAACTAAAGTTGCTGATATTGATGAAACCTCGTTGGATACAGGTATCCCTGCACATGATGGAGAAGTAGATTTCACTGTTGAGGTTATTATAGTCGACAAAGAGATGGATAAACTGAAGCTACCTAGTGAATCTCAGGAGGAGAATGGACACGATGAGCAGGATGAGACCATGCACGAATATCAGAATGAAGACGGAGGTGATGATGATGATGATGATGATTAGACTCTTGTCTCTGTATCATGCTGTGAGATGAAGAACCATGATTTGTTTTGATTTTTCTATTTGGAAAATGTATGAGTCCTGAAGACAATTATCTGTTGGATTGTAATCCCATGATGACTAATTATTTATGTTTGTTGTCCTACTAAAAGTTGGTCAAACTTAATTGTGTGGAAGTAATCCCTGGCTGTTTGATTCATAGGGTCATATCCCATAGGAAAATAGAATGATAATAGATCAAACTAATGCAAAATATCTTATAACCACAATCAAATAGAATTTCTCTTGACATAGGATTCAAGTTGGCATGGCATCCCTATCATACAGGGTTTTTATTCATACTATGCTACAAATCGAAAATAAGATGGGTCAGCACTTTATCGCGGCAGATAGGGCAGCTGGCGTTCGTTACAAACCAGGAGAAGATGCACTTCCTATGGAACGGGTGTTTGCATCCCCGGAGACGCACCGTTGTGCGCCGCGACAGCCCCTGCATGCATATGCTGCAGTGGCCGTCCTCCGGCGCAACTAGGACCCAACTGTCTTGCAGCGCCGGCAAGTTGACGATGAGCCGGTGGTCCACCCTAAGGGTGAGGTCGAAGTGGAGGCCACCGACCCGACGACACGCCTGCTGCCACATCAGGTGCATAACATCGTAAGGCATGATGATGTCCCACTCCTCCTGCGTGAGGTTCAGGTTCTTGAGCAGCCATACACGGGCAAGAATCTCGCGCATAGTTCGCACGACATAGCCCCCACTACGCAGCTCCCTCGGAGGCAAGCCAAGATCCAGCACCACCTCTTCGCAGGGTGTAGTGGCGATATCGTCCTCATCCAGTGGGGCAGGGAGGGGGCCGGCCATCCTCCTGAGCTCGTACGTCCTCGAGAAGAAGATGTGCACTGTCATAGTGTACGGGGACGTCTCGCCCTCGCCCACGGCCGGCGGCTCGCCGACAGAGAAGTCGGTCGTGCTTGCCGACACACGGCAGGCACGGAAGACATGTGGGCCAGACTCGATGATGCGCTCGCGTGAGGAGCGCTCTAGTAGGGGCGTCGCCGCCATTGGGGATTCTTCGGAGGGGTGTAGACTGGCGGCTAGTCGACGGTGAGGTGGTTGGTGTGAGATCTCTGGGATGAGGCCAGGGGAAGTGGGCGAAGTGCTCGGGACTAGGGACTCCCCTCAACTTTCCGCAGTAGTATATATAATATAATAATAATAATTGGTGGACGAGGGAGACTAGTCCAGAGACTACCCAAAGTTGAGTACAGTAGTAGTAGTACATCATGTTCGAGGGAAAATGCCAAGATTTATTATCAAAATTCAAGCTAATTTCGCCTATTTTGTTCTGCCGTTTTTTTCTTGAACACAGTTCTGCCGTTCATTAGACATCATCCAACGGCCTTGGTCTCTGGGATTCGCTGCTACAGTGTCATCTACTATTTTCTACCCAATTCCAGAAACATCCATAAAGCTATAGATAGCTTTCCTGCTTGTTGGCCCCACCCCATTTTTTAAATCTTTTCTTCCTTATCCCCATAGCAGCTACTTGCAGCCATTGCTACACCAGCGAGGTGATCTCTATGATAGGCACGGTTTTAGTAAGACAACAAGTTGTAGATAGCTAACCATGAGACACATGCCTCTCTGGTTGAGACGACTGATCGAGCTCGCTCTTGTGATTGGGCTCCAATGGTCGAGGTGAGTCACAGCTGCAATGACAGAGGTCTGTGCTGGATGTAGGCACTGGGATAGAATTAATTAGCACAGAGGCGTAACTAGCACTAGATGGAGAAGGCATAGTACATGTACACATATCGGACACAAAGTCGCGTCTGGCGAGCAGCTCGCATTCACTTGCATTAGTGCGGTACAACAAAGATGATGAAGAAGGATTGGAGCTTTGAAGGTAGTCAGAAAAGTTAGTACAAAAAATAATACGTGCAAAACTTAACCTGTATAAACGCACATGCATGGATAATTTTAATTTCTGCATGAGAAAGACGTGTCAATTTTCAGTAAGACATGGTTTGATTTGTCAAATTTGATGCTCCTTAATGCATTTTAAGTGAAGATTACATGTTTATTCATTATAATTGCCGATTTTTAACGTTACGTGCAGCTGACTAGCAAACTATAAGTGTGTGATTGCTTGCTTCCAAAATAAGGATATGTAATCATTTTGTATAAGGTAGTCCCAATTAGTCGTTATATTGCAGAACTTAAAGAGTTTTGAGAGATTCAACTCATTGCTACTCCATAAAAATGGTCATGTTGACAAATTTGATCCAGTGCTGAACAGAGCCAGAAATATTTCTAAAACTTGAGCATGGAAGAGGCTAGGGGTAAATGCCCCAATGCCAGCCGAGCCTATCGTAGGTGCCATCGCGAGGCCGATGTGCTCGTCGCTGGTACGTATCTCCGCTTAATAGGTATCTTAATTTGGGGCGCGCGCAGACGCTGCGCTACCCCGAGCTCGAGACGCCGCCGTACCGCTAGCTCGACCATGGCGGCGGTGGAAGGTAAAGCTCCTGCTGACAAACATATTGGGCACAAATGGGCAACCTTCAGTAACCCATCTTCCATTTTTTTGTCAGGATAACCCCATGTACTACCTTCCCAATAGAAAAAGTACTGTTCAACCTTCCCCTGTTGGGCCCAATATTTCACTTTTGGGTTGCCAACGAACATCTACATGGTAATTGTTATCGGTCTACTTGCTCCGGCTGTCGAAGCCCAATAACCACAAATGGGCCTTTCTGCTCATGCAATTTCGGCCCTTTTCTAATGAAACACAGATCCTATGATTGGCAAAAAAAAAACACGGAGATTCTACATAAAAGTTGTTTTATTTATTTTGAATTATTGGGTTCCAATTTTTGAAACTGCTCATGCACAATATGAAAATCCTTGATCGCTCCATAACCACATGGATAACGGTATTTTTACAAATTCATAAAGTGGATTTGAAATTTAAAACATATCCTGATAATTCCATGATTTAATCTATCAACTTGCAAGATCTTGGATCGAAAGAGCTTGTATTAGTCTGCAAAAATAATACTGATAAACCTGTCGTTAACAAGAAATGAAGGTTTACCGTTCAGAGAGGATGCCATGTGGGACCCATGAGACAGTAGCATCCTCAACGTTTCAAAGAAAAAGGCAAGTAGCCCGAAAATAGGGGTAAAAAATAAATCCTAGAAAGGAAACATTTATAGTTCATAGAGGCTAACATGTGGGACCGATCTGCCAGCAGCATCCTCATCATTTCGAAGTTGGCAGGGATCAGAAGAAAAAGGCTAATAGCCAGAAATTAGGGGTCAAAAATAAATCCAAAAAAGGAAACTTTTATTCTTCATAGAGGATGACATGTGGGACCGACCTGCCAGCAGCGTTTCAAAGGGGGCAGGGGATCAAAAGAAAAAGGCAAATAGCCAGAAATTAGGGGTAAAAAATAAATCCAACAAAGGAATGGTTTATTGTTCATAGATGCTGACATGTGGGACCCTTGAGCCACCTGCGACCTCAATTTCAAAGGCGGCATATGATCGAAAGAAAAAGGCAAGTGACCAAAAATCAGGGGGTAAAAAAATCTAAGAAAAGAAACTTTATTGTACATAGAGGATGACATGCGGGTCCCATGAGCCAGCACCTTACTCAACTTTTCAGAGGCGGCATGAGATCGAAAGAAAAAGGAAAGTGACCAAATATCAGGAGCAAAAAATAATCCAAGAAAAGAAACTTTTATTGTACATAGAGGATGGCATATGGGTCCCACTTATACAAGCTCTTTCGCTCCAAGATCTTGCAAGTTGATTGTACATAGAGGATGACATGCGGGCCCCTTGTGTCAGCAGCTTACTCAACGTTTCCAAGGCGGCAGGGGATCAAAAGAAAAAGGAAGTAGCCAGAAATTAGCGGTCAAAAATAACTCCAAGAAAGGAAACTTTTATTGTTCATAGAGGATGACATGCGGGACCCATGCGCTAGCAGCTTCCTCAGCGTTTCAAAGGCGGAATGAGATCGAAAGAAAAAGACAAGAGACCAAATATCAGGAGCCAAAAATAATCCAAGAAAAGAAACTTTATTGTACATAAAAGATGACATGCGGGTCCCATTTTGCAGCAGCGGTGTCAACGTTTCAAATGCGGCTTGAGATCAAAAGAAAAAGAGTATCCAGAAATTAGGGGGTAAAAAAAACTCCAGAAATTAGGATGGCATGCGGGTCCCATGAGTCCGCAACTTACTCAACGTTTCAAACGTGGCATGAGATCGAAAGAAAAGGCAAGTGACCAAATATCAGGATCCAAAAATAATTCAAGAAAAGAAAGTTGATTGTACATAGAGGATGACATGCGGGTCCCATGAGTCAGCAGCTTACTCAACGTTTCCAAGGCGGCAGGGGATCAAAAGGAAAAGGAAATAGCCAAAAATCAGAGGGTGAAAAAAACCCAAGAAAAAAAACTTTTATAGCACATAGAGGATGACATGCGGGTCCCATGAGCCAGCAGGGTCCTCAACGTGGCATGAGATCGAAAGAAAAAGGCAAGTGACCAAATACCAGGAGCCAAAAATAATTCAAGAAAAGAAACTTGATTGTACATAGAGGATGACATGCGGGTCCCAATTAGCAGCAGCGGTATCACCGTTTGAGAAGCGGCAGGGGATCGAAAGAAAAATGCAAGTGACCAAATATGAGGTGCCAAAAAGAATCCAAGAAAAGAAAGTTTTATAGTACATAGAGGATGACATGCGGGTCCCATGAGCCTGCAGGGTCCTCAACGTGGCATGAGATCGAAAGAAAAATGCAAGTGACCAAATATCAGGAGCCAAAAATAATTCAAGAAAAGAAACTTGATTGTACATAGAGGATGACATGCGAGCCCCATTTAGCAGCAACGGTATCACCGTTTGAGAGGCTGCACGGGATCGAAAGAAAAAGGCAAGTGACCAAATATCAGGAGCCAAAAATAATCCAAGAAAATAAATTTTATTGTACATAGAGGATGACATGCGGGTCCCATTTTGCAGCAGCGGTCTCAATGTTTTCCAAGGCGGCACAGGACCAAAAGAAAAATGAAGTAGCCAGAAATCAGGGGTGAAAAAAATCAAAGAAGAAAGATCTCAATTGGGCTGCATCTGGACATCTGGGCCTTCGAACTATCCTTCTTGGCCTTTTGACTCGTACAATTTCAGCCCACTCCAAAACAGGAAAGTTCGGAATTTTCTAAAAAAACAGGAAAGACCTATGCTTCGCAAAAACAAAAAAAACAAGGAGATTCAACATATAAGTTTGTTTATATAAAAATAAATATTTAATTTATCCGTTTGAAATAGCTCAGAGCGCAATACACTGTTTATTGTCTGCAAAATAATCAAGATATCACATGTTTCTTGTACGGGGAGACTGACATCGGGGACCCATGAGCCAGCAGCGTCGTCAACGTTTTAAAGGCGGCAGGGGATGGAAAGAAAAAATAAACCAAAAATATGTTGGTAAAAAATCCAAGAAAAGAAACATTTCGTTCAAAGAGGATGACATGCGGGACCCATGAGGCAGCAGCATCCTCAGCGTTTATTGTTCATAGAGGCTGACATGTGGGACCCGTGAGCCAGCAGCGTCCTCAACGTTTTAAAGGCGGTAGGAGATCGAAATAAAATATAAGCCAAAAATCATTTGGTAAACAAAATCCAATATAATAAACATTTACCGTTCTGAGAGGATGACATGCGGGACCCATGAGGCAGCAGCATCCTCAACGATTCCAAGGCGGCAGGGGATCAAAGGAAAAAAAGGAAAATATCCAGAAATTAATTAGGGGTTCAAAATAAATCCATCAAAGGAAACTTTTATTGTTCACAGAGGATGACATGTGGGACCGACCTGCCAACAGCGTCCTCATCGTTTCAAAGGGGGCAGGAGATCAAAAGAAAAAAGGCAAATAGCCAGAAATTACGGGTCAAAAATAACTCCAAGAAAGGAAACTTTTATTGTTCGTAGAGGATGACATGCGGGACCCATGAGCCAGCAGCTTACTCAACATTTCAAAGGCGGCATGAGATCGAAAGAAAAAGGCAAGTGGCAAAATATCAGGAGCCAAAGATAATCCAAGAAAAGAAACTTTATTATACATAGAGGGTGACATGCGGGTCCCAATTAGCAGCAGCGGTCTCAACGTTTCAAATGCGGCTTGAGATCAAAAGAAAAGAAAGTTGATTGTACATAGAGGATAACATGCGAGTCCCATGAGTCAGCAGCTTACTCAACGTTTCCAAGGTGGCAGGGGATCAAAAGGAAAAGGAAATAGCCAAAAATCAGAGGGTGAAAAAAAACCCAAGAAAATAAACTTTTATAGCACATAGAGGATGACATGCGGGTCCCATGAGCCAGCAGGTTCCTCAACGTTTCAAACGTGGCATGAGATCGAAAGAAAAAGGCAAGTGACCAAATATCAGGAGCCAAAAATAATTCAAGAAAAGAAACTTGAGTGTACATAGAGGATGACATGCGGGTCCCATTTAGCAGCAGCGGTATCACCGTTTGAGAGGTTGCACGGGATCGAAAGAAAAAGGAAGTGATCAAATATCAGGAGCCAAAAAAATCCAAGAAAAGAATCATTTCGTTCAAAGAGGATGACATGCGGGACCCATGAGGCAGCAGCATCCTCAGCGTTTATTGTTCATAGAGGCTGACATGTGGGACCCGTGAGCCAGCAGCGTCCTCAACGTTTTAAAGACGGCAGGAGATCGAAATAAAATATAAGACAAAAATCATTTGGTAAACAAAATCCAATAAAATAAACATTTACCGATCTAAGAGGATGACATGCGGGACCCATGAGGCAGCAGCATCCTCAACGATTCCAAGGCGGCAGGGGATCAAAGGAAAAAAAAAGGAAATATCCAGAAATTAATTAGGGGTTCAAAATAAATCCATCAAAGGAAACTTTTATTGTTCACAGAGGATGACATGTGGGACCGACCTGCCAACAGCGTCCTCATCGTTTCAAAGGGGGCAGGAGATCAAAAGAAAAAAGGTAAATAGCCAGAAATTACGGGTCAAAAATAACTCCAAGAAAGGAAACTTTTATTGTTCGTAGAGGATGACATGCGGGACCCATGAGCCAGCAGCTTACTCAACATTTCAAAGGCGGCATGAGATCGAAAGAAAAAGGCAAGTGGCAAAATATCAGGAGCCAAAGATAATCCAAGAAAAGAAACTTTATTATACATAGAGGATGACATGCGGGTCCCAATTAGCAGCAGCGGTCTCAACGTTTCAAATGCGGCTTGAGATCAAAAGAAAAGAAAGTTGATTGTACATAGAGGATGACATGCGAGTCCCATGAGTCAGCAGCTTACTCAACGTTTCCAAGGCGGCAGGGGATCAAAAGGAAAAGGAAATAGCCAAAAATCAGAGGGTGAAAAAAACCCAAGAAAATAAACTTTTATAGCACATAGAGGATGACATGCGGGTCCCATGAGCCAGCAGGTTCCTCAACGTTTCAAACGTGGCATGAGATCGAAAGAAAAAGGCAAGTGACCAAATATCAGGAGCCAAAAATAATTCAAGAAAAGAAACTTGAGTGTACATAGAGGATGACATGCGGGTCCCATTTAGCAGCAGCGGTATCACCGTTTGAGAGGTTGCACGGGATCGAAAGAAAAAGGAAGTGATCAAATATCAGGAGCCAAAAAAAATCCAAGAAAAGAAACATTTCGTTCAAAGAGGATGACATGCGGGACCCATGAGGCAGCAGCATCCTCAGCGTTTATTGTTCATAGAGGCTGACATGTGGGACCCGTGAGCCAGCAGCGTCCTCAACGTTTTAAAGGCGGCAGGAGATCGAAATAAAATATAAGCCAAAAATCATTTGGTAAACAAAATCCAATAAAAGAAACATTTACCATTCTGAGAGGATGACATGCGGAACCCATGAAGCAGCAGCATCCTCAACGATTCCAAGGCGGCAGGGGATCAAAGGAAAAAAAAAGGAAATATCCAGAAATTAATTAGGGGTTCAAAATAAATCCATCAAAGGAAACTTTTATTGTTCACAGAGGATGACATGTGGGACCGACCTGCCAACAGCGTCCTCATCGTTTCAAAGGGGCAGGAGATCAAAAGAAAAAAGGCAAATAGCCAGAAATTACGGGTCAAAAATAACTCCAAGAAAGGAAACTTTTATTGTTCGTAGAGGATGACATGCGGGACCCATGAGCAAGCAGCTTACTCAACATTTCAAAGGCGGCATGAGATCGAAAGAAAAAGGCAAGTGGCAAAATATCAGGAGCCAAAGATAATCCAAGAAAAGAAACTTTATTGTACATAGAGGATGACATGCGGGTCCCAATTAGCAGCAGCGGTCTCAACGTTTCAAATGCGGCTTGAGATCAAAAGAAAAGAAAGTTGATTGTACATAGAGGATGACATGCGGGTCCCATGAGTCAGCAGCTTACTCAACGTTTCCAAGGCGGCAGGGGATCAAAAGGAAAAGGAAATAGCCAAAAATCAGAGGGTGAAAAAAAACCCAAGAAAATAAACTTTTATAGCACATAGAGGATGACATGCGGGTCCCATGAGCCAGCAGGTTCCTCAACGTTTCAAACGTGACATGAGATCGAAAGAAAAAGGCAAGTGACCAAATATCAGGAGCCAAGAATAATTCAATAAAAAAAACTTGAGTGTACATAGAGGATGACATGCGGGTCCCATTTAGCAGCAGCGGTATCACCGTTTGAGAGGCTGCACGGGATCGAAAGAAAAAGGAAGTGATCAAATATTAGGAGCCAAAAATAATCCAAGAAAAGAAATTTTATCGTACATAGAGGATGACATGCGGGTCCCATTTTGCAGCAGCGGTCTCAACGTTTCCAAGGCGGCACAGGACCAAAAGAAAAATGAAGTAGCCAGAAATCAGGGGGTGAAAAAAATCGAAGAAGAAAGATTTCAATTGGGCTGCATCTGGACATCTGGGCCTTCGAACTATCCTGCTTGGCCTTTTGACTCGAACAATTTCAGCCCACTCCAAAACAGGAAAGTTCAGAATTTTCTAAAAAACCAGGAAAGTCCTATGCTTCGCAAAAACAAAAAAACAAGGAGATTCAACATATAAGTTTGTTTATGTAAAAATAAAGATTTAATTTATCCGTTTGAAATAGCTCAGAGCGCAATACACTGTTTATTGTCTGCAAAATAATCAAGATATCACATGTTTCTTGTACGGGGACACTGACATCGGGGACCCATGAGCCAGCAGCGTCGTCAACATTTTAAAGGCGGCAGGGGATGGAAAGAAAAAATAAACCAAAAATATGTTGGTAAAAAATCCAGAAAAGAAACATTTCGTTCAAAGAGGATGACATGCGGGACCCATGAGGCAGCAGCATCCTCAGCGTTTATTGTTCATAGAGGCTGACATGTGGGACCCGTGAGCCAGCAGCGTCCTGAACGTTTTAAAGGCTGCAGGAGATCGAAAGAAAAAATAAGCCAAAAATCGTTTCGTCAACAAAATCCAAGAAAAGAAACATTTACCGTTCTGAGAGGATGACATGCGGGACCCATGAGGCAGCAGCATCCTCAACGATTCCAAGGCGGCAGGGGATCAAAGGAAAAAAGGAAATATCCTGAAATTAATTAGGGGTTCAAAATAAATCCATCAAAGGAAACTTTTATTGTTCACAGAGGATGACATGTGGGACCGACCTGCCAGCTGTGTCGTCATCGTTTCAAAGGGGGCTGGAGATCAAAAGAAATAGGCAAATAGCCAGAAATTAGGGGTCAAAAATAACTCCAAGAAAAGAAACATTTATTGTTCGTAGAGGATGACATGCGGGACCCATGAGCCAGCAGCTTACTCAACGTTTCAAAGGCGGCATGAGATCGAAAGAAAAAGGCAAGTGACTAAATATCAGGAGCCAAAGATAATCCAAGAAAAAAACTTTATTGTACATAGAGGATGACATGCGGGTCCCAATTAGCAGCAGCGGTCTCAATGTTTCAAATGCGGCTTGAGATCAAAAGAAAAAGAAAGTTGATTGTACATAGAGGATGACATGCGGGTCCCGTGAGTCAGCAGCTTACACAACGTTTCCAAGGCGGCAGGGGATCAAAAGAAAAAGGAAATAGCCAAAAATCAGAGGGTAAAAAAAAACCCAAGAAAATAAACTTTTATAGCACATAGAGGATGACATGCGGGTCCCATGAGCCAGCAGGTTCCTCAACGTTTCAAATGTGGCATGAGATCGAAAGAAAAAGGCAAGTGACCAAATATCAGGAGCCATAAATAATTCAAGAAAAGAAACTTGAGTGTACATAGAGGATGACATGCGGGTCCCATTTAGCAGCAGCGGTATCACCGTTTGAGAGGCTGCACGGGATCGAAAGAAAAAGGCAAGTGACCAAATATCAGGAGCCAAAAAAATCCAAGAAAAGAAAGTTTTATAGTACATAGAGGATGACTTGCGGGTCCCATTTTGCAGCAGCGGTATCACCGTTTGAGAGGCGGCAGGGGATCGAAAGAAAAAGGTAAGTGACCAAATATGAGGTGCCAAAAAAATCCAACAAAAGAAAGTTTTATAGTACATAGAGGATGACATGCGGGTCCCATTTAGCAGCAGCGGTATCACCGTTTGAGAGGCGGCAGGGGATCGAAAGAAAAATGAAGTAGCCAGAAATCAGGGGGTGAAAAAAAATCCAAGAAGAAAGATTTCAATTGGGCTGCATCTGGACATCTTGGCCTTCGAACTATCCTGCTTGGCCTTTTGACTTGTACAATTTCAGCCCACTCCAAAACAGGAAAGTTCAAAATTTTCTAAAAAAAACAGGAAAGTCCTATGCTTCGCAAAAACAAAAAAAAACAAGGAGATTCAACATATAAGTTTGTTTATGTAAAAATAAAGATTTATTTTATCCGTTTGAAATAGCTCAGAGCGCAATACACTGTTTATTGTCCGCAAAATAATCAAGATATCACATGTTTGTTGTACGGCGAGGCTGACATCGGGGACCCATGAGCCAGCAGCGTCGTCAACATTTTAAAGGCGGCAGGGGATGGAAAGAAAAAATAAACCAAAAATCTGTTGGTAAAAAATCCAAGAAAAGAAACATTTTTGTTCTAAGAGGATGACATGCGGGACCCATGAGGCAGCAGCATCCTCAGCGTTTATTGTTCATAGAGGCTGACATATGGGACCCGTGAGCCAGCAGCGTCCTCAACGTTTTAAAGGCTGCAGGAGATCGAAAGAAAAAATAAGCCAAAAATCGTTTGGTCAACAAAATCCAAAAAAAAGAAAACATTTACCGTTCGGAGAGGATGACATGCGGGACCCATGAGGCAGCAGCATCCTCAGCGATTTCAAGGCGGCAGGGGATCAAAAGAAAAAAAAGGAAATATCTAGAAATTGATTAGGGGTTCAAAATAAATCCATCAAAGGAAACTTTTATTGTTCATAGAGGATGACATGTGGGACCGACCTGCCAACAGCTTCCTCATCGTTGCAGAGGGGGCAGGAGATCAAAAGAAAAAGGCAAATAGCCAGAAATTAGGGGTCAAAAATAACTCCAAGAAAGAAAACTTTTATTGTCGTAGAGGATGACATGCGGGACCCATGAGCCAGCAGCTTAGTCAACGTTTCAAAGGCAGCATGAGATCGAAAGAAAAAGGCAAGTGACCAAATATCAGGTGCCAAAAAAATTCCAAGAAAAGAAAGTTTTTATAGTACATAGAGGATGACATGCGGGTCCCATTTTGTAGCAGCGGTATCACCGTTTGAGAGGCTGCAGGGGATCGAAAGAAAAAGGTAAGTGACCAAATATGAGGTGCCAAAAAATCCAAGAAAAGAAAGTTTTATAGTACATAGAGGATGACATGCGGGTCCCATTTAGCAGCAGCGGCATCACCGTTTGAGAGGCGGCAGGGGATCGAAAGAAAAATGAAGCAGCCAGAAATCAGGGGGTGAAAAAAAATCCAAGAAGAAAGATTTCAATTGGGCTGCATCTGGACATCTTGGCCTTCGAACTATCCTGCTTGGCCTTTTGACTCGTACAATTTCAGCCCACTCCAAAACAGGAAAGTTCGGAATTTTCTAAAAAAACAGGAAAGTCCTATGCTTCGCAAAAACAAAAAAAAACAAGGAGATTCAACATATAAGTTTGTTTATGTAAAAATAAAGATTTATTTTATCCGTTTGAAATAGCTCAGAGCGCAATACACTGTTTATTGTCTGCAAAATAATCAAGATATCACATGTTTGTTGTACGGCGAGGCTGACATCGGGGACCCATGAGCCAGCAGCGTCGTCAACATTTTAAAGGCGGCAGGGGATGGAAAGAAAAAATAAACCAAAAATCTATTGGTAAAAAATCCAAGAAAAGAAACATTTTCGTTCTAAGAGGATGACATGCGGGACCCATGAGGCAGCAGCATCCTCAGCGTTTATTGTTCATAGAGGCTGACATATGGGACCCGTGAGCCAGCAGCGTCCTCAACGTTTTAAAGGCTGCAGGAGATCGAAAGAAAAAATAAGCCAAAAATCGTTTGGTCAACAAAATCCAAAAAAAAGAAAACATTTACCGTTCTGAGAGGATGACATGCGGGACCCATGAGGCAGCAGCATCCTCAGCGATTTCAAGGCGGCAGGGGATCAAAAGAAAAAAAAGGAAATATCCAGAAATTGATTAGGGGTTCAAAATAAATCCATCAAAGGAAACTTTTATTGTTCATAGAGGATGACATGTGGGACCGACCTGCCAACAGCTTCCTCATCGTTGCAGAGGGGGCAGGAGATCAAAAGAAAAAGGCAAATAGCCAGAAATTAGGGGTCAAAAATAACTCCAAGAAAGAAAACTTTTATTGTCGTAGAGGATGACATGCGGGACCCATGAGCCAGCAGCTTAGTCAACGTTTCAAAGGCAGCATGAGATCGAAAGAAAAAGGCAAGTGACCAAATATCAGGTGCCAAAAAAATTCCAAGAAAAGAAAGTTTTATAGTACATAGAGGATGACATGCGGGTCCCATTTTGTAGCAGCGGTATCACCGTTTGAGAGGCTGCAGGGGATCGAAAGAAAAAGGTAAGTGACCAAATATGAGGTGCCAAAAAATCCAAGAAAAGAAAGTTTTATAGTACATAGAGGATGACATGCGGGTCCCATTTAGCAGCAGCGGCATCACCGTTTGAGAGGCGGCAGGGGATCGAAAGAAAAATGAAGTAGCCAGAAATCAGGGGGTGAAAAAAAATCCAAGAAGAAAGATTTCAATTGGGCTGCATCTGGACATCTTGGCCTTCGAACTATCCTGCTTGGCCTTTTGACTCGTACAATTTCAGCCCACTCCAAAACAGGAAAGTTCGGAATTTTCTAAAAAACAGAAAGTCCTATGCTTCGCAAAAACAAAAAAAAACAAGGAGATTCAACATATAAGTTTGTTTATGTAAAAATAAAGATTTATTTTATCCGTTTGAAATAGCTCAGAGCGTAATACACTGTTTATTGTCTGCAAAATAATCAAGATATCACATGTTTGTTGTACGGCGAGGCTGACATCGGGGACCCATGAGCCAGCAGCGTCGTCAACATTTTAAAGGCGGCAGGGGATGGAAAGAAAAAATAAACCAAAAATCTATTGGTAAAAAATCCAAGAAAAGAAACATTTTCGTTCTAAGAGGATGACATGCGGGACCCATGAGGCAGCAGCATCCTCAGCGTTTATTGTTCATAGAGGCTGACATATGGGACCCGTGAGCCAGCAGCGTCCTCAACGTTTTAAAGGCTGCAGGAGATCGAAAGAAAAAATAAGCTAAAAATCGTTTGGTCAACAAAATCCAAAAAAAAGAAAACATTTACCGTTCTGAGAGGATGACATGCGGGACCCATGAGGCAGCAGCATCCTCAGCGATTTCAAGGCGGCAGGGGATCAAAAGAAAAAAAGGAAATATCCAGAAATTGATTAGGGGTTCAAAATAAATCCATCAAAGGAAACTTTTATTGTTCATAGAGGATGACATGTGGGACCGACCTGCCAACAGCTTCCTCATCGTTGCAGAGGGGGCAGGAGATCAAAAGAAATAGGCAAATAGCCAGAAATTAGGGGTCAAAAATAACTCCAAGAAAGAAAACTTTTATTGTCGTAGTGGATGACATGCGGGACCCATGAGCCAGCAGCTTAGTCAATGTTTCAAAGGCAGCATGAGATCGAAAGAAAAAGGCAAGTGACCAAATATCAGGTGCCAAAAAAATTCCAAGAAAAGAAAGTTTTATAGTACATAGAGGATGACATGCGGGTCCCATTTAGCAGCAGCGGTCTCACCGTTTGAGAGGCGGCAGGGGATCGAAAGAAAAAGGTAAGTGACCAAATATGAGGTGCCAAAAAAAATCCAAGAAAAGAAAGTTTTATAGTACATAGAGGATGACATGCGGGTCCCATTTAGCAGCAGCGGTATCACCGTTTGAGAGGCGGCAGGGGATCGAAAGAAAAAGGCAAGTGACCAAATTTGTGGTGCCAAAAAAAACTCCAAGAAAAGAAAGTTGATTGCTCATAGAGGATGACATGCGGGTCCCAATTAGCAAGCTTAGCTGGTCTCAACGTTTCCAAGGCGGCAAGGGATCAAAAGAAAAAGGAAGTAGCCAGAAATCAGGGGGTCAAAAAAATCCAAGAATAGAAAGAATTTTGGTTCATAGAGGATGACATGCGGGACCCATGATCCTGCATCGTAAACGGCTCGATCGGAGAGCGTTGAACGAGATGGCGCGATCGAGAAAAAAAACAATGCTAGAGAGGCTGCCATCTGGGCCCTACATCCCTCGGCGGTGCGGATTTGCGTTGACTCGGCCGGCGAACTCGAGAATTCGAGATGCACCACGTCCCGGGCCACCATACGCAACGTTTTGGCCGGTTTCGTCGGGCTAGGTGGCCTCAAAAACGAGAAAAAAAACGTTTTGACATGCACAACGGACAGACCCAAAATCGTCGGCCATGGTACACCAGCAACCACGGCGTGACTTCAACTTCGTCGGCCATGGCAACTTTTCTTGTAGTGTTCCGAGGTATCATCTCCTAACCCCTTTATGCTAACATTTCTAATGATATAGGGGTTGATCCCGCTAGTCTAAAAGTGAAACAAGAAATGCTAGAGTTTGATGATTTCATTAGTAACCTACAAGGTAACACTAAGAAGCATGTTTCAAGTCTCATGGTTCGTATAGCTCAACTAAATGATACTCTTGAGAAAAAGTGCCAAATAGAGAGAGAAGACTCTCTAGAAATACATGTTCTTAAAAATGCTCTTGAGGAATGTCAAGAAACTATAGCATCTCTTGAAGAGAGGCTAGAAAATCTTGAAGAACCTCAAGATAAACTTAACAAGCTCACTAAAGCTAGAGATCTTGCTAGAGCTAAGACTAAAGTGCTTATAAAGGAAAAGGCCAAATTTGGTGTTGATCATGAGAAACTTGTGAAGGATCTAGATGAACTAGACAAGGCTCACAAAGCCTTGAAGAGTGAATACTCTCTCCTCTCCGAGTCGTATGAGCAACTTCAAATTAGGCTTGCTTCATATGACATACCTAGTACTTCTACTCCTTCATGTGATCATGCAAATATTATTGAGGAAAATGCTAGGTTGAAAGATGAACTTGCTAAGGCCTCCTCTCCTCAAAGTAAACTTTCCTTGGATGATCTTTTGAGTAAGCAAAGGTCAAACAATGGGAAGGAGGGACTTGGTTTCAATACCAAGGCTAAAAAGGAAAACAAGCCAAAAGCCAAGCCCGCACAAAAGAAGGTCACTACTAATGGTGAAACCCAAAAGGGCAAAACCATTATTGATGATGGTGCGGGAATTGATAACCCTCACTATGTTCTTTTTAAAGATTATTATGGTGATGTTTATGCTAAATATGTTGGTCCATATGATGGTTATGTTGCTTGGTCTATTTGGGTTCCAAAGACCCTTGTTGCTAACAAAAGAGGACCCATTGAGAAATGGGTACCTAAATCCATGAATTGATCTCATGTAGGACTATGCCGCCGGAGGTTCAAAATGGGTACTTGATAGTGGATGTACAAGTCATATGACCGGCGGCAAGAACCTCGTCAAGGAGTTGAGGCCTAACATAAATGATATCACCGTCTCCTTTGGCGATAATTCTACATCCGAGGTATTGGGTTTTGGCAAGGTTGTGGTTGCACACAACGTTACTCTTGTGGATGTCATGCTTGTCAAAACCCTTGGTTACAATTTGCTTTCCGTTTCTGCCCTTGGCAAGATGGGTTTCGCCGTCTTTATTGATAATGATATTGTGGTCCTCTTGTGGAGCAAGACTCTAAAAGTCGCATTCGTTGGGTGTCGCGAACACAACTTGTATGTGGTGGACTTTTCGGGGACCACCACGACAAGTGCGATGTGCCTATTCGGAAAGGCAGACGTGGGTTGGTTGTGGCATCGCCGCCTAGCCCATGTCAACATGAGAACTTTGCAAAGTCTTCACAAGGGGAACCATATTGTGGGACTAATGGAAAATGTGTCTTTTGCCAAAGATCGTGTTTGTAGGGCTTGTGTTGAAGGCAAAATGCATGACTCTCCGCATCCAAGCAAGACCATTATCTCTTCCAAGAGGATCTTGGAGCTACTTCATGTGGATCTCTTTGGTCCCGTTACTCATGCAAGTCTTGGTGCGAAGAAACATTGCTTGGTGATTGTTGATGACTACTCAAGATACACTTGGGTCTACTTTCTCAAGACGAAAGATGAGACTCAACAAATATTCATTGACTTTGCTACCGAGGTGCAACGCCAACACAACCTCCTCATTATGGCAATAAGAAGTGACAATGGCTCCGAGTTCAAGAACTACACACTCAATGATTTTCTTAGTGATGAGGGGATTCGACATCAATATTCTGCTGCGTACACCCCTCAACAAAATGGTGTTGCGGAGAGGAAGAACCGGACTCTTATGGATATGGCAAGGTCTATGATGGCGGAGTATAAATCCCGCTATAACTTTTGGGCCGAAGCCATCTCCACCGCTTGTCACTCCTCTAACCGGCCCTATCTCCGCAAGGGCTTGAACAAGACTCCATATGAAATACTCACCGGGAACAAGCCTAATATCTCATACTTCAAGGTGTTCGGGTGTAGGTGTTTCTACAAAATCAAAGGGGTTCGTTTATCTAAATTTGCTCCTAAAGCTCTGGAGGGTATATTTGTTGGTTACGGTGCCGAGTCTCACACTTATAGAATCTTTGATATAGCCTCCGGGATTATCATTGAATCTTGTAGTGTGAGGTTCGAAGAAAATGATGGCTCCCAAGTGGGGCAAGTTGATGTATGTGCAGGTGATGAAATACCTCAAGATGCCATAGTAAGAATGGGTGTGGGACTTTTCCGCCCCATTGAGGGACACGGTGTGGCATCTCGGGAAGGACTATGCTCTACCACGGTGGAGCCCTCATCTTCTGTCGTCGTGGCGAACGAGCAGATGCCATGGGATGGCTTAAGTTGGGGCCAAATGGGCGCTAGAGGAATCGGGGGAGGGTTTGCGACTAGATGGGATGAACTTCCGGATGCTTTCCTCAAGAACTCAGCCAAAGGCCGGTATGCAAGAAGAGAGACAAGAGGAAGAACTCTTTACTAGATCGCTAGCTTCATTGATCTCAACATGGTTACAGGTTCTTGGATACAAGGTCTATCGTCTAATCTCCTCTGTCAACACGCGCCTGTAAGAGGCTGTGCCCCTCTCCTTATATAGGGGAGAGGGTGGCTTACAGAGCAAGAAACCTTAATGGCATCTTTGACTGGACAAACTACTTTACAAAGCTACTTTAATCATGGATGACGCCGGGGTCTTCTTTAATCAGGGACGCTGACGTCCTCCGGCTTCTTTCAGCGTCACCCCTCTCTTTGGCGCCAGGGCTTCGATTAAAGCTACTTTGCTTAGCTCATCCTTATCTTCTAGCTCTAAAGAGAATCTTTGACCAGTCTTGCCGACAGGCCCTTCTTTCCGGTATCTTTGTTATCCGGTTCCGGTATACCCCTCTTGGGGATACCGGCTTTGTCGGGGGGAAGACCCCGGATAGGGCAATGGACGCGGAGCAGCCGGCTGGCCACTGGCCGGCTCGCGGCAAAGGCCGGCTGAGGAGCAGCCGGCTGGCGCCGTGGCCGGCTGGTCCGGAAGCCGGCTGGCTCTAGGTCCTAGTCGGCCTGGCTACGGCCACCAATGCTGTAGCTGGGCCGGCTTCTACAAGCCATATCCGACTGGGGTTTGTACCTCAGACCGACTCGAGGCTGGCGAGTCTTGCACTGGAAGGAACCGGGTTGGTGATCCGGGTTCCCAAAGTCCACGCTGACTCCATCTTCCGTAAAGCGCGGAGCACTGTGGAGCAATAGTGCCACGCGCCGGACAGGCCGTCAGGGCTTACGACGATCCGTACTGGCTACAGTGGCTGACGGCGACAGAGACACTTCCTCCATACCGCTGACCGTGGCAGCCGGATGGGACAGGCCACGATGCCTCAACGGCTCCTGACGTCATCGCCTCGGGAAGGAGCGGAAGCCGAAGCCGGCCAAGCCGGCCAGTAGACTATAGGGTCTTATGTGTAAAGTGCCGGTGCCTATATAACCCGCACTACCCCTCTAGTGCAGGGACGATCGATCATTTATTGCTTTCACCTACCTACAGAGCTGCCCTGTGAGAGAGACATCGTCTCCCTTAGCCTCTCAGGGCCAGCCGGACACAGCTCTAGGAGCACCACTGTACTGTGTGATCATCATATACACTCATAGCAGGAGTAGAGGTTTTACCTCCACCGGAGGGCCTCGAACCTGGGTACGTCGCCGTGTCGCTCGTGCCCATACCCGCTTCCGGATACCGCCGTGAGATCCCTCAGGAACCACTTCGATTAGCCACCCTATGGCATATGCCGTGACGATACCACGACATTTGGCGCCCACCGTGGGGCCTTCAGCATCCTCGGCCGGTGTCTTCATCCGGACGGGCCTCACCATCACCACCGGCGAGCGAGTCGCTTCAGGCCTGATCTGGAGATTCGGCTCCCTCAACTGCATCAGCGACAACACTGGCTGCTTCGCTGACCGGCCCTTCCCAGCCGACGGCAGCGTCATCTCCTTCGGTGGCTTCGACGTCTACGTCGCCACCGTCGCACCGCCGCGCTACCCGCGGCAGGTGCTGCGCTGCGCTAGCCCTCCTCCGCGAGCCGGCAGCAGCGCTCCCGCCAGCCCCGCCGTCGTGCAAGTCATGATGGCTGGCGACGAGCTCCCCACCAAGAACCCGCGCATGCGCGGCCCCGACTTGGAGCGCAACATCGACCCCAACGCCTCCGGCTCGGGCCCGAAAGCGCCACCGCCACCGTCCCGACTGGATGCAGTCCGGGCAAAGCTGAGCACCCCGCTCACGCCTGGCGGAGATCCCACCGCCATCGAGGCGGACTTGGAGGCGCACCGCCAGCTCCTCCTCAAGCAAACCGAAGAACTGGCTGCTGCTAAGCGCCAGATGGAGATCACCCAGCGCGAGTACAACCGCGCCCACGGCCTCACTCCAGGCGGCGACGAGCCAAGCCGAGCCGGCCATATCCGCCGCAGGGGCCGCGACCTTGGCGCTGAGATCGCCCGCGACGGCGCTCCCTCGCCGGCTCCGTCCATGGAGCTCCCCGTCTACAACACCCCCGACAAGAACGTGCGCGCGGCAGAAGCCGCCGCAGAAGAGCTGAACCGCCTCGAAGGCGAAGAGTTACGCCGCCAGACCAGGCGGGTGACTGAGCTGCTCAACGCAGCCAACAGGCAGATCGCCGACCCCAGGTATGTCAATGCCCCCAGAGCTTCTCACGCTCGTGGAGCTGCAGGCAACGACAGGGAAGGCGCCAGGGACACGGCTGTGTCCGCCTCCCCAGGACCAAGCCGGCGCCATGACTCCCGGGCCACGCACAGCTCGGGCCGGCCAAGCCACCAGCCGAGCGGCAGCGGCCGCAGCCGGCCCCCTCCGAGTCGGAACCAGGAGCAAGACTCCGGACCCCGCCGTCATCACCGGCCGGCTCCAGAAGCAAGCGGCGCGCGCCAGCCGGCACACTCCCGGCTGGGCCCGCGCATCGAGCCCGCCGACGCCCGAGATCGCCTCGACCGGCTGGTCGAATCCCGCATTGCGGAAGAAGAAGCTCCAGCCGGCCCAAAGTGCTTCGGGCCCCGCATCGCCAAAGAGCCCACGCTCGAAGGCTTCACGCTCCCCCGCGACACCCCCAAGTACGACGGCACCGCCAAGCCGGAGGACTGGCTGCAGGACTACTCCACCGCAGTCGGCATCGCCAAAGGCAACAAGCGCTGGGCCGTACGCTACTCCCCCCTGATGCTGGTCGGCTCCGCCCGCACATGGCTCAACAACCTGCCAGCCGGCAGCATAAACGGCTGGCTCAACTTCGAAGCGGCCTTCATCAGCAACTTCACCGGCACCTATCGCCGGCCGGGTCGCCCCCAGCAGCTCGAGATGTGCAAGCAGGGCCCCGACGAGACGGATCGCGCGTACCTGACGCGTTGGTGTGAGATGCGCAACTCCTGCGAGGGCGTGCACGAGATCCAGGCCATCAGCTTCTTCATGGGAGGCTGTCGGCCCAACACCATGCTGTGGCACAAGTTGCGCCGCAGTGACCCCAAGTCGATGGCCGCCTTGATGGCCATCGCCGACAAGTACGCGCTGGCTGAGGAAGCCGGCAAGGCGCCGGCTGACATTCCGCCGGCACCCACCAGAAGGGACAACCACAAGCCGGCCGAGGGCGCCTCGCACGGCAGCCGGCGGGACAACTACCGCGGCAAGCGTCACAGCGACCAGCCGGACCGCCGGTACGGCTCCGCCCACGTAGCCGCCGTGGCAGACAACGCGGCAGGCGGCAGCCGCCGCCAGAAGCAAACAGACCGGCAGTGGAAGCCGAAGTACACCTTCGAGCAGATGCTCGACTCGCCGTGCAAGTACCACAGCGGCAAGAACCCCTCCAACCACACCACCCGCGACTGCCACTTCATGAAGCGGCTGACAAGCGGTGAGCCTCTACCGCCTCCCCCCCGCCCCCACCAGCCGGCGGGCCGGGTGGCCAAGCCGGTGCAGAGAACGCCAACCTCGAGCACCACGAGGCTAACCAAGTGCACCATGGTGGCCGATATCTGGCCAAAGACGCCACCTACATCATCTTCACCTCCGAGCCCGAGGACAGGACGAGCCAAGAGCGCCGTTCCCTCGAGGTCAACGCGGTCATACCGCCGGTCCCCCAGTACCTAAACTGGTCAGAGCACGCCATCACTTTTGATCGCCGCGACACGCCGGCTGTCCTGCCGAAGCCGGGCAGCTACGCCATGGTCCTCGACCCCACCATCGGCACAACCCGGCGCAGCGTGCGTTTTTCGCGCGTCCTCATCGACGGCGGCAGCAGCATCAACATCCTCTACCGCGACACCGCCCGCAAGCTGGGCATCCAGGAGGCCGAGTTGCGCCCCACCCCCACCGTCTTCCATGGCATCGTGCCAGGCCATTGCTGCCAGCCGATCGGCCGGATCACGCTGGAGGTGATGTTCGGGAAGCCGGATCACTTCCGCACCGAGAGAATCGAGTTCGAGGTGGTGGACCTCGTGAGTCCCTACCACGCGCTCCTGGGCAGGCCGGCCCTGACCAAGTTCATGGCGGTGCCCCACTATGGGTACCTGAAGATGAAGCTGCCTGGCCCCAAGGGGGTCATCACCGTAGCCGGCGACTATCGCCGCTCCATGGATTGCGCCACGCAGAGCTCCAAGATGGCCCAGACGCTGGTCATCGCCACCGAGAAGCAGCTCATCCACGACGCCGTTGCCCTCGCCAAAGCCGCGCAGACAGACATGCCGGCTGCAGGCAACCCGGCTGGGACGACTCACTTCCAGCCGGCCGACCACACCAAGAAGGTCCTGCTGGACCCGGCGCAGCCGGACAAGTTCGTCACCATCGGCGCCGGCTTGAACAAGAAATAGGAAAGCGAGCTCACCAGCTTCCTCCGTGAGAATCGGGACATCTTCGCATGGACTCCAAGAGACATGCCGGGTGTGCCGAGGGAGTTGGCTGAGCACCACCTCCACGTCCGGCCTGAAGCCAAGCCGGTGAAGCAGCCTCTCAGGCGCTTCGCCGAAGAACGAAGGAAGGCCATCGGTGAAGAAATCGCCCGGCTCCTAGCTGCCGGCTTCATCATGGAAGTGCTGCACCCGGACTGGTTGGCGAACCCGGTCCTGGTGTTGAAGAAGAACGGCTCCTGGCGCATGTGTATCGACTACACCAGCCTGAACAAGGCGTGCCCAAAGGATCCCTTTCCCCTGCCGCGCATAGATCAAGTCATAGACTCGACTGCCGGCTGTGAATTGTTGTCTTTTCTAGATGCCTACTCAGGCTACCACCAGATTCCTTTGAATCCGGATGATCAAATAAAGACTTCGTTCATTACCCCGTACGGGGCTTACTGCTACACGACTATGCCATTCGGCTTGAAAAATGCAGGCGCCACCTACCAAAGGTGCATGCAAAAGTGTTTGCAGGATCAAATCGGCAGAAATGTTCACGCATATGTGGATGATGTCGTTGTAAAAACCAAGGAGATGCCTACCCTCCTTGACGACCTGAGAGAAACCTTCACCAATCTGAGAAGATTCCGGATGAAGCTCAACCCGGCCAAGTGCACATTCGGCGTGCCGTCTGGCCAGCTCCTCGGCTACCTCGTCTCTCAGCGAGGGATTGAAGCCAACCCGGACAAGATCAGTGCCCTGGAGAAGATGGAACTGCCGCAGTGCCTCAAGGACGTCCAGAAGTTTGCTGGCTGCCTGGCCTCCTTGAGCCGCTTCGTCAGCCGGCTGGGGGAGAAGGCACTGCCCCTGTATCAACTAATGAAGAAGGCGGACAAGTTCGTCTGGTCACCGCAGGCAGATGAGGCCTTCCGTGATTTGAAGCGCGTGCTCTCAACCGCGCCAATCCTTGCAACGCCGGCTTCAATGGAGCCGATGCTGTTGTACATCGCAGCCACCAACCGAGTGGTTAGCGTTGTCCTGGTGGTGGAGCGCAAAGAAGCCGAAAACAGAGAGAAGCTGGTCCAGCGCCCAGTCTATTACCTCAGCGAAGTGCTCTCCCAGTCGAAGCAAAACTACCCCCACTACCAGAAGGTCACCTACGGCGTCTACATGGCAGCCAAGAAGCTCAAGCATTACTTTCAAGAACATCCCATCAGGGTGGTTGCCACAGCGCCTTTGGCGGAAATCATCGGCAGCAAGGATGCCAACGGCCGGGTTGCCAAGTGGGCCCTGGAGCTAGCCGCCCACACTATCCTCTACGAGCCACGCACAGCCATCAAGTCGCAGATCCTCGCGGACTTCTTCGTCGACTGGGCTGAGATGCAGTACCTGCCGCCTGTGCCGGATTCCACACATTGGAAGATGCACTTCGACGGCTCGAAGATGCGCAACGGCTTGGGAGCCGGCATCGTCATCACTTCTCCCAAGGGAGACCGGCTGGACTACGTCCTGCAGATCCACTTCGCCGCATCCAACAATGTGGCAGAGTATGAAGCACTCATTCATGGGCTGAAGCTGGCCAAGGAGATTGGCGTGCGTCGCATACTTTGCTTCGGCGACTCCGACTTGGTCATACAGCAAGCATCTGGCGACTGGGACGCGAAGGACGCCAACATGGCCTCATACCGCTTCCATATCCAGCAGCTATCCGGCTTCTTCGACGGCTGCGAATTCCACCATGTGCCACGAGCAAACAACGAGGCGGCTGATGCCTTATCCAAGATTGGCTCAACCCGGCAAGCCATTCCGCCGGGTGTCGCCTTGGCGGTTCTCAAGAAGCCGTCCATCATACCGTCACCGGACTCGGATTCAATATTCGTGCCGGCTGACCCGGGGGCTGCTCAGCCAAACCCGGGGGCTTCATCGCCCAAGTCGGGGGCTAACAGGCCAAACCCGCCGGCTAGCATGCCGAACCCGGGGACTTCTCAGTCCAACCCGGGGGCTTCATCGCCAAACTCGGGGGCTAGCAAGCCGAACCCGCCGGCTAGCAAGCCGAACCCGGCGACCATGCAGTCGAATCCGGAAGCTCCCACGCAGGAGGCCCTGTTGGTCAGCGTATTCGAGATAAGATGCGTACCTTCATGGGCACAAGAATTCCTCTCCTACCTCACCGACGGTGTGCTGCCTGATGATAGAGTCCAGGCCAGGCAGATTGAGAGAAGGGCCAAGGCCTATACCATCATCAACCACCAGCTGTACAAACGCAGCGTAAGTGGGGTGTTCCAGCGGTGCGTCGAGCCGGCTGAAGGGATTGAACTCCTACGGGAAATCCATCAGGGAGAGTGCGGACATCACGCCTCATCCAGAGCCATAGTGGCCAAAGCCTTCCGGCACGGTTTTTACTGGCCGACTGCGCTCAGAGACGCAGAAGATTTGGTGAAGAAGTGCAACGGCTGTCAGCGCTTCGCAAAGCAAAGACACCAGCCGGCTTCCGCCTTGAAAACCATCCCCATCACATGGCCATTTGCCGTATGGGGCTTGGATATGGTGGGCCCATTCAGAACAGCGCGAGGCGGCATGACACATCTCTTGGTGATGATTGATAAATTCACCAAGTGGATCGAAGCCAAGCCAATCAAGAAACTGGACGGGTCCACAGCCGTCACATTCCTCAAGGAAATCATCGTGAGGTTCGGCTACCCCCACACCATCATCACCGACAACGGCACCAACTTCTCCCAAGGCATCTTCTCTCGCTATTGCGGGGAAATGGGGATCCGGATGGCCCTATCTTCTGTGGCACACCCAGAGTCCAATGGACAAGTGGAAAAGGCTAACGGCTTAGTCCTAGCCGGCATCCGGCCCCGGCTGGTGGAGCCGCTCGAGCGAGCAGCCGGCTGCTGGATTGAAGAATTGCCCAATGTGCTGTGGAGCCTGCGCACAACGACAAATCGCTCAGTCGGCTTCACACCATTTTTCCTCGTATACGGGGCCAAAGCCGTCCTGCCGACTGATATTGAGCACGACGCGCCAAGGATCAAGCTCTACACAGAAGCCGAAGCCAAAGAAGCTCGCGAAGATGGAGTTGACCTGGTCGAAGAGGCCCGGCTGCTGGCTGAGTCTAGATCTACCATCTACCAGCAAAGCCTCCGACGCTATCACAGCCGGAAGGTCCAGCCCTTAGCATTCCGAGAAGGAGACCTAGTGCTCCGGCTGATCCAGCGGACAGCCGGACAGCATAAACTGTCATCCCCATGGGAGGGTCCCTTCATCGTGAGCAAGGCAGTAGGCAATGATTCCTACTATCTCATAGATGCCCAAGAGGCTAAGAAAAACAAGCCGGACAAGGCTGACGAGGAGACTAAACGTCCCTGGAATGTCAGGTTACTCCGCCCATTTTACACATGAGAGCAGGAATGTATGTATCCCTTGTATCCCTTTTGTGAGTTATGAAAAGCTTGCGCCAAGAGCGCCGTTTCCGACAAGTTTTTCGCGTACTTTACCTTGTTTCACCAATTGGCTTGAACCCTCTCACGCGGTCGGCTCAGTAACGTGATCCGGTTTCCGACAGCCGGCTTCCGATCCAGCTACAGACCGCAACCCGGCTGTCCGGCTGGCGGGAGTAAGGCCTAGGAAGCCGGCACGCGAAAAACGACTAAGGGAAAGAGTAAAAGCGAGTTGACTTGCAACTTTTCATATAAGTGCCGGATTGCCGAATTCAGCTCGTTCGACTGAAATACTGTCGGCCTCACCTAGTGGCCCGCTCTTGATCCGGCGACGGATCGCAAGTCGGACGTACGACCGGCAAGGGCACAGCCAAAGAGTGGGGCGGATGGGAAAAAGCGAACGAGTCGAAAGAAAGCAACTCGGCACACAAATGATTAACAAACACATTAAAAGTGTGGCATAATTAAAAGGCGATAATATTGTCTTACATCTACACCCGGCATCCCGGGGATTTAATAAATTGTCTTGCAAAAGAACAACTGAAAAGCAGGAAATCTAAGCCGGAGGGGCATCAGTGGAGCCAGCTGCCGGGTCGTCCTCAGGCACGTCTTCCGCCTCCTCCTCATCCATGTATTCTTCATCATCGGATGGAGGAGGGTTCGGGTCCGCGACGAAGAGGGTCTTGTCGACGAAGTCGGCGATGGTGCTGGCCCGAGCAAGGCGGGCGGCCTTGAGATCGGCTGGGAGCTTGTCCTCCACGCCGGCTCGCCGGAACTCAAGCTGCCCCAGGTCCACCTCGTTGTACTAGGAGAGGACGAAGGACAGCGCCATGTCGGCACCGGCGCGCGTGGCCGACTCCTTCCAGTCGAGGAAGCGGTCCGGCGCCTGCTCCATCGCGGAGATGAGGCCAGAGATGTCTTGCGGCGCCGCCTCTCCAGGCCACAGCATGGGCACCAGCTCTTCGGCCGCCTTCCGCAGCTCCCAGCCGAGCTTGGTGACGGGCTCGATGCGGGCAGCCATGGACGCCAGATGGTCCTCCATGGAGAAGTACTCCGAGCTGCCCTCGCCGGTTTCCCGCCTCCTGGAATCGCGCGCGACGCCAACGGCTGCCAAAGCCGCCTCCTGCGTCTCCGGGAAGGCCGCTGCAAGAAGAAGAAGCAAGTCAGAAACCATCAAAGCCGAAATAAGCTGAAAAATGCAAATTTTCGAAGTCCTAAGCCAAAAGGAAAAGCCTGGCGGCAGCCGGCAAGAACCGACTGCCGCCAGCCCAAAGATGAGGATAACGAAGAAATCAGAAGTTTCTGCTGCCGGCTGCCAACAAAAGCCGGCAGTCGACAGCCGAAAGCCGGCAAAGGGAAGGAACATAAAGATGCACTCACCCGCCAAGCCGCGATCAAGCGCGCTAAAATCGTCGGTCCAACGCTTGGCGGTGGCCGTCAGCTCTGTGGACTTGGCGGTGACCTCCTCCTGCAGCGCAAGCCGCTGCTTCTCCACCTCCGTTAGCCGCCGGCTCAGATCATCCACCTTCTCCTTCTCCGCCGTCCTGAGGGAGTCGAGCTCGGCGAGATGGTTCTTCTCCAGCAGGCGCAGCCGCGTCAGCTCCTGCTCAGCCAGCTTGAGCTTGCCGGCGGCGGATCGGCCCGCCTCCTCGCTCTCGGCGCACTGCGCGCGAGCGGCTCGGAGATCCGACTCCAGCTGCGGGACCTTGGCGGCTTCAGCTGCGAGGCGGCCGGAAAGAAATGTCAGCCAACCAAGATTAAAAAGAAAATAAGACATCAAGTCGAAAGAAGCATAGAGCTTACCCTTGACGGCTTCCAGCTCGCGGGCCAAGTCGGCCCGGTCCAGCTTGGCCTTGTGGTAATGGGTGACGGCGCGATTATACAAAACGGTGCGCCGGTCCATCACAGCCTAAGGAAAAGAGAAAGTTAGTCAATCAGGCGAAACCCGTGCCGGCTCCAAGCAGCCGGCCCATGCCTCGGAGGGCTACCAGGATAACAATCAGATCAAAAACAGATAAAGCTTACCTTGCCGGCTTCCTCCACCTGGGCGACGTTAGCCGCGGCCTCGGCTGCCCTGGCCTTGAGATTGGCCTGCAGGCTGGAGAAGAACATCTCCACCGATGCTTGGCCGGGGTTCCCCTCCCGGCTGGTCACCTCGCAGGAGTCAGCGCGGAGCCACGCCTGCTCCATGGTGGCAGCCGAGCCGAGGCTGGAGTCGGAGGCGGACGGCACCTGAAGAAGAAGTGCGCCCTTGGCCACGTGCAGGCCTTGCGGTGACGCCGATGAGGTCCCCGTCCTCACCAGCGCGCGCGAGTCGGCGCCCTCCGTGCGCGCCGGCTCGTCCCTTGCCGGCTCCTGCCTGGTCGGCTCGTCCCTCGTCGGCTGCGGCGGCGGCGTCGCTCCGGGCGCAGCGGATGGCCCAGCCGGCCCAGTTGTCTCCGGCGCACGGGCGCCCCTCCGGACTCTCGTCCAACTCCACCACGGTGGGCCTGCTGCCGACTCCGGCCGCAGGCGGCGCGGCCCTGCCAGCGCCAGTCCTAGGAGCAGCCCCGCCGGCTCCGGCCCCGGCTGAAGGCGGCATGCCCCGCCCGGCCCCAGCGGCTGGGTCCAGAAGAGGTGTCCGGCGCGGGAACATGTCGTCCAGCGTCGGCTGCCGCGTTGGCTCGACCCGCGTGCCGCGATTTGGCACTGAGGCCAGCGGCACGGCAAAGGAAGAAGCCCCTGTCGCAGGGGGCGGCGGCGTAGGTGCGCGCGAGGAAGGCTGCGGCGTCTGCTCCCTCCTCTGGCGCGGAAGCGGCGACACAACGCGCGGAGCTTGCCGGGAGCCGCCGCCCTGGGCAAACTTTATAGGGGCCCTAGCCGGATAAACAGAAAGATAATAAGCATAAAAGTAAGGAAAGAAAAGGAATCAAACAAGAAAAAGAGAAAGAGAACTCACCCGGCTTGCTCCGGGACCTTCTTCGGCTGCTGCCGGCGCTGTTTCTTCGCCTTGGCCTCCAAGGCGGCGGTGGAGCCGGCTCGCTTCGTGCCCTTGGGCGCCGAAGTCGCCGTGGTGCTTGGCAGCCTCGAACGCAGAGGCACGGTGGGGATTGGCCCCGTGCCGGACGTCGCCGGCTCCTCCTCCTCCTGGTGCTCTGGTGAAGGGGGCGGATTGTGCTCCCCCTGGCCGCCTAGATCAGGCGCCTGCGGCAGGTCGTCGTCGCCGGCATGGTCGCCGGCTTGGTCAGCCGGATCGACGTGATCCGGCGTCCACCTCTTCGTCGCCAGGTCGCCGTCCTCGGCGTTCTGGCGCTCAAAAAGCTAGAAAGACAGAAAAAACATGAGCATATGACAAGCCGGAAGTCGGCAGAAGAAAAAGGAAGTCGGCCTCGCAGCCGCAAGCCGGAAAATGGCAAAGACACGAAGCTTACCCGCGCCGGTGGATGGTTCCTGTCGCAGGGCACCAGCCCGTAGCTCCAGTCCTCCGCCAGGTTCGCCTTGGTGATGTGGTTCACCCGGCTGGCCACCTGGGCCTTGGTGAGCGGCACCTTGGACGTCCGGTTCGGATCGAACCGGCCGGACATGTGCCCGATCTTGTGGGTGCGCATCTGGAGCGGCAACACCCGGCGCTCGGCGATGGTGCAGAGGAGATCTTCGGCAGTCAGCCCGCCATCGGTGGCTGTCGCCAAGAAGTCCCAGAGAAGGTTCACCTCCGCGTCCGGATCCGTCGAGCGGGCGTTGTGGCTCCAGTTGATCCGGCCGACTGGAGGAGCCGGATTGAACTCCGGCAGGTTGATCCGGTCGACGAGCTCCCCCTTGTTGCGCACGTAGAAGAATGACATTTGCCAGTTCTTCACCGAGTCGACGGTGGGGATCTTGGGGAAAGGCGTACCAGGCCGGGTGTAGATCGAGGCGGCGCCGCAGGCTCGCAGGCGGCCGTCGTTGGTCTGCGCCTTCAAGAAGAAGAGCCGGCTCCAGAAGTCGATGTCGGGCCACAAGCCGGCGTAAGCCTCCATGAACGCTACGAAGCAGCTCAGGAGGACGCACGCGTTGGCCGGCAGGTGGTGCGGCTGGAGGCCGAAGTGGTCGAGGAATTGCCGGAAGAACGTTGAAGCCGGCAGGCCCAGCCCGCGATCAAGGTGCGCGCCGAAGACGACGCGCTCGCCGGGCTCCGGCTTGGGCTCCACCTCCTCGCCGGGCACCCGCGTGATGACCGACTGCGGGATCCGCCGGAGGCGCACCAGGCGTTCGATGTCGTCCTCCCGCATGTAGGAGCCCCTCCACGATCCGCTGGGGGACGCCATTGACGAGGACGAGGAAGAAGATGACCAGGAGAGGCTGAACGGCGAGGAAGAACCTTGCGACCGCGGCGGCGACAACGGCGGCTGAGGACGCTCCGTCGAGATGCGTGGCCCCGTGGCGCCGGATTGACGGAGTGGCGGCGGCGGATCGATGGAGATTCGCCCGCCGGAGTTCGCCAGCGGAAGGAGTTCGCCGGAGCAGTAGCGGGCTCGAGCGCAGAGAGCGATGGGAGCAGGAGCGCGAGGAGGAAGAGAATGGCAAGTGGCCGCCTCGATGCTTCCCCCGCGGCATTTATAGCCTCCTGCCGCGGGCGGTTGGCCTCCAAGTGGCGGTCGTGGGCCGTAACTCCCCGGATTTACTGTGCCGTAACTGCGCGTAACTCCTCCCACGTCCACGACGGTTATCGGAAACGGCCACACCACGTCGCCCACTACCGCACCGGATCCGGAGGGACAGTGATTTGACCAGACGAACCGACCGCCGGGCCAGGCGTCAGACCCGTCAAGTCGGGCGCAGGACCCAAGGCGGCGGAGACTCCGGCGCGCCGCAAGCCGGAGCCGGACCAAAAGTTCCACTCGAGCCAAAATTCATCAGCAAGGCGGAGGCGTCATCAGATCTTGCGAAAAAGCAAAAACTGTACAAGTGTAAAAAGCGGCTGGCTAGGAGCGGCCGGCAGGAACGAGCCGGACGAGGGCGCAGCCGGCTGAATGGGAATTCTCAGTCGGCCCCTTCGAGTGCCGTCTAATATGTTCGAGAAGCCAGGAAAACCTGCCTAGGTCCTTCTAAACGCATGACCTTGCCAGCTTCGGGGGCTAATGTCGGGGGGAAGACCCCGGATAGGGCAATGGACGCGGAGCAGCCGGCTGGCCACTGGCCGGCTCGCGGCAAAGGCCGGCTGAGGAGCAGCCCGCTGGCGCCGTGGCCGGCTGGTCCGGAAGCCGGCTGGCTCTAGGTCCTAGTCGGCCTGGCTACGGCCACCAATGCTGTAGCTGGGCTGGCTTCTACAAGCCATATCCGACTGGGGTTTGTACCTCAGACCGACTCGAGGCTGGCAAGTCTTGCACTGGAAGGAACCGGGTTGGTGATCCGGGTTCCCAAAGTCCACGCTGACTCCATCTTCCGTAAAGCGCGGGGCACTGTGGAGCAATAGTGCCACGCGCCGGACAGGCCGTCAGGGCTTACGACGATCCGTACTGGCTACAGTGGCTGACGGCGACAGAGACACTTCCTCCATACCGCTGACCGTGGCAGCCGGATGGGACAGGCCACGATGCCTCAACGGCTCCTGACGTCATCGCCTCGGGAAGGAGCGGAAGCCGAAGCCGGCCAAGCCGGCCAGTAGACTATAGGGTCTTATGTGTAAAGTGCCGGTGCCTATATAAGCCGCACTACCCCTCTAGTGCAGGGACGATCGATCATTTATTGCTTTCACCTACCTACAGAGCTGCCCTGTGAGAGAGACATCGTCTCCCTTAGCCTCTCAGGGCCAGCCGGACACAACTCTAGGAGCAGCACTGTACTGTGTGATCATCATATACACTCATAGCAGGAGTAGAGGTTTTACCTCCACCGGAGGGCCTCGAACCTGGGTACGTCGCCGTGTCGCTCGTGCCCATACCCGCTTCCGGATACCGCCGTGAGATCCCTCAGGAACCACTTCGATTAGCCACCCTATGGCATATGCCGTGACGATACCACGACAGGCTTAGCTTCACTTAGCCAAATTCTTATCTTTGTGCTCCGGTAAGATTATTAAACCGGTATCTTGATGGCTCAAACCATCCGGTTTGGCATGCCTTTGGCATACTGGGGGTCATCCCCCCAACATTAGTCCCCGAAGCTGGTATAGTCTGTCGGATTCTATCCTACAGACCATGCCAGGTTCTCTTGTTTTATAGGATACCGGTTTAATCCTTTCAATGCTTTAGCTTGGATCCGGCATCTTTGCCCGGGCTTTTCTTTTCTCTCTTTTTGCAAGGTATCTTCCGGCATCTTTGCCCGGACTTTTCTTTTCTCTCTTTACAAGGTATCCTCCGGCATCTTTTTTCTCCGGTATCTTCCGCATTTACTCTTTCCTCGGCGAAGTCGAGAATATCTCGGGCCCCGCACCTGTCAGTGACATGCGCACTATTAACTGGCGTGCCAGTGTCAGATGTCACTTCGCTTCGACTTCCGCGCGTGTATTAAATGCTCCTCAGCGGATCCCACTTGCCGCTTCAGATCCGCGTGCGCCTCCGTGTGCCTTTCTATTTTTTCGCGTGTACCTCCTCGCCACGTGGCGGCCCGTGGCGCGAACCGTCGCGGCCCGCGGTGCGAACCGCCGTGGCCCAGCGGTTTTCGGCCCACCTTCTCCCTTCTTTATAAGGAGAACCGCCCCTTCTTCTTCCTCTTCTTGCATTCTCCACCCTTCGCGCACTGTGTTCTTCGCTCGCTGCGCCTCCGCCGTTCTCCGTTCGCCGCCGTTCGCTCGAGCTCTACCGCCCGGCGAGCTCACGCCACTTCTCCACCGGACCTCCCCGTGCGAAGATTCGTCGCAGTGCTCTCGCTGCGAGTGCTGCATTCAAGCTTCTTCGCGCCCTTCTCCGCTCCACCGTCGACGGGGCTCATCGGCGACCGTAGGCCCGCTCCTTCGCCGGTGAACGTCTTCCCCAGCGACCGCGCCGCCCCAGGTTAGTACCAATCTTAGTTTGCTCGCCCTTTGCTCATTTTCCAGATCTTGGGTCGACAGTGTTCTTATTTCCCCTTTTTCTTTGATTTTCCTCTTACTCGTAGATCTTCACGCGGGGGCCAACTGTGGGATTTCTGTTTTTCTACTTCTGAACCAATGTCTAGCGAGGAATCTTCCTCTGCTTCTTCTTCTGCTTCCTCTTCTGGTAGCCGGCGTAGGCAATCTTCTGATAGATCCGCCGATTCCGCTTCGATGGATACCGATTCCGGTAGCCACGGAGAATCCGGTAGCTCTAGCCAAGCTTCCGGTGTAAACCCTTCACCTGTCACTCGTGGAGCCTGGATGGGCTCCAACGTTACTGAATACGAGATTGACTGGCTTTACCGGTCGCGAAGGATTCCGGAAGGGGTAACCTGCCGGCTTCCTGGCGACAAGATTGAACCGGTGCTTGAGCCCGGTGAACACGTTGTTTTCCTCGCTCACTTTGAGCGCGGCTTCGCCATTTTTCCAGAAGTTCTTAGATTTCTATGAACTCCAACCTCATCACCTCCCTGGTAACGCCATCTTTTATCTTTCCTGCTTTGCCAACTTCATGGAGGCCTACATTGGCATTCGTCCCACTCGTGAGACGTTTGCCCGCTTCTTTGCTCTGCGGATCAATTCCGTTCAGGGCAAGGACATTCCTAAGCCCAAACCCCCCGTACAGTGTGGGTCTTGCATTATCGGCTCCCGCCAAGGGAGCACTTTCTTCAAATTTTCCGGCCTCGAGTCCTGCCGCGAATGGCAAGGGACCTTCTTCTACGTGAAGAACAACGGCCCCGCGAACCTCATCGATCTGCCGCCCTTCAACGCGGCGCCGCCCAGCAGAGCCAACTGGAGCTACCACCCAAAGACGGATCACATCGAAACCAACCGGGTGGTACGCTTCATGGCGAACATCATGAAGGAGACCAACATCTGCTCGGATGATATTATCCGCACTTTTATCTCGCGCCGGGTGCTTCCTCTCAAGCGCCGGCAGTATAGGATGAGCGAAATGTATGGTCCTGGCGATCCCACCAAGATCACTGGCCTTCCCCTCTCCAAGAAGGACGTCGTCCGCAAGGCTAGGCAGATCTGCCAGACTGCCATGCCGGTTGACTGGGAATGGGGCCTCCTTCCTCTCAGCACTACTAACCCACCGACCCAAGAAGTAAGAAATTACGCAACTCGGGTCGGTTTACCGGTAACTTTTACTGTGATTAACCTTCTTTTTACTTGTTTCAGGCCAAGGATCGCTTCCCCACCATCCTCGCAGAGCGACGCGGGATTTGCGTGAAGCGTGCGCTTGATTCTTTCGATCCGGATCCGTACATCGGTTGGAAGGATCTGAAGATGGGCAAGACCCAAGCCTCGCGCCTCGGCAGATCCATGCCGAAACCAACCGGGTCCTCTGATGACCTGACCTTGATCGAGGTACCTTTCTTTTCCGGTTTCTTTTACTTCTTTCATTATTGTTCTTTTGCGGATCTTTTCTCAGCCATCTTGAACTCGTAGATCCACGAGCACGTGCCGCCCTTGCAAGCCGAGGCCGGTCATGAGTTTGTGGACAAGCTCATGGCCCAAGGCCAGAAGAACAAGGCGCCGGCGTCTGATGCCGGTTCCAGCCAGGCCCCTCCCTCTAAGCGCTTCCGGACGGAGCCTCTGGGGGAGAAGGAAGTGGGCATGCGGCGCTACAAGCGCAAGCAGATGCCGACCGCCACTGGGTAGGTTTCTTCCTTTTCTCTTTACTTGTTTCTTCTTACCAAGTTCTTTTTGCCGGTTACTTTTTCTAACTCTTTGCTTTCTATCTTGTTTAGCCCTGCGCTGAAGCTTGGCTCAAGGCCAGCGGGCTCTAAGGGTTCCGCGAGGACCTCAACCCCTCCTCCTCACTCAAGCCCGGCACCTTCTGGTGCCGGCAACATCTCTGCCTCCCCTCTGGGGGGCACTACAAGTTCGGGGCGTGCGGCCCCTACACCGCCAGAACACCGCACGGAGGAGGACTTTGTCTCCCCTCCAGAGACCCAAGATACCGGCGCCAGCAACATCGGCGCCGAGGAAGAAGCTGCCGGGCGGGCGGAACCTTTGGTTCCTCCCGTCCTTGAAAAGAAGACAACCTCCGCGCCGGGAACTTCCGCGCCGGAAGGCTCCAACCGGGGTGACGCGCCTAGCGCTCCCCCTTCTCCATGATCTGCTCCAACACCACCGCCAGATGCTCCTCGCATCAAGCCCTCCGGGGCTGCTCCAACTGCGCCGCCGCCCAAGATCTCCAAGCTTATCAAGGGGAAGGCGACGGCCTCCAACACCCCCTCTGACGGTCAGCAGCCTCTGGTGCTGCACGTCTCCAAGGCTGCTAGTGCTGCCAGCGAGAAGGCCACCGGCTTGCTCGGCCGCATCACTGAGTTCCGGCGCGGGGGCCGGGAGCTGGGGCATCTGCTGCCCTATGCCCAGAAGTGGAACGCCGCGGATGTGACCCCGGCGACCCGCGGCGTGGGCAAGGACAGGCAGCCGGCGCCAGACCCCGCTGGGGACCGATCTTCCGAGGAGCATTTCATGCGGCTCCGCCGAGCCGTGAAGGAGCTCGACAATGCGTGGTTTGACTCCACGAACAATCTGAGGGTAAGTTTCCAGCAACTCTTTTCAACTCTTGCTGGTTTCCTTACTTCCGGATTTTTTCTATCTTTTCCTTAACTTTATGCCGGTTTCTCTTTTTCTATTGAATCTTGTCTATCTTCCCAGTCCCCGAGTTTTGTGGTGAGAGCGCAGCTCTTAGCACAAAACTTAACTTAAAAAACTTAGCGCGAAACCGACATTGCCAGTCCCCGAGTTTGGGTTAAGAACCTTGTTCTTAGCGCAAAACTTATCTAGAAACGCGCGAAACTAGCACTGCCAGTCCCCGAGTTTCGGCTTAAGAACTTTGTTCTTAGCGCAAAACTTTAACTAATCTCTTTTTCTTGAATAGCTCACGGCTGACGCTCGGAAGGTCCTCTTTGAGGAGCTTATATGGGAGCACCGGGATCTTGCTGAGGCACATGATAAGTGCCAAGGTAAGTTTTTGTACCACCGGCATCTTTTTACCGGAGATCTTTCTTTCTCCTAACACTTACGATTTTTGTTCAACAGTCATCCCGGAAGCTTCCATTGAGGCTCTCAAGGAGCAGCTCGCCGCCGCCCAACGTATGACTTTCTTGTTTTCTGGTTGGCCTGCTTTTCTCTTCATCTTAACAATACAACTTTGTTAACATCTTCTTTTCCAGGTTTCAGGGGAGAAGGAGCAGCTTATCCGGCAGCACCAGGAGGAGCTGGGCGCCCAGAAGACCAGCTATCAGGAGCTCAAGTCCCAGTTCATCCAGCTGGGCCTTGACCATGCCAAGGCGCTAAAGGTTGCTGAAGCCGACGCAGCGGCCAAGATGCATGAAGCTCTTAAGGATGCCGGCAACTCCAATATGGTGTTGCAGGCCGGGCTGGAGGAGTCTGCCAAGGCGCTGAAAGGTGCCGAGGACAAGGTCGCGCGGCTGGAGGCAGAGCGGAAGGAATATGACCGGCTAATCACGCAGACTGATGCGCATGCCTTCTGTAAGTTCCTTCTTTTTTCCCTTTTCCGATTTCTGCTCATAAGCTTTTTTCTTCCGGTTGCATTTTCTTCCGGTTGCATTTTTTTTATGGTAGTCTTTCCTTCTGGTTGCATTTTCTGCCGGCTGCCTTTTCTTAGCCTCTTTCTTTCTTTGCGCAGGCCTCTTCCCGGACTCCCAGGCGTTCACCATAAAGAGGGTTGAGGAGCACCGCGTTAGTCAGGCCCAGGAGAATCTTGGCGTGTCATGGACCCCCTACGACCATCTGGTTGTGCTGAACGCGCGGGTGTCTCATATGCACTCCATTGATCGTAACCTCTCTGATATTCCTGATGTAGCCACCCAGCTCTTCAGGACTCTCTGGCCTGGCGAAGTGGTGCCGGATACCTTTACCTTAATCAGCGACCGCCTCAAGGGTGCCGGCAGGAGGATCCGCGAATGGCAGTGCTCCGCTGCCCGCGCTGGGGCAGACTCTGCACTCCGCGTCGCCTGCTCTTGGTACCCTGAGCTGAACCTGGATGCCCTCACTGGAGTGCGCGAAGGCGCGGAAACCGATCTGGACCCGATCCTCACCGCCAAGCGGCAAGATCACGCGTACCACATCGTGGAGTACGCCGACATGCGCACCTTCATCCCTCCCCCTCCTGACGTCAAGGACTATCTCGACGAGGAGGAGGATGAAGCCGATGAGGAGCCTCTGGACGATGCTGGTGCTGGCGATGCTCCTCCGGAAGCCCCCGCTGCCTGATGATCTTCTATTAAATGTTTGCCTGTGAAATATCTGTTGGTCCTATTCGACTCAAAACAATGCCTCGTTAAATTCTACCCCGGTATGCCAGGGTTTATGATGTAAAACTCTAAGTTTCCTTTTGGTTGCTGCACAATAGTTTATGCCGGTATGTTATGCCGGTGTTAATTATCTTACGTTTGCCTTAGCATATTTGCTCATGGTTTTGATTTTATCCTGCACCGCAAAGATTTCCAAATTGTTTCCACATCCAATTCGATGCACACTTGGTTATTTCGTCTTGGCTCTGCCTGCCTTCTCTGGGTGTTCTTTGGCATATGAGCACAAGGTTCTTTCACCAAACAAGCATTTTCTTGAACTTAGAAATAACTTCGAAATTTTGCAAAAAACCGGTTTACCCGGGGTTAGTTAAATTTTTCCGGATTGCTTGTTCCCACTCTCTCTTTTCGCAGTTCGCGTGCTTAGTTGCTACCGGTTTATCTTGCTTGCCATGAAGCCGGTTTGCGGACAGCAGTAGAGTCGAAGACTCCGGTAGGCTTAGCACGCTACTAAACCGGAAAGAAAAAATGTTCACTAAGTAACTGGTGAACTGAAAAAATAAACATATTGCATGCAACTTTAGGGGTAGTCCCCGAGATTCATTCGAGGTTCCGACATCTTTTTATTCATAGCATATAAGGTACAAAAAAGGAACTTCTTACTCCACAACTTCAAGAGTAGAAAGGACGCAACAGAGCTACGTTCCATGGATGCTTGCTCTCCTCTCCGGATTTGTCCGCCTTTCCTTTTTTCCACTCCTGTGCATCGATCAAGTAATAGGAGTCATTGTGAAGAGCTTTGCTCACAATGAAGGGACCTTCCCATGGTGGTGAAAGCTTGTGCCGGCCTTCAGTGCGCTGCACTAGGCGTAGCACCAGATCTCCTTCCCGGAAAATTCTCGGGTTAACCTTCCGGCTATGATAGCGTCTGAGGTTTTGCTGGTAAATGGCTGTTCTTGCCAAAGCCAACTCTCTTGCTTCTTCTAGCAAGTCCACATCATTTTCTCTAGCCTCTTTGACCTCTTGCTCAGTATAGAGTTGTACCCTTGGTGAATCATGGATGATATCGGTTGGTATGACCGCTTCTGCTCCGTATACCATGAAGAATGGAGTGTATCCGGTGGACCGGTTTGGAGTTGTTCTTATGCTCCACAACACTGATGGTAGCTCATCAAGCCAACACCCTGGTGACTTTTCTACCGCTTCGATGAGCCTTGGTTTGATACCGGAAAGTACCAAAGCATTCATTCTTTCCACTTGGCCATTGCCTTGTGGGTGTGCCACCGAGCACAAATCCAACCGGATGTTGTTGTCCTCGCAAAACCTCTTGAACTCACCTTGAGCAAAGTTTGTTCCATTGTCAGTGATGATGCTGTGCGGGTATCCATACCACAAAATGACATCTTTCAAGAACTTCACCGCTGTATGCCCATCACACTTTGCGATAGGTTTAACTTCTAGCCACTTGGTGAATTTATCCACCATGACCAAGATGTGAGTCATGCTGCTCCTTGCAGTTTTGAATGGGCCAACCATATCGAGGCACCGAACAGCGAATGGCCATGTTAGCGGTATTGTTTTTAAACCGGACGCTGGGGTATGGTTCTGCTTGGCGTACCTCTGGCACCCATTGCATTTTCTTACCAAATCCTCAGCGTTTTCCAAAGCTGTAGGCCAGTAGAAGCCATGCCGGAATACTTTTGCTACCAGCGCCCTTGATGAAGCGTGGTGCCCACATTCTCCTTGGTGAATCTCCTCAAGCATTTCTTTTCCTTCTTCCGGCTCCACACATTTTTGAAGGACACCGGTGACGCTTCTTTTGTACACCTCACCATTGATGAACGTGTATGCTTTGGCCCTTCTTTGGATTCTTCTTGATTCATTTTCGTCATCCGGCAAGGTGCCGCTGATCAGGAATTCCTTAATAGGTTTAACTCACGATGGTGTCTCTCGAACTAGAAACACTGGTGCATCCATCTCCATGTTATCCACCCGCATTGTTTCTTCCGGTGTAACTGCAACAGTCCCCGAGCTTACTGGAGCAGTCCCCGAGTTTACCGAAGCAGTCCCCGGGTTCCCTTCATCGATGTCCATGGGTACTATGTGTGATTCCGGTACAAAAATTGATTCCAATTCCGGGCTTGGTTTGATTGATGGTACTCTTAAGTGTTCCAAGGCTATTCCGGGAGGAATTTCCTGCCTAGATGAGCCCAGCTTGGACAAAGCATCCGCGGCATCGTTTTCCGCTCGCGGTACATGGTGAAACTCACAGCCCTCAAAGAAACCGGCAATCTTTTGCACGTGAAACCGATACAAAGCCATGTTAGCATCTTTTACGTCCCAATCTCCGGAACATTGCTGCACCACAAGATCTGAATCTCCATAGCAAATGATCAGGTGCACACCGATTTCTTTTGCTACCTTGAGCCCATGGATCAGAGCCTCATACTCAGCGACATTATTCGATGCCCTGAAATGTACTTGCAGAACATACCGGAGATGATCTCCCTTAGGCGAGGTAAGCACCACACCAGCACCTAGACCTTCTTTTAGTTTGGATCCGTCGAAGTGCATCTTCCAATACTCTATTCTCTGATCTGGCGGTTTGTATTGCATTTCCGCCCAGTCAACGAGGAAATCAGCAAAAGCTTGTGATTTTATGGCATCTCTTCTTTTGTACACCGGTACATATGGTGATATCTGGATTGCCCACTTTGCAATCCTACCGCTAGCGTCTTTGTTGCACATGATATCGGAGATTGGTGCTTCACTTACCACTTTCATGGGGTGTTCTTCAAAATAATGCTTAAGCTTTGTGGCGGCCATGTACACACCATAGGTCATCTTTTGGAAACGAGGGTAGTTTTGTTTTGAGAGGGAGAGCACCTCGCTCAGGTAGTATACCGGCCTCTGGACGGTTTTTCCTTCCTCTTCTCTTTCAACCACAACTACTACACTCACAACCCGGTTGGTTGCTGCTATGTATAATAGCATAGGCTCCCTTTCTAGAGGTGAAGCCAGTATATGCGCTGTAGCCAACATGGTTTTTAGCTCTTTGAACGCTGCGTCTACCTGAGGGGTCCAGACGAACGTGTCAGATTTTTTCATGAGAGCATAAAGTGGTAGAGCTTTTTCTCCCAACCTGCTTATGAACCGGCTTAGCGATGCCAAGCTTCCGGTAAACTTCTGCACGTCTTTTAGATCGCGCGGTATGGTCATTCTTTCAATTGCCCGGATTTTTACCGGATTAACCTCAATGCCTCGGCTTGACACGAGAAAGCCAAGCAACTTGCCGGCAGGGACACCGAAGGTACATTTTGCCGGATTGAGCTTCATCCGGAATCTTCTCAAGTTATCAAATGTTTGCCGGAGGTCATCGATTAAGGTTTCTTTTACCTTTGTTTTCACCACAACATCGTCCACATAAACTTGAACGTTCTTTCCAATTTGATCAAACAAGCATTTTTGCATACAGCGCTAGTACGTTGCACCAGCGTTGCACAAACCGAAAGGCATAGTGACATAGCAATAAGCCCCGTGCGGGGTAATGAACGCAGTTTTTATTTGATCTTCCTTTTTCAAGGGGATTTGGTGGAAACCGGAATAAGCATCCAAGAAAGACAACAGCTCACATCCTGCAGTGGAATCAATCACTTGATCGATCCGAGGTAAAGGGAAAGGGTCCTTCGGGCAAGCCTTGTTCAAGTTGGTGTAGTCGATGCACATGCGCCACACATTTGGAGCTTTTGCTTCCATGTTCTCTTCTTTTTTCTTCTCGACCAGCACCGGATTGGCTAGCCACTCAGTGTGCAGTACTTCCACAATGAAACCGGCAACCAGCAACTTTGTCACTTCTTCTCCAATGATCTTTCTCCTGTCTTCAGCAAACTGGCGCAACGGCTGCCTTACCGGCTTTGCATCTTTCCAGACATTTAATGAGTGCTCAGCCAGCTCCCTCGGAACACCTACCAAGTCATCAGTAGACCAGGCAAAGATATTCCGATTCTCACGGAGGAAGCTGACGAGCGCGCTTTCCTATGCTTCATTCATGCCGGCACCGATACGAACGGTGCGCTCAGGGTAAGCCGGATCCAGCACAATGTCCTTTGTTTCTTTTGTCGGCTAAAATGCCGGTGTGCCCAGGTTTGCACTCATTGCCGCTAAACTCAGCTGTGAGGACTGAGCCAGCGCAACCGCAGTTTGCATCCTCTTCCTTTCTTCAGCGATCACCAGCGATTCTGCAAGGTTTGATCCGGCGGAAGCTGTTTCCAGCGAGACTTTGTAGTTTCCCACCACAGTCAAGGGTCCACGAGGTGCCGGCATCTTCATTTTGAGATATGCCGTGTGAGTCGAGGCCATAAAAGCAGCCAACGCCGGTCTCCCCAGCAAAGCATGATAAGGACTATCTAAGTCTACCACCTCAAACTCAAGGTTCTCAACCCGGCAATTGTCACGTCCTCCAAACGACACATCCACCCGGACTTTTCCAACCGGTGCGCAGGACAGTCCCGGAACGATTCCATGGAACGTGGTGCGCTTTGGCTGAAGCATGTTTTCTGTTATGCCCAGCATGTTCATGGTGTGCCGGTACATGATGTTTATGCTGCTCCCATTGTCTATCAGCACCTTGCTGAATTTGACTCGAGCATTTGGCCCCTGCATGATTGGGTCCAAGACAAGCGCATATCCACCCGGGTTAGGCATGATCTTAGGGTGATCCTTGAATGACCACGAGATCTCTTGGTCAGACCACAGCATGTACTTTGGTACTGCCGGCATCACCGCGTTCACTTCCATAGAACGGCGATATAGGCTCTGTCTGTCGGTTGGCTCAGTTACGAACACAACGCAGCACATATCTGGATCTTTGTAAATGTTCCGGCCCAAAGGTGCCGGTGGAGGTGGTTGGCCATTGCCTTCCACCTCCTGGTTAACTTGCTGGTATTGTTGCCGGTTTGGCTGCACCGGTAAGGCGTTTGCCCCGGTAAGCGGTGGTGGTGGTGGTAGCTGTTGTTGCCACGGCATGTCTTGCGGCGGTTGTGCATCTTTTACCGTTCCCTTTTGCATCAAGTATTTGGTCCAGGTACAATCCTTCGTCAGATGGTTTGACGGGTGTGCCGGATTCGGTGTGTGCCACCGGCAAGGTTGGTCCATGGCAGCTTCCATGGTGTACTTCGCGGGTTCTTGCCAGTTCTTTTTTCTGAACCCAAGGCTTCTTTTCTACCCACTATTTTTTAGGACCCGCCCATGGCTGCGATCCGGTTCTCTGCCTCTGACTGCCGCTGGCTTCAGAGTTTTCTTGCACTGCAGCAACTTGCTGCGGACCGTACCTTTGATTCAGAAAATCTTCCCTTCTCTTGTTGTTCCGGTTATCCCGGTGTTGCTCTTGGCGCTGCTGTTCCGGCTCAGGTTGCACTGCCGGCTGCGTTGGGTCTCCCAACGCATAGCTATCCGCCACGCGTATCATCTCTGCCAACGTTGTCGGCATGTTCCGCTGTAGCTTTTGCCACAACGGTGAACCTCTCCTGCACCCACTGCTAAACCAAGCAATGGCCTGTGCCTCGATTACCCCTTCACAGGAGTTCCTTGTAGTGTTCCACCGGGCCAGATAATCCCGGTCTGTTTCGTTCTGGCGCTGTATGCACAGAGCGAGCTGTTGCGGCCTGTTTGGCCTCTGATAGGTGCTGCTGAAATTGCTCACGAAAGCTTCCTCAAAATCCAACCAGCCATTTATGCTTCCTGCCGGCAAGTTGTTTAGCCAGATTCTTGCCGGTCCAACCAAAAACGATGGTATGATTCTCACGGCCCATCGCCGGTTTCCTCCACCAGCTACGGTTCCTCCGTCGCCTGCGACGTATACCGCGGTCACATAGTCCGCGAGCCAGTCTTCCGGCTTCGTAGTGCCATCATATGTTTTTGTGTCGCGAGGCAACATAAAGTTGCGAACTGGTGGCTTTTCTTTCATGATCCTTGGACCAAAACACTTTGGGCCCGGGGGACCTTCTTCCTCGATCATTTCTGACAAGTATACTCTATCCAGACGGTGCCTCGCATCCCGTTCCGGTAGGTATCTTTCTCCCAAGCGTTCTCCCAATGGGTTCTGGTATGCTACCGGTCTTGCGGAATCAGCCTCATCATAACATTCCGGTACCGCGGCTCTTGCCTGCCGGTACCTTGGGGGATCTATTTCCTCCTCATCATACGCCGCCCTTGCAGCTCGATAATTTTGCCCGGTTTCTTGTCTACCGGCATGATTGTTTACGGCATAGCCCTCTTTGGCGTAGCCTCTGTTTGCCCCTTGGCCTTTTCTGCCGGCATCATATTGCCCGGCTTGTTGTTTTCCGGCAAGAACCGGGTCATACACAGTCATCTGCTGCGCATTCACCTCTTTTTCTTATCTTCTGTCCGGATGGGGGGACGAAGCCTGCCCATGGGACTTGCTACCGGCATTCCTTGTTGAACGCGCGGATTTTGAAGCCACAGCCTTGTTTAGCCTATCAAGCTGTTCAGCATTTTGCTGCTCGATAGTTTCAAGAAGCTCCCGGACACGCTCTTGTTGTTTTGCCAGAGCGTCCCCGGAAAGCGAGTCACATAGCGCTACGGCAGCTTTAGCAGCTTTTATTGTTTTATTCGGGCTACTGTACTTAGGATTCTCTACAATGCTCACAGATGCAGATGTGCTTTTGCCGGCAGCAATTTCTTTGCGCAAATCCTGATCTAGATTGCGAGCCTTAAGCCGGTTTTCCGGTAGCCTAGCAGGATGAGCGCTAACAGAAGCAAAGCCATGGGCAGCGTTATACTCACGTAGGGTTAGGTTCAGCTCGCGCTGCGCCCTGGCGATGTCCTTGCCGCTCTCGAGCATCTTCTGGCGCTGCGCCTCCAGCTCCGCCTGAGCCGCTGCCGGGTCGATGTTCTGCGCGATGGGGGTGGCGAGGACGTTCATCGCCGCTTGGAATGGTGTTTCCGGTGGCGCGGATGATGCTCCCGCTGTGCCTGCGCCTCGTTCCAGCGGTGGCTTGGCCGCACGGGTCGAAACCGCACGCCCAGCGCCTTCTTCCGCAGCTTCTTTGCTGGCGTCGACCGCGCCTGCCATCATCACCTCCACGCTGCCTGGAGCGCGGCTAGCATGTAGCCACCTTGGCGGATCCGGCACCACCAGCACCGGCGAGAGGCACTGGCGCACAGGAACGGTGCCGAAGTAGATGCGGTGGCTGCCGAACTCGATGATGCGGCCGTTCTTGGGGAAGATGCCGCCATTGGTGAAGCAGCCCGCATTGTCGTTGATGAAGTCCATGGCGTAGATGCGCTGCACCAACGCGGAGACTGTACGCTGGCCGGCGACGTCGAGGATGCCCGCCCGAATGTGAACTCCAGCAAGCGCCACTTCATGCCCCACGGTGGGCGCCAACTGTCGTCGTGGCGAACGAGCAGATGCCATGGGATGGCTTAAGTTGGGGCCGAATGGGCGCTAGAGGATTCGGGGGAGGGTTTGCGACTAGATGGGATGAACTTCTGGATGCTTTCCTCAAGAACTCAGCCAAAGGCCGGTATGCAAGAAGAGAGACAAGAGGAAGAACTCTTTACTAGATCGCTAGCTTCATTGATCTCAACATGGTTACAGGTTCTTGGATACAAGGTCTATCATCTAATCTCCTCTGTCAACACGCGCCTGTAAGAGGCTGTGCCCCCTCTCCTTATATAGGGGAGAGGGTGGCTTACAGAGCAAGAAACCCTAATGGCATCTTTGACTGGACAAACTACTTTACAAAACTACTTTAATCATGGATGACGCCGGGGTCTTCTTTAATCAGGGACGCTGACGTCCTCCGGCTTCTTTCAGCGTCACCCCTCTGTTTGGTGCCAGGGCTTCGATTAAAGCTACTTTGCTTAGCTCATCCTTGTCTTCTAGCTCTGAAGAGAATCTTTGACCAGTCTTGCCGACAGGCCCTTCTTTCCGGTATCTTTGTTATCCGGTTCCGGTATACCCCTCTTGGGGATACCGGCTTAGCTTCACTTAGCCAAATTATTATCTTTGTGCTCCGGTAAGATTATTAAACCGGTATCTTGATGGCTCAAACCATCCGGTTTGGCATGCCTTTGGCATACCGGGGGTCATCCCCCCAACATCTTCTCAACATCAACAAACCCCATCAAGTGAAGCAAATGATGCACCAACCCAAGAACAAGAACAAGACCCTCCCTCTTGTGTGCAAGATCAAGGACAAGATCAACCAAGAATTCATGATGGCTCCGACGAGTATCCATTTGATATTTGCTCCGCACCAAATGATGTCCAAGATCAAGCACATGAGGTTGAGCACACTCAAGAAATTGAAGTTGCTCAAGTTGAAGGTCAAGACGGGGACCCAAATGATCAAGTTGATCAAATGACACCTCCAAGGCCAAGAAGAACCAAGGAGGAGATCGAGGCCCGTCGTCTAGCAAGAAGAGAAAGGCAACTTGAGCGTCTTGAACACACACATGACAAGGTTCTTGGTGATATAAGGGCAAAGGTTTCCACAAGAAGGCAATTGGCTAACTTTAGCAATCATCATGCTTATATCTCCTTAGTGGAACCCAAGAAAGTATTTGAAGCCCTTGAAGATTCGGATTGGTTGGAAGCTATGCACGAAGAACTCAACAACTTCAAGCGCAACAAAGTGTGGACCTTAGTAGAGAAGCCAAAGGGGTGCCGCAATGTTATTGGCACTAAATGGATATTCAAGAACAAGCAAGATGAGTTTGGCAATGTTGTGAGGAACAAGGCAAGATTGGTGGCTCAAGGGTTCTCTCAAGTTGAGGGAATTGACTTTGGAGAAACCTATGCTCCCGTGGCTCGCCTTGAGTCCATCCGTATCCTTCTTGCTTATGCATCGCATCATAACTTTAAGTTACAACAAATGGATGTGAAAAGTGCATTTCTTAATGGTCCTTTGCATGAAGAGGTTTATGTTAAGCAACCCCCGTGGTTCGAGGATCTCAACTTCCCTAACCATGTCTACAAGCTTGATAAAGCCCTTTATGGTCTCAAACAAGCTCCTAGAGCTTGGTATGAGCACCTTAAGGAATTATTGGTAGACCGTGGGTTTGATGTTGGGTTAATCGATCCCACTCTTTTTACTAAGAGGGTCAATGGGGAGCTTTTCTTTTGCCAATTATATGTTGATGATATTATCTTTGGCTCTACTAACAAAGCTTTCAATGATGAATTCTCAAAGCTTATGACCAATAGGTTTGAGATGTCTATGATGGGAGAGATGAATTTCTTCCTTGGTTTTGAGATCAAGCAATTGAGAGGAGGAACCTTCATCAACCAAGCAAAATATCTCCAAGACATGCTCAAGAGGTTCAAGATGACCGAGATGAAAGGTGTTGCCACTCCTATGGTTACCAAATGTCATCTTGCACTTGATCCCAATGGTAAAGAGGTGGATCAAAAGGTATATCGCTCCATGATTGGATCCTTGCTTTACCTTTGTGCATCTAGACCGGACATAGTGTTGAGTGTTGGTGTGTGTTCAAGGTATCAAGCTTCTCCTAAGGAGAGTCACATGATAGCTCTCAAGAGAATCTTTCGATATTTGGTTGATACCCCAAGATATGGTATTTGGTACCCCAAAGGCTCAAGTTTTATTCTCAATGGATACACCGATGCGGATTGGGCGGGAGACAAGGATGATAGGAAATCAACCTCTGGGGCTTGCCAATTTCTTGGTAGGTCCTTGGTGTGTTGGTCATCTAAGAAGCAAAATTGTATATCTCTCTCCACCGCCGAAGCCGAATATGTTGCCGCCGCAAGTGGATGCACTCAATTGTTATGGATGAGGCAAACTTTAAAGGAATACGGTGTCATTTGTGACAAAGTTCCTCTATTATGTGACAATGAAAGTGTAGGGATTCGTTGCATAGAAAACAAAAAAATTCCTACCGCGAGAACGCAATCCAAGCCAACATGCAATCTAGAAGACGGGAGCAACGAGGGGATGATCAAGACTAACCCTTGAAGATTTCCAAAGCCTATAAGAGTAGGCTCTTATTGCTGCGGTAGACGATCACTTGCCGCTTGCAAAAGCGCGTAGAAGATCTTGATCACGGTGCCACGATCGGGCAGCACCTCCGTACTCGGTCACACGTTCGGTGTTGATGACGACGTCCTTCTCCCTGTTCCAGCAGGCAGCGGAAGTAGTAGATCCTCCTCGGAATCCCGGCAGCACGACGGCGTGGTGGCGGTGTTGATGGAGATCTCCGGCGGAGCTTCGCTAAGCATATGCGGGAGAGGTGGTGGAGGAGGGGTGCTAGGGTTTGGGAAGAGGGGCGCCGGCTAGGGCACCCTTGAGGGGTGCGGCCATAGTGGTGGTTTGAGTGGCCGGCCAGCCCCTCTCTCCCCCTCTTTATATAGGTGGAAGCCCCAAGGTTTAGGTCAAAGTGTCCGAATAAGACCCCAACAAAAAACCTTCCAAGTGTCCAAACCTAGGGGAAGTGGGACTCCCCCCTTTCCTTGGTGGGGTGGCCGGCCACCATGGTGGGGAGTCCACTTGGGACTCCTCCTCCCTTAGGCTGGCTGGCCAAGGTGGGTGGAGTCCCTCTGGGACTCCACCTTCCATCCATATTTCTTCTGGACTTTTCTAGAACCTTCTAGAACCTGCCGTAGAACCTTCCGGATCATTTTAAATCTTATAAAATGACTTCCTATATATGAATCTTATTCTCCGGACCATTCCGGAACTCCTCGTGATGTCCTGGATCCCATCCGAGACTCCGAACAAAACTTCGAACTCCATTCCATATTCCATATCTACTTTAACGACATCAAACCTTAAGTGTGTCACCCTACGGATCGCGAACTATGTAGACATGGTTGAGACTTCTCTCCGACCAATAACCAATAGCGGGATCTGGAGATCCATAATGGCTCCCACATATTTAACGATGACTTAGTGATCGAATGAACCATTCACATACGATACCGATTCCCTTTGTCACGCGATATTTTACTTGTCCGAGGTTTGATCATCGGTATCTCTATACCTCGTTCAAACTCGTCTCATGACATGTACTCTTTACTCGTACCGTGGTATGTGGTCTCTTATGAACCATTCATATGCTTGCAAGCTTTTAGACGACATTCCACCGAGAGGGCCCAGAGTATATCTATCCGTCATCGGGATGGACAAATCCCACTGTTGATCCATATGCCTCAACTCATACTTTCCGAATACTTAATCCCACCTTTATAACCACCCATTTACGCAGTGGCGTTTGATGTAATCAAAGTACCTTTCCGGTATAAGTGATTTATATGATCTCATGGTCATAAGGACTAGGTAACTATGTATCGAAAGCTTATAGCAAATAACTTAATGACGTGATCTTATGCTACGCTTAATTGGGTGTGTCCATTATATCATTCACATAATTACATAACCTTGTTATTAATAACATCCAATGTTCATGATCATGAAACGATGATCATCTATTAATCAACAAGCTAGTTATACAAGAGGCTTACTAAGGACTCCTTGTTGTTCACATAACACACATGTATCAATGTTTCGGTTAATACAATTATAGCATGATATGTAAACATTATCATAAACTCAAAGATATTATAATAACCATTTTATTATTGCCTCTTGGGCATATCTCCAACAGTCTCCCACTTGCACTAGAGTCAATAATCTAGTTTAGATTTGTAAAGATATAACACCTTGGCCTTCCGGTGCTTTATCATGTTTTGCTCACGGGAGAGGTTTCAGTCAACGGATCTGACATACTCAGAACCATATGTATTTTGTAATTCATTTGCGTCTCAATGCATCACTCATTTCCAAATGAGTCGGCATTAAATATGTTTGGTCTTCTGGTGGAACCTTAATTCCGCGGTCTGAAATATGTCACTAATATTGTCACACACAATATAGCTTCAAAGTTCTGACTCTGTCGGAACTACACCAAGTTCTAAAAGAACCTTTTGACTTAACATCCTTTGTCATTGTCAAAACAATGACATACTCTGCCTTCTTTTGTAGAATCCGTCACAATATTTAGAACTCTTCTAAATCTAGCATAGACAACTTCTAGCTCATTGTGCTACCTTTTAAACAACACTTAGTCTAATTTGAAATTGAAATTTTATTTTCATATGTGACAAAACAAATATCGGTGCAACACTTTACAGCGATTTGTTTGTCATTTCTTCATACAAAAACTATATATATATATATATTCTTGGTTCTTCTTAAGTACTCAAGAATATTCTTACTGTTTTTCAATGATCATCACATGAATCATTCTGGTATATGCTCCTAACGTTTTAGAGCACAAGATATCTGATTATGTACATATTATTCATGATCTAAAATAACTCATGTGTTTTTACTCATCGAGTGTCAGATACACTCAAGTCTTGTTAAAACTTAACATGACAAGAATATTTTCTTAATATTTCTATATTGAACTATTTCAATATCTATTCTATGTACTTTGACTTAAACATATTATGTGTTTCAATCTATCTTCATAGATCTTGACACTAAATTTGTTTCAGTCCATATCCTTTCATTGAAGTTAATTTCTCAATGAAACCTTTTTAATCAAGTATATAATTACATCATTTATAACCAACTATATATCATCTACATAAAGTATTATAAATATGTCTCAGCGCTCCCACTTAATTTCTTGCAAATGCAAGTCTCTTCATCGTCTTTGATGAAATCAAAAACTCTTTGACTATTTCATCTAGTGAAGATTTTAACTCCATGATACTTACTTCATCCAATTGAAGTTTGTATACCTATCTAGTATTCCACGGACCAGCAAAACTCTTGGTTGTATCTTGTATACACCTTTAATACACACTTCTGATAAGTAATGTATTTTGCCATCCTACTATCATATCTCATAAAAGAAAAATGTAGTGATTACTAGAATAATCCACGTAGACTATAAGCATTGCTACAGAAGATCTAATCTTATTGTATTCAACTCTTTGAACTTTGTCGCAAACAACTTTTCGACAAGTCAAGCTTCATCTATTTTATAGATCCATTTACTTTCAATAAGTATTCATCTATTTTGGATTTCATGGCGTATCGCCATTTTAAACGGAGTCAGGGCCCATCATAACTTCTTTGTTTGTAGTTGGTTTATCATTGTTCAAAATCAATCCTTTGTCCACAAATCATTTATTTGATCACAAAGTAAACCATACCTACAAGGTTCAATAAGGACTTCGATCTCCATGGCTAAAACTCTTTGTAGTCATGGGAGCCATGATTGTCGTGGCCGCTTCCGGAACCAATTCCGATGCTGCGCTACTCTGATCATTATGCTCAGGTTCATAAACCTTATCAAGTTCTATTGTCCTCCCACTCAAATACTTCGCTAGAAACAATTTCTTGGAAATAAGAAACATTGACAAACACTTTTGTCTTTGTCTACATAGTGGGAAGAATTCCCAATCAATTCTCTGGGATAACCAACAAAGACATTCATCCGATTTTGGTTGTAAACTTATTTACTTATGCTATGCATACCAAAATTTTAAGAAAAGACTATTAGGATTCATACCCATGCCATTACTCGTATGGTGTCATTTCAACCGATCATGATGATGCTCTATTAAGTGTAAAAGGGGTAGTCACTAAAGCATAATCCACAAAAATATAATGGCATCATAATATTTAATCTCATCATTAATCCAACAAGGTTTGGATACATCTCTTGGATACTATATCATCATTATGATACTCCAAGAAATGTGAGTTGTAGAACAATTTCATGACTCTCTTAGATGTTCGCTAAAACTCGTAATTCAAATATTTTCACCATGATCCAATCATAGATATTTGACTTTTCTATTACGATGATTTCCACTTCATGTTGAAATTTATTTGAATCCATTCAAATATTTCAAACTTCTTCCTTATTGAATATATCCACATATATACTCAATTCATTGTTGAAAGTTTTCATGAAGTAGAAGAATCTCCCGCACACAACTATGCCCAGTGAACCACATATATCATTATGTATGTTTTCACTAAGTTAGCGTCTGCTTCAACTCTTGGCCTATGAACGGTATTTCAGTCATTACTTTTTAGAAAAGATTTTGCAAGCGCCAAACAATTCAACAAATCAAATGACTCCAAAAATCCATTTGCATGGAGTTCCTTCATGCGTTCCTTTCTAACATGACCTAAATGGCGGTTCCACAAATAAGTGGAATTCAAATCATTTGCCTTATGGCATTTTAGCGTCAGTGTTACTTATGTGTGTTTCACCATTAAGATTTATAATAACTTATCCATCGTACATGGAGTAATGTCATAATTTGAACAACTCATTGTTTTCATTTGACCAGAGCAAAATAACAATTATTAAGTTCTTTATTATAGATTCTAAGGGCTAGATAGAATGCCAACGACGAACATAATAACACTTTATTTTTGTTCCAGACGTGCATTCTTATCATATTCCTTGTCAGTCACTTAGGCCATTGTATTCTTGTATTGCGTTGTTTTGTATGACACTTCATACCAATCAATTATAGTACTAATACCCAAGAATTTCATAGTGTGACCTAACTAGGAATACAACCATAACATGTATATCATTTATATACACCTGAGCTAGACTTTCTAGTCTTTTCTTTCTTTCTGCCAAAAAATCTTTTGCAGTTTCTCTTTTAGCTTTCCTCATTATTCAGAAAAACACTTCAACATCAATAACTTCTAGGTTTGTTGGTCTAATACCAATAACCTTGAGGTTCTTATTTTGAAGTTGATCATCATATGACAAGTGTTCTAGATTTCACTATTAGTAACTTTGTAATACAATGAACAATTTCACTCATAAATTTATCCATCATGACGACTTTCCGAGACCATGTCTATACATGCTAGTCTCGTAAAGTTTAACTTTAGTATTCGCATGTACAAAACTGGCTTGCACCCATTGTATGCACACGTAGAATCTATAACACCCGATCATCACGTGATGCTACGAAACTACGAGTCTTAGCAACGGTGCATACTAAGGACGATCACTTCATGAATATGCGAATATTATTAGTGCCCCAATAGTTGGAGGATTGGGACGCCTTTGCGTCTTCAACCTTCGTACATTCCCATAAAACTTATGAGTTTATGTAGTCTCACCAAATTATATTCTATCATCTTGCAATAAGGTCTTAGATATCACATATATCTCATACCTTGATTATTTCTGAAAACTAAATTTTCAGCTCCTTACTTTTCAAACAAATTTGAACTTCAAGTTTCACGGAGACAAGATAACTTTAGGTACTAATTGAAACCATAGTTCTTTGAATCAACAATGTGAGGTGTACTAAAAGTTTGCAATAGGACTTAATCATTTCTTGATTCTTTAATAATACGGTACCAGTCCGTAAAGTTTCTTGTCAGACTTAACAGTATTTCTATCTCAATAACAAGACTAGCGCATGGTAGAAAACGGATGCCAATACTACAAAAATAATTCAAAATACTACTCAGCCTAAGTTCATGATAATTAGTTCATGTTTTAATCTAATTACTAATGAACTCCCACTTAATACAACATCCCTCATAGTTGTTAAGTGGTACACGATCCACATCCACTACACCAAAACCGATCATCACGTGAGATGATGTAGCTTCAATGGTGAACATCAACATGTTGATCATATCATCCATATGACTCGTGTTCAACCTTTCGGTTTCCGTTGTCCCGAGGCCATGTCTGTACATGCTAGGCTCGTCAAGCAAACCCAAGTATTCCGCGTGTGCAACATGGCTTACACCCATTGTATGTGAATCGTTGAATCTATCACATCCGATCATCACGAGATGCTTCGAAACGACGAACTGTACAACGGTGCATACGAGGGGAGAACACTTTATTATCTTGATATTAATGTGAGGGATCATCTTATAATGCTACCGTCGCGTTCTAAGCAAAATAAGATGCATAAAGGATTAACATCACATGCAATTCATATGTGATATGATATGGCCCTTTAGTCTTTGTGCCTTCGATCTTCATCTCCAAAGCACGGACATGATCTCCATCATCAACGGGCATGATCTCCATCATCGTCGGCGTAGCGTCAAGGTTCATGGCGCCGTCTTCATGGTTGTTCACCTCATGTAGTAACTATTACAACTACTTTGAAATACTACTCAACATGAAATTTAAAGACAACCATAAGGCTCCTCCCGGTTGCCACAATACAATAATGATCATCTCATACATATTCATCATCACATTATGGCCATATCACATCACCAAACCCTGCAAAAACAAGTTAGATGTCTCTAATTTGGTTTGCATATTTTACGTGGTTTAGGGTTTTCGAGAGAGATCTAATCTACCTACGAACATGAACCACAACGGTGATACTAATGTTGTCAATATAAGAGTAAATTGAATCTCCACTATAGTAGGAGAGACAGACACCCGCAAAGCCTCTTATGCAATACAAGTTGCATGTCGAACGAGGAACAAGTCTCATGAACGCGGTCATGTAAAGTTAGTCCGGGCCGCTTCATCCCACTATGCCACCAAGATGCAAAGTACTCAAACTAAAGACAACAAGAGCATCAACGCCCACAAAACCATTGTGTTCTACTCGTGCAACCATCTATGCATAGACACGGCTCTGATACCACTGTAGGGATTCATTGCATAGAAAACAAAAAATTTCCTACCGCGAGAACGCAATCCAAGCCAAGATGCAATCTAGAAGACGGGAGCAACGAGGGGATGATCAAGACTAACCCTTGAAGATTTCCAAAGCCTATAAGAGTAGGCTCTTATTGCTGCGGTAGACGATCACTTGCCGCTTGCAAAAGCGCGTAGAAGATCTTGATCACGGTGCCACGATCGGGCAGCACCTCCGTACTCGGTCACACGTTCGGTGTTGATGACGACGTCCTTCTCCCCGTTCCAGCGGGCAGCCGAAGTAGTAGATCCTCCTCGGAATCCCGGCAGCACGACGGCGTGGTGGCGGTGTTGATGGAGATCTCCGGCGGAGCTTCGCTAAGCATATGCGGGAGAGGTGGTGGAGGAGGGGTGCTAGGGTTTGGGAAGAGGGGCGCCAGCTAGGGCACCCTTGAGGGGTGCGGCCATGGTGGTGGTTTGAGTGGCCGGCCAGCCCCTCTCTCCCCCTCTTTATATAGGTGGAAGCCCCAAGGTTTAGGTCAAAGTGTCCGAATAAGACCCCAACAAAAAACCTTCCAAGTGTCCAAACCTAGGGGAAGTGGGACTCCCCCCTTTCCTTGGTGGGGTGGCCGGCCAAGGTGGGTGGAGTCCCTCTGGGACTCCACCTTCCATCCTTATTTCTTCCGGACTTTTCTAGAACCTTCTAGAACCTTCTGTAGAACCTTCCGGATCATTTTAAATCTTATAAAATGACTTCCTATATATGAATCTTATTCTCCGGACCATTCCGGAACTCCTCGTGATGTCCTGGATCCCATCCGAGACTCCGAACAAAACTTCGAACTCCATTCCATATTCCATATCTACTTTAACGACATCAAACCTTAAGTGTGTCACCCTACGGTTCGCGAACTATGTAGACATGGTTGAGACTTCTCTCCGACCAATAACCAATAGCGGGATCTGGAGATCCATAATGGCTCCCACATATTCAACGATGACTTAGTGATCGAATGAACCATTCACATACTATACCGATTCCCTTTGTCACGCGATATTTTACTTGTCCGAGGTTTGATCATCGGTATCTCTATACCTCGTTCAAACTCGTCTCCTGACAAGTACTCTTTACTCGTACCGTGGTATGTGGTTTCTTATGAACCATTCATATGCTTGCAAGCTTTTAGACGACATTCCACCGAGAGGGCCCAAAGTATATCTATCCGTCATCGGGATGGACAAATCCCACTGTTGATCCATATGCCTCAACTCATACTTTCCGAATACTTAATCCCACCTCTATAACCACCCATTTACGCAGTGGCGTTTGATGTAATCAAAGTACCTTTCCGGTATAAGTGATTTATATGATCTCATGGTCATAAGGACTAGGTAACTATGTATCGAAAGCTTATAGCAAATAACTTAATGACGTGATCTTATGCTACGCTTAATTGGGTGTGTCCATTATATCATTCACATAATGACATAACCTTGTTATTAATAACATCCAATGTTCATGATCATGAAACGATGATCATCTATTAATCAACAAGCTAGTTATACAAGAGGCTTACTAAGGACTCCTTGTTGTTCAGATAACACACATGTATCAATGTTTCGGTTAATACAATTATAGCATGATATGTAAACATTATCATAAACTCAAAGATATTATAATAACCATTTTATTATTGCCTCTTGGGCATATCTCCAACAGAAAGTGCCATCAAGATTTCCTATAATCCGGTGCAACATTCAAGAACAAAGCATATTAAGATCCGGAATCATTTCATTAGGGATCATGTTGCCCGTGGTGATATTGAGCTTATCTATGTTCCTACCAAAGATCAACTTGCCGATATATTCACGAAGCCTCTTGATGAAGCAAGGTTCATTTATTTGAGGAATGAGCTAAATATCATTGATTCAAGGAGTATAGCTTGACCATCTTGCAAACACACCTTCGTCTCAAAACTTTATTTGGTTTAGATGTGGGCATGGAAATAGGGGGAGTGCGGTTAAAATTATTGAGCTATCCCTCCCCCCCATAATGCCAACATTAAAGATTTCATTCTCGTTATATCATATGTTGATATGTGAGCTTAAATGATGAGTATTGGTTTGGACCCAAGATATATCTTTGCGGTGCCATACCATAACACTCATATATGGTGGCCTAGGCCACCACACTCTTCTTCGTGAAGAGTTGGAGTTATTTGGATCTTCATTGGATTTTATTGACATCTCCTTGTTTATGGAAATCACTCATTTTTGGCCTTCATTTGCATTATTTGCAAAAATGAGTGATCATGTACCATCTCACAGTTTGGCATATATGTCCTAAGCCTATCTCATCTAATCCATATCCTTCACCTTCTCCAAGTGCACCTTGTTCCTGTCAAAAATCTGTTCCTGGCACAGGTTTCATGTTTCACCGGAAGTTCCGGTCGTTCCGACCGGTACTTCCGGCTGGAGTGTATCCGCCAGTTCCTGTCGCTGTCCTGACTGGTTAAGGTGGTTTCTGAGGGACCGGAAGTTCTGGCTCCAACGAGCGGAACTTCCGCCCTTAAGATTCCACTATATAAATGATCCGGAACGGGGAGCAGTTCCTGCCTCCCTCTTTTTCCCCCTTCCAAGATCTATTTCGTGTTCTTCTCTCCTTGTGGCGGCTGCTCCTCCCTCCGGCCGGATCTCCATCCTCCGGTGACCCCCGCTGGATCGACTTCGTGGATCGGCATCCCCTCCCTCTTCTCCTCCATGGCTCCCCCCGGTTTGTGCCCTCTCCCTCTCTATGTGTGGGTAGACCTCACTAGATGAACTATAGGGCATACTCTAGGCAAAGCTATGGTAGAACATCTCTAGATGCCTTTCCCCTACTAGATCGTGCATAGGATGTCGTGGTAATGCGGTTCACCAAGCCATTGCCGCAGATCTGGTGAGAAACTGCCGCTGTTTTCGAACAGCCGGAAGTTCCGGCACTTCACGCCGGAACTTCCGCCCCGGGGCGGAACTTCCGCCGGTTCTCACCGGAACTTCTGGCCTGGCGAATTTTTCTGCTGTTACCCAATATCCTGTGCAAGCTCTGGTTTTGGCCTCCTTGCTTGTGTGCACTCATTTATCATTCCTATCCATTTGATTCCTTCCAGGTGGTTCCAAGAAGAGAGGCAAGTCTCATGTGGATGAAATTGAGGAAGAATTTGAGCAAACTAGGCCATCCAAGCTCACCTCTCGTCAGCAAGCAGCTCAGAGGCTCAAGTCACCCGCTGTTCGAGGCAAGAACATCCATGTATCCGTGAAGAACATGCAATACCTTGAGTACAAGGAGCTCCGTGATATGAACCCTTACCTCACCCCTCGGAACAATAGGGTTGGGGATAAGCGGTTCCACAACAAGACTCAAGAGGAGATATTCTATGAGGTCTATGTGCCATTCAAGAAGGGGTAGCCCCTCAACATGCCATTGACACCGGAAAGATGGCCGCTTCCAAGTACTTTGATGAAGCCTATGCTATGTGTGGAGAGTTTGGGCTCTATCCCATTATGGAGCTCAACAAGGATTATGATATCGGGTTGATTCAACAATTTTATGCCACCGTCCACTTTGAGCAAGATGAAGCTAGAACATTTCGGTGGATGACTCATGAGAGGCTCCTTGAGTCGAACTTGGCAAAGTTTGGAGCCGCCCTTCGATACCCTTGCTACCCGGGCGTAGATGCAAATGGTTGGAGGTGCCATGATAGTTCATGGGCTCAAACAAGGGAAGTCTTGGAGAACCTCTACATCCCCGGTTGGGGTGTACCGGGCAAGAGTGCGGATCTTCTCCCTACTTGGGACATTATGCTTAGAGTCTACCGGGAAACCACTGTACCAAAGGGTGGCAACCTTGATGAGCTACATCTATATGAAGTGGATCTAATGGAAAACTCTTTTGCTAAGAAGGGCACCGGTGAGAAGCTTGATGTGATGGACTACATCTACCATGAGATGTGGTCATGTGTGATGGAGAAGAAGCTTCCCTCCTATGCTCCGTACATTATGAAGCTCATTGAGTACACTTGGGTTGATACTTGTGAGACTACACTCCTTCACTCCATTCCTCTCAATATCACATCCCATGAAGTGAAGTCTTTGAGGACCAAGCGCCACAACTCTCCTCTTGAAGATGTTACCCCCATGGATGAGAAGCCACCTAGCTGGGCTTCTAAGCTTGCACGCCGCATCACTACTAGGGAAAGGCCCATTGCCGGCGCACCTAAAACCCCCATTGCCGGCGCACCACGAGCCCGCCGGTGCGAACGCGCCGGTGATAAACGGACACTGCCGGCGCACCAGGTAGTGCGCCGGCGATATCTCAGCTACTGCCGGCGCACCACCCTGCTTCGCCGGCAAAGATCTATTCCACCGGCGCACTATCAGGTGCGCCGGCAGTAGTGCTTCCAGCACTGGCGCATGCTACGTGCGCCGGCAATGTTTCATTTAGGTGCGCCGGCAATTAATTCGAAAATTCTTTTTTCCACTTTTTTCCAGCATATTACAATACAATTTTGACAGCAGTATATATTTACAACGCAGTTCATATTTATACAGTATTACATGCAATATGAGAAGCACATAGAGAGCCAAGTTTCATTTCGGTATCAGTACACAAATACGCAAGTCTCGTTTCGGAATGTGTTGATTCATACAACACATGTGCATATGCAACACCGAACGATGAAGTTTCACAAAGTTAGAAGTCTTGGTACATAGTCGTCACAAGTATCGTCATACACCTCACAATGTAGGTCCTAACCTAAACTAGAATCACATAGAACATGACCAACATGGTCATGACCATCATCACGAAGGCCATGGTCTTCATCCGGTTCCTCCTCATGTCCCTCATCTCTCCCGCTAGATAACGGGCGTATCTTCCTTCCGCCTCCACCCTAGTGGGGTATCCCTTGTAGCTGTTGCCGCTGAAATGGTGCACCTGTCTCCGACAGTCCTCCCGATGCGTCGTAGACTCCAGGAACCCTCCCTTGTACACGACATATGTCGTCGGCATCTCCATTCACAAGACAAGTAAAACGTTAGTACCAATGCAATGAACAAGTGCCAACTCAAATAAGAGACAAGTAGTATGAACTAAATAGCATGTGCCTCATACTTTGTTGGTCGAAATAAATAATAACATACAGGGATGGGGTCAGTGAGGCTAGGTAGGATGCACAATAGATTGATATTTGTGGCCTTCACACCAAGCCTCACTGGCCCCACCCCGGAGTGTACAAGTGACCGAACATTTTAATCATCGGCCAATGCAATTAAGAAGTGCGAACTCAAATAGAAGACAAGTAGTACGAATTAAATAGCGTGCCTCATACTTTGTCGGTCGAAACAAATATTAACATCCAGGGATGGAGTCAGTGAGGCTAGGTAGGATGCACAATAGATTGATACTTGTGGCCGTCGCACCAAGGCTCACTGGCTCCACCCCCGAGTGTACGATTGACCGAACATTCTAATCATCGGCGAACTCCAAATACGAGGCAAGTAGTGGTCGAGTAAATGCAAATAATTATTAAGCTATGTACGCCATAATCTTGAAATATATAGCAAAGTAAATGAAACTACAGACACATGTTCACATGCACATTCATACAACTAAATAAAAGCAACTAGTCGATTCTATGGGAATATATAACAATTATTACAGTACGGAAGTTCAAGGACATATCGTTCAAGCTTTAGCAAGTGTTCCCGTCGTAGGATCAGGTTGTACGCCTAGGGGGGAATGGACGGCAGCCCTCAAGCGAGTTGAACGGCCTCTCATCACGCGACATCTCCAAGCGGAGGTCTATCTCGTCATTAGGTGGTAGACCATAGCCGTAGAAGAACTCGCCAGACCTATTGTTGACATCCTGCAGGATTATCGTGCAAATGAACTGCTGGATGCGACCCCAGTTCTTTCTAATCTCTCTATCAGGGACATCCGCCATGTTTGCAAACCTGTTTCTGAGATTATCTGGCAGCAACATGTCATCTGCGTACTTTATGTACTCCTGCATCTGAAGGATGGCGTACCACGCGTCCATCCCATTGTCGGGCGTCGACTGCCTGAGGCAGGGGAAGTTGGTTGTGTGGGTTAAGACGAAGCCTCCTCGGGATTTCCTCTCTACTTTGAGGGGGCCTGCCTTGTTGGCGAAGCCGGTGAGAGCATCATTGAGAAGGGCCCTGATGTGGGAGTAGTCTTTCTTGCGGTCCCTACCCGAGTCGAGATAGACTGCATGCGAGTGTTGCGGGTGCACGACGATGAGGGTGCAGAACTTGTCTCTGCGGAAAACACACGGATTAACCTTTGGAAATGCAAATGGAGATATAGGATAGAATGGTGATGGGGGACTAGCGAGTGATTACTTACTCGGGGAAGTAAGGGATGAGAATGGCGCCCTTCTTAATGTTCGCCAGCATGAAATCCTCGACCTGCTGGGTGGCAATCGCGCGATCCCCAGGGTTGCAGATGATGCTCTCCCGCATATAGAAGGGGTCCATGATCGCGATGGTCGGCGTCCCCTCCTTAACAATCTGGGAAGACATGCTAAGAGCAACTAGGCGAACCACACTAAAGTGGAGCGCTTGCATGCGATAGATGCTGAAGATGTCGTTGAACCGGATGAAGCACAAGTCCGCGGGGTACTTCTCGACGAAGTTCATGCCAGTTGGCACCTTCGCCACGAAGAGAGGGTAACCAGGATCTTTTGATTTGAGAAGAAGGTTCTCCACATGCAAGACAGTCTCATGCAAGCTCCTCATATCCGGGGTGAGTTTCTTCACGACATGCTCCGGCAGCATCGGTTGACCCAAGTGATGCAGAGGTCGCCAATTGTTTGGCAACTTGTCAAGGAGTGGGACCTTGTCCTTGGATTTGGCCGCCGCCGCCTTGTCTTGGGCGTCCTTCTTATTTGCCCTCTTCCTCTTCTTGGGTTGTAGTGCTGGACCATCCATCGCCGTAGTGGCCGTAGCACGGAGTGTGTTTGGGCTCAACATATTTTTGACGGCGGCGGTGGCGACCTCCTCAGGATTTTCCTCCTCATCAGCCATTTCTTGAGAATCGAACAGCTTCTTGGAGCACACATATTTGAAGCCCGGCGCATCCTCATGGACAACTTGTGAAGACGTAGGAATATCCCATTGGAAGTTGTCACGTTCATATTCCTCGGCCTCACGGCGGTGGCCCGGGTTGTTGTGGTGGGGCGCTGACCTCTGGCGCAGCTGGCCGTTCTGGTGGGGCGATGACCACGGGCGCCGCTGGCTGTCGTGGAGGGACGCTGACATGTGGCGCCGCAAGGTGCTTGTCTTTGCTTGCCGTCGACCCCGAGTAGGTGTTGATCCGAATTAGGGTCTTCGGCCATAGCAGTACCCAACCCTTCAGTGAGGCCAGATTCAATGGGCTATCGTCATCGGCACCATGCGGTTGATTAGGAGGAAACAAATCCTCATAGCCCGGTAACGCCCGATCCACTTCAACCCGGTAAACGTCATCCGCCATATCTCGTGTGTGCCACTTCTTATCCAGGGGCCGAATGATGGACCCCCTCGCGACGTCTTTGATTTCGTCGTTTACTCTCATCAAAAAGGTGCATGGCGTCGAGAGCGCCTACGAGAACATGTGTATGGCGTTAGAGAGAGGGCAAGGATGACGAAACTAATATATTAACTTGATGTACACATTAGTTAATTACCGTGAGGGCGTTGAGCTCGGCTAATGTCGACGGGCCAGCACATGCGGCGGCGGGCGTGCAAGTGACGGAGGGGCTGCTACCCGGCATGGACGGTGAATCCCTAGCACCAGCGACATTGCCGGCGGCCGGAGGAGTCTCCATTATAACATTGTCATTGCCGGCGGACGGCGGCACCATCGAGTTGCTGCCGTTGAAGCTAACCACTTGCATTTTCGGGGGGCCTTGTTTGCCACCCTCATACCACGCTTGCATAGCGTTGAAATCTGCTTGGACTCAGCGGCGACTTCAGCTTTGACTTCAGGTACGAGTGTAGCTTTGAGTTGCGGTACCAGTTGCGGTACCAAACCAGCTTGGACTTGGGCTAGGATTGACTCCCTCATTTCCTCCGCCTCCCGCTGCTTCCTCTCATTACGCGCATTTTTATCGGCCGCAGACGACAAGCCATAGTGACCATGCTTGTAGCCTGTACCGGCGCCAGCCACACGGCCTCTATGCGGCCTTCTCGTCGGTGAATGCTCATTAACGATGTTTAGCGCCCGTACGAGAGGCTTGTCCCAGGCTACCCTGCCCGTCGACGCCTGGGACGAGGAGCCTTCGTCACCTTGGGAGGCTTGAGAAAGTCTTTGTCTTTCTTCTTCCTGCGGAAGAAACGCGAACCATTTAGAAATGTTGCTACTATTATATGAACGATACTTGATCTAATAAAACCGGTAAATTGCTTACTAGTTTTTTCTCCAACGCCAGGACCTTCTGGTCGTTCGTGAACCAAATTATGTCGGTTACGACCTTCGGGTCCGTGACAAGTTCCCCGGTTAGTTTCTTCTTATGGTACCGGGACCTGATGAATCTTCTTTCAAGCGGGTCCTTGTACTTGAGCCAGGGGTTCTCAATGCCGGCATTTACATACGCCTCGTCCTCCTTCGCCCAATAGGGCTCCTTTCCCTCGTACCCACGGCTCCCAAGGTTGTGGTTGCCGATGTTAAGCTCCCGCATTTCCTTCCCCCACAACTTGCGATTCTTGGTTGCTTGTAGCTCTTCATTGGCCACAAAAGCATCAAAGTCCGCCTGGGTGACATGCGGAAAGGCGGAGTGGACCTCTTCGAAACCTTTGCCCTCAGCAATCAGCCTCCGCACCATGTACTTATAGCTGCTGAGGTGTTTGGTGAACTTCAGGAGGGCTTGTGAGTTCACAATGTTGTTGGTTTGATGACTGGAGGCGTAGTCGCCTAGGAACTTGTATCGTGCGTGCAACCTCGCAATGAGCTGGGCTCGCAAAGGCGCTTTGCTCTCAGCTCGGAGGTCCGTCTCGTTGAGATTGACGACCTCTCGGAGGATACATGCCAGTTGGTTGCCGTACCCCTTGGCAACATCCTTAGGCAACACCGGCCAACCACTGGCGGGGTCCACCTCTCGTGATCGTGTCTCTGCCGGTGCCGACCATGTTTTGGCGCCTTGCCTTCCGCGGCCTCTTGGCTCCACTTGTCCCGGTGCCACTACTCCCGGCGGCGGCGCTAGGATCGTCGCCGCTTGTCTCGCCGCCACCCCCGGCGGCGCCGGTTGCCTCATCGCCGCTAGGCTCGTAGGTACTACCCCCGGCGGCGGCGCTTGCCTCGTTGCCGCTCGGCTCGTCGGCACTACCCCCAGCGGCATCCTCCATCTCATGGTCCTCGTCGCCGCCAACACCAGCGGCCTCGGCATCCTCCTCCGTCCTAAAGAAGTGCCTATTGTAGTGCTCCTCTAACTCTTCTTTAGACGACATGGTGGCTTGCACTAATAGAAGACGAAAAAGAGTTAGAATTCACGGAAAAATTCGGCATGACCTTTGCTAAAAATTGGTCATGCCGAGTGCTAGAATTGCCGGAACGGAAATGAATCGACATTCCGGCACTCAATAGCAACTCAATCCCTGTAACAGAAATGCAAACATAGAAATGCCATAACCATAACCATAACCATCTCCATAACCATGCCATCACCATAACCATCACCACATAAATTACAGTAGCTAGCTTTTTAGCATATACATTACAGTGGCATTTTACATCAGCATAAAAATAACACTTGACAACCTCCATTTAAAACCAGAGAATGAACATAGTGAATAACACTTGACAACCTCCATCAAACTCTGCTTAGCAGCATCATACACTCCAGCTAGGCTAATTCCAAATTCAACCGAAGTATGGGAACAATCAAATAAGACCACAAATTGCATAGCTAATCAAATATGTTGGGTGAAACTTCCATGTGCACTTTCTGTGCTACCGAGATAACATCTCTTCCTTTCTACATGCTGAGAATTTTTCAAACTAGAAAACAAAGATGTATATATAGCAACCATCTTACCACACTATTTCATGATTCAGCAAAAGTGCAGACAACAGGTAAGATCACAAACTATAGAGGAAATCAAACAAGCCAGCAAACAGTCAAGTTTCAAATGCAGCAATGTAGCATCATAGCAGAATTCGAAGGCTCAACAGCAGCATCCCAATAGAATTTGAAGGTTCAACAGTTCTGCGGCACCAAGTGCACAGATGTCCAACATGACAACTTAGGAATAGACATCCCAGGTGTCCTACTAACAACAATAGGATGTTACTAAACAACAGTCTAAGAATTGTTCAAACCACAAAACATGTACATCAACAATTAGCAGCATCCTACACTCTTGCAATACTAATTTCAAATTCAATAGAAGTTTTAAACATCAAGATAATACCATAAATTTTAGAGCATATCAAACAAGCTAGGTGAAACATGCTTTTGCTCTAGGAAACATTTCTCCATTTCTACAGAGGACCATTTTCTCTGGTTAAGGGGACCATTTTCTCTGCAATGGCATTTTCTTTTGTCCAGAGAATGAATTGAACCACCATACCACCATATCTCAAATTCTCAAACAAGCATAAATGAATTGAACCAGAGAATGAATTTAAAAGAATGAATTGAACCAGAATTTTAGCCAGCAAACATCTATAGAATTTATAGAATAGCATGAACATCTATATAATTTAAATGTATACTAGTTCTCTGAATGAACATAGCACTTGTTCTTTTTAAATGAACCAGAGAATGAACATAGCATTTGTTCTTTTTAAACCAACCAGAGAACAAATTTTATCAACTAAACCAACTAATACTAGCTATTTACATTTTTTCATTTAGTTATTTCTATATCACAATTTCCAACCAGCGAACAATTTCCAACCAGAGAACAATTTTTAGCATTTAACTAAATCAATTAAATGAAACCTACTGCTAGCATTCATTTTCTTTTAAATGAACCAGAGAAGCTCACATGTGTCATTTTAGCAAACCAGAGAGCAAAACCAGAGAGCATTTTATTTTTATTGCTAACATAATTTGACAGTAGCATGCATTTTTATTAAAGAATTTTCTTGCTACTGCTAGCATTCTTAATTCAGTAGCATGCATTTTATTTTCTTTTTTCAACAGCACTTGTTCTTTTTATGAACTAAACCTACTTCATAAAGTAGCATAAAGTAGCTAGCTACTTCATTTGCATTTCATCTAAACCAACTAAACCAACATATATAAAGTTCATTTTCAACTTTATTGCTATATCATTTAAAGCTACTGCATCATTTTATTTCTAGTTGAAAAATTACAGAGAGCATTTCATATATATAGCATGAACCATTATGAAACCAGAGAATAAATGCAGTAGCATTCTTTTCTCCTATGAACTTTATATGAATTGGCAGTACCATAACCAAAATGCTAGCATTTTTAAACCAGAGAACACCAGTCAAGATGCTAGCATTTTCTGGGCATTTTATAAATGGTTTGGTGAGCTAAACCTGCTGCTTCTTTACCTAGCAAACCAGAGAATGCATTTAATCAAGAACTAACATACTGCTAGCATTCATTTTCCTTTTTCAAACCAGAGAACAAATTAACCTATGAATTTCATTCATATTATTAGCATGAGCATGCAACACCATTTAGCAAAAGCATGAGCATTTTATTTTCATTTAACCATTTAGCAAAACCAACATATATAAAGTTCATTTTCAACTTGATTGCAGTAGCATAAGCATGAGCATTTTATTTTCATTTAACCATTTAGCAAAACCATTTTCATTTTCATTTTCATTTTCATTTAATGAAGAACTAACATACCTGCAACTAAAATCATTTTCTTGTTTGAACCAAACCACTGTTCATTTTTCTTTTTTCATGTTTGAACCAAACCTATGTTCATTTTCTTTTTTCCTACTGCAACTTCCTTTTTTGCTACTGCTAGCAATTAACCTCCTATGAACATAAAGAACCAAAACCAGAGAACAATACTGCTAGCTTTTCAAACCAATTTTAGCATTCAAACTTCCTTTTTGGGAAATTTTGTTGCACATCAAATTTTAGCTTTTCAAACCAATTTTAGCATTCAAATTTAACCAGGGTATTAAACACGAATTAAATGAACCAGGGTATGAGACGAGGAAGAACCCTAACCGGCTTGGGTCACCGGAGATGAGGAAGAACCCTAGCTAAACAGAGAGGGAAGGGGGAGGGAAGGGGAGAGGGAAGGGGAGCGGGAAGCTCACCAATGGCGCGCGGCTCCTTCTTCTCCAACGGCAGCGCCGATGTCCCCTCGCGCGCGGCACCTCCTTCTCCAATGGCGCGCGGCACCTCCTTCTCCACTGGTCTTCCGCGGCGGCGTACGTGGCAGGTGGTGGGGGATGGTCGAGGGGATGGTGGAGGGCGGTGGCGGGGCACAGAACGGCGGCGCTCGAGAGGGGGACTTGAGGTGGCGACAGAACGGCGGCGCTCGATGGTGGGGGTTGGAGATGTGGCTGTGCGGGGAGAAGAAGGGGAAAAAAGGTTAAGTCCTAATTACAGCTGATCCAGGGTTATTGCCGGCGCACCACATACCTGGTTATATCACAACCGGGCCAGGCCCAAGAATCATTGCCGGCGCACCGGCCCAGGGGTGCGCCGGCAATAGCAAACTTTCCACCGGCGCACCACTGGGCCGGTGCGCCGGCAATGATTCTTGGGCCTGGCCCGAATCGGCCCGGGCCATGCCAGGAAATAGCGCCGGCGAGCCTTTCCCCGAGGTGCGCCGGCAGTATCCCTTCATCGCCGGCGCGGCTGAAATGTGGTGCACCGGCAATCCTTTCCACCGGCGCATGCACAAGGTGGTGCGCCGGCACAACTTGCCTCCACCTATAGGCTTTTCCCTAGTAGTGCATGAGATAGATTTTTTGCCTCACCTCTGCAGTCAACCACCGTCAGTATCAGAAGCATGCAGAAGCCAAGAAGTCTAGGGTTCGTTAGAAGAGCATCATGAGGGCCCTTGAGGTGGAAGTGTCTCCTCCCGGATCCGAGGAGAATATCACTCCGGAGGCTGAGTGGGTTTCTCGGCATGGTGTTCCTCTTCCTCCGGATGGCCTTGAGATCGAGTCTCCTCCTCACACTCCTCCCTACCCCGGCGCTTCATCGAACCTCCCTCCCGGCTGGGCTAACGCCGACCCTTGGGACGTGTAGTTTCTCCTATCCCTTTTTGGTGCTTTGGTGACAAAGGGGGAGAGTGAGACCTTATTAGGTTGCTCTCCGTTGGGTATTTGCATGGGGGAGTCACAAGCTCGTGTTGGCTTTGATTTTTATTGCTTGTGATTCTATTTATCCTTGTGGTGTCGAACTATGTTCTTAGCTATTTGATTTGTAAACTCTATCTATGTGTTTGGAACATTATTCTTGTGTATGGTAAACTCCGTATGTGAGTCTTCAATGGTTATCTATGTGTGCATGATGTTATTATCCATATGCTTATCACTATGTTGTATTGCTAACCCATGGAAGACGGGTGCAAGATATAGGGGGAGCTTCTTATGTACCATTGCTTATATCTAGGGGGAGCTCCTCTATATCTCTCACATTGTTGGTTTACATTATCCATTCCTTGCAAATACTTTTGTTGTCATCAAACACCAAACAGGGGGAGATTGAAAGAACATTTCCCGCCCTTTTGGGTTTTGTGTGTTTGATTTCAACACTAGGTATATATTTATGTGTGTTCATGTAGATAGGTACAAGCTATCAAGAAAGATGTAGGATCGTTAAATGGTATGGCTGTTCTGAAGTTCTGCAGGTTATTTTGTCTCTGGCGGAAGTTCCGGCCCCAGCAGGCGGAAGTTCCGCCCTGGTTTGTTCAGCAGAAGCTTCTCAGCGCAGTCCTGTGCTCAGTTTTTCTTCCTGACCGGAAGTTCCGGTGGAGTTGGCCGGAAGTTCCGGTCAGCGGAACTTCCGCCCAACTTCCGGACAAGTTCCGAAATTCCGGTTTTGAGGCTCTGTGTTGTCCAGTATGGTTTTCGCAAGTTTCTGGAACTTGGCCGGAACTTGGCCGGAACTTCCGGTCAGCGGAAGTTCCGCCCAAGTTCCGCCCCATCATCTCTTGAGCTGGACAACTATCGAAGGCGGAAGTTCCGGCCCTCCTGGCCGGTACTTCCGGTGGAAGCCGGAACTTCCGGCCCTCCTGGCCGGAACTTCCGGTGTAAGTGGATTTCGTCCCCAACGGTCAGATCTGAGAGCTCCAATCATATAAATAGCTTTCTTCTCCAAAGGGACAAGTTGCTTAATCATTGCAAGAAAAATCTGCCAAGCTTCACCACCATTAGAGCCACCTCAAGAACACAAGATTTGCAAGATCTCCTTCCTCCCCCAACCAAAGCTCTTGATCTTTGGAGATTCGAAGGAGAAGACACCGATCTACATCCTCAACGAAGCATTTCTCATTTCCCCCTCTCTTGTTTAAGGGATCTCATGCTAGTGTTCCTATTTGGTTCCCTAGTTGGTTTGTGTTGATGTGTTGTTGTTGATTGTTGTATTGTTACAGATTTGGGAGCCTCCAATTCAGTTGTGGATGTGTGCCCCAAGAACCTTGTAAAGGCCCGGTTTCCGCCTCGAGGAAATCCCTTAGTGGAAGTGGGCTAGGCCTTCGTGGCGTTGCTCACCGGAGATCTGAGTGAAGCCTTCGTGGCTGTTGGTTTGGCTTTCGTAGCAACCACACTCCTCCAAACGTAGACGTACCTTCTTGCAAAGGAAGGGAACTACGGGAATCATCTCCGTGTCATCGCGTGCTCCACTCTCGGTTACCTCTATCCTATTCTATCTCTTATATTGCTTAGCTATATCTTGCTTAGTTGTTTGCCTTGTCATATAGGTAAAATCACTTAGTTGCATATCTAGAGAATTTACCTTTGTGTCAAGCCTAAATTGAAAAAGAACTAAAAATTGGTTAGCACCTATTCACCCCCCCCCCCCTCTAGGTGCGGCATACGATCCTTTCACGGTGCGCCCCAAATCCCTTTGGGGACGCTTTGGGGGACGCGGCTGGAGATGCTCTTAGGGCATCTCCAACGCGGTGACCCATCCCGCTTCCGCGCATACGGATGGGTCCCGGCGGATAAAAACGCGGCCACGCATCGCAAATGCGGATGGCCGTGATGTCCGGGACGACCCAAACCCGGCCCAAATCTGGGCCAGGTTTGCGTGGCCGCGGATGGCACGCGGCGTCATCGTGTGTCCGCCTGGTCCGCATGTCTGGCCCACCTGTCGACGCCCGAGTCCTATTAAATGTGGACTGGGGAGGGGGACTGTCCCTATCCAGTCCCCACTTCCCCACTCCACTCCGGCCGCACGATCTCGAGCTCGAGCTTCCGCGCCGCCATGGCCCCGAAGCATGAGTTCTAGCCATCCACCAACGACCATGAGGCCGGCAGCAGCCGGCGAGCCGCTCCGATGGCTTTCGACATGGGGCCGCCGGCGGCCATCCGCGACCGGATCTACGTCACCATAGCGGTGGCGCATATGTTCTGGGAGGCCGGCGTCCCAATGTCGTGGGGCGACAATCACCTCCTCCATGGCTGGCACCTGAGCCCAGATCGGGTTCGGGTACCGCCGATCCCGGGCTCCGGCCGGCATCGCGGAGATCCAGTGGTGGCGCGCGCAGCTGCCGGCGGACCTCAGGGAGGACCCTATCTACAGCGACACAAGTCCCAACTGGTTCGAGGTGGAGCACGATGCGCGCCGGCGCACGTTCTTCACCTCGGCGGAGGCCTCGCCCACAGCCGCGCACGCCTGCTAGGAGCGCTGGCCGCCGCCCCGGCAGCCTCTGCATCGACGAGCCCGCGGCTACTCCGCCGCGGTCCGTGCCAGCACAAGCACCACAAGCCCATCTCGAGGAGGACGACATCCCCAAGCTGCAGGTCGCGCTGGCGGCGTCCCGCGAGGTCAACGACCTCGAGGAGCTGGCCAAATGGCCGCACCTCGCCTCCACGTTGTGTGCCTCCGCGCTGGAGGAGGAGGCCAGAAAGGCCAAGGAGGACGCCGACGCGTGGGCGTTCCTTGCCATGGCGCGCCGGCAGAAGGAGGCCACGCGCCCGGCCGTGCTCTGGGGGAAGGAGGAGCGCCTAGCCGCGCTCCGGTACGAGGCGGAGCTGCAGGCTGCTGCGGCGAAGCAGCGCCAGAAGGAGGCAGCGCGGCTGGCACGCCTGCGCAGGCCGGCGAGCCCTCCGAACCGGCACTCCGCCTGGGAAAGGGCGCAGTGGTTGCCCTGGCCGTAGTCCCCGGCGCCCTCCGGCGTGTCCAGCCGGAACAACGCGTCGCCGCCAGGAGGCATCGTCCTCATCAACGGCGACGACGACGAGAACTACTGGGAGTAGGGTGGCGCACCGGCGGTCACCGCATCCCAAACCTTAGACTAGGGTTTCCCCCTTTTTTTTTAGTTTAAAGCCCATGTAGGACTTTCTTTTGTGTAAAAAATGCCTAAAATAGAGCTAAGTTTAAATGAAGTGTAGTTTAAATTTAATTTTTTTTTTATCTTCGACTTTTGCGGTGCGTCCGCGCGTTGGGCGTAGTCGCGATCCAAACGGAACGCCGGCCAGATCCATTTGTCCACGTGTCCGCGCGATCATCCGAACGGCTCCACCTGAACGGGCAAAGGCGTTTGATTTGGGTCACCGTGTCGTGTCTGAGATGTCCTCACGCAGATGTGGAACTTTGTCCGAAAATCTCCTAGACCCCGCCGTAAAGGCCGACCGCAGGCGCGCGGGCAAAGCAAGCAAACGCCAAAGGCCAAAGCCGGTGATGACCGTCCCAGACGGCAGGCTGGAAGATGACGACTGGGTCAAACAACAAACTCAGCGGGGCCCACCGGAAAAGGCCTCGTACCGCGGGCGACGCGCCTAGTTCCGTGTCAAATCGAATCCAAACGAAACGATCTCAGCCCATGTTTCCGCGCCCACATTTTCCCCGTGCCGCCGCCCGAGCATGCCCATGCCCATGCCCATCCCCCAGCTACCCGCTACCGCCAGGCAGGCAAACCAAGCAACAGCAGCTTCGGACTGCTTCAATGGATATCTATTTGGAACTAGCATGTTGCAGCTCATGCCATGTTTTTTGCCATTTGTTCCACAAAGTTATTTTTCCAGCTAGTACAGTTTGTTTCATTTTTTGACATTTGGACCACCTGAAATTTCTACAAAGGTTATATATCATAGAAAAATTACAAAATGAATATGATTAAATGACATTTTGTGTTGAGTCCGTCACTTCATACACCCAACACTAGCCCACGCCTCGTTACCACTTCAGAATGAATGAAAAAGATGACCAACATCAAGAGAGCAAGAAGAAGGCGATGCCACCTGGCGAAGCGCCCCACCAACGAGGACGATGGACTCCGGCGACCCAATCTCCCCATTCAATGGCTACATCTCCCCTTTGTTTTTTAACAGGGATGGGGCGTGGACGATGCAGCCCGTTTACAGGGGTGAGTGAAAAACCATTATGTGTTGTTCACATTACTGTATAGATTAAAGAATTTTTTTTTGATGGTGACTATGTAAGTAGGAGCCATAGCAATAAGGAATGCAACTCTAAAACTTTGTGATTTGGTTATACTTCTACAAACTTTCTTTCGATATATATGGGAGCATAGGATCTGCTTCTGCGTCAACCGATACACACGGCCATTCATTTATTTGGGTACACATAAAGAGTCTATCCATTTGCTATTTTATTAATACTAGTTGAATGCATGTGCGTCGGAATATCACTTTTTTTTATCGTACTGTAAGTTTAAATGGAAATTCTAGCGATATAGTCAATTGCGGACCTAGAAGCTTTCGGAAGCCTTGGAAAACATGTTTAAGAGGCCATATTTTTTAATAAAATTATACTATAATGTCCGAAATTACAACGCATAGTGCATCTACAAACTTGGACTACTACCTTGGCTGAAGGATGGTAGATCTCCGCCCTCTAGTACGTCGAGATAAAACAATAGCTCACGTGTCAATCGATTCAGCCCACTTTTCAAGATATATATAAAATTGTTCTTACAGATCAATTTGAATTGCAAGTATTTGCTGCGTGACCGTTACACATCAATCGTAAATGGAGCAACCTAATTGAAATTGGAAAACGATGGGTTTCCCCCGGGGGATATCGTGATCGCGTCCTCCGGGTTGGGTGCACGCCACGCGTCCACGCGTGGGCCCTATAGATGACCTTATCATTTTCTCTGGAGAAGGACGAACTTATCTCTTCGCTGCCATTCTTCATCGGTGGTTTTCCCCTTTCACTTCCTTCTTCTTCGTCAAGTCCGCTCCTCCTCATCAGCACAGTCCACCTCCACCTCCACCTCCGGGAGCTCGCGCCCGCCTCCCGTTGAGACGGCCGTCCTCCGCGCTTGATCTCGCCAGCGTCCCCGCCAGGAGCTCGCTAGCATCCACGCCAGAGCTCGCCCGCCGCGGCGCCGGCAGCTCTCCCGTCATGCCGCCAAGAGGTCTTCCGCCGCGCCACCAGGATCTCGCCAGCATCCAGCCCAGGAGCTCGCCCACTTCGACCCTGGGCTCCCCGCAGCCTACGAGGGGGAGCTCCTCATGGTGGCGCCAAATGGTGCGCTCGACGCGCGGGGCCGGCGACGGGGACCAGGTCGCTGCCGCGTTCTCCACCTCCACGCCGACGTGCTCCTTCCACGGGTACACCCCCCGCGCATAGCTCGCGTAGGCCGTCGTCGCCATTGGAACAACTGCAGGGCGAAGGACTTGGTTGCTACCCTTTGCGGCCGGGCTTTGCTACCATGGGCGGCGGGCGCTGCTACCGGCGGCCACTGGAGTTGCTACCATGGGTGACGGGCCTTGCTACAAGGGGTGGCCTGGGTTGCTACATCGAGCTGGCGGCGTTGCTGCCGGCGGCCACCGGAGTTGCTACCATGGGCGACGGGTGCTGCTACATGAGTCTGGCGACGTTGCTGCCGTCGCCCACCGGAGTTGCTACTACGTGCGGCTGGCCTTGCTACCTTGGGCGACGCCGCTGCTACATGGAGCTGGTGGCGTTGCTGCCGGCGGCCACCGGAATTGCTACCATGCAACATCGGTGCTGCTACCATCGGCCATCGGCGCGCCATCATGTTGTTGTTGCATCAGCAACTCCGCATCGGGTTCTCCGGCGACAGCGACGCAACGGCCATGGCCGACGGAGGAGGCGAGGAGCAACGCCAGCGTGCAGAGATAGGGGAGGCATAGTACTCAGAACGGATGCGTGATGCGAGGAGGGCTGCTGCACCGGCGACACCACCATGGGCCTCTCCGGCGACGACACCATGGGGCTCTCCGGCGACGCGACGCGACGACGAAGGACAATCAGCTGCGGTGTCGCACTCGAGCGGCGGAAGTTCTGTGAAGACAGCGCTGTCAACCCACTTGCGTTTGTGTTTTTCTTTTGTTTTGTTCTTTTGCGGGAAAAGGTAAACCGAAGGTGGCAATTGGATGGGTACGATGACCAAATCGTACGGCTGGCGACCCGGGGGATCGGGGCATGTGATCCCCCGGGGGACGCTCAGCGCTGCCCATTGAAATTTGCAAAGGTAACGCATCTAAGTACCTAAGCGGGTGAGAATGGAACGGAAAATATACTTTGAGAATAATATCATCCGAAGAAAACCTTCCAGAACTACAATGTCATCCAACTATGCTACATTATTTATATTGTTAACAAAAAACTAATACTCTCTCCGATTTATATTTAATTGACTCTAGATACATCTATATTTAGACAAAATTGAGTCAAAAAATTTCAATCGGAGGGAGTACAATAAATTCTCCTTATGCACTCGTTATGAGATATCATGGAAAAGTTCCAATTATTTACTTGTACTCAAGTTTAAAGCAGCAAATCACATGTTGACCATTGTGAGCCTCACTCTTCTTCTGTCGTTTTTCTCTCGGATTCATATTGTCTAGTTGTTTACCTAATTCGTGCCAAGAATGTAATTCCATCAAGCTTACTATGGGGCCCCGGACTAGCTGTCCGAAACACCCGTTATGCATACACATTCACGATCCTATGATCAGTGTGTCGTGAAGGCATAACCGAACTGGTATCAAATACAACATCCATTACAGTACCGAATAAAAAGATTACAACGGTCACGTGACTAGATACTTACATAAGAGCCACAATGGAAGGAGATCAACAATCACACAGCGGAAATGCTTCAGACGAAAGCGTTTGCATGGCCCAAATCATGTCATAACCCTACAGGCAGCTGACTGGGAAGACGTTCCTAGCTCGCATAGACGTCGTCGACTCCTTCTTCATCTGTCGGATTCCACCAAGTCTGGCCAAGTAAATAGCTAGGGACAAAGACATAAGTACATTATGAATTGTACTCGCAAAGCACCTTACAGAGAAGTAAAGGATATGCATATTTGGCAGTAGCAAGGCAACATGCACTATTCTTGGGTTACAAGGAGTGAGAGATAGTTTCTCTCGATAGTATGACATCTCTAAATCTTTGTTGAAAACCTTTTTGAAAACAAGTTTTTTTTAAGACTAACAGGTAAGGGTGACCCATTTTCCTTTCTGGCCATCTCATATGGCCAAAACAGCTTTTCCAACTTCCCACCGTACCTCCCAGGTACATTTTCTCCAGTCCCACTGGTATTTTTCCATACGTCCCAGGTACTTTTCCAAAACCTTTTGGAAAATACTTTTGTAAAACAAAACCTTCCTCTAATGCCAAGTACCGCCATTCCCATGTCCATAACCGCGGACACGGCTATTCGAATAGATTTACACTCTGCAGAGGTTGTACACTTACCCCACAAGATCCGATAAATCCACCGGGATCATCCCTAGTTCATCAAGCGTCAAAATGCGAGGCTCGGATAACCGATCGTAGTTTTTCGCTTGCTCGCCATAGCCTAAGACATGACACCTAGAGTTGTACCTCCCAACACCAGAGTCTGAGGGGTCGTTTACCCAGGAGTAGCGAATTCCCCAACCAGCTCAACCCTCCGGAATGTCGCGACCAACTGCGGGGCATTATTCAATGGGAGCTCATAGGTTGTACTCCGGTTCGTTGGGAAGGCCACACTCGATAGGTGTCCATGCACGGACTACCAATTACACTTGCAGAACCCAGACTAAGGCGAGACAAACTACTACGCTACGCCCCGTCCCACTTAAGGGTAATGTGGTTGTACTGGCTAGGTCCGGTTTCGTACTATGGTCACCAAGGATTTTCGAAAACAACTTTTCATCTCCACTTGCCTCCAGCAATTTTTCTTTCCACAAACCTTTTTACCTTTCATAAAACCACACTTGGGTATGGTTTCCCTATTCCAAGGTTTTCGAAAAACTTCTTTTCTTGAAAGCCTTTTCACAACCATTTTTACATGGCTCCTAACCTATAGTACAACTCTTCTTTGAAAAATGGCGACAAGGATGACAAGGTGGTAAGCACCATATCACTAATAGGGGTTTGATCAGTAGGTACCAGCAAGGGCTGCACCCTAAGGGGAATAAAACTCCGGGTGGCAATAACCACCCACATAAATAAATAAAACATGCAATTTTTATAAAACAACTAACAATGCAAGAGCAAGATAATGTAGGGTGAGATATGCATCAAGAGGTGGCTTTTCTGTGTTGGCTATATGTCCCTGGACTTCATCTTCATGAATCATCTGCTCTTTCTTCCTCTTTGAATTCTTCACCAAGATCCTCTCCTTCTCCGATAGCGTTCGCATTCTAACGTCGCAAAAGAAAAGGGAGAACAATCAACACATGGCCCTAGAATCAACCACTCATACAAAACCAGTATCAAACCACTCAATCAGAGACACTAAACACACAAAATAAATAGCACCTAGGGCCAGATGGTCATTTATTTATAAATGGGTTGATTTTACCGCTACTCGAAAAGGCCTTAACATAACAGCTATAAGCTAAAAGGATCTAGCTCACACCAAGATATAATCTGCACTAATACTGGCAGGTAATGAATCTTCGAAACCACCAGAAAGGATCTGGTGCCAAAGTTCACTACAAAACATTTTAAACAAAAACAACCCAATTGCCCTATGGGTAAAATAAGCACTAGCATCATTTTAACAGCCACTCCAAAATAATGCATACAAAAATTTAGTAAAATCACAGAGAGTAAAGCTTGACTTTATAAAGCTACATAAATTGGATTCACTCAATTTGGATTTCTAAAATAGTAGTTATGATTTTTACAAAACCAGAAATGACTTAGGGACCAAATAATTGGCCTAAATCATTCTGTGAGTCACAAAAATACATGCAATGCCTCTACTGGAAGCTAGTAACATGTGGAACACATACGCACTGGAATCAAACACAAATAAGTTTTCAATTTTATCTAAAGATTTTAACAATGCAGAAACTAGATCAGTCCAATTTCAAGGCACACAAGTATTAGAGCAGACTAATCCATAAACAAGCATTCCAAAGGATAGGTACTGACAAATGTGAACTATCAAAATTGATTTGGCATTTTTCTGAGCTATAAAACAATTACCACAATTTTTATACTGAAAAGGCACACTGTCTTGGTTATAAAATCCCCAGAAATAATATATAGGTCACAAAAATATTTCCCCTGACCTAATTGTAGAATAATGTGATATCAAGCACTGGGACTTGGTTTTGTTGCAAAAGCAGTTTTATTTTCAAACTAAAAATTACACAAGAGCCTACTGGGCAAAATCTGAATGTCTAAACCATGCACAATCCAGAAAACTCCTACATGTGTACCCTATGCAAAAACAAAGGTACTGACTTCTACTACACACCAAAATTGGTTTCGTTAAAAAGGAAGTACACAAGTCACTCAAAGATTTAAATACTGAAACAACAACTTTTTAGGAACGTATTTAACATCACAACTGTAGATGAATAAAGCACATGCATGCAATTTTTTATGTGGTTAGGAATGTTAAGCATCCAGGATTTTGAGTCGTGCAATTTGGTAAAGCTTGGAATTTTTAGTGGATTTGTTTCTAAACAGGAACTTGCAGCAGATAATTTCACACGAAAACAAAAGGAGGATCCGGGCCAAATCGGTCGAATCTGGGTCATACAGCGCCAGACTGGCCCACTGCCATCGCAGCCACACGCGGGAGGGGCCGTTTGAAAGGGCCGGGTCACGGCCGTCCGAGTCAGCGCGCGGGACCCACGGAATCTGCATGCGCCCGTTGGATTGAAATCAAACGGCGGCGTTACCTTCTTCCTTGCTGCGACATGCATGCCGGCAGTTCTCACCTAGGGTTGGCCGGGGATGAAGAGGAGGGGTCGTGGAGGTCTCGACGGCTCGAGGCGGTGCAGCATCAGCTTCGGCTCTGGCGGATATGCTCCCAGATGCCGCCGCAGACGGGCTCACCGGCGCCAGGATGAACAATGACCAGCGTTCTCGGGCAACCTAGATAGAGGTAGGAGGTGCGTTAGAAGCAGCATGGATAGGCGCATTGGGTGGTACAGAGAGTGAAGGAAGAGGAGGTGCCGTACGATGGCAATAATGTCCACCGTCCCGCAGTGGTGTCGGCGACGAGAACAGGGAGAGATGGAGCCTTTCTCTTCTCTGGTGTGGAGGGTGGAGTGGTGAGGGAGTGTGGTGGCAAAGTTAGAGGGAGGGTGGGGGTGTTGTGGCCTTAATACCGAAGCGGGCGGGTGCATGGTGGACAAGGTGTGTTCACGGAGGGAGAGGGTGGACTGCAGCTCGTGAGTTGCTGAGAGGGGCGGCTTCGCTGCGCCTGCAGGTCGAGCAGACCATTTGGAATGGAGTGGCTGTCCAGATGTGCTTGGAACGATTGGAAAGGGAGGGGTCTCGTCATTCTGCCATGTGTTCGACGAAATGACGTGCAAATGGCGACGACAAGTGCATGCAAAGAATAGCGAGGCGTGGAGCGAGAGCATGTCTTGGAGGTAGGTTGTGCATGGCTTGCTCGCAGGGCAAGATCAAAACGCATGTAGCAGGGGCATGGTGTGCACGGCTTGGAGGTGCGCTTGGTGATGTGGTCGCCGTGGGTGGGGGTGTGCACGGGCATGTAGGGGTGAGCCGGTGATACGTCTCCAACGTATCCATAATTTCTGATGTTTCATGCTTGTTTTATGACAATACTTACATGTTTTGCTCGCACTTTATAATGTTTTTATGCATTTTCTGGAACTAACCTATTAACAAGATGCCGAAGTGCCAGTTCCTGTTTTCTGCTGTTTTTGGTTCCAGAAAGGCTGTTCGGGCAATATTCTCGGAATTCGACGAAACAAAGACCAAACATCATAATTCACCGAGACGGACCAGGACACCGAAGGGGAGTCAGAGGGGAGGCCTAGGGCCCCCACACCATAGGGCCGCGCGGGCCAGCCCCTGGCCGCGCCGGCCTATGGGGAGGGCACCCTGTTGCCCCTCTTGCGCCACCTCTTCGCCTATATAAGCCCTTTCGACCTAAAAACGCGATACCTTTTGACGAAACTCCAGAAAGACTCCAGGGGTGCCGCCGCCATCGCGAAACTCCAATTTGGGGGACAGAAGTCTCTATTCCGGCACCCTGCCGGGACGGGGAAGTGCCCCCGGAAGCCATCTCCATCGACGCCACCGCCTCCATCATGCTCCGTGAGTAGTTCCCCCATGGACTACGGGTTCTAGCAGTAGCTAGTTGGTACTCTCTATCCCATGTACTTCAATACAATGATCTCATGAGCTGCCTTACATGATTGAGATTCATCTGATGTAATCGGTGTTGTGTTTGTTGGGATCCGATGGATGATACATTATGATTAGTCTATCTATAAAGTTTGTGAAGTTATTGTTGCTGCAATCTTGTTATGTTTAATGCTTGTCACTAGGGCCCGAGTGGCATGATCTTAGATTTAAGCTCTATACTTATTGCTTAGATTGTATCTACAAGTTGTATGCACATGTCACTGTCCGGAACCAAAGGCCCCGAAGTGACAGAAATCGGGACAACCGGAGGGGATGGCTGTGATGTGAGGATCACATGTTTTCACCAAGTGTTAATGCTTTGCTCCGGTACTTTATTAAAAGGAGTACCTTAATATCCGGTAGATTCCCTTGAGGCCCGGCTGCCACCGGCTGGTAGGACAAAAGATGTTGTGCAAGTTTCTCATTGCGAGCACGTACGACTATATATGGAAAACATGCCTACATGATTAATGAATTGATGTTCTATCTTAATGCTTTATCAATCCTATCAATTGCCCGACTGTAATTTGTTCACCCAACACTTGTCACTTATTGGAGAGTTACCACTAGTGTAGATCGCTGGGAACCCCGGTCCATCTCTCATCATCATATACTCGTTCTATATGTCATTGGAAGTAGTATCAACTATTTTCTGGTGCCATTGCTCTCATATTGCTATTACTGCTGCTGTGTTACTGTTACTATTGCTCTCATATTACTGCTGCTTTCACATCACCCCTGTTACTAGTGCTTTTCCAGGTGCAGCTGAATTGACAACTCAGTTGTTAAGGCTTTCAAGTATTCTTTATCTCCCCTTGTGTCGAATCAATAAATTGGGTTTACTACCCCGAAGACTGCTGCGATCCCCTATACTTGTGGGTTATCAAGATTATTTTCTGGCGCCGTTGCCGAGGAGGCATAGCTCTACTCATAAGTTCACCTGGGGAGTACACTCTACCTCTCTCTCTCTGTTTTTATTTTATTTTATTTTGTTTTGCTTAGTTTACTTTTGTTTAGTTTATTTGTGCTTAGTTTATTTCTGTCTAGTATTACTTTGCTTAGTTTCTTTTTGTCTTGTTTTATTTTTCTCATATACCCAAAAATCCATAAAAATTTGAAAAACCTAAAAATTAAAAACTGTTGCTATGGGAGAACCCATAACCTACTTGGAGCTTATAGAATATTATAATAATTATAGAGAATCAAGAACTGGTAAAGTAATGAGTGCTATAATAGAAAAATTGAATACAATTGCTAAAATTTTGCTTAAACGCCATGATATAAATTGTTGCTCTAAAGAGGATACTAAACATCTGAAATTTCAATGTGGCTTTAGTGAAGAAGTTTTAATTAAGAACTATAATTGGAATAACTATATTCATCTTGGGTTCGAAGAGATAGAATCCTTCATGGTTAAAAATTATGAAACTTGTGTTGTTTGTAAGGACCTTAAAGATTATGTCTCTTCTATCCTTAATTTTTGCATAGAAAGTTACAGTGATAATCCTTATATCATTGATTATAAAGATAGGCTCATTAATGCACAATAATGCACTCACAATTTGTAGGAACCTGCGGAAGAAGAAATTGATGAACCTGAAAGCTCATTGGATGAAAAAGAGGAGGAAATTGATGAACCTGAAAGCTCATTGGATGAAAAAGAAGAGGAGAGTGATGAACAAAAGGAGGAAGAATGGATTATCTACCCATGCCAACCTTCTAATGAGAGTAACTCTTTATCTCTTACACTATTTGATTGTCCTCCATGCTTACCGAAAGAGGTTGAATGTTATGTTCCTGTGGATTCTCTTGAAATATTTCCTATGAGTAAAACTTGTGAGAATAATTATGCTACTGTTATTTATGATAATCCATGCTACTTTGATAAATCTTATGATAATGCTTTGTTTGTGCCTGATGTCGAAATGCATGGTACTAAAGAGTTTTGTTTAGCAAATGTTTATGATAAATCTCTAGATGATGGTCCTATGTTACTTGATAATATTAATTGTACTACTAATGAAAATGGGATTGAGTTCTTGACTTTATCTATGAGTCCCATATCTCTTGAGATTGATCAATCATCTTGTTATATTATTGATAAAAGTGAGTTTGAAAGTTTTAATCCCACTATTTTTGAGCTTGATAAAAATTATGTGTCTATGGATCATGAAAAGAATGCTTTATGTGATAGTTATATTGTTGAGTTTATTCATGAAGCTACTGAAAATTATTATGAGAGAGGAAAATATGGTTGTAGAAATTTGCATGGTACTAAAACACCTCTCTATATGCTTAAAATTTTGAAGTTACTCTTGTTTTACCTTCTTATGCTTGTCACTTTGTTCTTCATGAATTTATTTGTGTACAAGATTCCTATGCATGGGAAGTGGGTTAGACTTAAATGTGTTTTAAATTTGCCTTTTGATGCTCTCTTTTGCTTCGACTCTTATTTCTTGCGAGTGCATCATTAAAATTGATGAGCCCATCTTAATGGCTATAAAGAAAGAACTTCTTGGGAGATAACCCATGTGTTTATTTTGCTACTGTTTTGTTGTGTTTTGGAAATTGTTACTACTGTAGCAACCTCTCCTTATCTTTATTTTATTGCAATGTTGTGCCAAGTGAAGCCTCTAATAGAAGGTTGATACTAGAATTGGATTTCTGCGCAGAAACAGATTTCTATCTGTCACGAATATGGGTCAGATTCTCTGTAGGTAACTCAGAAAAATCTGATAATTTACGTGCGTGTTCCTCAGATATGTACGCAACTTTCATTAGTTTTGAGTTTTCTGATTTGAGCAACGGAAGTACCTCTTTAAAATTCGTCTTTACTGGCTGTTCTGTTTTGGCAGATTCTGTCTTTGTTTTTTTTGCATTGTCTCTTGTGGACTTTAAGCAAGGCTTTCTAGACGTGGAGAGCTGTAGCTAATGTTTTATTGAGTTCTTGCAATGTGTCACTACAGGACTAAAAGTGGATTCAAGTTTTTTTTTGAGTACTAACCCCTCTAATAAAGTTTATGAGAAGTTTGGTGTGAAGGAAGTTTTCAAGGGTCAAGAGAGGAGGATGATATATGATCAAGAAGAGTGAAAAGTCTAAGCTTGGGGATGCCCCCGTGGTTCATCCCTGCATATTTCAAGAAGACTCAAGCGTCTAAGCTTGGGGATGCCCAAGGCATCCCCTTCTTCATCAACTTATCAGGTTTCTTCTATTGAAACTATATTTTTATTCGGTCACATCTTATGTGCTTTACTTGGAGCGTCTGTGTGTTTATTTTCATTTTGTTTGTGTTTGAATAAGATTGGATCCTAGCAATCCTTGTGTGGGAGAGAGACACGCTCCGCTTTTTCATATGAACACTTGTTCTTCGTTTTACTTTTAATGTTCAATGATAAAAGTTGGAAGCTGTTGCATTTATGGTTATTTGGTTGGAAACAGAAAATGCCTCATATTGTCTTGGATAATTTGACACTTGGCAATTGTTTTGAGCTCTCAAGTAGATCATGATTAAGTTCTTGCACCATGTAGTTTAAACCTATTAGTGGAGAACTACTGTAGAGCTTGTTAAAATTGGTTTGCATGGTTGGTCTCTCTTAAGGTCTAGATATTTTCTGGTAAAAGTGTTTGAGCAACAAGGAAGACAGAGTAGAGTATTATAATGCTTGCAATATGTTCTTATGTAAGTTTTGCTGTACTGGTTCATACTTGTGTTTCCTTCAAACAACCTTGCTAGCCTAAGCCTTGTACTGAGAGGGAATGCTTCTCATGCATCCAAAATCCTTGAGCCAACCACTACGCCATTTGTGTCCACCATACCTACCTACTACATGGTATTTCTCCGCCATTCCAAAGTAAATTGCTTGAGTGCTACCTTTAAACAATTCAAAATGCTTCTCAATTTGTGTCAATGTTTTATAGCTCATGAGGAAGTATGTGGTGTTTTATCTTTCAATCTTGTTGGGCAACTTTCACCAATGGACTAGTGGCTTCATCCGCTTATCCAATAATTTTGCAAAAAGAGCTGGCCATGGGATTCCCAGTCCCAAATTAATTAACCAAAATAGACACTCCTCCATGGTATGTGATTGTTGGACGGCACCCGAAGGATTCGGTTAGCCATGGCTTGAGAAAGCAAAGGTGGGGAGGAGTGTCATCATAATAAAACTAAAATAAAAAGGCACTCCTTCATGGTATGAGATTATTGGCAGGCACCCGAGGATTCGGTTAGCCATGGTTTGTGAAAGAAAGGTTGGAAGGAGTGCCACCCAAAAATAAAAATAATTCGTGGGAGCCGCTCTTTGAAGGTTTGTCTGGCGAGGGGGTTAGAGTGCCCACTACCATTCGTTGACAACAACAAGCACCTCTCAAAATTTTACTTTTTATGCTCTCTTTATGTTTTCAAAACCAAAGCTCTAGCACAAATATAGCAATCAATGCTTCCCTCTGCGAAGGGCCTTTCTTCTACTTTTATGTTGAGTCAGTTTACCTACTTCCTTCCATCTTAGAAGCAAACACTTGTGTCAACTGTGCATTGATTCTTACATACTTGCTTATTTGCATTCATCATATTACTTTATGTTGACAATTATCCATGACATATGCATGTCGAAAGTTGAAAGCAACTGCTGAAACTTATATCTTTCTTTGTGTTGCTTCGATGCCTTTACTTTGAATTTATTGCTTTATGAGTTAACTCTTATTCAAGACTTTTGATGCTTGTCTTGAAAGTACTCTTCATGAAAAGTTTTGCTATATGTTATCTATTTGTTAGCAACTATAGATCATTGTCTTTAGTCACTTCATTCATTTCATATGCTTTGTAATAGTATGATCAAGGTTATGTAAGTAGCATGTCACTACAGAAATTATTCTTTTTATCGTTTACCTACTCGAGGACGAGTAGGAACTAAGCTTGGGGATGCTGATACGTCTCCAACGTATCCATAATTTATGATGTTCCATGCTTGTTTTATGACAATACTTACATGTTTTGCTCGCCCTTTATAATGTTTTTATGCATTTTCCGGAACTAACCTATTAACAAGATGCCGAAGTGCCAGTTCCTGTTTTCTGCTGTTTTTGGTTCCAGAAAGGCTATTCGGGCAATATTCTCGGAATTCGACGAAACGAAGACCAAACATCATAATTCACCGAGACGGACCAGGACACCGAAGGGGAGTCAGAGGGGAGGCCTGGGGCCCCCACACCATAGGGCCGCGCGGGCCAGCCCCTGGCCGCGCCGGCCTATGGGGAGGGCACCCTGTTGCCCCTCCTGCGCTGCCTCTTCGCCTATATAAGCCCTTTCGACCTAAAAACGCGATACCTTTTGACGAAACTCCAGAAAGACTCCAGGGGCGCCACCGCCATCGCGAAACTCCAATTCGGGGGACAGAAGTCTCTGTTCCGGCACCCTGCCGGGACGGGGAAGTGCCCCCGGAAGCCATCTCCATCGACGCCACCGCCTCCATCATGCTCCGTGAGTAGTTCCCCCATGGACTACGGGTTCTAGCAGTAGCTAGTTGGTACTCTCTATCCCATGTACTTCAATACAATGATATCATGAGCTGCCTTACATGATTGAGATTCATCTGATGTAATCGGTGTTGTGTTTGTTGGTGACATAGGCATCCCAAATGGGCCTGTCGAAGATAGTACCCGGGGTTTACTGAAGGCCACTACTCGAAGAATAAGAAGATTCGGAAGCCCAAGATATTATTAAGGAAAGCTAGAGTTGTAATAGGAAGTGTTATTTGTAATCTTGCGGGATGAGTTAGAAACCTTCCCGGACTCTGTAACTTGTACAACACGAATCCCTCGGCACCGCCTCCTATATAAGGGGGAGTCGAGGGACGAAGAAAATATAGAATCATTGTTTCTCAAACCCTAGTTTCATAATCGTCGAGTACTTTTCGGCTGAAACCTTCGAGATCTACTTACCCTCTACTTCCAACTAAACCCTAGTCTACAACCCGTAGGCACTGACAAGTTAATACCTTGTTAATTGGCGCCGTCTGTGGGGATTAGAGGCGTCAAGGATCTGGTCTCGATGGCACGTTCAAGATCGTCGACTTCATCAACCGCAAAATCATCAACTTCATCAACCGCGAGCAACGCAATGGATCGAGATAAACAGATCGCTACTGGTCCTGTCGATTTTGTTCCTCACCCGCCCTCCCGTTTGGATGCATATGCGTATCTGGAGGAGCCTATGGAGATGACATTCGGAAGGTTTCACTTTCGCGTCGAAAAAGAGGGATCGTATCGTGTCGAAATTCCAATTTCTTCGAGATCGTCGGCGGTCGATTCCGATTTTTCAAGCTATACATCATCAACCGAATCAGGAGAAGAAGAAACTTCGTCATCACGCTTCATCAGCACCAGGGCGAGAGAAAAACTCGCCAAGATCTTCAGCGACATGTCGTTTGAGTCATCTGCGGACTCATATATAAGCGATGGCTCAAGCAGTGTCGACAGCTACAACTTCATCGACAAATCTACTACAGTGGGCAAGGTCTTCGCCAATCTTAACGATGGTGTCACCAAACCCAACATAGATCTGAATACAAAGTATCATCAGATTTATGTCATCGGAGAGCCAAGCCATGACCAAGAAGAAACATCTGAGGCTTTCGACGATTTGGGAAATCCATACGTTGATCCCTCTGATTTGCGATGAGGTCTAGGCAATAAATATATCGGGCCACAACCACGAGACAGAGTTCGACTCCCGCAAGCAGCATGGGATAGAGCCGCGAGAGCTATGGATGGCTCAGAACCAATGGCCACCACAGCCACGCCAGAGGAATTACAAGCATATCAATATAGGCTCGCACGAGCTGCAAGGGAATTGGAAAAACAGACAGCTGAGTTAAACAGAAGAAAGGAGGCAGCTTCTGCATCCAGCAGGAGAAGGGCAGAGCTGAGTCGACAATCTAGAACTTCGGGTGATAGCCACAGGGAGGCTCGGAATAGAGCAAGATCGAGGTTACAACACGTACCCAAAGGAGAAAGAGAGCACTTGGTCCAAAACCTCGACATGTCTTTTATGTCAATAGACACAAGAGGAAACATCATCCCTAAGACACCAGAGGCTGGGTATATGGCGACACAAGCTTTTATCCTCACATCTAAACCACCTCCAGGAGATCCAAAGGAAACACTGTACAACATGGCGATAGCAGGAGTTTGAGCCATGGGGACGGCGTTTGTATCAACACCTCCCGAAGGAACGGCAAGGCAAAATAGTCCACGACCTGCGGCAGCAGCAGCAGCAGCTCCCGAAGGACCAAGTGGAGCAAGGGACACGGCAGCACAAGCAAGGGTCGACAGAGCGCGACAAAGCAGGAGGGAACATCGGCAGTCCCCAGAGTTAAACGACGAGGATATGTGCGGCTTGCCGTGCTTCACGAGGAGAGTGCAAAAAACTCGAGTCCCTTCGGGATTCAAGTTACCCGATAACTTCAAGAAATTCGACGGCCTTCAAGATCCAGAGGATTGGCTAGTTGATTATCTCGAGACGGTGAAGCTCACAGGAGGAACGAGAGCAACTGCTATGCAAAGCATCCAGGTGCATTTGAGTGGAGCCGCACGATCTTGGATAAAGAAACTTCCTCCAGGATCCATCGACAGCTGGGAAAGCTTCGAGGACATGTTCATCAAGAACTTCCGGTCCACGTGCAAGAAATCTGCGTCGTTAGAGGAGTTGAGAGCTTGCCGACAAAAGCCAGACGAGCCAATGAGAAAATATATCCAAAGGTGGAACATCATCAAAAACTTGGCAGAAAATATATCTGACGAGAGAGCGATAGATGCGTTTGTCGCGGGGATCAGGCGTGGAGATTTTGTCGAAGATTTGGGGAGGACCAATCCAAAGACAGTATCTACTTTAATGGAAATAGCAAACAGATGGGCAGATGGAGAAGATGCTGTTCACAACAAACGGCATAGGTCGCCAGAGGAAGATCGCGGTCGAAACTATCAACCAAGGCGACGATTTCCTCGGCAGTACCCGAGCTATGATGCTCCAGGTCAAATTTCGGCAAGCTTCCGAGCAAACACCGGAGGAAACAATAGAGATGATTACCAGAGAAGCAATGAGCAACGAGGCAACAATAGAGATGACTCTCGAAACAATAGGAAAAATAGTGGGCCAAGGTTCCAGAGGCCTTTCGTATCTCCCGAAGAGATGATGAACGGGCCGTGTCAGATGCACTTTTTCCTCGACAGCAACGGAAAAAGACAGTCAGGACATCTGCAGAAAGATTGTCGCAATTTCCAGGCAATGTTAAGGTGGGCAGAGCATGCTAATGCTCGGGCAGCACAGAGAAATCCTCGAGAACCCAGGAGTGAGATTCACTTGCCACCCCCTCCCGCGATTACAGACGACAATCGACATCAGCTCAGAATAGCGGCAGCACCTCCACCGCCGCCCTACGTTGATCCTAACTCTAATGGAGCGGTCTCGATGATTCAGAAGGGAAGGCCATCTAATAGAGCTCAGAAAGTAATTTCGCGGCAAGTGTTCATGGCAGAAAAAATGCCTCCACCAACAGTTGAGTACCTTAATTGGTCGGGGCAAGATATTGGCTTCACCATAGCAGATCATCCACAACAAGTTCCTCGACCAGGGCAGTCAGCACTTATCCTACCAGCAGTCATCGCAGGGTTCGACGTCTCTCGCGTGTTCATAGATGGCGGCAGCAGCTTAAACCTTATGTATGCAGATACACTAAGGAAGATGAATATATCCCTAGCAAACCTGAAACCAACGGACACGAGGTTCCATGGTATCACACCAGAGAAGCCAAGTTATCCGCTGGGGAAGATCAATCTCGACGTTCAGTTTGGGACTCGAGAAAATTACAAAATCGAGAAGTTGGAGTTTGAACTTGTAGATTTTCCATCACAGTACCATGCTCTGTTGGGACGACCAGCATATGCTAGATTTATGGCGGTGGAGGATGCCTGGACCTAAGGGACCAATCACAGTCAAAGGAAGCTTTGCTTTAGCCGATAAATGTGACAAGGATTTTCATCGGATATCAGAAACTTTCGGGATGCAAGCTGAGTATTTGGCGTCAAGGAGTATGACTGACTACGACGTGCTGCCAGACGTTGGAAGGACAAATAAAGAATCAACTTTCAATACTGAGAAAAATTCTAAGGAGGTACAGATTCACCCGACGGACCCGAAAAAAACGACGTCCATCGCAAACGACATGGACCTCGCATAGGAAAGCGCGCTCGTCGAGTTCCTCCGTGAGAACTGGAAAATCTTCGCATGGTGTCCAGCTGACATGCCAGGAGTACCCAGGGAACTTGCCGAGCACCACCTAAATTTGGATCCACTAGCGAGACCAATCAAACAACCTTTGCGACGTTTTTCGGAACCAAATCGCAAGGCTATGCTGTCAGAAATCGATCGACTAAGAGAAGCTGGTTTTATCAAGGAGTTGCACACAGAAGCCACATGGGTAGCAAATCCTGTGTTGGTGCCGAAGAAAAACACTAAGGTCCTTCGCATGTGCGTCGACTTTACGTGTCTCAACAAACATTGTCCAAAGGATCACTTTCCCCTCCCAAGGATCGATCAAATTATCGACTCCACGGTAGGATGTGAACGTCTTTCCTTCCTGGACGCATATTCTGGTTATAACCAGATCAGATTAAAAGAAGAAGATGAAGTAAAAACAGCGTTCATCACACCTTACGGCGTGTTTTGCTACAGAACAATGCCCTTTGGTCTGAAAAACGCGGGAGCAACATATCAGAGGATGATGCAGAAGTGTTTGGCGACACAGATTGGGAAAAACATGCAAGTATACATCGACGATGTCATCATAACGTCAACAAAGGGGGCGATGCTGATCGAGGATCTCAAGGAAACCTTTGACAACCTCGACAAATTCTGCCTCAAGCTGAACCCGACGAAGTGCTCCTTCGGCGTCCCAGCAGGAGAACTTCTGGGGTTTCTTGTTTCAGCAAGAGGGATTGAAGCAAATCCCGACAAAATACAAGCTATCGTAACAATGAGGATGCCAACAAAGTTGAAAGAAATACAGCAACTAACTGGGCGAGTCGCAGCTTTGAGCAGATTCGTCGCCAGGCTGGGAGAAAAAGCGTTACCGTTCTACGCTTTGATAAAGCAAGGGGAGAAATTCCAGTGGTACGAAGAAGCAGATAGAGCTTTCGAGGATCTGAAACGCACAATTTCGACACCACCAATCTTGGTGGCGCCAAAGGAAAAGGAACCTCTCCTGCTGTACATTGCAGCCACACCCCAAGTGGTTAGCACGGTGCTAGTTGTCGAAAGAGGAGAAGGAAAACTCCATGGAGTGCAAAGGCCAGTATATTTCATCAGTGAAGTTTTATCGCCTTCCAAACAGCGGTACCCGCAGTACCAGAAACTAGCATATGGAGTAATTGCAACGGCAAGAAAGTTGCGCCACTATTTTTCGGCACACCCGATAATAGTAGTCAACGAAGCACCTCTTTCAAATATACTGAACAATCCAGAAGCCACAGGGCGTGTCTCCCTTTGGGGGATAGAACTTTCCCCTCGGGACATCACGTATGAAAAAAGAAAGGCAATCAAGTCGCAAGTTTTGCCAGATTTCATTGCAGAGTGGATGGAGCTACAAAACACGGGACCCCCAGATTTGTCGAGAACTTGGACCATGAACTTTGATGGGTCCAAGAGAGTAGAAGGAGCTGGCGCAGGAGTGATACTTATATCACCTGAAGGCGACAAGTTAAAATACGTCCTCCGGATGACGTTCCCTAACGCATCCAACAATGAAGCAGAATATGAAGCCCTCATACACGGGATGAAGATGGCGAAAGCTTGCGGTGCAACTCGACTAAAAATATTTGGCGACTCACAATTGGTGGCTCAGCAAGTTATGAACCAATGTGATGCAGTCAATGATAGCATGATAGCATACAAGGAGGTGTACAATGAGCTCGAGAAGCTGTTTGATGGATGCGAGGTAAATCACATCAGTAGATTGAGCAATGATGAAGCCGATGTTCTCGCAAACATCGGGTCGCAGTGCCTTCCAATTCCGCCAGGTGTATTTTGGGAAGAAATAGCGGAGAGATCCACGAAGCCGAAAAAGGTGCAGAAAAAAGCAAAGGAAGAAAAAACTTCGGCGCCCCTCAAAGAAACCACGGAGGATGAAGAGGACCAAGAGCTTGTGATGATGGTAGAAGTTCCTTGGATGCAAGCATACATATCATATATCCTCAGGAAAGAAATACCCAACGATCCAGTTGAGGCAAGGCGAGTTATTCGACGATCCAAAGCTTTCACAGTGGTCAAAGGGGAGTTATACAAGCGAAGTATTTCAGGCGTCTTGCAAAGGTGCGTCACACACAAAGAAGGAAGAATAATTCTGAAGGATGTACACGAAGGAATATGTGGCCACCACGCAAGTAGTCGAGCTATTGCAGCCAAGGTTTTTTGGACAGGATTCTATTGGTTGACAGCAATTGAGGATGCCAAGGAAATAGTACGAACCTGCGACGCGTGCCAAAGATTTGCCGCAAAACCTCACTCTCCGGCGGCAGAACTAATGCCAATACCATTGTCGTGGCCCTTTGCCCAATGGGGACTTGATATGGTGGGCAAGTTGCACAAAGCTTCGCCAGGAGGATATGAGTATCTGCTGGTCACTGTCGACAAATTCACCAAGTGGGTAGAAGCGAAGCCAATAAATTCACCAGATGCAGCGTCGGCAATAAAGTTTGTGAAAGGCCTCGTTTTTCGGTTTGGAGTGCCTCATAGCATTGTCACAGATAACGGTACAAACTTTACGTCCAAGGAATTCAAGGAGTACTGCACAGAAGTAGGCATTAAATTGCACTTTGCGTCAGTTGGGCACCCGCAAACCAATGGCCAAGTCGAGAAAGCCAATGGTATCATCTACAACGGTCTCAAAAAGCGCTTGCTAGGACCGCTCGAAAAAGCTCGACATACCTGGCCAGAGGAATTGCCAAGTGTTTTGTGGAGCATCCGAACAACAACAAGTACGGCGACACAAGAAACTCCGTTTTTTCTCGTCCACGGAGCCGAAGCGGTGTTACCAATTGAAATAGAGCATGATTCTCCAAAAGTAACAGAGTATGACGAAGAAACATCACGAAAAGCTCGGGAGGATGATATGGACGCACTCGATGAAGCTCGAGACGAAGTACTTTCACGAGTCACCAAGTACCAGCAGGACCTCAAAAACTACCACAGTCGACGGTTAAGGCCAAGATCTTTTCAGGTTGGAGATTTGGTCTTACGGTTAAATCAAAAAAGTACTGAAAAGCTCGAATCACCATGGCTACGCCCTTACGTCGTCACATAAGTCATCGACGGAGGAGCATACAGGATCAAGGACAAGAAGACGGGGGCTCCCGAGAAAAACCCCTGGAACGTGGCGCAGCTCAGGCGGTTCTACGCTTAGAGTCGAAATATAGTCCTCCTTTGTAAAAATACAATGTACTGAAACGCCCGCGAGTTTTCAGACGCACTCTTTTCCTTTTCGGGGCACCGAGTGGGGCCGGAAAGGTTTTTAATGAGGCGGGCTCGCGGTGCTGCAATATAATAAAGATAGTGGAGATATACTTCTTATTCTTCGACACGCTCGGGGGCTCAACGCCTTCAAGTTACAAAATACATACAATATAGATAAACTAGACTTACCGAAATATTTCGCCTTGGTACAATAATACCTCGCCAAATATAACATCAGAAGCTACCAATTATAAATATAGTATACTCGTCAAAATATTATTGCTTTGGTCTGAAAACCTCGCAAGAAAAATATAGAACTTCAACACCAAGACACTCGGGGGCTTGTAACCCACCGATGGAAAGATAAATATATCTTCTTACGACAAGAGGAAAAAAATTTGAGATAGAAAAACAATATAAACTCCAGCCAGAGGCTCGGGGGCTCCAACAATATAGGCCACTTTACAATATAAACAAATTTCTTTGGAACAAAAAGAGATCAAAACAATACAGACATAATTTCTCGCAATATAGTACAGCTTAATCAAGGCCTAAGATACTATCTATGGATAAACCTCTGGTTGTTTTGTGTTCAGCATAGGTCCCCTTGACGAAGAATTCTGAATCCATCCGAAGAAGTTCGTCCATCATCGACTCGGCCACAGGAGTCACCATGTCATTGATTGTGTCAATATCATTTTTTCGCCGCGATTTCTTGGCCAAGCAATCAGCAACAATCTTCGTCAGGTCCAACTTGGGATGGCAAATGTTTATCATAATCATGGCGAACCTTGCTCCAGCAGTCAATTGGGCTCGCACAAAATTATGAATGCGAGGGGCATCTCTAAATTTCTCCAGTAGTCCAGGAAGAGTTTTTGGAGTTTCATCTCGAGGAAATAAAGTCTTGTAAACCAGGGTCAAGGTTCTCGTGCAAAAATTGAGAAATTCGCGCACCTGGAAAGCGCGATCTTGGAACCTAACAATTTGTTGGGTCCGTTCAGGGGTGGCCCAAAATAGACAGCCATGGTTAAGAGAAAGATTGACGAGGAGATTTGTTCTGACATTCACTCTTTCATCTTCAGCGGCAGCGTCAATGATACGTCTCCGACGTATCGATAATTTCTTATGTTCCATGCCACATTATTGATGTTATCTACATGTTTTATGCACACTTTATGTCATATTCGTGCATTTTCTGGAACTAACCTATTAACAAGATGCCGAAGTGCCAGTTGCTGTTTTCTGCTGTTTTTGGTTTCAGAAATCCTAGTAACGAAATATTCTCGGAATTGGACGAAATCAACGCCCAGGGGCCTATTTTTCCACGAAGCTTCCAGAAGTCCGAAGACGAGACGAAGAGGGGCCACGAGGCAGCCAGAGCATAGGGCGGCGCGGCCCCTGCCCTGGCCGCGCGGCCCTATGGTCTGGGCCCCTCGCGCCGCCTCTTGACCTACCCTTCCGCCTACTTAAAGCCTCCGTGACGAAACCCCCAGTACCGAGAGCCACGATACGGAAAACCTTCCAGAGACGCCGCCAACGCCGATCCCATCTCGGGGGATCCAGGAGATCGCCTCCGGCACCCTGCCGGAGAGGGGAATCATCTCCCGGAGGACTCTACGCCGCCATGGTCGCCTCCGGTGTGATGTGTGAGTAGTCTACCCCTGGACTATGGGTCCATAGCAGTAGCTAGATGGTTGTCTTCTCCCCATTGTGCTTCATTGTCGGATCTTGTGAGCTGCCTAACATGATCAAGATCATCTATCTGTAATTCTATATGTTGCGTTTGTTGGGATCCGATGAATAGAGAATACTTGTTATGTTGATTATCAAAGTTATATCTATGTGTTGTTTATGATCTTGCATGCTCTCCGTTACTAGTAGATGCTCTGGCCAAGTAGATGCTTGTAACTCCAAGAGGGAGTATTTATGCTCGATAGTGGGTTCATGCCTGCATTGACACCTGGGACAGTGACAGAAAGTTCTAAGGTTGTGTTGTGCTGTTGCCACTAGGGATAAAACATTGATGCTATGTCTAAGGATGTAGTTGTTGATTACATTACGCACCATACTTAATGCAATTGTCTGTTGCTTTGCAACTTAATACTGGAAGGGGTTCGGATGATAACCTGAAGGTGGACTTTTTAGGCATAGATGCAGTTGGATGGCGGTCTATGTACTTTGTCGTAATGCCCAATTAAATCTCACTATACTCATCATGATATGTATGTGCATGGTCATGCCCTCTTTATTTGTCAATTGCCCAACTGTAATTTGTTCACCCAACATGCTGTTTGTCTTATGGGAGAGACACCTCTAGTGAACTGTGGACCCCGGTCCAATTCTCTTTACTGAAATACAATCTACTGCAATACTTGTTCTACTGTTTTCTGCAAACAATCATCTTCCACACAATACAGTTAATCCTTTGTTACAGCAAGCCGGTGAGATTGACAACCTCACTGTTTCGTTGGGACAAAGTACTTTGGTTGTGTTGTGCAGGTTCCACGTTGGCGCCGGAATCCCTGGTGTTGCGCCGCACTACATCCCGCCGCCATCAACCTTCAACATGCTTCTTGGCTCCTCCTGGTTCGATAAACCTTGGTTTCTTTCTGAGGGAAAACTTGCTACTGTGCGCATCATACCTTCCTCTTGGGGTTCCGAACGAACGTGTGAGTTACACGCCATCAAGCTAGATTTCTGGCGCCGTTGCCGGGGAGATCAAGACACGCTGCAAGGGGAGTCTCCACTTCTCAATCTCTTTACTTTGTTTTTGTCTTGCTTAGTTTTATTTACTACTTTGTTTACTGCACTAAATCAAAATACAAAAAAATTAGTTACTTGCATTTACTTTATCTAGTTTGCTTTATTTATTGTCTTGCACTCTATATCAAAAATACAAAAAAAATTAGTTACTTTTGTTACCATGTCTAGCTCTGAACCTGTTACTTCTTCGCCTGAAGAATTAGTCTTCACTTTTAAGCAAGGGGATGAGGAGAGTTTTAAGGATGCTTGGTCTAGAATTTTTACTTCTTATCGTAAAACTGAACCTCAAATGACTCTAAGTTTGCTCCTTAGTAATTTTTATTTTGGTCTTATGGTTCGCTATAGATATGCTTTGGATACTTTAGTGGGAGGAGATTTCCTTCATTGCAATGGGGATCAAGCTTTTAATGCCATAAAGAAGTTGGTTGCATCACATGATTCAGTTAATAACTTTGATTCAGCCCTCACTAGCATATATAGTAGATTAAACAATCTCGAGATAAGTACATCTCGCTTGGATGATAACTATTGCCACGTTCGTAATCGTCTTGAACAAGTTTTAGTGAACTCTAAACTCTCATTGTGGGATCATACTGTTAAAATTGTTATCGGTGATCGAACTCTCCATGCCTACTGTGATATTATGTATGAATTTTGCCTTATGCCTGAAAGTATTTATAAATCTTTGAAACTTTGGGGAGTTGATGAAGGAGGAGAAGAAATAACTCTCATTGATAACTCTACTATAATTCCTAAAGGAATAGCCGCAGGTGTGCATACAACCATTCTTGGAAGAACAATATCCATTGATTATCTTGTTGTTGAAACAGGAAAACTCACACTCGGAAGATCCCTGCTGAAACTATTGGGAGCAGTCATTGATGTTGGAGAAGGCACTCTGAAATTCACCTCTATACCGGGGGGAAATCATATATTTCCTAAACCAAAGGGAAAGAAAAACAATAAGAAAGGTAAGGGTAAAGCCCAAGGTAAGGTTGACACGCCATCTCTTGATAATACTTGATACACACTTTCTGCGCCTAGCTGAAAGGCGTTAAAGAAAAGCGCTTATGGGAGACAACCCATGTTTTACCTACAGTACTTTGTTTTTATTTTGTGTCTTGGAAGTTGTTTACTACTGTAGCAACCTCTCCTTATCTTAGTTTTGTGTTTTGTTGTGCCAAGTAAAGCCGTTGATAGAAAAGTAAGTACTAGATTTGGATTACTGCGCAGTTCCAGATTTCTTTGCTGTCACGAATCTGGGTCCACCTCCCTGTAGGTAGCTCAGAAAATTAAGCCAATTTACGTGCATGATCCTCAGATATGTACGCAACTTTCATTCAATTTGAGCATTTTCATTTGAGCAAGTCTGGTGCCATTTTAAAATTCGTCAATACGAACTGTTCTGTTTTGACAGATTCTGCCTTTTATTTCGCATTGCCTCTTTTGCTATGTTGGATGAATTTCTTTGATCCACTAATGTCCAGTAGCATTATGCAATGTCCAGAAGTGTTAAGAATGATTGTGTCACCTCTGAATATGTTAATTTTTATTGTGCACTAACCCTCTAATGAGTTGTTTCGAGTTTGGTGTGGAGGAAGTTTTCAAGGATCAAGAGAGGAGTATGATGCAACATGATCAAGGAGAGTGAAAGCTCTAAGCTTGGGGATGCCCCGGTGGTTCACCCCTGCATATATCAAGAAGACTCAAGCGTCTAAGCTTGGGGATGCCCAAGGCATCCCCTTCTTCATCGACAACATTATCAGGTCCTCCCCTGAAACTATATTTTTATTCCACCACATCTTATGTGCTTTTTCTTGGAGCGTCGGTTTGTTTTTGTTTTTTGTTTTGTTTGAATAAAATGGATCCTAGCATTCACCTTATGGGAGAGAGACATGCTCCGCTGTAGCATATGGACAAGTATGTCCTTGGTTTCTACTCATAGTATTCATGGCGAAGTTTCTCCTTCGTTAAATTATTATATGGTTGGAATTGGAAAATGATACATCTAGTAATTGCTATTAATGTCTTGGGTAATGTGATACTTGGCAATTGTTGTGCTCATGATTAAGCTCTTGCATCATATGCTTTGCACCCATTAATGAAGAAATACATAGAGCATGCTAAAATTTGGTTTGCATATTTGGTTTCTCTAAGGTCTAGATAATTTCTAGTATTGAGTTTGAACAACAAGGAAGACAGTGTAGAGTCTTATAATGTTTTCAATATGTCTTTTATGTGAGTTTTACTGCACCGGTTCATCCTTGTGTTTGTTTCAAATAAGCCTTGCTAGCCTAAACCTTGTATCGAGAGGGAATACTTCTCATGCATCCAAAATACTTGAGCCAACCACTATGCCATTTGTGTCCACCATACCTACCTACTACATGGTATTTTCCGCCATTCCAAAGTATATTGCTTGAGTGCTACCTTTAAAATTCCATCATTCACCTTTGCAATATATAGCTCATGGGATAAAATAGCTTAAAAACTATTGTGGTATTGAATATGTAATTATGCACTTTATCTCTTAATAAGTTGCTTGTTGTGCGATAACCATGTTCACTGGGGACGCCATCAACTATTCTTTATTGAATTTCATGTGAGTTGCTATGCATGTTCGTCTTGTCTGAAGTAAGAGCGATCTACCACCTTATGGTTAAGCATGCATATTGTTAGAGAAGAACATTGGGCCGCTAACTAAAGCCATGATCCATGGTGGAAGTTTCAGTTTTGGACATATATCCTCAATCTCAAATGAGAAAATTATTAATTGTTGTTACATGCTTATGCATAAAAGAGGAGTCCATTATCTGTTGTCTATGTTGTCCCGGTATGGATGTCTAAGTTGAAGAATAATCAATAGCGAGAAATCCAATGCGAGCTTTCTCCTTAGACCTTTGTACAGGCGGCATAGAGGTACCCCTTTGTGACACTTGGTCAAAACATGTGCATTGTGATGATCCGGTAGTCCAAGCTAATTAGGACAAGGTGCGGGCACTATTAGTATACTATGCATGAGGCTTGCAACTTGTAAGATATAATTTACATGATACATATGCTTTATTACTACCGTTGACAAAATTGTTTCATGTTTTCAAAATCAAAGCTCTAGCACAAATATAGCAATCGATGCTTTTCCTCTATGGAGGACCATTCTTTTACTTTCAATGTTGAGTCAGTTCACCTATTTCTCTCCACCTCAAGAAGCAAACACTTGTGTGAACTGTGCATTGATTCCTACATACTTGCTTATTGCACTTATTATATTACTCTATGTTGACAATATCCATGAGATATACATGTTATAAGTTGAAAGCAACCGCTGAAACTTAATCTTCTTTTGTGTTGCTTCAATACCTTTACTTTGAATTATTGCTTTATGAGTTAACTCTTATGCAATATCCATGAGTGCTATACCTCGCCAAATATAACATCGGAAGCTACCAATTATAAATATAGTATACTCGTCAAAATATTATTGCTTTGGTCTGAAAACCTCGCAAGAAAAATATAGAACTTCAACACCAAGACACTCGGGGGCTTGTAACCCACCGATGGAAAGATAAATATATCTTCTTACGACAAGAGGAAAAAATTTTGAGATAGCAAAACAATATAAACTCCAGCCAGAGGCTCGGGGGCTCCAACAATATAGGCCACTTTACAATATAAACAAATTTCTTTGGAACAAAAAGAGATCAAAACAATACAGACATAATTTCTCGCAATATAGTACAGCTTAATCAAGGCCTAAGATACTATCTATGGATAAACCTCTGGTTGTTTTGTGTTCAGCATAGGTCCCCTTGACGAAGAATTCTGAATCCATCCGAAGAAGTTCGTCCATCATCGACTCGGCCACAGGAGTCACCATGTCATTGCAATATCATTTTTTCGCCGCGATTTCTTGGCCAAGCAATCAGCAACAATCTTCGTCAGGTCCAACTTGGGATGGCAAATGTTTATCATAATCATGGCGAACCTTGCTCCAGCAGTCAATTGGGCTCGCACAAAATTATGAATGCGAGGGGCATCTCTAAATTTCTCCAGTAGTCCAGGAAGAGTTTTTGGAGTTTCATCTCGAGGAAATAAAGTCTTGTAAACCAGGGTCAAGGTTCTCGTGCAAAAATTGAGAAATTTGCGCACCTAGAAAGCGCGATCTTGGAACCTAACAATTTGTTGGGTCCGTTCAGGGGTGGCCCAAAACAGACAGCCATGGTTAAGAGAAAGATTGACGAGGAGATTTGTTCTGACATTCACTCTTTCATCTTCAGCGGCAGCGTCAATGATACGTCTCCGACGTATCGATAATTTCTTATGTTCCATGCCACATTATTGATGTTATCTACATGTTTTATGCACACTTTATGTCATATTCGTGCATTTTCTGGAACTAACCTATTAACAAGATGCCGAAGTGCCAGTTGCTGTTTTCTGCTGTTTTTGGTTTCAGAAATCCTAGTAACGAAATATTCTCGGAATTGGACGAAATCAACGCCCAGGGGCCTATTTTGCCACGAAGCTTCCAGAAGTCCGAAGACGAGA